>NC_081407.1:420018904-420685154 GCF_030272615.1 Cryptomeria japonica
AAGAAATTTTCTCTTTCATCGTGCCAAAACATCATTCAAACACTTCATGTGATTTGTGCCACATCATCACCAACTTATAAACATAATGTGATCCACTGCCGAACTCAAAATCATTACCAATTAACAGAATTCTTTACCGATCCTTAAACCCCTCTTAAACCCTAGCAAAAATACAACAAAAATCATAAACATGACTTCCGATAACCAAAACATGATGCAGTTCTGATCAGATACATATTACAATGATACAAACTCACATTCCAAAGTACAACACTTCAATCATCACCAACCGCCAAATCTAATCAAAACATTTCCTCATTTACCGATTAAGGCCCTATTTCCCAGTTTCCTATCTCTTTACGAGTAAGGTTTTTCCAGTAGACCAAAAAGACTAAGATGACAAAATACAACATAGTAAACATTATTTTCCATCAATGACAACACAAATAACTGATCAAAGTCATCCAATCATGTAATCTCAATCTCTTCATCACAATGTCATCACAAATAGTCCTTTACCAGTTCAGTCATCATAATTTCACCTGCATCGGTTATGCCAATCATGCCAACATTCTCCCCCTTTGGCATTGATGGCAACACCAACATATTCAACTAAAATCATGTTGCTCAGTTTTGGAACTTCTTTGTTGCACTTCACTCTTCTGTTGATTCTTCTCTTCTCCTCGATCATATTTCTTATTATCCCCCTTTGATAGTAAAGCCAAAGGTGCATATGCATTGTTGGTCATCAAATATGTTGTTGTTATCTTCAACATTTCTGTAAATCTCATCTAAGTTGCTCCCCCTACAGAGTAGCCAATATTTCATCAATCCATGGTGAAAAGTTTTCAATAAGCATATTGGATTGATGCATCTCCTGCATCCTAGTTTTTCTTGTGTAGGGGTCTGACCCCTAATTTACCTCTGAGGTACTCAAAGGTAGTCTTCGGCAATGGTTTTGTGAAAATGTCTTCTAGCTGCTCTTTGCTTGTCACATACTCCATTCTGACTTGTTTTTCCTGTACTCTCTCCCTTAGAAAGTGATATTTCAATTCTATGTGTTTAGTTCTTGCATGTAATACAAGATTTTTTGAAATATTAATTGCACTTGTATTATCACAATAAATAGCTACCGGTTCAGACATATCAAGTTTAAAACCTTTTAACACATGTCTCATCCAGATTGCCTGCATGCAATTCATTGATGTTGCAACATACTGTACCTTTTTTGTTGACTATGATACACATGTTTTATTTTTACTTGTCCAAGCAACCAATCTACCTCCAAGAAGAAAGTTCCACCGGTAGTGCTTTTCTAGTCATAAACATTGCCTACCCAATCTGCATCAGTAAACACTTCCAAAGAAAAATCATTTTTATAAGGACGCCATAAGCTATAATCTATTGTGCCTTTCAAGTACCAGAATATCCTTTTCACCGCAACCAAGTGAGTCTTCTTGGGATCCTTCTGAAATGTAGCAACCAAACCAACAACGTGTGCAATATCAGGCCTACTATGAACAACATAATGCAACTTACCAATCATGGACCTGTATTATTTTTCATCAAAAGAGGGTGAATCATCCTGTTTAGACAATTTACAACTTGTCACCATGAAAGTACCAACTGGTTTACAATCCTCCATGCAAAATATTTTCAACACTTCCTTTACATACTTACTCTGACAGATAAATATTCCACCATCCAATTGTTGGACCTACAACCCAATGAAAAACTTAATCTCACCAATAAGAGACATCTCAAATTCTTTATTCATCTCCTCAGCAAAAGCCATACATAAATCATCATCACCTCTAAAAATTATATCATCTACAAATACTTTAGCTATCAACACTTTGTCTCTATCAATCTTAAGATATATGTTATTGTCCTCACTGGTACGCTGGAATCCTATCTTGATCAGGTGTGCATGAAATATTTCATACCATGCTCTCGGTGTCTGCTTCAATCCATACAATGCCTTATGTAACTTGCAAGCCATATCTTTATCCTCAGACAAAGCAAATTACACTTCTTCCTCAAGGATGCCATTAATAAAATAAAATTTAACATCCATCTGGTAGACCTTAAAGCCCTTAAATGCAGCATAAGCAAGTAACATTCTTACTCCTTCCAATCTTGCCACCGGTGCAAAGGTTTCTCCATAATCTTCTCCTTCTTCTTGTGCATAACCTTTGCATACCAACCTTGCTTTATTCCCCACAACCTTGCCTTCTTCATTCAACTTGTTTCTAAAGACCCATTTAGTGCCAATCACATTATTGTCTTCTAGTCTGGGAACAAGTGTCCATGTATTTTTCTTCTCTATCTGATCCAATTCCTCATTCATAGCATTAATCCAATCATCATCCTTCAATGCCTCTCTTACTATTTTAGGCTCAATAGTTGAAATCAAACAGGAGTTTTCTCTGATTTTCCTTCTTGTTTGTACACCAGCATTTTTATCTCCAATAATTTGGTCTTTTGAATGATTCAGTCTAACATATCTTGGTATTACCGGTTCCGGTGTTGTGCCTTCTACTTCATGTTCTTCATCTTCGTCATCACTATGTTCCTTTACTGGTTGAGCACCTATTTCTGCATTTTCCTACTCATCATTCTTTTGTACTTCCGGTTCAATAAACACAAGTTTTTCTTCATCTTTCTCAGGTTCAGATCTGCTGGTCTTATCAGATTTCTCAAAGAGTTCATCTACCTTCACATTTTCACTCTCAATGATCCTTTTTGTTCTCTTGTTATAACATTTGAAAGCCTTACTCTTTGTAGAGTAACCAAGAAAAATACCTTCATCACGCTTTGCATAAAACTTTCTAGTGAAATCATCATGTTTAATGACACATTTACTCCCAAAATTTTTAAAGTAACTTACATTAGGAGTCTTTCCATGCCATAATATATAAGGTGTTTTGTTGTTACCTTTCTTGACAAGTACCCGGTTCAAATTGTAAACAACAGTGCTAACTGCTTCTCTCCAAAACATTTTCGGTACTTCACCTTGAATCAACATGGTTCTAGCAACTTCAACAATTGTTCTATTCATTCTATTTGCTATCCCATTCTATTGTGGAGTTCTAGGAGTTGACATCTGCCTCTTGATTCCCTAGTCATCACAAAACTTCACAAACTCATCAAAAGTAAATTCTCCTCCTTGGTCAGATCTCAAATATTTCAAATTCTTCCCGATTTCTTTCTCAACTAAAGCTTTGAATGCTTTCAATTTACTGAATGCGTCAGACTTTTCTCTTAGAAAAGTTGCCCACGTCATCTTGGAAAAATCATCAGTGAAAATCATGAAATATCTATCACCAAAATAGCTCTTAGTCCTCATAGGACCACAAAGATCAGTATGAACCAAATCTAGAATATTTTCTGAAGAGAAAGACCTACTTTTAAAAGATACAGAGTTCATCTTGCCCATCTAACAGTCCTTACATAACACATTGTCCGGTTTAACAAGTTGGGGCAAACCTCTCACAATACTTGATTTACTAACCTTTATCAAATTATCAAAATTCACATGACAAAACCTCTTGTGCCATAACCAGTTGTCTTCAATCTTTTCCACCAAACAACTATTCACATTAGTATTCAGTTGAAAAAGATTACCTCTTGTCTGCTTTCTAGTAGCAATCAATTCTCCATTACTTCCAAGAATCCTCCACACTCCACTTTTAAATTCTAGAAGATATTCCTTATCATTTAATTGACCAACACTCAAAAGGTTATGTTTTAATCCATCAACTCAAAAGACATCATCTGCATTACTTTTTTCATTCAATGAAATAGTTCCTTTACCTTTAACCATGCAGGGTGAGTTGTTACCAAACCTTACCACACCACCATCAAATTCTTAAAGAGATAAGAACTTATTTCTATCACCGGTCATGTGGTGTGAGCAACTGCTATCTATTATCCATTCATCAATGCTATCCATGTGAGACACCAATGCCTTTTCATCAGTCAAATCTTCCTTCACAACAACAAACACTATCTCCTCATTGTCATCTTCTTCTGATTGTTCATCAATTACTCCTTCATCAACTACAACATAGCAATACTTATGTCCTTTTCCTTTAAATTTCTTGAACTTTTCCTTTTTTATCACCATTAGGACAATTTGCAGCAATGTGCCCAATCTTATTGCAGTTAAAACACTCCAAGGGTAATTTACCTTTATACTTACCAGTGCCTCTCGGAAATCTTTTAGCCAATAGTGTCTCAAGTCCCATAAGATGATCTTCATTATTATCCTCACCTCTGCTACCGCCATGACTAGACCTGCAGTCATGATTATGACAAATATCCTTTCCTTTCTTCACAGATGTAATCGTTACAAAAGATTTACAAGCAGAGTCAGATAGTTTTGAAACACTATTATCAAATTTGTTTAACTCAAATGCAGTCAACTTTCCAATAAGAGAATCAATAGTGACTTTATCTTTAGAAATAGATCTTAGTTCTTGAATTGCAGAAACTCTTCTAGCATATTGTGGTAGGAGTGTTCTAAGCATTTTACTAACAACAACATCATCATCAATCTTACCTCCAACACTCTTAATACCACCTACAATTTCTTTAATCCTTTGACCATATTGTGCAATGTTCTCACCATCAACCATTTTCATGTCATCAAATTTGCCTCTTAAACTGTCTTCTTTTACTCTTTGTACATGTTCATCTCCTCCATAAATCAATTCTGATTTCTCCCATACCTCAAATATAGTTTCTAATCCATGAACATCTATATACTCAGAATCAGATAAAGTACTTACAATTTCTTCCAAGGCTTGAATGTTTTCTTTTTATTCTTTAAGCTCATCCGGTGTCAAGGGGCTGGTAGTAGGAGCAACATACTTGTTTACCACATGATTCCAATACTAAGCACCCAATCATTTGATGTATATCTTCATCCGATCTTTCCATATCTGGTAGTTGTCCTTGGTAAACTTGGGAACCTCCTTCGTCATCTTTCTTTAGGATCTTTCCCTCAAGCTGTTAAATTTTCTGCACACAGAGGACCAATGCTCTGATACCAATTGTTAATCTTAGAGAACCCGGTTAATACTAAGAGGGGGGGTGAATCAGTATTAACAATAATTTCAAAATTAAAACTGGATCTTATAAAACTTCACCAAATCAATCATAAACCAGTAATAAACTCTTTACCATTGTTGGTAATCATTGATAACCAACTGTTAAACTGATTTAACAAAACTGCTCATTAAGTGTTCATCAACATGCATAAACTGAAAGTAAATCAAATCTACACATCCAAAACATTCACCATATGAACACCATGTTTTTCACATGGAAACCCAAATAGGGAAAAACCACGGTGGGAATTGGTACCCACAAAAATTGTGCACTCTTTCAAAATGTGCCCTGTTAGGAGCCTAGCCTGGTTAGGAGCTTACAAAGATGCTCGATTAGGAGGAGATCCTGTTAGGAGTCACCCGGTTAAGGAATTTACATGATGAGCCTTGTTAGGAGCTTTGACCTATTAGGATCAACCTCACAAGAGGATTTAACACTCAGATGTTGAGCTACCCGATTAAGGGATTTACAATGAAAGGCCTGTTAGGACCTACTCGGTTAAGGGATTTTGACTATTGCAATTGTTAGGGAACAACAGTGAATGATCTGGGTATAGCACTTAACTGCTTGCTTGATTAGATCCAATTCTACTACACTCTGGTTCAACTTCACACTCTTCTCAAAAACCACCGACACAACAAACATCAACTGTACCGACCTAAATAACTTTTACAACTTGGTCGGTTACAAAACCCTAAGACTTACAACATAGACCATCATAGATCTTTTACAACTCATTACTGACCATCATTGATCATCATATGGATCATTACAATTAATTACAACCATTGAATGATCACCACATCTCGATATGTTACTCTTTCAAACCCTTAGCTCATTCTGCTAAGCACTTTGCACATTCCCAATAAATTCGCTCTTTGATCGCACCAAAACATCATTCAAATACTTCACGCGATGTGTGCCATGTCATCACCAACTTATAAACATCATGTGATCCACCGCTGAACTCAAAATCATTACCGATTAAGAGAATTATTTACCGATCCTTAAACCCCTCTTAAACCCTAGCAAAAATACAACAAAAATCATAAACATGACTTCCGATAACCAAAAAATGATGCGGTTCCGGTCAGATACATATTACAATGATATAAACTCATATTCCAAACTGCAACACTTCAATCATCACCAACACCAGATCTAATCAAAATATTTAGTTGTTTATCGGTTAAGGTCCTATTCCCAGTTTCCTATTTCTTTACCGATAAGGTCTTTCCAGTAGACCAAAAAGACTAAGATGACAAAATACTACATAGTAAACATCAGTTGCCATTAATGACAACACAAATAACTGATCAAAGTCATCCAATCATGCCATCTCAATCTCTTCATCACAATGTCATCACAAATATACCTTTACCGATTGAGTCATCATTCTTCATTTGCATCAATTATGTCACTCATGCCAACAATACATCATAACGAGATAACCAAAAGATCAAGCAATAGTAAATCCATAGTGAGCTACTCAACTATTAAGACCTAGATACTAGATTGCTAGTGTAGGGAGTGCCATCATTTGTGCTCGTGAGGATGCACCATACGCAACCAAAGCATTCCCTCATACAAATGAGAATGACGATCATGCAAGTCCTAGCGTTACATGAGTGGGCATGTCTCGCCAGATCATTTCTAGTGCTCCATATCCGAGCATGCCTTCCCAAGTCATGCTAAGCCTTGTACTAGCACTCAAGGCATGCTTTGAAACCATTTAGCTTAATTATTGTTTTATCCCATCCCAAGTTTATTATTAAGTTACCACTTGATTAAGAAACTCCCTAATGTGATTGCATGTGTACCACTTTTGGGCCGAGTGTTCCTTGGGAGCCACTCCCTTAACCCACTATTGTACCTAGTTGATGCAGGAGCATCATGGTTCTTGGCAATCTTGCATCAACCCAAAAAAAATTCTTTCAGTTTGTTCCTGTTTTGTAGTTTCAACATTTCATTTTGCGTTTCTTTGCATTTGCTCACCAGATCTAGTGGAGCTAGATTTTGATTGTGGACATGTTCATTTGCCTTATATTAAGTCTGTAGGACGTTTGGATATTTTCCCGACAAGTTATTGCTTCTATAATCCAAGACAATTTTCTAGCTTAGAACATCGGAACTGCTTGGACCTATTTTGCTACTGGAAAATCTTGCGGATTATTTCTGTAGCTTGCGAAGCTACAATTTGTTGTTTCCAACATTTCTTGGTGTGTCCAACCTTCCCTTAGGTCCACACTTCATCTTATGAATTTTTTTGATGGATCTATTTGGCAAAGGTCGACCTTGTAGTTTTACACGTTTCATCTTGTTCATCGGTGATTGTTTCACCTTGGGCCGACGCAGATCACCTTTGAACATATAAATCAATGTAATTAAGTATTTAGAATTAAGGGGGTTAGAGGATAGAAGATACATCTGAAGGTTGGGAGGTCCAAAGTTGGATCACATCCTTGCTTGAGACGAATGTTGCATAACATGCATGTTTTGTGATCAGGTCAATGTGTCGAATCTTGTAAGCCTGCATGTTGCTGGAACTTTGTAATTGATTTTCATGATTTGTTTTTGTATTTCCTCCATCACTTCGAGTTGATTCTGTTGTGTAACTCTTGCTGCACGTTTTGGATTGTTCTCTTTGATGACCCTCCCACTGCAACTGCACCAAGTGGTATCAAAGCTAAGTTCCATTCCGAAGATTGCATTGTCCTGTAATATTTTGTTGTAGGGTGGCGGATTGAGGATCTGGCCTACATCTACAGAGGACTTGTGTGAAGATGATGAGAAAAGGAAATAGAAATGGTGGAGAAAAGTGGAAATGCAGACCCTGCTATGATGGAAATGTTGAGGGGAATTGCAGCCCGATTAGAAGTTGTTGAAATGACCCAGAGAAGAGGTCAACATGTTGAAGATGTGAGCGAAGATGAAGAAGAAGTGGGCAATTGGAGAAAAAGGAGAAAATCCACCGGTGAACGATCCAGATGAAGAAAGATTTATAAGAGCATTATCTAGAGTGAATACCATACCACATTTTACCCCATCAGATTATCATGGCAAGTTAGATTCAAGTGAATTGCTAGATTGGATCATGGAGATAGAAAAGTATTTTGATTTTGAAGGCATCATGGAAGATAGAAAGGTGAGATATGCTTGCACTAAGTTGAAAGGACGTGCATCTCTTTGGTGGGAACATTTGTAGGTTGATTGAAATAGAAGAGGTAAAGAGAAGATCAAATCTTGGGAGCAGATGGTGAGTAAGTTAAAATCGAAGTTTATGCCTGCTCAAGTGAATCTATTCTGGAAGTTGTAGAACTTGAAGCAGAAGGAATCTAGTGTGAAGGAGTTTACCGAAGCATTTTACAAGTTGAATATTAGATCTGGACACATTGATGATGAGATTGAACAAGTTGCTAGGTACCTGAATGGGCTGCAAATGTCTATACAAGATTAACTTAGTTTAATAAAGTTGTAGTGTGTTGAGGAAGCCTATCAATATGCCCTAAAGGCAGAAGAAAAGTTGAACAAAAGACCTGAGCAAGAGCAAAGAGGTAGAGGTGGAAGGTTTTCCGAAGGAAGATTTCAAGGAGGAAGAAGCTATCTTGGAAGAAGAGGACCCTATATAGATCAGAGTAAAGACAATGAAGTTAGCAGAGATGGAAGTTCATGCCAAAAGGATGATAGAAATTTTAACCAGAGAAGAGAAACTGATGGATACCAGAATGAGAGTTATGGCAAAGATGACAAAAGACATGATAAAAGAGTGTTTAGAGGAACTTTCTTTAAATGCAGAGGAGAAGGACATTGTGATTTTGAATGTAAGAAGACAAAGAACACTGGAAGAGCAACATACCAGAGATGATGAGCCCTTGCAAAGGAGGAATTGTTCAAGACCAGATGTAAGGTATCTGGTAAGTGTTGTAAAGTTATAATTGATAGTGGTAGTTAAGATAATCTTGTTATGGAGGAGATGGTGAATAAGTTGAACTTGGAGAGATTGAAGCACCCTACGCCTTATCAGATAGCATGGATTTGGGATGACCATAAGATACTAGTAAGTGAACAATGTTTGGTGAAATCGAAGATTGGATCTTATCATGATGAAGTTTTGTATGATATTATGCCTATGGATATTTGTTATATTTTGTTGGGAAGACCTTGGCAGTATGATAGACAAGAAATACATGATGGAAGGAAGAACATATACACTACTTTTGCAAATGGGATGAAGCAGACCTTGTTGCCCTTGGAGGAGCCTTTCAAGAGTGAATTTTGTACACGTGCTAGAATTTGTTTGGTGGATGGAAGGAAATTCTTTGATGGGATGAGACATGAGAATGTATGTTTTGCTTTAGTCCCTAAGAAAACTGACAATCCAGAGCATGAAGAAGAACAACCAGAGGAGATAAAGGAGTTGTTATTAGAATATGGAGACATTATTTTAGATAATGTACCTAATGGATTAATTCCTGTGAGAAGTATTAGTCATTGCAGAAAAGTGCAGGAATTGTTGAGAAAAGGTTTAATCAAAGAAAGTTTGAGTCCTTGTGTATTTCTAGCAATGTTAGCACCTAAGAAGAATGGAGAATGGAGGATGTGTATTGATTCCAGAGCAATAAACAAGATCACAATGAAGTACCGATTTCCTTTGCCTAGAATGGATGACATAATGGATTGTTTGAGTGGAGCCAAATACTACACAAAGATAGACCTGAAGAGTGGATACCATCAAATCAGAATTAGAGAAGGAGATGAGTGGAAGACAACATTCAAGACAAGTGAAGGATTGTATGAATGTTTGGTGATGCCTTTTGGATTGACTAATGCACTGAGCACTTTCATGAGGTTGATGAATGAGGTATTGAATAAATTCTTGGGTAAATTTTTTATTGTAGATGACATTTTGGTTTTCAATGAAAAAGGAAGAACATATGTTATATTTGAGACAAGTTTTGCAGAGGTTGAGAGAAGAGAAGTTGTTGATAAACATTGATAAGTGCAATTTCATGAAGGAAGAATTAGTCTATTTGGCATTTGTGATATCTGCAGATGGATTAAAGATGGATCATGAGAAGGTAAGAGAAATTGTTGAATGGCCTACACCAAAAAGTATTGGAGAGGTAAGATCATTTCATGAATTGGCTAGTTTCTACCAGAAGTTTATTAGAAATTTTAGTTCAATTTGTAGCCCTATAATGCAGGAGCATCTGATGGTGTAAGGGAAATCCTGCATCACCCAAAAATATTTTTGTTTTGTTTATTTTCTTTTAATGTTTTTACATTTCTGGATACCCATTTGGGCGAATAAGTGATTCCAACTTTCAGAATTGACAAGCTGCTTTTTCTAGCCGACTGCCCTAGGTTTTTATTTGAAGGCGAATTGAGCCCAAAATTTTTGGGAAGCTTAAGGAAGGAAAAATAAGAAGTTTGGTGAAAGTATCAGATTAAAATCATTAATGGTTTGAAAGTTATTCAATTTTTAGTTTCCCTAACTAAAAATTGAAAAAAAATCTTCTGAGTCAGATTTGAGGCATTAAATGGTTCCAAATGGCCCCAAAAAATGGTGAGAATCGATAGAGAAAATTCTTAGCATATTCTCCACTCAGAGAGATTTATGATGCTTCAAACAATGCATCAATCCGTTTCCCAGATCAAAAGTTATGGCTGTCGAAAGTTGGACAATTTTCGAATCTGGCTGTATTTTCATATTTCCAATTTCATGTTTTGGCACTTGTCTACCAATTGGTAATTTCAGATCCTAAATGGTGGAAGGCTATTTAGGACTCGTGGAAGGAAACTTGTCAGTTAGTTGCTGTATGAGAGTTTTGGAGAGTGAGCTTTAGGGAGTTGAGATTTGTGTTGGAAATTTACATGGTAAGGGTTTTCTAGAAAACTCTATAAGTTGTTGTATTGTAGCCTATGAGGATTGATTCCTCTTATTTGTAACTGCATGTATTGAAAATAGTTTTTAGATAATAATTAAACATATATTTTCTATGTCTCTTTTATTGTGTTTTTTTGTTCTTCGGGTTGTGCCCTCATCACCCTATGACAGAAACAATGAGAGGAGATAGAAAGGATTTCAAGTGGACCACTGGAGAAAATAGGAGCTTTGAATTGTTGAAGCAAAAGGTGACCGAGCAGCCTGTGTTAGCTTTACCGGATTTCAGCAAAGTATTTCAAGTGGACTGTGATGCAAGTGGGAATGCAATTGGAGCAGTGTTGAGTCGGCAAGGAAGACCAGTATCTTATTTCAGTAAAAAGTTGAATGATGCAAGAAGGAGATATTTTGTATATGATTAAGAATTTTATGCCATAATTCAAGCATTGAAGAAGTGAAGACATTATTTGTTGCCTACGGAGTTTGTGTTGTATACAGATCATCAAGCTTTGCAGTATTTGAATAGTCAGAATAAGCTGAATCAGAGATATATGAGACGGGTAGAGTTCTTGCAAAGTTATACCTTTGTGTTGAAGTAGAGAATTGGAAAGTCATATAAAGTAGTTGATGCATTGATCAGAAGGAGGAGCATGTCGATAGAGATGAGAGTAGAAGTAATAGGTTTTGAGGAATTGAATAACTTGTATGAGGATGACCCAGATTTTGCAGAACCTTGGAAAGCTTGTAAGGAACCGATTATTGTAGACAAAAGTAAGTAGCTGGACTATTTCATTCAAGATGAGATGTTGTTTAGAGGAGTTCAGTTGTGTATACCTAGAAGTTCTATGAGAGAAATTCTGATAAAGGAGAAGCATAGTGGAGGATTAGCCGGACACTTTGGTATTGACAAGATAGTGGCATTAATTAGTGAGAAGTACTTTTGGCCTTAGATTCATAAGGATGTTAGGAAATTTGTGCAAAGATATAGGATTTGTCAACTTGCAAAAGGTAGTAGTCAAAATGTGGGACAGTATAAGCCTTTGACAGTTCCAGAGAGACCTTGGGAGGACATAAGCATGGATTTTATACTTGGCTTGCCTAAGACCCAAAGAGGAAATGATTTTATATTTGTGGTGGTACATAGATTCTCGAAGATAGCACATTTCATACCTTATAAAGAGACAATAGATACAATACATGTTGCAGACCTATTTTTCAAGGTAGTGGTGAGATTATATGGATTACCTATGAACATAGTTTCAAATAGAGATACTAAGTTTTTTGGATATTTTTAGAGAACACTTTGGAAAAAGATGAAGATGGATTTGAAGTTCAGTTCTACTTTTCACCCACAGACAGATGGATAGACAAAGGTAGTGGACAAGAGTTTGGGAAATTTGTTGAGATGCCTAGTTGGAGAGAAAACTGGAAGTTGGGATTTGATTCTTGCACAAGCAGAGTTTGGCTACAATAAGTCAATGAACATGAGTACCAAAAGAACACCTTTTGAGATTGTTATCGGAATACGCCCTCAAGGTATACAAGAATTGAGAGATATTAGTAATGAAGACAAGAGAAGTTCAAAAGCAGAAGAATTTGTAGATCATATGAAGGTATTGCATGTTCAGGTTAAACAATGTTTGGAGGAAATGAATAATAACTATAAAGAGAAAGAAGATGAGAAGAGGAGACATGAGAAATTTTAAGCTGGTGATGGAGTATTGGTGTATCTGAGAAAAGAGAGATTCTCAGTTGGAACCTATAATAAGTTGCAGATGAGAAAGTTTGGAACCTATAAGATCTTGAGGAAATTCAATTCTGAAAATGCATATGAAGTGGAGTTATCAGATAGCTTGGGTATTTCACCTATATTCAACATTGCAGATCTACATCAACATGAAGAGACAGAATTCAGTGAGGACAGTGTAGCAGACTTGTAGAAGTAGATACCTTAGTGGATACAGATCAGATTGAAGAGATTTTGGATAACATAATTGGGTGTAGCACTCAGAGAAACCAGTACAGAGAGTATCTTGTGAAGTGGAAAGGCGGACTAGTTTAAGATTCATCATGGATTTCTCAGGCAGAGGTAGACCATCTTGGTTTTTCTCAGACCCCAACAAAGTGAGGGACTGACTTTTTCAACAACCCCAGATGTCTGATGTAGGAGCATCCCTAGTTCTTGGCAATCTTGCATCAACCAAAAACATTATCTTTCAATTTGTTCCCGTTTTGTAGTTTTAGCATTTCATTTTGTGTTTCTTTGCATTTGCTCACCGGATCTTGTGGAGCTGGATTTTGATTGTGGACATGTTCATTTGCCTTATATTAAGTCTGTGGGACGTTTAGATATTTTCTTGGTAAGTTATCACTTCCGAAATCTGAGATAGTTTTCTAGCTTAGAACACTGGAGCCGCTTGGACCTATTTTGCTACTGGCGAATCTTGTGAATTATTTTCGTAGCTTGCAGAGCTTCAATTCATTATTTCCAACGTTCCTTGACGTGTGGCCAACCTTCCCTTAGGTCCGCACTTCATCCTATGGATTTTTCGGATGGATCTCTTTGGTGGAGGCTGACCTTGTTGCTTTACACGTTTCATCTTGTTCATCGGCGATTGTTTCACCTTGGGCCGATGCGGATCACCCTTGATCATATAAATCAATGTAATCAAGCATTTAGAATTAAGAAAGTTAGAAGATAGAAGATAGATCTAAAGGTTAGGAGGTCTGAAGTTGGCTCGCATCCTTTCTTGAGCCGAATGTTGCACAACACACATGTTTTGTGATCAGGCCAGTGTGCCAAATCTTGTAAGCCCGCATGTTGTTGGAAGTTTGTAACTGATTTTCGTGATATAATATAGTTTGTTTATGCCTCCATCACTTCAAGTTGTTTTTGTTGTGTAACTCTTGCTGCACAATCCAGACTATTCTCTTTGAGGACCCTCCCACCCTGACTGCACCACTAGTCCTAGGCTCTTCCCATTCAATTGAATGAGGTATCAAAACTAAAATGTAATGTAATGATTTATTTTTCATATGCTCAATAACATCGACTATTTCTTTTGCACAATTTCATATCAACCATATAAATAAGGCATGCTCAATTGGTCTCACTACCAAGAGACAGATCCACTTGATCCCACAGTGAAATACAACCATATAAGATGATAACAACATCTATTCATGATATCCATAATTACTCAACCATCCATAACATTTTTGTCATAAGCATTCAAGTATTCATTTCACTTGCTCATAACAAAGCTTTAACACCAATGTACCTGGGAAGGCATAGGTCAAGAAAACATGTCAATCTCAATGCAAATCATTATAAAAATATCAAATGCATCATCTCAAGCATATATACATACACTATTCATCATAATGTCATCATAAGAAGTCATATACACGAAGCATGTAACAAGGTCATACTCAAGGAGTAAACTTGAGTCATGAATACCATCACAAATTGATTCCAAAACAAGCATAGAAACACAATTATTCATGACACGACATAATATCATACAAAATAAATCACGAGGAATTCACATGAGGGTCAATTAGGCACTGAAAATCAATCATGAGGCAAAACTGGGCCAATCAGGGTTTATTGGCCAAAATTGATCAAAACATCACGTTGTTGATTGGATGTGCCACTTTGGGCATCTATTGTGCCATTTTGGGCATCAATAGCACCACAATTTTGAAAAATTATCTCTTTGCAGATCAATAGAACCACACTACTTATTAGATGTGCCATACTGGGTCAAAAACACAATCTAGATCTGGGAGGCTAAGTAGGGCACCTAGTTGGACAAAAATGAGGCATGGGAGGCCAAATTGGAGACCAACCCATTTTAGAACCACCTCATGAAACTTCAAAAACACCATAAAAACACCCACAATTTTTTTCCACAAAATTGGGCCTCAAATTGTGAAAAACACCACATTTTCACATTGAAACCCCACACCCATATTCAAAGCAACCATACAATCTATCAAACACATACAAGATTGGGTTTTATTACTTAAAAGGGTTTAAAATATATAATAACACACATTTAAATCAATCAAAGAGATCAAATTGAAAGACGAGAAGGAGATTGGAGACTCCTACCTCAACTTGGAGAGAAACTTCAATTGCAAACTACATTATGTACTCTCCATCATTAGTCACAATATTCAAGTAGCATCATGACCTCCTCAAATCAAATCCATCCACACCATGCCAACAAGATTTTCCTTCCAAATTCATTTTATCCCCACAAATCACCATTTTGCCAATAAGAGGGTTTTTGAGAGCCCAAGTAAGGAAAAGTACACCAAGTGTTTATGTAATGAGCCCAATTCTAAGTTATAAGATCCTTTTTATGAGAGGGTATAAAATAAAATTTAAATTCATAAAACTACTAATTCCCTCAAAATCCCCCAAAATATAAAATCACTTAAATAACTTTAATTCAAATACATAACTAACTTAATACGTGCATTATTATATGCATTTACCTCCATGATATAAATTACCATTAATGCATGTGATAAATGACCAACTAATGGAATATGAGAAAGCAGTCATTACATGTTGACTCAACACGACAAATAGGTATCTAAAAGCTACCAATTGTGGTAGTTGGGGCTCAAAACCATAAAATCATTAAAATAATAAAATCAAAGAATTGCTCTAATCAAGGGGCATGGGTTTAGGCTCAATAAAATTGGCCAATATGCTATCTCCTATTAACCACCATTGGAGAAAGTAGGTACGCACAAACCCGTGAAGCTAAGTGGAGTTGATGCTTTGTACCTATTGTCACTGAAACATTCACACACCAAGTGTAGCTGCTCATGCCTATATATATAAACACTCAAATTAATTCAAATCATGGAAGGGGAACTTAATATCATATGCCTCTCATAAATGAGTGATACAATATCATCCCTTTCACATCTAACTATCAATTAAACCTCATGATAATAACTAATCTAATTAACTACATCAAATAATATCATCCCTCAGCAATATTGAGCATGTACTATAATCCCCTAATGGGATCAACATCATAACACCATTAGTAACATGATATCTCTCATCAAATCAAAATTACATAAATATGATTCATTATTTTAAATCAACTAATATAGTAAACATCATTTATCTCATTCCATTCATTACACAAATCAACATTTCACATATGATAATACCAAATCATTAAATAGGTCTATCTCAATCATCCAAACACCTTAGGTCTAGCTAATGCCATAGCAACAACCCAATGAATCAAGTACCCAAATCAATCATGTAATGGTTCTCACAGCCATTCACAAGAAAAAACATGCATCTCAAAGCATCAACATAATCAAATCACCATGAAGCAATAAAACACATCACTAGCCTAGAACAACCACGATATATATCAAAATCGAGCATAAGATAAACACTCAAGGTCACATTCATTACAATAGTGAAAAATACAAAGCACCACATAATGATCCACATCCAAATCGCAAAGGATATAATCCACAGACATTAAGCTAAGTCCATAAAATAAAATATGAAATGCGAAAAGCAGATGGGAGGGGCATTAGAATAAAAGATTTGTTTTTTAAATGCAACCTCTAAATATCTTTATATTTTTTTGTCACCTTACAATTTCTATTTATTATCTTAACAAATATATTCCCCACATTATTACATTTTAAAAAACAAAAGATAACAAGATAAGTTCTACAATAAAATAATTAAACTTAATATAAATTTATTTATTTATTTTTAACATGTTAAACGATATTTTGATTAATTTTTTTCCTTTTATTATAACTTAGAATTAAAATTAAGTCATACAATTATTTTATAATTTATAAATTAATATTAAATTTTACCTTAAATTTAATTATATTTTTTAATTAATTTTCATGAAATAAAATATTAGAAAAATTCTTCTCTAAATTTTTTTATTTTTTTTTTCACTTAACAGTATAATTCCCCATGTATTATTATATTAAAAATAACAAAAATGTCTTCCACCATAAAATAACTGAACTTAGATATAAAATATTTCAACCTTAAAAACGTTTGAATATATTTACAGAATACTTATCCATATAACCTTCAACATCATGAGTCATTGCAAACTTTTTTTAAAACTAGAAAACAAAATAGCGAGGAAATTTTAAATGACTGGAAGAATTTAAGAAAGCTAAAGTAATACAAAAACTCTAAGTACGATGTTACCCACTTTATCATTTGACTATAATTTGTTATTCAAAGTTTGGGGCACCGCCCAAAATGCTTATCGACTAAAACCATTGACCCGTCGCATTCTTTATTTACAAGTCAAAAGCTTCCTCACCGTGTGAACGCTATAACTCCCGCCTACCTAACACTTTGATTTTAACATGCCAAACGCGGTCTTAACACTCCATCAACAAAACCTAATTTACCCAATTCAATCATTATTTCTCCAACTAAATTTAGGTAGATATGGAGGACAGCTATGAAAGTTGAATGGTTTGGAGCATTAAATCATATGTATGGACATCACTTATATTAATAATATAAAGGTTTAGAGCATAATGGATTAATGAGGGCATAATGTTTACGATCAGAGTAGTCTAGTGGGGCTTTGAGTTTTGGTGGGAATATTAGCAATGCCACGATTTAATCATCATACTATGGCATGAAGTTCAGTGGGGGCTCCTTGGTGGCAACATTAACAATGTCACGTTTTAACCATCACAATGTGTCATTAATGGTTATAGATCAAATCTTTTTAAGTACAATGGATCAATGAGGGTACAATGCCTACGATCACAATAGTCTAGTAGAGGTTTGAGTCTTGGTGGCAACATCAACAATGCCACGATTTAACCATCACACTATCCCATGAAGTCCAATGGGGGTTTGAGTCTTGGTGTCAACATCAACAATGTCACGTTTTAACAATCGCACTATGCCATGAATATTCATAGATCAAGTTTTATAAGTACAATGGATCAATGAGGGCACAATACCTACTATTACAATAGTTCAATGGGTGTTTGAGTCTTGGTGAACATTAACAAAGCCATGATTCAACCATCACACTATGGCATAAAGCCCAATGGGAGTTTGAGTCTTGGTGGCAACATCAACAATGTCATGTTTTAACCATCACACTATGTCGTGAATGTTCATAAGTCAAGTCATTTTAAGCACAATAGATTAATGAGGGTACAATGTTACAATCACAATATTCCAATAAGAGTTTAAGCCTTGGTGACAACATCAACAATGCCACAATTTAACCATCACACTATACCATGAAGTCCAGTGGGGGTTTGAGTCTTGGTTGGTAACATCAACAATGTCACGTTTTAACCATCACACACTGTCATGAAGTCCAATGAGGGTTTGAGTCTTGGTGGCAACATCAACAATATCAAATTTTAACCATCACACTATGCCATGAATGTTCATAGATCAAGTCATTTTAAGTACAATGGATTAATGAGAGAACAATGTTGCGATCACAATAGTCCAATAAGAGTTTAAGCCTTGGTGACAACATCGACAATGCCACAATTTAACCATCACACTATGCCATGAAGTCCAGTGGAGGTTTGGGTCTTGGTGGTAACATCAACAATGTCACCTTTTAACCATCACACTATGCCATGAATGTTCATAGATCAAATCTTTTTAAGTAGAATGGATCAATGAGGACACAATGCCTACGTCCAATAAGAGTTTAAGCCTTGGTGGCAACACCAATAATGCCACAAATTAACCATCACACTATGGCATGAAATCAAGTTGAGATTTAAGGCTTGGTAGCAACATCAACAATGCCATGTTTTAACCATCTCACTATGCCATGAACGTCCATAGACCAAGTCAAATTAATTAAAATGGATCAATGAGGGCACAATGCCTATGATCGCAATAGTCTAATAAGAGTTTAAACCTTGGTGACAACATCAATAATGCCACGACTTAACCATTAGAAGAATTTGAGTCTTGATGGTAACATCAACAAAGTCACGTGTTAACCATCATATTATGCCATGACCCTTCATAAATCAAGTTTTTTTTAAGTACAAGACTTTCACATTATAAAAATGGGATCAAGATCAGGTCATCCCATACAAATCAACACAATAAATACTCTTAATCCTTGACTCTTAATCGAAAAGATTTCAAACTAAAACTCAGCTCTAATATGAATATGAAAGGAATATATCCACATTGAAATGCAAGTGGGCTATGAAGACATGATTAGCTTACACAGATCTGCAATTATTAATTAATATGGATTTCATACCCACTTCAGACAACATACGCGGTTTTTGACTTTCTAAACTGAAGTTTAATTTCCAAGAAATCGACTTGGGTCTGCGCTGATTTGCAGGACATTGGACCAGCTAACAATAGGTACTTGGCATATTCGCGGGGACCTGGGGGTGGTGTTTGTCGGCAAGAAACATACGACGGCGCTATTTTACATGAATATTAAATTACTGGTCGGTTTAAATCTTGCGAAAGGCCCTCACAATTGTTAATGAGATTAGCAGCTCAAAACAATGTATATTTTACCAGTGTGTGCTAGAAAGGTCAAATTTTGGGCCATGGGAAGGTTGGAAAGCAGGTGGGGAAAAGCATAACGACAGGATTCAAGTATGAAAAGCTGAGGTAGCTTATGTCTGTAGGAGTTGCCCATTTTTAAGAGAAGAAAAAGGAGAGGAGCAGAATAGTGAATTGAGGATTGTGGAGGCTCCTGGAATATGGTGTCGTTTGCTCAAGTGATATGGCCTGCTCTTATTCTCAGGAAATGGCTTCTGCCTCACAAGCCAAAGCCATTGCCATCCCGAACAGATGAGCAGCATGATAATACTTGTGATTGTTCCTCTAATCTACAAGGTATTGTGTTTTTTTCTCTTTTGTAATCTAACTGGTACTGTTTTTCTCCTTTTATTGGATCACATATAGATAGATAGAGCTCGCCCCTCTTATTTGTAAGGTAGTGTTTTTCTTATTTTTTGAATTTTTCTTTATGTGATTTTGTTGACATTGTAGATGGATAGATAAATAGATAGATATTGTTCTTTTAATTTACAAGTTATTGTTTTTCTTTTTTTGAATCTTATTTTTGTGAGTGCATTGAGATTGTAAATAGATAGATAAATGGATAGAGATTTTAATAATGTTCATAAGATCAGAATTTTTTATGAGATTTATTTTTTAACATTTTCTTCTTCAAATATGGTAAACATAGATATCCATGTAATTAGCTTGAATGTTATTAAAAGCATAAATTTTTTATATAATGTCATTCTATCTCTATCATGTTTAATGTGTTTAATTTTTTTTCTTTTTCTCACTTTTGTTTGAAATCCTTTGAAATCTTCAGATTTTCATATTCTTTCTTCTCTTCTTTTAAGATCTTCAAACTTACATATAATGTCATTTCATTTATACTATGTTTGATGTTTTAAGAAAATATTTTCTCTATTCTCATCTTCTTTTCAGATCATACATATTCTCTCTTCTCTTCTTTTGAGATCTTAGAGCTACGCGTTCTCTCTTCTTTTCTTTTGAGATCTTTGGTTTACATGTTTTCTCTTCTTTTCTTTTTTTAAAATTTCTTACATAATTCCCTTCCATTTCATTTTGTGATTTAATGTACAGTCTTCATACCTTCTTTTGCAATCTTACATCTGGCATTCTGTCTTCTCACCTTCTTTTAAAATTTTTTAGTTACATATTCTCTTTTCTCACCTCATTTTGCAATCTTGAATTTGATATTCTCTCTTCTCACCTTCTTTTCAAATCTTGAATTACATATTCTTTCTTCTCACCTCCTTTTGAGACCTTCAACTTAAATATTCTCTCTTCTGACTTTCTTTTGAGATCTTCGACTTACATTCTCTCTTCTCACGTTTTTAAATTGGTGTGTGAGATCTGATTCTCAATTGAACAATAAGTACATCTTCATTAAATCCCATATAGAGTTTATGTGTATAAACAAACAAATGGCTAGGATCCGAGGGCTGAGAGCCTCTGTTCACCATGTTTACAGGAGGCTCAACGCTTAGGCGCGGCCAATCGGAAACACTGCGGACAGATTACACCCGGCCCCGTGAATACAAAGTCTTTGTTGGAACGTGGAACGTAGGTGGGATGAGCGCCCCGGACGATTTAGAGCTGGAGGAATGGCTATGTAGAAACAAATCCTGTGACATATACGTGATAGGGTAAAAAAAAAGCATTTTTGATGTTTATTTCTGTCCTGCAGCTCGGATTTATGGGTTTCAAAAGCTATAAGGTAATGTCTGCTCTGCACTCTGCAACAGATTCCAGGAAAGCGTTCCTTTGAAGGCCGGGAAAGTGTTGGGCTCAGAGGACAGCCGAGCAGCAGATAAATGGGACGCCTTGATTGACAAAGCTCTGAACAGAGCACCAAAAGCACATCTGAACAGAGCACCAAAAGCACCACCATCTCATTCGGGAAAAACCCAATTTGATTTCCAATTCCAAGCAGACAATTTGGGATTAGTAGATTTCGGGTGGAGCAGCTGCAAGGACGACACCGCTCAGCCAAATGTGGGTCTCCTTCCCACAGAGATAAACCTGGAAGGAATGGCCGATCCGGTTGAAAAGGGCAAGTGGGGCTCTGGTAGACAGCGTTATGAACGAATTGTATGCAAACAAATGGTGGGGCTCTACGTTACAATCTGGGTCAGCTGCCCTCTGGTGCCATTCGTTCGCGACATTAGAGTCTCTTGCGTTGGTTGTGGTATCATGGGCTATCTACGGAACAAGGTAATTAGAGGATGGGCTTTTTCTTTTTGGGGGACTTTCAAATTTTTTAAAAAATCAGTTTTTGAACATCATTCTACAGTGAAAATGTGATTGTTTGTTGGAAAATTAATTTATTTTTTTTTTATTTTTATTTTATTTTTTTATGGTTGGTGTAGTTCTTGTTGATTTTTGTATAGTATGATGGTTAAGTTCTGATATTATTATTTTTGTCATCAAAGATTTAAATTGAATGTTATTGATACAAATTTTATTTATGACTGATTTATAATTCGTTTTAACCTGAATCACCCTGGAAAACCTGGAATACCTGTAATAATCTTCACTGCTACAGGGGTCAATATCAATTAGCTTAAGACTTCACCAGAGCAACTTATGTTTCGTGTGCGTACACTTGGCTTCGGGACACAAGGAAGGCGACGAGGCTCGCAGAAATTCTGACGTTGCAGAAATATTGAAGAGGACTATTTTCTCCCGCAGTTCCAGCATTCTGTCTCCACGCACCATTATGGGACATGAGTAAGTACAGATCATTTTTTTGGAAAACATCCTACCAATTATGAGTTGAGATTGAAACATTTTTAATGCTTTAATGCTTGCTATTGTAATTTGAAAGGCATAAATTCTGGTGTTCTTTAATTTGAAAATGATTCAATTTTGATATGTCTAGGTATTTTTAGTGAAAATTAAAATAGTATTAATCAAATTTATTGATCTATAATTTATAAATAGTGGTTCACATAAATCTATCTTTTATAAGAATGAATAGTCTATGATTCAATTGTGTAGTATATGAGTCAAGTTCATCAGTTCATATTTCGTGAGTAGTGGTTCACACAAATCTATTTTTATGAAAACCACTGGTCCACAATTTAATTTCATAGTTTTTGAGTCAAATTCATTGATCTATATTTTATGAGTAATGATTTACACAAATTCATTTATCATGAGAACAAATAATCTAAGATTCAATTGTGGATTTTTTTAGGTATTATGAGTATGAGTGGTGGTTCACACAAACCCATCTTTTATGAAAATAAATGATTTAAGATTCAATTGTATAGTTTTTAAAGTCAAATTCATTGATCTATATTTTATGAATAGTGATTCAAACAAACCCATCTCTTATGAATATGAATGATCAAAGATTCAATTGCATAATTTTTAAATCAAACTTGTTAGTTCCCATATTTTATAACTAATATTCACAAGAATCCATCTTTGGTCCACTTAACACTCATTACTTCTAGACGATACTCATATAAATAAATATTCAATATTCATTTTTGTTAAGTATATCTACAGTATGAATGTTTTAATATTTTTTAATGGGAGATCTGGATTGAGCAAGCTTGAAGTCTCTAATGTACGTTTTTATTTCTGAATCTGGGCAGTGGAATAATATGGTTTGGAGACTTGAATTATCGGATTGCACTGTGTGATGAAAAGGCAAGGCATCTCATTGAGAAAACAGATTGGACAACACTTCAATGGAGTGATGAGGTAGCAATCTCTTTTCTCAACAGTTCAGCTGTCTAATAGACTATCTTTGATTTTCTATTCTATATTATTTTGTTGATGAAATCCAATTGTTTTACCGTTTCTCCCTTTTCAGCTGAAGACTGAGCAAAAGGCAGGACGAGTATTTCAACAGTGGAAGGAGGGCACTATAAATTTCGCCCCAACTTACAAGTATGCTCCCAATTCTGATCACTACAGTGGAACCCAGATCAAGGCAGGTGGAAAGCGGCGTGTTCCAGCTTGGTAAACAAACTTTTAAGAAAAAAATTTGAGTACCCATCTGCAAGAATCTATTAAATATATATATGAAGTTTGTAGTTTGTATATACAGGTGTGACCGGATCCTTTGGTATGGAAATGGACTGGAGCAAATATCATATGAGCGAGCAGAGTACAAACTTTCAGATCACAGACCTGTTTCTGCTATATTTACTTCAACAGTGGACGCTCTGTGCAAACGAAAAGTGGAAAAGAGTGTAAGCCTCTCCATTAAACTCATGGAGGCCCAAAACTTGCTTTCACCAGATATTGTGAAGCTTCCCACCCTGTTCAAACAGAGGCAAGCAATTTTACCAACCCTTCAGCTTTCAATGCATGAAACATTTGTTGGAAGCATTAAAATAAAATTAGGGTTTTTTGTGATATGCAGTTGTCAGGATGACATTGGTGCAGCTGTGAAAGCTGAGGTTATGAAGGACCTCATTCCAATCTTCAATGAAATAGAGACTGATTAATTGCTCACCCACAAACACATTGGGTATGGAAAATTTGAATTTTGGATTAGAATATGTAAAAAAAAATTATCAAGATTTCAGATTATATTTGATTTATCATCAGAATGAATAAGAAAAATTGAATCAACAATTTTTAGTTAATCAAGAAAATTATATAAACATTTTTCTTCTATTCAAATTTTCGGATCACATTTCATGATTCATCATCAGAATAAACAAACAAGAACAAACATTTTTCTTAGTCAAAATTTTAGATCACTTTCTATAATTTATTATCAGAATAAAAAAATAAAATTGAATAACCATTTTTCTAAAATATCAAAGCATCAAAGCCCAGATGTAATATATCTTTCAAATTGCAGGCAAGTGAGGTAATCCTGTGGCCCGTGGCTGATCCAGACAAACCCACGAAAAGAGGAGTTCGACGAAGATAAGGTTGGTGAGCACAAACCATTATCTGAGTTGGTTTGTTTGAATGGTAAAATATCATATTCTCAGGCAGGCTTTTTTTTTGCCCTGTTTTTTTAATTGCAAGCTTGGTTTTGATTATGCCATTTTATTAAAAAGAATTTTTTAAAATTTGATTAGGTCAGGTTTGATCTGTTAATGATTTTGTCAGATCTGATTTTTTATTGGCAATAATTTAATTAAATGATAACTTTTGATTTAGGCTTATCTTTTTTATAATATTATAATTTATTAAATAAAACAAGTTTATATCAATATACAATCTTTTTTTTTTTAATATAAAATTGATCTTGACTAATTTAATCTTTGTTTATATCAATAACAGATCTATTTGTAGCGATTGGAATGGAAAAGGAACACAAATATCATTGAAGGAAGAAATAGCGTTAGTCGAAATGGGAGAGAAAAATTCATTACAAAATACAAGCACCATTTTTGCTTGTAGAATATGAAAGGTGCACAAAACAAAAGAAAAGAAAAAAGTTGTTATCACTCAAGTGAATATAACAAAGTTTTATTGCTCTTTCTTAATGCAAGTAATAATTTTGAAATTCAAAGTCCATCATCAACAATCACAAATCCATTCATTTTGAGTGTGAAATGTATGATTTAAACATCACTTTTTCTTTTTCTTTTTTAAGAGTAAGAGAACATATATGTGTATAAAGCATTAATAGAATTTAGCCGAAAGTAGAAGTGGAAATATAGCACTAATAAGTAACTCATCTTGAAAGATTTTCTGGTTTACTTGTGAAGTTTAATGGTTTAGAATGGGTTCACCAAGGATCAAGCCCTACCAAGTGCAAGGTTCTAATACCAATGATTAAGCTAAGTTCGATCCGTATATGAATTTGATATATTAGATACCCTTGTCATAATATCTCAACTAAAATCAACTTTTGGAATAGATGTATATAACCTCATCATGTTATAATATATGTTAATATTTATATATAATCTAGTTGTATACATTAAAAAAATACTCTATGAACACATCATATGACATGCGAAACCTCTTGTAACAATTGTTAGACAGTTCAAATAACTGGAAGACAACTGAGAGGGGGGGTGAATCAGTTGTCACCAGATTACCGGAACCATTAGCAATTAAAACTTAAATACAAGAACCCAAAACATTAATACTGGAATGTAGCTAAACCAATTAAGCATAAGCAATAATCACAAAATAAATACCATCCACATGACACCAAGATTTATAAGTGGAAACCCGGTAAAGAGAAAAACCACAATGGGAAGCCTAACCATAGTCAGATAATACTTATGTAGTAAGTATGTGAATTATAATTGAGGGGTCTGCACTTGCAGGAAGGCCAATAGCCTAGAGCGTACTACTCATCACAAAAGGAGTCTCAATGACTACATAGAAATCCAAACTACAATTTGGAGAAGTGTTTGAACTGCAAAGATAGCATCTCCTATGCCTGAGTACAGTTTTGGTTAAGCTCAATATCGGAGGACTAAATCCTCTTACATAATCCCAATTTGATCTCCAATGATCAACCAAATCCTTTGCTTGAATGATATTACATTATTCGCACATTACATATCTATTTCCCATACCATGATGATCTACAATGAAATCTTACAACTATATATACAAACCCTTGACCATAAACAATCAGGTCGGCCACCAGACAATAAACCAATTACATAATTACAAAACATGTCGGTCTTAGACCAAACAAATAATATCCAACACATAAGACATCCCAGAAACACATCAAGAGGTCCAATGCACACATTACATTAAATCGATCCATAACCTAGATCAATCGGAACCCAATATAGGTCCACACGCTACAACAATGATCTCCATCCACCAAGTCTCGAACATGATCACCAACAACATCTTGAAACTCCACCAGAAGTTGTACCAACACCACTTATGCATATCATCAAAGATCTTCATCAAAAACTCTGTCGGTGAAACCCTCGCTGGAACCAGAAGCCAAGCTTGTAAGCAAACAAGATAGCATATGATCACCAAACCAAAATCAACTGACTGAATATGAACATGAGTATCACGAATAAGCCAATTCCATAACCAAATCATACCAGAGCCTACCGGATCATGTCAAATCCAAACCAACCAGAAACCACTCAACCTACCGGGACCAGAAGGGTGTTGATAAAGCATCCAAACAGCTAGTGTTGACATCAATGACAAAACATCAATGCAAAACATAATCAATTCAACCAAATGACCAACAACAATTCCTTTATAACATCACGAAAGAAATAATAAAGATCTTTATTCCTAGAAGTTGAAAATATTGATAGAGTCCATTTATTTTTTAAATATTATAAGAAATAAAAATTACTTGTACAAGCTTTGATGTTGAATTCCCATGATAGAGACATCTAGGCTTCAAAATTTTGTTCATTTTACTACATGCATGTAACTTACCATTTTTCAAAATAATGAATATGGTAGCTATGGACTAAAATCCTTAGCGTGCCCTTTTTCCTTGTTTAATTTTGTCACCCCGACTTATTAAAGGCCTTTCTTCCACTTTCACCACGTGTCAACAAGGAATGTTTTTCATATCAGCACCCTTGCCTTAGCCCCGCCAAGCTTCATCAGGCTGCGATGTATCTCTTATCCACGTTCTTGTTCGAGGCCTCGAGCAAGTTGAAACCTTCATGTCGAGCCCACCACGTGTTGCATCGGTGGGGTTTTCTTGAGGAAGGAGGGTGAGAGACACCAAAATTTTCCTCTCGTTCACCACGTGTCTCACTTGTGGGTTTTTTAAAGAGAGAGGGATATAAAGGAGAGAAGAGTTTGCTCAGCTACCACACGTACGTCCAACCAAACAATTAGCCACACATTGGCATGAAAACGTTGATGGATCACCACGGCTCAGAAATCAATCGAAAGCATGATCTGGTGCCAAGTGTCCACTTGGAAATTTGTGTAGGCAAATGCAGAGAACCATTCCGTTGGAGAAGTTAGGCCGAAACGATGATCCAAGGTGATGGGGTGATTCTCGTGAGGAGAATATGATGGCATCCTAAAGATGTATTGCCACACGGCCACATGAATATCTTTTTTGTTTCCTTTGGTTTTTTGATTTGCATCAGAGGAGGATATAAAAAGGTAGTTGTTATAAGTTTTGGGGGGTTCATTCAGAAAACAAGTTTTTGACTTTACTCAGACTTTAGCAATATCTCAATTTTATGCAAGATAAATGACCAGACTATGCCAATTTTTGGCCTTTGTGTTTGTTATTTTACATCTATGATTGAAATATGTTCGATGTCATTTGGAGTAGAAATTGAGGATTTGCAATCTGTAGAAGCTTTTAAGATTTTAAATATTAATTTTGTTGGTAGAATCATGGTTGAGACTCTTTCAATTCGGTAGTGGTGTGTTTAAATCATATCATGCTTGGAATGAATCTATGATTTGTATCTGTTCTAGTTATTACCATTATCGAGCCTTTTAATTATGCATATGATGTGTAGTTTTTTGTGCTCTCCAAAGTTTAAATCATAAATCCTTGGTGTATTGCCTTTTAGTTTAATTTTAGCATTTTCGCACTTCTCTTTTCCCTTTTAGATGAAGAGTCGACTTCTAAAACCCCAAAGGTCGTTCAGTGAAGCACAATAAGTCCCCCATTCACTAAACTTCCCATAAGGTTGTTGTTTTGAAAGAATTTTTTTGGCATCAACAGTTCTTTTTCTGGCACGCCCAGTGGGATCGGAAAACATCTTAGTTTTAAGCAAGTGTATGAGTCATAAGCTTGTTACCAGATCCCAAGCTATAATAAAGCCTAGTTTACTAGTACCACCTCTGGTAACAGTCACTCAAGCAAGAGGTACACAAGAAGGTGCGCAAGCTCAAGCATAAGTTCAAGTGCAAATGGAAGCCCCTTTCGAATTTTGTGACATGGAATAGTGGCAACCCTCTAATTCTGCCCACTCCTCCTACACAATAGGATCCCAGCCATGTGTCTACTCTGAAAGCTTTGCCAAAGTTTACGAGAGAAGATTCCAAAACCCTTGTAGAACACCTACAGGATGTAGCTGACATATGTATTGTGCACAATGTCATGCAACAAAATGTGGCGTTAAGATTTCTTGCAACCTCATTCAAAGGTAAAGCCCAAGACTGGTACCATTCTCTGTAGCTTAATTTAGTCAAAGATTGGGATCAGCTCGAAGATCAATTTTTGGAGCACTTTATGGAGAAAGGAGATATATCTTTGCTATTGCAGCAATTGATAACTATCAAGTAGGCTCCTCAAGAAGCTATAACTGATTTCAACACTAGATTTCACAAGACCTAGAAAATGATTCCAACAACTACTCGTCCCCCAAATGATATGGAATTTGTCTTTTACCTAAAAGCCTTAACTCAAATATATCTATTATGATCCAATCACTTGGTGGGAATACCCTACTAGATGCCTATATCCTTGTAGTTAGAGCTGAGAATAATTTAATTGATGTTAGAAAGCTTCGGCCTAGACCACCTATGTCTATATTCCTTGAGTTATCAGCCCCAGTATAGGATCAAGCTTCTCCTAGCTCATTTGTGCCTCCTCAATCTATGCATGTGTATCTTAATGCACAACTAAGTAATGCAACGACTTCAAATACTTTGGCAACAGAAGTAAGTGATATGAAGAACTTATTGTTGACCTTCTCTAATGAGCTAATTAATATTAAGAGGCAACCAAAAAACATGTACAAGGCCCCCTTTTTAGAATTATCAAGGCAGGAGGCCTCCTTATCAACAAAATCAATTTCAAGGGGATGCAAAGACAACTCCTCTAGCTCAACCGAATAACTAGATCATACCAATTCCTACACCATTGCAAGTTATTCCTCCAAATCAAAATAAAGAGCTAGTGGTAGGGAAAAATAATCTTGTTGATGATATGAATGCTTGGTGCTTCCCCTGCAATGAAGGACATAAGCCTTGGAATTGTCTGTGGGGAATTTTCAACAAAAGGTAGCTCAATAGTGTAGTCGAGGGAATACACGAGATGCTAGGGTGTATATATATTCATCATTGGGGATGAATAATATCGTTCTCATTGCTCAAATACAATGCATGTCCTTAGAACAGGAGTCTGAAATCACTGTTGATCATGCATTTTTCTCGTGGATGGAAGGAGAAGAGACGGTGTTCGCTAATGATGCCTCAACCTCAAAAACTCCTCAGGTGCAGTCTAATTACAACACTCGCTCAAAGCATAGACTCATGGGGGAACCTATAACTTAGCAGCCTAAGGTTGGTCTAGATAAACTTCAGTGTCCACTTGTAGTGGTTCCACCTTTTCAAAATCCTAAGGAGGTTGCACTTTTCAAGCCCAAAGAATCAAAGTTGTTGCCCCCAACATCTCTTAACGTGGTTGAACAACTTCAAAAATCTCATGCAAATGTATCCTTATGGTATATTCTAGCTATTCCAGATCAAAAGCCCCTACTACAAGAAGGTTTGGGAGAGCTTGAGAAGCTAACAAGGGAGAGACCAACTGCGAGACCTTCTCAAACAAAAGACAAGCAACTTGAGGCTAGAAGTCAATCGCATCAAACCGCAACACTCACAAATGACAAGATTGAAGCTACAAAGGAAAAGGTAGCTAAACCAAAACCTACCCTCTTCTTTTTAATTCTTATTGTAGGCAATAAGTTACTTCACAATTCTATGATAGATTTTGGTGCCAATACTACAGTCATGTCTAAGCAAATAGAAGAAGCCTTAAAACATAAATATGAACCCTTAGCTAGAGGAGTCGTGCAACTAGATGAAAATAAAGTATAGGCCATAGGTATGATTAAGGACCTTCCATTGACCTTGTATTCATGTCCTAGTATCATTGAGTCACAAGAAGTGGTAATAATTGATATTCCCCCTATCTCCAGTCTTTGTTTTTCATGAGATTTTATTGCAAAAAAATATGGATATCTTTCCTTGGATTGGTCTCACCTGATTCTAAGAACCAAGCATGGGTCTAAAATGAAGATATTGTTTGAACCCCTACATTCTAAACATATAGTTGATGAAGAAATGATGAATTTTGAGGCTACTCACACCTTTATTACGAAAAATGAAATGTACTGTGTTGAATTGTTAGAGGATGATGAGGTGACTGGTGATCGAACCCCTGAAGAAGAAGTCTTCTTAAATGAGTTCATAGATACTGACCTAGTTGGTAATCATCATGCTATTGGTATTGGGACTTATGTGATTTACGATGAGGATCAAGTAATCCCTAAGATCTCTAAAGATCAATGAATCCTCAACGATGATGAAAGTAATCATTCCTCAAAGCTTATGGACTCTGCATTTTGATGGAGTGAGATGTAAGTTAGGATCTAGAGTTGGCGTGTGTTTGACGTCCCCATCTGGAGACCAAACTCTTAGAGCTTTACGTTTCTAATTTGCTTGCTCAAATAATGAGGTAGAGTATGATGGCATGGTTCGAGGATTGATCCTTGCAGAATGTATGGGGATCATAACAATTGAAGGTTTTGGGAGACTTTAAATTAGTGGTTAAGCAAGTTTGAGGCATGTCTGTAGAAAAAAAATGTTTACATGCGCTCCTACTGACACAAAGTCTGGGACTTGATTGAGAGCTTTGAAGCTTTTAATATTCAAGGGATTCTTAGAAAGCAGAATACAATTGCAGACTAACTGGCAACAATAGGATCTTAGTTTGATCCTATCTATGAGTTAATAGATAATAAACACTCTATCTGGGTGATTGTAAGGCTAACTATCCTAGATAATGATCCAAATTGGCAAGTTTTTGAAAGTGATGCTCAGATTGCAATGTTCATTTAGAAATCATGTGAATTTGTTGAACAATTACAACCCAAAGTTGCAAAGGCATATGAAGATCAAATTATCCACCTAAAAACTAACAAGCTTCCAAAAGGCTTGATCACTTTGGAGAACTTGTTTGATTGCAATGATGCAAGAAATGATAAAGAAAGTTTTGCAGCGATCAAGGGAGATTACACTGATCTCCATGTCGGAGATGGCAATAAGTTGAAGGTTGGCAAAAATGTTCCCCAACGGGATAAGGATAGATTAATATCTTTCTATGAAAAGTACAAAGATGTCATCACTTGGTCATATGATGATTTGAAAGGATATGACCCTAGAATCATTTAGCATACTATTCACCTTGCAAAAGGAGAAAAACCTATTAGACAAAAGAAAAGGCCAGTCAACCCTAAAATTGAGTCTCTAATGGCTCAAGAGCTTAAAAATTTAATTGATTCTCGGATAGTGTATTTGATTAAGCATAACACTTGGGTCTCCAATTTGGTTCTGATCCACAAGAAGAATGGAGACATCTACCTTTGCGTGGACTTTAGAGACCTAAACTGAGCTTCCTTGAAAGATCATTATCCTTTGCCTTCTATGGAACAAATTCTATAGATAGTAGTGGGCTCAAAGATGTTTTTGTTGGCCATTTGGTGTAATTGATTATGTGTTGTATTGATGTTTTATCATTGATGCCAACACTAGCTATTTGGATGTTTTACTGACACCCTTCTGGTCTCGGTAGATTGAGTGGTTTTTGGTAGATTTGGATCTGGCATGAACCGGTAGGCTCCAGTATAGTTTGGTTATGGAATTAGCTTAATAATGATACTCATGTTCATATTCAGTAAGTTGGTTTTGGTCTGATGATCGGATGCTATCATGTTTTCTTAGAAGCTTGGTTTCTGGTTCCAGCGAGGGTTTCACTGACAGAGATTTTGATGAAGATCTTTGATGAATTGCATAAGTGGTGTTGGTGCAGTTTATAGTGGAGTTTCAGGATGTTGTTGGTGATCATGTTCGAGACTTGGCGAATGGAGATCATTGTTGTAGCATGTGGACCTATACTAGATCTTGGTTGATCTAGGTTATGAACCAACTTTAATGTAACGTGTGGATTGGACATATGTTTCTGAGATGTCTTATGTGTTGGAAATTATTTGTTTGCTCTAAGGCCGACATGGTTTGTAATTATGTAACTGGTTTATTATCTAGTGGCCGACCTAATTGTTTATGGTCGAGGGTTTGTATATATAGATGTAAGATCTCATTGTAGATCATGATAGGAATGGGAAATGGATATATAATGTGCGAATAATGTAATATCATTCAGGCAGACAATTTGGTCGATCATTGGAGATCAAATTGGGATTTAGTCCTCCGGTATTGAGCTTAATCGAAACTGTACTCAGGCATAGGAGATGTTATCTTTTGCAGTTCAACACTTCTCTGGATTGTAGTCTGGATTTCTATGTAGTCAATGAGGCTCCTTTTGTGATGAGCAGTGAAATCTAGGTTGTTGGCCTTCCTACAAGTGCAGGCCCCTCAATTGTAATTCACATACTTACTGCAAAAGTATTATTTGACTATGGGTAGGCTTCCCACCGTGTTTTTTCCCTTTACTGATTTTCCACGTATAAATATCGGTGTCATGTGGATGGTATTTATTCTATGATTATTGTTTATGCTTAATTGGTTTAATTGCTATTCTGGTATTAATATTTTGGGTTCCGGTATTAAATTTTTAATTGCTAATGGTTCTGGTAATCTGTGACAATTGATTCACAATCATCACAGAGCTTTGGTCCTCTCTACAAAAAGCTTAACCGCTTGAGGAAGATCCTATGGCATCTAACAGTTCAAGTTCATCCAGTTCATCTGGAGCTATCTTTCGGAGGGATATTCTGAGGCTTGATGGAACAAATTACACACTATGGAAGATTTAGATGGAGATTCATCTAAGATGTCTTGGAAAGGAGATTTGGAAGATCACACAGAATGATGTCACACCTTATAATCTAGGATCTGGCAATACTCCTCCAACAAACCTGGATAAGGAGCTTGAGAATGATTGTAGAGAAAGAGAAGCCCTCTTGTGTGCACTTTCTGATCATCAAATAATGGGATTAATTGACAAATCATCTAGAAAGGCTATATGGGATAAGTTGGGGACTCTTAATGAAGGTGACCCTATAGTAAAGATTTCTAAACTTGATGGTTACTGGGTGAGATATGAAAACCTAGAGATGGAAGAAGATGAAAAGATTACTGCATTCATGGAAAGGGTAAATGAGATTGTTATGGGAATTCAATTTTGTGGTGGAACTTTGAGCGAAGATGAAATTGTTTCTAAAGTTCTGAGAGCCCTACCACCGACTTACAAAATGAAGGCTATTGTTATTAATGAGTTGAGAACAATGGCTAATACATCCGTCAACAGAGATACTTTGGTTGGGAAACTATCTGCTTTTGAGTTTGAAGAATTTGGACCTTGTGGAGTTGTGAAGTCTGAACCTGCTTTTCATGCATCTACATCTGCAACCGGCAAGCAAGATTGGAAATATTTATATGCAAAGGAATTGGAAGATATGAAGAGAGAAGATGATGAGTTTGAGCAACTTGAAGCACTATTTTCTAGAAGAGTACCTAAAGGACCAGTAGGAACTAAGTATGAAGGAAAAACACCTTTTAAATGTTTTGCATGTAATAAGATTGGTCATTTTGCATCTAGATGTCCTGGAAGGAATTCAAGATTTGAAGAAAGAGTTAAAAGATCATTTAAACCTAACCCTGGATATCAAAACAAGTATAAGTACAAGAAAAAAAGAGACAAATCATGCTACATAGTGGATGAGGAAGGCATTACTGATTCTAATGAACTGGCAGAAGACTCTACTAGTGGTTCCGGCAATGGAAAGGAATAGGTATTCCTGGCTATCAAGGAAGATGTTTCGGCACAGGAAGAGAATGTACCTAAAGAGAAGGCACTTGCTGCTAAAATTAAAGACAAGGATGAATGGGTAATTGATAGTGGTTGTTCACATCATATGACTGGAGATAAAGGGAAGTTTCTATCTTTGCAAGAATTTGATGGTAGTCTAGTTAGATTTGGAGATGACAAAGCATGTATGATCAAAGGAAAATGAACTATATCATTGGATGGTAAGAAAAATACTGATAATGTGTATTATGTTGAAAGTTTAAGGCATAATCTCTTGAGTGTAGGACAATTGGTGGATAAGAGATTTCAATTACAGTTCAAGGATGGAAAATGCAAAATCATTAACAAATCTGGTTTGGAGATTGCAACTGGTACACAAACAAAGGGTGGCATATTTCATTTGAATTCCGGTGAGAAGAAATGTTTGATTATATAGATTGATGAGAGTTGGCTATGGCATAAAAGGTTGTGTCATGTGAATTTTGATTGCATTGTAAAGATCAGTTCAACTAGGGCAATTAGGGATATACCTAAGATTATGAAGCCCTATAATCCAGTATGTAAAGAATATCAAATGGGGAAACAGGTCAAAACTTCTTTTAGGAGTATACAAGATAAATCTAATGATGTTCTTGATCTTATTCATACTGATTTGTGTGGCCCTGCTAGAGTTAAAAAATTTCAAGGTGATAGATATTTCATGCTAATTGGTCACCCCAACAATAAGAAGAATAACTCTAATTGAAGTCTCAATCCGAAGTTTGGACATTCATTTGGTAAAGTCACTATTTCCATAGCTAGTGTTCATTTGATTGTCAACCCAAGGACGTAGTACTTGAAATGGGTCTGTACTATATATGCACTAAGTTCCTGCAACAGCTATTCTACATTATTGCAACAACTAACATTATGCGGAAAAAGGTAAACAAGAATGGAAACAATGGAAAGGCTACAAGAAAATTTCTGAATAAATTCATAAAAGCAATGATGGATAAATTCAATATGGATAAACAAAAATTAATTTGTTCTGGCTTGGCTACAGGAACGGTCAAAGGATTTGTTTCAAGTGGTTGCAGGAACAGTCAACGCAAGAACTTCTACTACAGTTAAGGAAAGAAAACTAATTTGAACGAACACATAGGATCACTCACCAAGTGGGCCCCCTTGGATGAGTGATACCAGGCTTCCCGAAAACAACTCTTAACAGATCAGAATAACATAACTTTATTCATTACTTTCTGAAAGTGATTACATAGTTTTAATATGAAAAGAAACTCAAGAATGATTATCAAAAATCCTCTACTCTATTCTTCTCCCTTCTGTCTAACTAACCCTGAGAAGAAGAAGAGCTTCTTATTAAAAAGAAATTAACTACAATAGACAACACAAATCACGCCCAAAAGAAGAGGCGGATGATTGACCGATAGAAGAGATAACTGGAGTTATGCTGCAGGAAACATGGATCTAAACCGAACCACAGTCATTGCATGTCGTGGCGGTATTTGCAAATTCAATGCCCACTGAAGTTAGACATTGGTAGTGTCACTTGACTGTTCTGCTTATGCCATCCCTAATGCTTGCTCAACTCTTCTACGGTTTGATCTTCAGTTATCTCTTACATATCCTTCCCTTCATCAAGCGCGATAGGCAAATATCCACCACGACATCATTTATTACCTGCACTACAACAGAAATAACATACAAGGACTTACACATTTTATTTAATTAACACATCTATTAATTCACATATGATATTGCCCTAAATAATCCGCATGGCAACAGGAACAAAGCACACGGTTGCAGGAATAAATGGCATGGCTGCAGGAATAGACTAGCAAAGATTAAACATGATTTAATAAGTTTAGGCTTAACATATGGAATACATATAGTCAATTTCCAATACATTACTACTACTATGCAAACCAAAAGATGTCAAAAACTCAAGAGTTCTGAGGATAAAAATATGACAAAGTGTCAACTTATCATGTCCCCCAACTTTAAGAGCTTGTTGATCCTACAGCAAAAAGAAAATTTATGACTCTTGCACTAACTCTCAGATCACCAATGGTTCCTTGACCTGTTCCTCCTAAAGTTAAATTCCAGTAGAATCCTTTCATCTTTTCTAGCTTGGACCATCTGGCTGATTCTTCTATAATTGCATTATAAGGCTGATATGTAGGCTGACATCCCAATAGTGGCCACATGAGAATAAGAGGCTGAAAGATCAGTGGTAGCCAGTTGTTGGTCTTCTCTCTGCCTAACTGTATATATCTAGGGGCTCTTTTCATAGATGCTTGAAAAATTTGTAGTGAATAAGGTTCCCCCTACTTCAACTTATCTGGTAAGTTATTCCAATGCTGAATTAACCCATCTATTGTAGCTACACTATCAGTCTAAACTAAATGCTCATATGTTTGGTATATCTCTTCTCTCATTGGTAGCACTGTTTCCTAACATCATCCCTTACCAGTAATTTTTGTCATTCATAATAAAGAACTCTTGGTTGTTTTGATTCTTTCCTTAATGGCAATGGACAGTCAAACTCTAAATCTTTATATGCTCTAGCTTGTGCCCCCATGCTGATCTCATTTTGGATCCATGACATTAAAGCTTTGATATGGATATCCCCAATATATAATAAAGGGTTCCACTCACTATCTGAGGGTACAACATAGTTATGTAAATAAAATTCACATAGAAAATTCTTCACAGATGGTGGAGAGGTCTGGTAAGCATAAAAGAATTCTTCAAGTGTTTCTAAAGAGGGGCTAAGGTCCCTAATAATGTGGTTCTATTTAAAATTCAAATACCGCTCCTTCTAATGCACAACATAAACCCTTGGAGGTGCCCTACATTGCATCAACTCGAGGACCATACCAACAATTGTTTCCACCTTAGCCTCTAATTCCTCAATTTTGTTATCCCTCTTTTCAATTTATTTTTGTTGTTTATCAATAATCCCTTGCAATCTAGCCCTCTTTATTTCCCATTGTCTATAAAATGTTAAAGCAATAGATAAACTACTTATGTTAAAGCAATAGATAAACTACTTAGGGATGAAGGAGGTCTAATAGGTGTTACCTTAGGCCGTGGGATCTCTTCAATAATTTCATCAATCTGTGCTGGCATCTCTCCAACATTTTCCTCAAACTGATGTGAAGTGTCTTCAACAGTCTCTTCAAACTGCTCTGGAATCTCTCCAATTATTTCTTCAGGCTACTGTTGAATATCTCCAACAATTTCCTCAAGATGCTATAGAATTTCTTCAATAACCTCCTCAAGTTGTTGTGCCACAAAAGCAAGATTTGATAGTCTATCTTCATCAACTTCTACCTGGATTTCAACATCCGCAAGGCTTCCTTCTTCTTGTATTTCAATATTTGCAGGGCTTCCTTCTGTGTAGGGGAAAAAGCGAGACTAGGTTAACATGCCCTAATCCTACCTTTTGACACACATTACGGAATACGAAAGAGCCTAGAGATATCGCACAATTGGCTACTTCTTTTTGTGAAAGAGAGAGCCACGAGATATCTATTAGGATTTCTATTCCCTTGTTGAAATTGAAAGATAAAATGATGCAAGTTCAATCCCTAACCTCAAAATGCAAGTAGGAACTAATGACAAGATTGCAGAATTGAACTTAAATGATGGAAAGCTATAAACACAAGGATAAGACAAGAATGAAAATGCGTACCTGGAGTTAAAATCTGACTGAAAATGTTCGGGACGGGGGCGCGGGCGCCACTGTCCTGATTCTGCCCCTGAAACTGCTTCGGAAACTGCTGTTTTTGCACTTTGGAAAAAGCTGTCAAAAATGCTGAAAATGCTGTCGGACCAGGGCACCCAGCGCCCCTGTCCCAGGGACCAGGGCGCCCAGCGCCCCTGTCCTAGCAGGACCAGGGCGCCCCACACCCCTGTCCTGGTCTTTTTCTCTGAAATTTGGTGGGAAGGTCGGTCTCAGTCTGCTTCTCCCGGATCTGCAACCTGCGGCATCGTCCGAGTCCCGAAACCTGCACTTATATCTGAAAAGGTGTTTGGGCGGCTATATAGGGTTTTGCCTTAGTCAAACCCCCGCTTCGGTGATTTCCACCTCCACGAATAGCCAAGTTGTATTGTAAAATGTATTGTGTGTGCAGACCTAGTGTGTGTGCAAGGTCCTTAAATGCAAGAAAGCAAACTAGAGCAACCTAGAAAGTAAACCTTAATTGCTTGTAAATGATAATGTAAATGCTCTAAATCAAGATGCAAAGTGATCTAAAGTATGAATAAATGATATATTGAAGCTTATGCAAAGACATGAAAACAACATGAAATCATACCCAACCCTCAAGGGAGGAGTACAAGCCAATCTTCAGTCGGTAATCTCCTATTGTTCTTCAATGTCTTCCAAGCCCTAAATGAATGAATGAAATTGATGAATACTTGATAGATGGATGTTGAATGTTGTTGAAGTCTTCAAAGATCTGCTCTTTTGCTGCATATGAGGCCCTGAAAATCAAAAAATCCGGATCCTTTCCAATGAGGAAAGAGAGCTTTTATGTATGAAACCCTAGGTTGTAAATTCGTATTTTGGCCGACCTAGAGATTGAATGTCCCACCAATTTCTTGGGGTTAAGCTTTATTTTATGATTGGATCGTGCTCCCAAAATTTCGGGAAAAATGTCCGGGACCATGTTGCACTCCGGGCGCCATGGTCCCGACAACTTTTCACCAAATTTTCAGGGCCGTCAGATATGATGATTTTAGAGAGAATCCCGAAGTTACAGGTGATTTCGAGATGTTTTGACCCCCGAAATCAAGCCCCCAAGTTCAAAATAGGACCTAATCAGGGTTTTTGATTAAATGATGTATTGGAAGAATAAAATGAAAGGGGCACACTTTAATGAAAGGGCCCAGCTTTATGATGTGGGAGATGATAAAATAGGACCTTAGACCTAATTAATTTAATTAATTAAGTGCTAAAGGGGAAATGCAATGCAAAATGCAAAATGCGCCAAGGCGGGTGCTAAACTAGGTGTGAAATTGTACCACCCTAGCGAGTGCGTACAATTTACGACGCTACATTTAGCCCCCACTTTAGCGGTCATATGAACACTACGTGCATATGCAAGCTAAAGTACAGAAAAGTAAACATTATTTGAAAAAGGATATATCCATAAGTCTGTCGAACGAAGCCCCCAGCGGTATCAGCAGTACACAGTTAGGAACCGCACCCTACAAAACACACGTTAGATCACAAAATCACCTAATGCTTACTAAGGAAGGTGATGAAAATTCGAGGGTAGCTATATGCCCCCCCCTGTTTCGGCTTGCTAATTTTAGTGAGTTGAAACAGGGTATCATGTTTACCACTTCGAATTGTTAAAGAATATTGATGACAAATGCTCACAAGAAGATTTGATATGAGATCAAAAACTAATGGAGAATCATTTGGTAAGAAAGAGGACTAAATCTCAATTCCAACACAACAAAGAGTGTGAGGATTTGGGAGTTCTCTAACACAAGATGAAGGATGTAAATGGAAACAAAATGAAAAGAGAAAGAAAGAGAAAAAAAAAAAGCATGAATACACACATTGGTGATCCATGAGAAGAATAGTGAGAGAGAAAAACATGGACTTCTCGCCCCTAGATCTTGTCTAGGTGATCCATGGGAGAAAGGACACGGAAAACTAGCCCCTAGAGTCTGTCTAGGTGATCCATGTAAGGAAGGAGAGTGAGAAAGTCTAGCCTTATGCCGCTAGTTCCACTCAACCTCGTGCATGTGTGTGTAAGGGAGGTTAGAAGCACCTCATAGGAGTCTATGCCCGAGTATGCTACAACCTGTATATGTATAGTACAAAAAGGTGACATCTCGCTCTAAGAGTCTGTTTCGAGAATGACCCATTGCTCAAAAAGTGTAATGTTTATGTCATAAGCAAAGTAGAACGAGGATACCTACCTTCATCACAAAAGAAGATACCCCAAAAATGCAACAATGTCATAGATCCAAGCAAGAGAGTTTTGCACTCTTTAAGCAAGGATGAGATAGTTGAAAAGGGATATCTTGTAGTATGTGTAAAGGAGATCCTTAGAGGAGAAGAGATCTTTGTACAAAAGACACCTATCCCCAAGAGGAATTGTCTTAGACAAATATAACATCTTCTAGAATAAGACAAAGAAGAGAATAAGAATGCAATACTTCCTTCTTTTGCGAGTTGAAAGTGATTCTTAATGAAGGATGATGCTCCTTTTAACCCAATTGGGAGAGTGAATTCATTATAGATGTATTTTACCAAGTGCAAAAGAGGTTGTAGTCAAGGACTTACACTTCTTGTAAGAGAGAATCCTTGAACAAACAACAACAAATGCGTACAAGGCATAACATCAAGTAATAAAGTCCACACCATCCACAAAATAGGAAAAAGTGGATCCTTAGATAAAAATAAGGAAAGATCATTGCCTCAATGAGAAGGACTTACACAATCTTCTAGGGAGAGATTTGGACATAAGCAAAAGAAGAGATGTATGAAATCACTCTTGTCCCCATAAGAACAAGAAAATTAGGCTATTATGTTGCTTCAAAAAAAATATGATTGCACTTAACATTGTACCATCATGAATGATAATGAGCCCCCAGTAAATGAGCTACCAATGTCACATAACGATGAGCAACATAATAGCCATTAATGTTATTTAAAGACATGATAGATTGAATGAGGTATTTGAATATGACATGCTAAATGCTCAACTATAAGTGAGATCAAAAACATGTATAAAATTGAAGAAGAAAAGTCACAAGAACTCTTAGAAGAGGGATGAGTGTAATTTATTAGAGCCTTATCCCTAGAGGAAAGGACTTTATGATGAATAGGAGATAAAGATTCATAAGTGGATTTAGAAATTTGAGGGGATTCATAAAGAGATTTGTTCATTGCCAAGATTTCCTTATGAGGGGAATGAGAGTTGATAGAAGTAGAAGATGATTTAGTTGAAGTGAGATCATCATCACTACTAAATATAGCATTCACATTGAGAGATGGTCTTTTAGATGCTTTAGTGCGTTTGCAGGGATTATAGCCAAGTCCAAAGGCATAATTGTGAAAATTAGTCTCTAGAGGAACTTTTATCCCTTGTTCATGAGCGCCACAACCATTTCCATGATACCCATGCTTAGCAAAAATGCGAAAACCACGACCATAACGATCAGCCATTTCAGGAAGAGAAGGTGGTTTTTCATAAGACAAAGAATCAAACTCTTCATAATTAGAGGTGTGAGGAGAAGAAGTTTGAGAAGCGGCCACAAAATTATTGCTCATAGATTCAGGTAAGACTGATTGATCTCTAGTTTCTTCCTTCTTTTTACCTTTAAGATCTCTAGGAGGAACCCTATATTCACCTACAAAGGTGGGATTAAAATCAAGAGATCCCCAATCGTCTTCCGCGAGAACCTTCTCAGGATCAAAAGCCTTTTCATGTGTAGACTCAAGTCCAGAAGGATCTTCTTCAGGAGCTTTAGGCTCATCCAAAGAATTTTGATTATTAGAGGGTGATGATTTATCCATAGGTATCTTGTTCAAAGAGTCATTACTAGAAGAGGAAGGCTTAGAAGAACTCCCTTTGGAAGTAGATGTTTGCAAACAAGCCTGAAGATTAGTATCGCCTATCAAGGTATATGTCTTATTGTTATAAATGAATTTAACTTGTCTATGCAATGTAGAGGGGACAGCTTGCATACTGTGAATCCAAGGTCTCCCTAATAACAAGTTGTATGTTAGATTTCCAGACATAACATGGATAGGAGTAGGCAAAGTAACAGGTCCCACTGTGACGGGTAAGGTGATAATACCTAATGAAGACTTAGCCACATTATCAAAGCCTCGAATGGGATGAGAGTCAGGCTCAATAAGGGATGTATCCACATTCATCTTATGCAATAGATTAATGCTACACACATTAAGGCCAGAGCCATTATCTACCAGTGTTCGTCTTATAGCAGTGTCATTTATGATAACCACAATCATCAAGGGATCATATTGTTGTTGAATTTCACTAGTAGGCAACTCATCTTGGGTAAACACAATTTGAGCTTTAGGATTCATCACAGAGTTAACCAAAGACACTATATTACTAGATATATTAGGTGGAGGAACATTCAAATCTTTCAAGGCATCTTGTAACATTCCATGATGAACAGAAGAAGTTTGTATCAAATCCCAAAGAGATATCTTAGCAGGGGTAGCTTTAAGTTGTTCTATGAGATCATAGTCCTTACTAGGCATTTGTGAAATACGAGGCGCTTGAGGAAGAATAGGTTGGGAAGGAGGAAGTGAAGTGGGGATAACTGGAGGAGGACTAGGTTGCCTATTGTTTCTTGTGTTATAGGTATGAGCAACCGTATGATAACTCTCTCTAGTTAGTTGCTTAGCATACTCATAAGGGCTCTTAGAAGAATAACCTCCTTGCACAGTAATAATAGGTTTCTTAGGAGTGCAAAAGGAATCATTAGCATAACCACTTTGAACCACTAAGATAGGCTTATTTAAAGGTTGAGCACCTTGGACAGTGAAGAGAGGTTTGTTAGGTGTTTCATTCACATGTATCAAATTGATTGAGGATGGTTTAGAGGAATGAACAAAAGTGTTGGAAGAATTATTGATAGTCTTCTCTTGCATTAAAATCTTATCACAGATTAAATCAATTTTAGGAGAGAGACAAGGGGTAGGCATTGATGTTCTAGTAGGAAGAGTAATATTAGGAAAGGTCATATCATCCTCTATAATCAAAGGATCTACATGGGGAATCAACTCTCTAGGAGAAGAATCAACATTACTCTCTAAAGTCTCACTTTTGAGAGGGAGATCTTTGAAAGAAATGTTAACCATCTTGCTTTGAACTAGGGTTTCCTTATGAGTAGAACCAAGTTGAGGAGAGGGAGATGCTTTATTTTTAGAGGGAGAATAATTGAGATTCAAGGAAGGGGAGAAACTATCAAGGGAGTTTCCAATCTTGATTTCATCCCCTTTGGCTAGGGGTAGAGAATAATCTATACCTTCTTCTAATGGTTCATCCCAAATAGTGAGGTTGTTGAAAGGAATGTTTAAAGTATTGTCAATTTCGGGAGAGGAGATAACATTGTTTATTAATTCTTCATCCTTAGGAGGGAAAGCATCAATAAATGTGTTAAACTCATCCTCTTTCCTCAAAATATGTTCAATATGATCTTTAGGGGAGAGAGAATTAAGGAAATTGCTTATTATTTCATCTTCTTTCTCTAAGGGATGCTTATGGGTAAGACAAACTTTAGGAGAAGGGTAAGCATTTATCATTAATTCATCATCTCTAGTGGGAATTTTGTTGGAAAAGGAAAGGCCATCATTAGGAAATGTAGGGATAATGTCATCTTCTTGCACACAAGGATCCTCATGAAGGGAGCATTTTTTAGGAGACACAAAGGCATCAAGGGCATCATCCCACAAAGCATGATCATATCTATTAAAAGGTTTATCTTTTGATTCAAAAGGAGATATTTCCTCATAGAGGGGATTATTGAACACAACCATGTTACTAGATTCAGTGGAAGAGTTGATAGGAATGTACCCTTGAGAGGAACCATTTGACTTATCTTTCTCATCACATCTAAATGGCATAGTAACAAGGTTTATGAGTTTTTGGTAAAATGAAGGTTTGGTATATTTAGGTTTCAAAAATTCATCTAAAGCTTCATCTAACTCATAATCATCACAAATATGATCATCTTGCAAATAAAAATCTAACATTTTGAAATTGCATAAAATTTAAACACACAATGCAAAGAAACACACTTTTTTTTTTCTTTTTAATGAAAATGAAATGAAAGCACACTAAATCTAGATCTAGATCTAACAAATGCAATGCAAGAGGAAGCAATGATAGATTCACGTCGGGTTCACCAAAATGTGTAGGGGAAAAAGCGAGACTAGGTTAACATGCCCTAATCCTACCTTTTGACACACATTACGGAATACGAAAGAGCCTAGAGATATCGCACAATTGGCTACTTCTTTTTGTGAAAGAGAGAGCCACGAGATATCTATTAGGATTTTTATTCCCTTGTTGAAATTGAAAGATAAAATGATGCAAGTTCAATCCCTAACCTCAAAATGCAAGTAGGAACTAATGACAAGATTGCAGAATTGAACTTAAATGATGGAAAGCTGTAAACACAAGGATAAGACAAGAATGAAAATGCGTACCCAGAGTTAAAATCTGACTGAAAATGTTCGGGACGGGGGCGCGGGCGCCATTGTCCTGATTCTGCCCCTGAAACTGCTCCGGAAACTGTTGTTTTTGTACTTTGGAAAAAGCTGTCAAAAATGCTGAAAATGCTGTCGGACCAGGGCGCCCAGCGCCCCTGTCCCAGGGACTAGGGCGCCCAGTAGGGACCAGGGCGCTCAGAAGGGACCAGGGCACCCAGCGCCTCTGTCCTGGCAGGACCAGGGCGCCCCACGCCCCTGTCCTGGTCTTTTTCTCTGAAATTTGGTGGGAAGGTCGGTCTCAGTCTGCTTCTCCCGGATCTGCAACCTGCGGCATCGTCCGAGTCCCGAAACCTGCACTTATATCTGAAAAGGTGTTTGGGCGGCTATATAGGGTTTTGCCTTAGTCAAACCCCCGCTTCGGTGATTTCCACCTCCACGAATAGCCAAGTTGTATTGTAAAATGTATTGTGTGTGCAGACCTAGTGTGTGTGCAAGGTCCTTAAATGCAAGAAAGCAAACTAGAGCAACCTAGAAAGTAAACCCTAATTGCTTGTAAATGATAATGTAAATGCTCTAAATCAAGATGTCAAGTGATCTAAAGTATGAATAAATGATATATTGAATCTTATGCAAAGACATGAAAACAACATGAAATCATACCCAACCCTCAAGGGAGGAGTACAAGCCAATCTTCAGTCGGTAATCTCCTATTGTTCTTCAATGTCTTCCAAGCCCTAAATGAATGAATGAAATTGATGAATACTTGATAGATGGATGTTGAATGTTGTTGAAGTCTTCAAAGATCTGCTCTTTCGCTGCATATGAGGCCCTGAAAATCAAAAAATCTGGATCCTTTCCAATGAGGAAAGAGAGCTTTTATGTATGAAACCCTAGGTTGTAAATTCGTATTTTGGCTGACCTAGAGATTGAATGTCCCACCAATTTCTTGGGGTTAAGCTTTATTTTATGATTGGATCGTGCTCCCAAAATTTCGGGAAAAATGTCCGGGACCATGTTGCACTCCGGGCGCCATGGTCCCGACAACTTTTCACCAAATTTTCAGGGCCGTCAGATATGATGATTTTAGAGAGAATCCCGAAGTTACAGGTGATTTCGAGATGTTTTGACCCCCGAAATCAAGCCCCCAAGTTCAAAATAGGACCTAATCAGGGTTTTTGATTAAATGATGTATTGGAAGAATAAAATGAAAGGGGCACACTTTAATGAAAGGGCCCAGCTTTATGATGTGGGAGATGATAAAATAGGACCTTAGACCTAATTAATTTAATTAATTAAGTGCTAAAGGGGAAATGCAATGCAAAATGCAAAATGCGCCAAGGCGGGTGCTAAACTAGGTGTGAAATTGTACCACCCTAGCGAGTGCGTACAATTTACGACGCTACACCTTCCTCTGATGTTTCCACTGCAATAACCTCTATCGGATCACCTACTGGATGAGCTTTATGTGTCCTACTCTGTATTCTTCTCACATAAACTTTTGGAATGGCTGCAGGAATAGTTTCAATTGTTGCAGGAGTTTTTCTTTTTGTCGTACGTCTCTTTGCTACAAGAGAAATTTGAGTTGCATGCGGCTGGGCCATAGGTTCCTTCCCTTTTCTCTTAGAAATTGGTGACTCTCTTTGAAGAGAAGTGGAGGGTTGCTCCATATTTACTGTAGGATTTGAAAAATACAAATCCACAGAACCCAAAGAAACATGCATGCAAGAAACCTGTCACAGAGAAAGAGAGAGAACGAATACAAGGGTTTTGGCTCTGACAAAGTGAAAGATTTATTATCAGAGAAAAATGAATCAAGAAGAATAAATAATACAAGAGATCAATCCTTATAAAGGAGATCAACACCGAAAGGAAAACCTAACCCTAAGGTGAGAGCATTTAATAATTAAATATTAATTATTAAATGACTAACATATGCATAAAGGGAAATCTTAAGAGGAGAGTAAAGTTAATCAATTACTTTACTCTAACACCCCCCCTTAAGATGAGCTACAATGCAGCTACAAACAATGTAGAAGAAAGCAAAGGAACTACAATGCAAAAGAGGGTCCGGCAACAAGGCCTGATCAGGTACTCGAATACAAGAAAATCTCTATAAAGCGGAGTAAAGGAGAAAACCCAGTGGGAAAAAAATCCTCTCCAAAAAGAGATAAAGAATCATGCTAAAAAGAAAACATGAAGGAAGGAAGGCCTCACTGAGACCCCCCAAGGACAACTTCCTTCACCCCAAGCATGGAGCACAACTGAAGATAGCGCGGAGATGCCAAAGGTTTAGTGAAGATGTCTGCAACCTGCTCCTTGGTAGGAATGTATTCCAAGATGAGAGAACCATCCTGAATCAACTGCCTGATGAAGTGCATGTGGATTTCAATGTGCTTTGTCCGCTGATGCTCCACTAGGTTGCAAGAAATGTGAATGGCACTCTGATTGTCACACCAAAGAAGAGTGGGACAATCTGGAGGAAACCCAAACTCTGTCATCAACTGCCGAAGCCATAAAACCTCTTGACTGGCTAACACTGCTACATGGTACTCAGCCTCTGTAGATGATAATGCAATAGCAGATTGCTTCTTGCAAGACCATGTGATAGGACCAGAACCAAGGCAAAAAATGAAGCCAGAAGTAGACTTGCGATCATTGACATCACTAGCCCAATCAAAGCCAGTGAAGCCAATGATGTGAGGGGATCCTGAAGAATAGTGAATGTCATAATGAGTGGTGCCCCGAATGTACCTCAAAATATGTTTGGCCGCTTGCCAATGGCTCTCATGAGGATCATGGGAGAACCGAGAGACAAGGCCAACCGCAAAGGAAAGATCAGGATGAGAATGTGTCAAATACAATAAACTGCCAACCAACTGCCTATATAAAGTGGGGTCTACTGAAGGAGTAGAGCAAGTGGAAGACAAAACAACACCTGACTGAAATGGAGTGGGGGAAAACTTGCAATCAAGCATGCCAAATCGCTAAAGCATATCAAGAGCATACTTCTCCTGAAATATGGAAATCTCATCCGAAGACTGAATAACCTATAGACCCAAAAAGAAGTGCAAGAGTCCAAGATCTATCATCTCAAACTGCTCCATCAAAGCTCTCTGAACACTCTGAATCATGGAGGATGAGCTACCTGTAAGCATGAGATCATCTACATATAGCACAAGAATCAAAAGATCACCATCCTGACGTTGAATATACACAGTGTGATCGGAATGACGGCGTGTGAAGTGAGAGGAAAGCAAGAAAGAGTCCATCTTCTCATACCAAGCCCGAGGGGCTTGTTTGAGACCATACAATGAACGTCAAAGTCTACAAACCAAAGAAGTGTCCTGCACAAATCCCTGAGGCTGCTCCATATAGATCTCCTCATGTAGGTCTCCATGCAAGAAGGCACTCTTCACATCCATCTGAAACACTGTCCATCCCTGTGAAGCTGCAAGTGAAAGTACCAGGTGTATAGAATTCATCTTGGCAACAGGAGCAAAGGTCTTAGAGTAGTCAATACCCTCTACCTGAGAAAACCCCTTCGCAACAAGACGTGCCTTATACTTGTCAATAGAACCATCTGCAGCATACTTGGTACGATACACCCACTTGCACCGAACCAACTTTCTTCCCTTAGGAAGAGGACAAAGATCCCAAGTATGATTCTTCATCAAAGAAGAATACTCCTCATCCATGGCCCTATCCCACTCAAGGTGTCCTATCGCCTCTGAAAACTTTTGAGGATCATCTGAAATGGCATGACTCAAAAGACTAGAACCAGACATCTGAGCACGAGTGCGACGAGAATCTGAAGGATCACCAGCCAAAGAACCAACTGCATCAACAGTGTCACGGACCCACCTCGGCAAAGATGGAGCAACTAGTGGTGGTGGAGATGGTGGATCATCATCTGCATCATCCTCAAGAGATAAGTAATCCTCAAGAGATGAAGAGGAAGGAGTAGGCAATGAGGGAGAAACTGGTGATGGAGAATCCATCTGAGGATAGCACTCATCAAACTGGACATCCTGCCAAAACAAGACCTCTCTGGAATCAGGATCAAACAACCTGTATGCCTTAACATCCTCACAGTAGCCAACAAATATGAGTGGTCGGCTCTTCCTCTCCTTGACTTTCCGCTAAGCATCAGGAATAAATGCCCAAGCCTCACTACCAAAAACTCGGAATGAAGAAACATCAAGCTTGACATGGTTCCAAGCCTCCTCAAGAGTCATATGTCGCAATGCCTTATGCGGCATCTGATTCTGAATATAATTGGCACAATTGACTGCCTCAGCCCAAAATGAAGAACTCATAGCTCAAGACTGTATCATACAATTTGCCATCTCCCGTAAGGTTCTGTTCTTTCTCTCAGCAACACCATTCTGCTGAGGGGTATAAGGAACTGTAAACTGATGTTGTAAACCATGCTCAGTGCAAAAATCTCTGAAAGCCTGATTTACATACTCCCCCCATTATCTGTGTGTATCCTCCTGATAGAAAGTCCAGATTGCTTCTCCACAAATGTCTTAAAAATCCTGAATGAGTCAAAGACATCGGACTTGTACTTAAGAAAGTACACCCATGTACGTCTAGAGAAGTCATCAATAAAAGTGAGTACATAACGGGCCCCTGAAAAAAAAGAAGTCAGAAAGGACATAAGATCACTGTGTACCAACTCTAGGGCTGCCCTAGCACGAGAGGCCCGACCCTTAGGAAAAGGATCTCGATGATGTTTGCCAAGGACACAACCACGACATACACTATCTGTACAAGAAATCTGTGGAAGCTCAATCACAAGTGCCTGTGTACTCATCTGCTGTAGATATCTGTAATTGACATGGCCAAAACGCTCATGCCAAAGCCTGCTCACTGAATCTGCATGTGCTATAAGAGAGGAACCAACAGTGTCTGAACTCTCAAAGCCATCAAAGCTATATAAGTGAGATGCAGAATCCACACTCCCAGTAGCCACAACCAAGTCAGGATTATGAAGATCGCGAATAACCACATCATGAGGTGAGAACTCAACTGTCTTACCAGAGCCAGAGTGGCAAATCTGATAAACGGATAGAAGGTTTGTCGAAATGTCGGGAACCAAAAGCACATCCTGTAGACAACCATCATCCAATGAAACAGTTCTGAAACCTTGAACGGAAAGTTGTGCTAAGTCACCAACTACAATATGTCTAGTGCCTGTAGGGGCAAGAGCGGTGACCAAATCGGCTGTGTGTGTCATATGGTGAGAGGCACCAGAATCTAAAATCCAAGTGGGTGCTGAGGATAATGCTCGTGCAGAAAGAGCATGACCTTTCCCGGTGGGCTGTGAAGGAGGCTGAGGTGCACTGATATTATGTTGTTGCATGGCTTTCTCCAAAGCCTCTAAACGTTTCCAACACCTAGAAACGGGATGTCCTTCCTTACCACAAAAACTGCAAGGATCACCAGAGTTCTTCTTAGTCTTGGAGGAAGACACACCAGACTTTGAAGATTTTCCTTTTTTAGAATTGAACTGTGGTTTTGAATCAGACTTAGGTGGTGGCTTGGAGGTATTCTCACTAGCCTCTGAATCTTTCTTAGGCTTCGGTTTCTGCTTTTGTTTTCCTTTGGAGGACTGGGCTACCAATGCTTGGTTCTGTGAACCTGAAAGTGAATCCAATTGCTTAAGCTTAGCTTGCTCACGAGTAAGACGATCACAAAAGACCTCAAAAGAAGGCATGACATGTCGAGCACCCAAGGCACCCATGGTCAAATAGAAGGTCGAAGAGAAGATCTGAAATGGACCCCGAAGCTTAGAGAGGATCAGGAAAATGCACTTTATATCAGTCTTAGTCTTACCACAACCCTGCAAGATAGATCTTTACTATTTGAACTTCATCAGAAAGTCCTCAATAGAGGGAAACGAATCAGGTACCAAGGAAGTTAACTCTGCCTCAAGCTGCAAAGCTCTGAACTCGTTGACAGTACCAAAAATTCCATCAAACTTGGTCCAAATGGCTCGAGGAGTGAGACGACCCTCAAGATGAAACTGGAGACTGTCGGAAATGTGTAAAGCCATCAATCCCATAGCCTGATCCATATTGTTCCTGTGTTACATAACCTCAAAGGGACCTGTCAACTGAGGCTGAACCTCATCCAAACAGGACCATAACCCTCGAGACTGGAGAAGAGTCATCATGTGACCCTTCCAAGTGTGGTAATTATGCAGTGTGAGAGAGTCAATAGGTCTGTCGGCCATCCTGTGAACTGTGCCTCAACTGCTCTGTATTTTTTTTTAATTTTATTAAGTGGTCTTTCAAAACTAGACAGAAGATGCAGAAGGGGTTTGATTGTTTTGTTTTGGTGTTTTTAGATTCTGGTTTTCTGATGTAAAGAACAGAAAGCAAGAAAAAAACACCCCCCCACAATGCAAAAAACTAATCCCCAGTACAAACTGAAAGCCAAAAAATGATAGAAAGCAGTAACGGGTTGAGACAAAATTATGAGCACCTGAAGAATTTACTAATGAAAAATACTATAGATATGGAAAGACCACAGAATCACCTTTCCAATGCCTATTCGCTTTCAAAAAATGGAGCAAAAATGAGCAAGTTATGCCCCTCGGAGTGCAAAAAGGCTCATCAAACTTTGACTGCAAAAAAATGCAATCAAACTAGAAAAATATGAAAAAATTCCTACACCATTAGAATGGGCTCGGAGTCAGCTTTCCAATGCCTATTCGTTTTTAAAAAATAGAGATCGGACGCCCGATTTATGCCCGATTTTGTAAAACAGCTCCAAAAGTCCAATTGGGCCCTTCTAGCCCTCAGGGGCTTAAAAAAAATGGCCCCTGGTCCGCTGGGCGACCAGCAGCTCGCGCAGGCGGTGGCGACGCAGTGGCAGCGCTAGGGCGGTGCCGCTGGTTTGGGCGGACAGCAGGAGGAGCGCGGGCGACGCGAGAGGCGCGGGCTTTGCCGGTGGCGCGGCGGTGGCTGCCTGGGCGCGGCCGGTGGAAACAGCCAGCGACGGTGGCCGAGCAGTGGCCGTTGGGCTGCACACTGGCGGCGCGAGCTCCAAGCTGGCTGCACCTAGTTTTTCAAAAAAAAGTGTGGTTTTTTTTAATTTTTTTGTGATTTTTTTATTTTTTCGCCTCGTGTTGCGTGCCCTAGGGCCGTACGGCCTTGGGGCAAAAAAATGTTTGCCTTCTGGAGCAACTGTGTCCAAATCGGATGAATTTTATATGAAAATAAGGGTTTTTGGGCACTGCGAGCTCAATGGTGAGGTCCGTTTGGGCTCAAAGTGCTCCAAAAAAAAATACCCCCTATTTCAAAATAAAAAACAGAAGACAAACAAAGATCTGATGCAACCAAAAATTAGATCTCAAAATCTTTCAAAAAAACTGAACAAGCTGCAGCAGATCTAGCTCTGATACCATGTAGGATTTGAGAAATACAAATCCACAAAACCTAAAGAAACCTGCATGCAAGAAACCTGTCACAGAGAAAGAGAGAGAACGAATACAAAGGTTTTGGGTCTGACAAAGTGAAAATTTTATTATCAGAGAAAAATGAATCAAGAAGAATAAATAATACAAGAGATCAATCCTTATAAAGGAGATCAACACCGAAAGGAAAACCTAACCCTAAGGTGAGAGCATTTAATAATTAAATATTAATTATTAAATGACTAACATATGCATAAAGGGAAATCTTAAGAGGAGAGTAAAGTTAATTAATTACTTTACTCTAACATTTACTTCACCCATCTCTTCTTCCATATTAACTGCAGCTCCTTCAACAACAAGCAAATCATCCTCTATAGCAACTACGGGGGAAGAGGGTTCTGCAACATTTTCTTCTTCAATTGGCGGATTCTCTGCAATAGGAGCATCTTCAACAGGGGAATCTTCAACCCTAAACTACAGTATATCCTCAAATACTCCCCATTCCATCTATGAAACGTCTCTAAGAGAACATTCTACAAGCAATTTCACCAAACCATGATGGCTAACAGAACGATTTCCATTTTTTCGCATCTCCTTAGCACTTGTAGAAATGAGGTGGTATAGAAAATTAGGGACATTCACCCTTCGGCCATGCCATAAATGACTAAGTAATTTAAAATGTGGTGAATGTAGATTTGAATATCACCCTTCACAAGTAATGTATTTCATGACATACAAAGCTACCTGAGGCCACTCTACTGGCAGGGAAACCCTTCTAGTTCCTTTCTTGTCCACCGTTAGAGGTCCATCTATGGGAATTGTAAATTCTTCCCTGGTGCTCCTTGCATCTTTTGATTCTGGAAATAATTCTCCTTCCTGCGGCAACCCTATTACTTCAGCTATTCATTGATCCGTAGAAATAACCCTTAAACCTTTAACCGTAGCTTCTCCTTCGTTAAAGGAATGCATAAATTTTGTAGCTATTTCTTCATTAAAGTCTCTGATTTTCAAAAAATAATCAATTCAGCCATGTTGTCTAAAATAATGCTCACAAAGAGCATCCTGTAGTAACACTTCATGGACTGTTGGCTAATGGCGGATTGGATCACCACCCATCTCTTACTCTGCTAGTATAGAACACTTTGCAGCTAAGAAATGGAGGAACAAAATATCCGATAGACTTGCTAAATTAAAAATTCCATACATATCTCAATTTCGGTGGTAGAATTTATTATTTCCTTTCAAGCAATCAATTCTAGTACCAAAAAGAACGGATAATCACTAACTTTGGAAACCAAACCATAAAGCACCCTCCAACTTAACCTAGCATGTGTCCACACAAGTTGACGAGATTTCAGGGAGTGTACATGGATTTAGAAAGGCTTAATTATAATGAAATAATAAATGTGTAATTAAAACAAAACACAATATGTACATACCTGCAATCGTACGAAAATTATGGTGAAATGAAGTGAAATGACAGATAAGAAAGTGGGATGGAATGAAATGGATGGAATTTTATTTACGGAGAAGAATATTCCCATGAGATATGAAATATTTATTGTGAAATGATGTGAGAAGAATTATGAAGCGGAAAGAATGTTCACTGCAGTGGTTGCAGGAACCTTACCTTTATTACTTTGCTCAATTGCAACAGGAAGCCAATCAGTTGCTGCAGGATCCTTGTCAGTTGCTGCAAGAACCTTGTTAGTTGCTGCAGGAACCTTTGTTTCATCCTTTTGGTCAAATTGTTGTAGGAACTCCTCTTTAGTGGCTGGCTTATGATACAGATGTAGTCGGTGACCATTCACCAAAAGCTTAAACCGAACATGATCAATTATGGTCAAACAAACAACTCTATTATTGAAAACTTCTTCTATCTCATATGGACCTAACCACCTGGTTTGCAACTTTCCCATAGCATCTTTATATCTGGAATCATACAGTAGTGCTCAATCACATGCTTTGAACTTCTTCTCTTTGATATACTTATCATGCCACTTTACTCTCTGGTTTTGAATCAGTTCTATCTACTGGACAACCATTTTCCTCCATTCGTCTAGAATATTCAATTGTTGAATGCGTTCTTTCTGTGCTTCAGATAATTTCATATTTAATTGCAAATTTGTCCTCAGAGTTTTATGCTCAAATTCAATAGGCATCATTGTTGCTTTTCCATAAACCATCTCAAAAGGTGTAAAACCAATTGGTGTTTTCCAAGTTGTTCTGTATGCCCAAATTGCTTCTGAAAGCCTATGAAACTAGTCTTTTTTATGAACAGGTACTGTTTTGGTAAGAATAGCCTCAAGCTCCCTATTTGTAACTTCTACCTATCCATTAGCTTGTGGATGATATGGAGTAGATTTTTTGTGCCTTATATTGTATTCATTGACCAAAGCTACTATCAATGTTGAAGTAAATTGAGGTCCCTGGTCTGAGACAATGTCTTGCTGTACTCCATATCTTGTAAATATCTCTTCATAAAGAAACTCAACCACCTTATTATCTCTTGCATGTGTCATGACACGAGCTTCCACCCATTTTGTTACATAGTCTGTACATACCAAAATGTAGGATTTTCCATTAGAAGGTGGATCAATTGGGCCAACAAAATCTAAACCCCATTTATCAAATGGTGCTACTGATATTTGTGGATATAATGGCATCTCATCAAATTTTGTAGGTCTTCCCATACACTGGCATTTGTCACATTTCCTTGTATACTGTGTTGCATCCTTGTGTAATGTGGGCCAATAGTATCTTGTATTTAGTAATTTGAGTGTTGTTCTTTTGGCAACAAAATGTCCTCCACATGGCTCATCATGACATGCATGTAGGATATCATATGTTTCATCTTCTCTCCCACATCTTCTCATGACTTGGTCAGGCCCAGTCTAAAACAAACAAGCAACAATCCATGAGAAGTTAAAACTTTTTTCAACTAACAATCTTCTTTATTTAGGAGAGAAATGAATTGGCATTTTAGCATTAGCTAAATAGTTGGCAATATCAGCATACTAGGGAGTGTGAGCTTGGATAAGAAATAAATGTTCATCTAGAAAAGCATCATCTATCACGGTAGAATCTTCTTGTAACTGAAGTCTTGGAAGATAGTCTGCAACCACATTAGACTTCCCTGGTTTACCAACAACTGTGATATCAAATTCCTACATCAACAATAACCAGCGAGTCAATCTAACAGTAATTGAAGGCTTATTCATGAGATATCTGATTGCAGTATGATTTGTATGCACAAATATGAGATATCCTGTGATATAGTGCCTAAATTTGTTGAGTGCATATATAACAGCTAACATTTCCTTTTCAATGACTATGTAATTTAACTCATGTCCTTGTAAGTTCTTGCTAATATAATATATTGCATTTTCCAATTTGTCAATCTTTTGTCCTAGCACTGCCCCTATTGCATAATCAGATGCATCTATATGAATTTGAAATAGTAAAGACCAATTTGGACCTTTAAGAACTGGTGCTTGAGTCAAGGCATGCTTAAGCTTTAAGAAAGCTTCATTGCATGCAGAGGTCCATTTAAATTCCATATCTTTGGTAAGCAATGAATATAATGGACTTGCAATTTTGCTGAAATCTTTGATAAACCTTCTGTAGTATCCAGCATGACCAAGGAAACTTCTTACATTTTTTTGCTTCACAAGGGCATTGATATGCTAAATGACTTCAATCTTTGTTGGATCCACCTGTATTCCTTTTACAGATATATGATGACCAAGAATTATTCCTTCCTGCATCATGATGAAGCATTTCTCACTATTTAATGACAAACTATAGTCCTCACATTGCTGCAAAAAAAATTTCAAGTTCCCTAATGCGTGTTCAAATTCAGAACCATAAGTTGTAAAGTCATCCATATATATTTCCATAATGTCTTGAGAAATATCAGAAAAGATATTGATCACTGCTCTTTGAAAAGTGGCTGGAACATTACACAACCCAAAAGGAATAACGGAATATGCATATGTGCCCCAAGGACAAGTAAATGTTGTCTTCTCTTGATCCTCTGGGGCTATTTGAATCTGATTGTAACCACTGAATCCATCAAGGAATGAAAAGTATCTCTTACCAACCAAAGAATCCAATACCTAATCCACAAATGATAATGGAAAATGATATTTTCTTGTTGCTAAATTCAAGGCTCTATAATCAACACATACCCTCCATTTTCCTCCTTTCTTAGGGACTATGACCAAAGGTGATACCCATTGGCTATCAGAGATAGGATAGATAAACTCGGCCTTTAACAACTTATGCAATTCTTCTTTAACTATCTCTTTTAAGGCGGGATTGATTCTTCTTTGAGGCTGTCTGAGTGGGCAACACTCTTCTTTTATATAGATACGGTGGGTGCAAACTGTTGGATCTATCCCATGCATATCCTTGTAGTCCCATTCAAAAGCATTTTTATGATATTTCAGCAAGTCCACGAGGCCCTCTTTTTGAGTATCTGAAAGATCATTATTGATATTTAAACATTTATTCAAATCAACTTCTATCTTGATAGTAAGATCAATCTGGTTCATATCAAAAAAATGAGAAGAAGATACTTCCTGCGGCAACAAAGTATGCAATATATCAGTGGTTGCAGGAAAGTCCAAACCTGCAATATTCAGAACCAACTCCTGCAATTTATGTTCTTCTATTAACTCATTTATCAAAATTTTATAAAGAATTGATTCTTCATCATGTAATTACATGAATGGCCCTCGATTAATCATCATAAGGTGATTAATAGAGTCAACTCCCTCAGATTCTTCTCCCAAAATAGGCCAAATGGCTTGTTGTTGATCAAGTTGGGGCTGTGCAGGAGAATACAAGGCTAATGTTTTTGTAGAATTCCCATCTAAAATAGTCATATCCCCTGATCTACATCCAATCTATGCATCAGTTGTGGCAAGCCAAGGTCTTCCCAAAATATCGGATATCCTCCTAGTGTTGCCTTTGGAGATAGAATCATAAAGTCTGCAGGGTATTCCTAGGAATCCAAAATAACCACTACATCTTCAATCATACCATCAGGTCTCACTGCAGAGCTATCAACAAGTTGTAGAACTGTGGGTGTAGGCCTTAAACTATTGATTTCAAGCTATTTCATTACTTCTCCTATCATCACATTAATGGTTGCCCCTAAATCAATTAAAACATTTCTTATATGGTTGCCATTAATGACTATACTTACCACAGGACTACCTGGATCAGAATATTTTGGAATGGCAATTTTGCCTAACATAATATTTGTCAATTGACCCATAACATGCACTGTTTGTGGATCCTTCTTCAACCTGCCAGTTTTTTTTAGACATGCTTCTCTCAGTGCCTTACCATATATGGGAACATCTTTTATTGCTTGCAACAATGGAATTTTAACACAAATATGCTTCAATTGATCTCCTTCCTTTCATCAGGCACGATAGGCAAATATCCACCACGACATCATTTATTACCTGCACTACAACAGAAATAACATACAAGGACATACATACACATTTTATTTAATTAACACATCTATTAATTCATATATTATATTGCCCTAAATAATCCGCATGGCAATAGGAACAAATCACATGGCTGCAGGAATAAATGGCATGGCTGCAGGAATAGACTAGCAAAGATTAAACATTATTTAATAAGTTCAGGCTTAACATATGGAATACATATAGTCAATTTTCAATGCATCACTACTACTATGCAAACCAAAAGATGTCAAAAACTCAAGAGTTCTGAGGATGAAAATATGACAAAGTCTCAACTTATCACTAATCATTGATGATTATTCTAGAATGATGTGGGTTACTTTTCTAAAGGAAAAATTTGAGGCATCTGAAAAGTTTAAAATCATTAAGGCTAAAGTGGAAACTGAGATAGGATTGAAGATTAAATGTTTGAGGTCAGATCATGGTGGAGAATTCACATCCGGTGAGTTTAATAACTTTTGTGAGAAGCATGGTATAAAAAGACAATTTTCTGGTCCCCGGACACCTCAATAGAATGAAGTTGTGGAAAGGAAGAACAAAACTGGTGCAGGAGCACCATGTTCAGAGGCTTCAAGAGGAGGCTAAATCAAGTGTTGAAGGTGATTAAGCATGTAGAAGGTCCATTAAGGTGTTGAAGACTCAATTTTAATGTGTTTAACTTTACTTCATGTAATTTGTAACCTTGGTGTAAAAGTTGTCATATGGGTTAATTATGGTATAAGGTCAAGAAAGGAAATGGTATATTTCATGGTTGTAAGGCCTATTAAGGTTATTTCAATGTATTTGGCACAAGGTTTGAGTCATTTAGTGGAAAATCACAAAATATTGCAAAGTTGTCTTAACAACTTTTCAAATATGCATAATCAAGGGAACACCAACGATCATAGTTGGTTGTAGAAGGTAGTTAGGAGGTCTTAATCAGTTTTTGGATTGAAAGCATCTATATAATGCCTTGTAAATCTAACCAAAAAAAAAGAGATCAATAGAAAGCATTTCCATTTCATATTTGAGTTATTTTCAACTCCAATTTTGTGGTTTTAGAAGCATTCCTTTTTGTTTCCAGGCCTGTATAGTCTAGTACGGCCTGGGAACATTGTAATAATGATGATTTAAGTTATATATGAGTCTCTTCTTTCATTTGGTTCAAGTGGAATTTATTTTCATGAAGATTTGAGTAAGCTACATTGTTTTTTTTCAAAACCATTTGTAACTGCCAGACCTCTGCCCTAGGTAACCAATTTTAGTAATATCGTCATAACTTTTGATTCAGCCGTTGGATCGAGCTATAATTTGGAAAAACGTTTTCTATTTCATAAATATACAATCCAACTAGAGAGATTGGCTCTATGAGCAATATTTAAAAAGTTATTAATGACTGTACATGACTGTATTTTCTTGTTCCTTGGTGTTGGACAGTGTACTTTCAGTTCTTTGCATGCATACTCATGAATGCAAGTTATGTATGGCTATGGAAGGAACTTGGAGATATTATGGAAGATTTTTAAACCATCACACTATGATGGTATGGTGTTTGGAGAAAACAAGAAGCCTAAATAAGACTGTTGTTGATGGTTTCCATACAAGTTGTCATGACAATAAGTCTTGTTGCTACTACAGTGAATGAACTTTGTGATTGCCATCCAAATATGAATGACACCATGAACGGTGCAAGGTTGTATTGTGAAAGAATGTGGTTATTAGTTGTTGTTTTTTGTCACATCAAGCATGTGTAATGGGCTTGTGTATTGTTGTCATAAGTTGAAGGATTTTTTGTGTTTGATCTAATATATATTGTCAAGACCCAAAGAAGCAGTGTATGTCTTAGTCATGACAACCATGAGGGTAGAAGTAGTGTTTTGTGTATCTTGTTGAGGAAGTGGATTAAGAACCTTGAGTATGAATCCAAGTAATGTGCTGGTCAATGTGAAATTGTTGCCTTGAAACAAGTTGTTTGGAGTTGTTTTTGACAAAAGTTGTGCCACTTATAGGTAAGATAGGTGGTTTTGATTTCATGCTCTGCATCAAAAACTATCTTGGATGCTGCTTGAACAATGATGATGGAAGATAGTCTACCTCATATCTACTGGAGAGAAGTAGAAAGCACATTGGTTTATACATTCAACAGAGTACATATCAAAGGAGAAACCGGTATGAATTATGGTTTGGCAATACACCTACATTTAAGTATTTTAGAATCTTTGGTAGTAAAAGTTATATCAGGAGAGATAATATCATTGGAAAATTTGATCCTAGATGTGATGAAGGCATATTTCTTGGTTATTCTAAGAAAAGCAAAGCATATAGATGTTATAACAAGAGATTGTGGAGAATTGTGGAGAGTGATAATGTCAAAGTAGATGAGATGAACAAAAATCAAATTATAGTTTATGAGAAGGAACTAGCAGCGGAAATGATTATATCTAAACCGGTAGCACCTTTACTGAAACAGAGTGTTGAACTAGTCACTCCGGTAGTATCAGAAAATTCTACAATAACTAAAGATCGGGGAAGAGGAACAGAGAGTCAGAGGACTCCTAGGTATGTGAGATTGGATCATTGAAAAGATCAGATCATTGGGGATAAGAGCAATGGAGTAATGACAAGAAGAAGACTCACAACTAATGAGGTATGTTTAATTTCACAAGTTGAACCGGTATCAGTAATTAAGGTATGTAAAGATGAATATTGGTAGAAAGCTATGGAAGAAGAATTAGATCAGATTGAGAAAAATAACACACGGACTTTGGTTCCTCGACCTAAAAATAAAAATGTTATTGGAACTAAATGGGTTTCTAGGAATAAATTGAATGAGGATGGTCAAGTTATAATAAATAAGGCTAGATTGGTTTGTAAAGGATATTCTCAGAAGGAAGGAATTGATTATGGAGAGATCTTTGCACCTGTAGCTAGGATTGAAGTTGTAAGATTTTTTTTTGCCTATGTTGCTTATAAAAACTACAACGTTTATCAGACGGATGTTAAATGTGGATTTTTGAATGGGGATCTTGATGAGGAAGTTTATATTGAGCAACCTGATGTTTTTTCACTATCAAATGATACAAACATGGTTTGCAGGTTAAGGAAAGCTTTATATGGATTGAAACAGGCACCTAGAGCTTGGTATGCAAGGTTGGATAAATATCTTTTGAATCTTGGTTTTACAAAAGGTAGTGTTGACAGTAATTTATATTATAAGATCATTGATGATGATATATTGATTATTAAAGTATTTGTTGATGATATTATTTTTGGAGGTGAAGATAAGTTATGCATAGAATTTTCTCAGAATATGGAGAAAGAATTTGACATGTCTATGATTGGAGAGATGAAATTTTTCTTAGGTTTGCAGATTACTCAGTTTGACAAAGGTATTTTCATATGTCAAACTAAATATGCTAAGGAATTGTTGAAGAAATTTGGTATGAGAGATTCTAAACTAGTAAGTACTACTATGGTTACAAGTGAGAAATTGACAAGAAAAGATGTTTCTGTACCGGTAAATCCTACAAGATACAAATCTATGATTGGAGGTCTTCTTTATTTGACTCAGACTAGGCCTGACATTATGAATGTTGTTTGTATTGTTTCAAGATTTTAGAGTGATCCTAGATAAAATCATGAGAGTGTGATGAAAAAGATTTTTAGATACTTGCAAGGTACATCAAAATATGGTTTGTGGTACCCTAAGGATGATAACTTTACTTTATATGCATATACAGATGTTGATTGGGCTGGAGATGTTGATGGCCGAAAAAATACTTCTGGTGGAGCTTTCTTTCTTGGAAAGAAGTTGGTTTCATGGATCAACAAGAAACAGTCATGTACTTCTTTATCTATTGCTAAAGATGAGTATATTGTTGCTGCTACTAATTGTATACGGGTTTTATGGATGAAGCAAATGTTGAAGGATATAAAGATGGATTGTGATGCACCGGTAGTTATTCACTATGATAACTCTATAGCTTATATATCAAAAAATCTGGTATTTCATTCTAAGACAAAGCACATTTCTATCAAGTACAACTTTTTGAAGGAAAAGGTGGAAGCAAATGAAGTTAGACTAGTTTATGTGAACCCTAAAGAGTAGATTGCAGATATTTTCACTAAACCTTTTCCCAAGGAATCATTTGAGTACCTAAGAGACAGATTGGGATTTTTTGCCCCTCCGCTAGAGACTTGATTGATGCAGTTTGGCATCAGTCTGGTATGCATTGTCAAACATACTATTAATTTTGGTACTGATGTGGGGATGCTACTGCTCAGTGGGAGTAGTCATCTTTGTGATTCAGTGGTTTATGTTTTTGCTTTGATATTTTTGTCATATTTCTAGCATTGATGTCAAAGGGGAGAGATATTGGTGTGAAAAAGTTAAAGTTAAAGGGGGAGAGATATTAAAAAAGAAAAAGTAAAAGGGAGAGATATATGTATAATTCAGAGCTTTAAAGAGATATTATTCACAGGGGGAGTTTGGTCCTTATTTTAGAGCTGTATGGGGGAGATTGTTGGTTGTCTTCTATTGGAGGAGACTTGTTTGGCTTTTCTTGGTACTTAGATGTTTTTCACATCTAGTGTTGTCATCAATGCCAAAGGAGGAGATTGTTGGCCATTTGGTGTAATTGATTATGTGTTGCATTTATGTTTTGTCATTGATGCCAACACTAGTTGTTTGGATTCTTTACCGGCACCCTTCTGGTCCTGCTAGGTTGAGTGGTTTTTGGTAGATTTGGATTTGGCATGATCTGATAGGCTCTGGTATAGTTTGGTTATGCAATTTTGTTAATCATGATACTCATGTTCATATTCAGTAAGTTGGTTTTGGTCTGGTGATAGGATGCTATCTTGTTTGCTTAGAAGCCTAGTTTCTGGTTTTGGCGAGGGTTTCACTGGCACAACTTTTGATGAAGATCTTTGATGAATTCCATAAGTGGTGTTGGTGTAGCTTCTGGTGGAGTTTCAGGATGTTGTTGGTGATCATGTTTGAGACTTGGCAGATGGAGATCATTGTTGTAGTGTGTGGACCTATACTAAGTCCCGGTTGATCTAGGTTATGAACCGACTTTAATGTAACGTGTGGATTGGACATATGTTACCGAGATGTCTTATGTGTCGGATATTATTTGTTTGGTCTAAGGCTGACATGGTTTATAATTATGTAATTGGTTTATTATGTAGTGGCCGACCTGATTGTTTATGGTCGAGGGTTTGTATATATACATGTAAGATCTCATTGTAGATCATGCTAGGAATGGGAAATGGATAATGTAATGTGTGAATAATGTAATATAATTCAGGCAGAGGATTTGCTCGATCATTAGAGATTAAATTGAGTTTATGTAAGAGGATTTAGTCCTTCAGTATTGAGCTTAACCGGAACTGTACTCAAGCATAGGAGATGTTATCTTTTGCAGTTCAACACTTCTACGGATTAAAGTCTAGATTTCTATGTAGTCAGTGAGGCTCCTTTTGTGATGAGTAGTGTTCTCTAGGCTATTGGCCTTCCTGCAAGTGCAAGCCCTTCAATTATAATTCACATACTTACTACAGAATTATTATCTTACTGTGGGTAGGCTTCCCACCATGGTTTTTCCCTTTACCGGGTTTTCCACATATAAACCTTGGTGTCATGTGGATGGTATTTAATTTGTGATTATTGTTTATGCTTAATTAGTTTAACTGATATTCCGGTATTAATGTTTTGGGTTCTGGTATTAAATTTTTAATTGCTAATGGTTTCGGTAATCTGTGACAATTGATTCACCCCCCCCGCCTCTCAGTTGTCTTTCGGTTATTTGAATTTTCTAATAGTTTTCTATGTTGGATGGTTGTTCTGGATACAATCATATCTGAATTAAATAAGAAGACCAACATACAACAATATTCACCACTAAGTGGGGAACATTCACGTATGCTAAAATTCCCTATGGTCTCTTCAATGCAGGCACCACCTTCCAATGGGCAATGGACATTGTGTTTAAGGAATTGATAAATATAATTATCTTGATCTATTTGGATGATCTAACTATGTTCTCTGAGTCAAAGGAGGACCATTTCGATTATTTAGAGTTGGTCTTCCAAAAATGTTTAAAGTTTGGAATCTCTCTAAACCCGAAGAAGTGCATCTTTGGAGTTCTGCAAGGAAATTTTCTCAGACATGTAGTGTCCAAAGACAGAGTCTTAATTGACCTTGATCGTGTAGCGACTATCAAAGAATTACCTTTGTCAATAAAAAAGAAGGGAGTCCAATATTTCCTAGGGAATATTAATATTGTGAGTAGATTTATATCATATTTTGCAGGTATGATTAGACCAATCACACTTATGTTGAGAAATGATTAGCCTTTCAAATGGACTAGCCAAGCAAGGGAAGCCTTTGAGAAGGTTAAATAAGTTATTTCTTTTGCCCCAGTTCTAGTTAATCTAGATCTTTCAAAGGACTTCATCATGTATGTCTACAGTAGTGAATACAACATAGCCATGGTCCTTACCTAGAAGAATGGCGAAGGAAAAGGCAAACATCATGTGGTTTTCCCTTCCAGGACGTTGAAAAATTATGAAGTTAAATACAATTTTTTTGAAAGACAAGCTTTTGCCATTGTTAAGGGACTCAAAAAGTTTCAGCATTTGATTGCCTATAATAAAATTGTGGTTTATGTAGCACATTCCAGTGTGCACAAGTACATTATGGAAGAGGAGATCATTGAAATTTCAGCTAACTAGATTACCAAAATTCTAGAGTATGATATAGAGGTTCGGCCAACCAAATTTGTCTGTGGGAAAGGGTTGTGTGTGTACCTAGCGCAAGAACATGAGATAATAGCTGAAGGAGACTAGTTTGAAATGATCATAATTAACCAACCGAAGACTAAAGGATGTCGGATGACCAATAGGATTAACTTTATGCAAACAAGTAAGTATCCTGAAAATCTTCCCTCCCATAAAAACAGGTTTTAACAACTGCAGAATATTGGCTACGTGCTTGTTGAGGGAATGTTGTTCAAAAGGAACTTTAATGGAGTTCTTTTGTGGTGTGTGAATAGAAAGCAAGTGAAGAAAGTCCTTAGTGAATGGCACAATGGTCTCGTAGGTGGGAATTTTTCAACAAAAACTATCAGCATTAAAATTATGTGCGCTAACTATTTTTGGCCAAACATGTTTGGTGATGTTCATTCATTAGTTAGATCCTACAAGGAATGTCAGTTTTTAGGAAATCGAAAGAATGCAGCCATGCCTTTGAAACTAATAGTTGATGAGCCATTCACAGAGTGGGATCTAGAATTTATTAGTACTATCAACCCATCTTCAAGTGCTGGACATAAATGGATACAACAAAAAAATATTTTACGAGATGGAAAAAAGGCAATTCCCCTAAAGAATGCAACAAAGAGAGAAATTATAAATTTCCCTAAAGGAGCTAGTTACTAGATTTGGCCTACCAAAGACCATATTCTTTGACAATTCTGGGGCCTTTCTAGGGTCTAAAATGTGCCAATTTGCGTTAGATAATGGAACCTTCCTCAAGACCTCTTCAAACTACCATCCACAAGGGAACAGTCTTGCAGAGTCAACAAACAAAAACTTGACCAGGTTGATCAAGAGGATAGGGTTAGAACATAAAAGAGAATGGCACAAGCACCTGAAAACAACGCTTTGGGTAGACAGAATTACCCTAAATTAGATATTGAAGACATCAGCCTATGAGTTGGTCTATGGTAAGGAAGTCCTGCTACCCATCTCCATGGAGATTCCTGCATTATAGCTACTAAAGTCTCTTGAGGTTGAGGAGAATGGAGCTATGAAGGTTAGGGTAGCGAAGTTACTTGAAGTACACAAATCAAGGGATAGAGTGTATAGTGCAATGAGTAATTGCTAACAAATTGTTAAAAGTTGTTTTGACTAGAAAAATTTTTACCCTAGTTTCAAACAAGGAGATTTGGTGTTGAAATACAATGAGCGTGTCACTAAGCCCGGACAACACAATGAATTTGATGCTTTGTGGGAAGGTCCATTTTGTATCATAAATCACAAACAACATAATTCTTTTGAATTAGAAAACTTGGAGGGTGAAGCATTAGGGATTCTCGTTAATGGAATCCATCTCAAGCATTTCAATTAGTTTTCCTTTATTTGCTTAGTTGTTGTAAATATTGTAAATTTGTAAATTTTGTATTATAGTGCAAAATTTTGAAAATTCTAAGCTAGCAGAATGCAAAAAGAAAAGGAAATAACACAATGCAACACACAAGATCATATAGAACAAGATAAAAGATTGTGTATTCATTATATTGTGTAATATTTATAATATATCAGTCAAAATGGCTCTTAGGCCTATGTACGCATGTAGAAAAAAGCAGTTGAGAGAGGGAGTTCATTCTTCTTCTTCTTCTTCAGAGGATGTTGGAGCAGGAGTTGGAGGAGCTAGAAGTGCAGAAAGCGCAGGAGCAGGTTGAAACAAGAGATCAAGAAAGCTAGTGTTCCATTCGATGTTGTAAATTGGTACAACATTCATGATCCTCATCAGGAAATGGTAGGCACAAGCCAATTTCACTCAATGACGCTCCACAGTGGTCGTGCGGAAACCACTAAGAAAGGGAAGCCATGCCACCACCTCGTTATGATCATTATAGAACCGAAGATCCGAAGTAGTAGGTATGCCCAAACCTATGAGAACCATGTGTACTATCTCCTCAAGCCCGCCCAAATACTCTTTTGGGAAAAATTCTCTGGTGAGTTGTGTAATGCGAGCTTTAAGTTCACCAAGATCTAACCAAGAAGCCACAAAAGAAGAAACAATATCAATGTTCACTTTATACCTATCTACCCCAGTAACAAAATCTTCACCCTGAAACCACTTAATAGCTACAAACACCAAAGTATGTTTCATTTTGGTCATCCTCAAAAGGCTATTGTTAGTGATTTCCCCTAGAAAAGCCAATTGTGGCTTACCACTCACTAGCCTAATCGAAGTATCCATAATCATTATCTCCTAAGCATTAATTAACTCTTTCCTTCAACGATTGTGTCAGATTCTCTTCATTCTTCTTCTGGTCCTCAATCTCCTTAGTTAGCATCATCACAATAGATTGCATCTCATTCTTCAAAGCAACATTCTCTCTCTCAAGCTTGTTAACTTCATCAGCTTTGTCCTGGTATTCCATGATCTGATCTTCTTTCTCCTTCAACTTGTCCATTAATTCCTTCCTCTTTTCTCTACAGATACTTGCTTGATCCTTCAGCTCACTAATGAATTCATAAATAACATTCAGGTTGTTCTTCAAGGTACATATCTCATTTCTAGTGCCACATTGAGTTTTCTCTGAAAATTGGAATCCATTGAGTCAATCTCCAGATCTTCCTTAAGTGGTTAAGTTTCCTCAAAGGAACTAGTTTGTGATACCAATTGTTAGAATCAGGGATCACTAAGAGGGGAGGTTGAATCAGTGATCTACCGGATGTCAAATCCACACACTTTTTCTTTTTCCACCGGTAATCAATGCATAACAGAAAAGAACATAAACATGCAACAAAGAATCCACAAATCCACAACACCAAAAATTTTACATGGAAACCCGGAAAGGGGAAAACCACGGTGGGGCTAGAACCCACAATATTCATATACTATGGCCAGGAGTACATAAATATTACATAGATGGGGAATGCACTTGCATTTAGGCTCACTGCTCAATTACAATTTTTCGGAAGGCTACAACCTTCAGGGAAGTCTCACTGACTTACAATTTCATTACAATGAGGAAATACAATGAAATGAACTCTCAAGAAGCATCTGACAATGCAAGAATGAGTTTTGGTTAAGCACTGAATCTTTGACTATCTTCGCTCTACTGAATACTCTAGTTTTGTCTTAGTCAACTACCAGATTGTTTGAAAGCAAAGTGCACATGTGAAACTGCACTCAATCACACCAAAATGTATCACCACACCATTATTACCACCAAAAACAATAACCAATTGGATCTTATATATCCGGTCTTAACACAAAAGCAATCTCCTTCAAGTCGGCTTCAAGAAGTGTAATGTGTAGCTCTAAGTCAGCTTCAATCTTGAACAAAACATAGCACCGGACCAAAAGAGGCTTCCTAAGGATCTTACCATTCATCAAGAACATGAAATCAACCACCAAAATTACCACAATCATCAGAATCATTCTGGATCAAAACATTACCAAAATACCATGTTTTACTGGTTAATAGCATACCAATTAATTCCAGCTTCCAAATAAGATGAATCGTGACTATCGGATCGAGACTCCAAGAAGAGTCACCATCAATGACAAACCTATACCCTAAATCAAGCATCGAAGATCACCAAATGAGTGTCAATTGCCAACAATCCCACTTTTGTAGGCCCTTGAATGACTCAATTCTCTCATTAAATATCTTTCTTTAATCGTCCTCCATGTGGGGGAGTTCTTTGATTAATAAATTATAATTCTTTCATGTCACCCCCACATTTTGAGGTGCTTTGGGATCATTCTTGATTCCCAAAAGAATTTCTTTCAATTGTTGAACCTTGGGAAACCAAGTCGCCCTAATTGGTTGAAAAAAATGAAATAATTTCATCCAACTGATCACTTAACTGTGACATCAAAGAATAAGAGGCATGCACCTCATTAATTTATCTAAAACTTTATTTGAAATCTGCAAAATTGTTGATTTTATGATTTCAAAATAGTTATTTTTAGCCTCTTCTTTTGTTCTTTGCAAATCTTCTTTCATTTTATCAAACTCTTCTTGTTTGGGACCCACTAAGGATGTTGAGTCTCTTGTAGTGAAGTTGGTCTTTAACTTTGTAGAGCCACCTATGATCATTATTAAGGGCCATGTGTAAAGCCTTGAGCCTTTCATGCTACTTTTCCTGCTCTCCACAACCAATTTAGTGAAATGAGCAACATGCATTGATATGACAGCAACCTCTGATGCAGTTGTGTTTGCTAAGGTTCTAATAATTTCATCACCTTCTTTATGCTCCACCCCTTGTAATACCATGGGCTTATTTGTATCAGGATCTTTACACCATAGAGGAAAATCTTTTATGATCGAATTGACCCTGGATCCATCTTCTCCATATTCTTGCGCATACAGGGGGTCCTCTTGCCTTATTATCTAGTCCAAAATGAAAATTTTCTCAAGGTCCCATCCTGGTACCAAGAGGATGCCACTCTTTTTGACTAATTATCTAGCCTCTTGAGGAGTTCATTTAATATTATATTCTTATCAAAATTTTGCATTTCCTCCTCAGGCAATTCCTTTACCTTATCTCGCAGCCAAAAAGATTTGAATTCATCTGTATGGATGAAATTTGAACTTAACCATTGATTCACAGATGAATGGCTGAGATTTTTTTTCCGTCATCCCTTGCCTGCTAACATGGTGGCTAATAAATCACCTTTTGATCACCCTTGATTCTAAGAATTCCATCATTTGTCAAAATTCTAACCCTGTAGGATAGCGGGGAATGCTTTATTCCTCATTCGTTGTTTCCCCACATCACCTTCTAAGACTCATTGGTTTCCATGCAAGGTGAATCATTCTATGCATCTCAACACATCCCACAAACATTCATTTTATTGTTGGAGAGAACCGCTTCTCTTCCACTCTCCTCTGGGCTCTACCACTGTGGGATAGCGGGGACTACTATCTCCCTTCTTTCTCTTATCCCATAGTGCCCTTCGCATTCTCATATTACCCCTATGGGGTAAACATCTTCTTATCCTTCACATGTTCCCGCTATCCCGCAAAGGTTTCCTTAGCTTTGCATACTCTGGCTTTTCTTTCTTTGTATTGCCTATACATCACTAGATGCGAGATGGCGGGAAGTACTAAACTCTTTTAGCCCCCTTCTCCCCACACTTCTTCTTTTCTATGCCTTTGAACCCTGTGGGGTATGATTTTGTCTTGGTTTTCATTGTTACTGCTAGCCCACAAAATGTTTGTTTTTAGCTGTAAGGGATTCCTCGTTATTGATTTCTCCATTACTACAGGATGGCGAGAAGAACGAACCTATCGGCTTACATTCTCCCTGCACTGCTCATTGTTATCACCTTCCAGCTCTACGAGATAAGAACATCCTTGATATATTGGCTTTCCCACCATCCTACACAGAGCTCTCATGTTTCCTTCTTCATTCTAGCAAATAAATCCTTCATGGTCGTGCAGGATAGCGGGGACCTCTTAATTCCTTCTTCTTGCTAAGCCCGCAACATACATTGCTTTCCCTTTTTTCCCTTATGTGGCAAGGATTTTCTTTTTCAATGCAATACTTTTTTACCTTGCAGCGTTTATAACTTTCACTTCTTCTCACAACCACACGGGGTGGCAGGGGCAATCACCCTTCACAATGTATTCTTAGCCCGCGACACTCCTTGATGCAAATCGTCACCCCTACGGAATAGACTTCCCAATACAATTCAGCAGCCCCCGCTATCTCACAGAGAACATTTATCTCTTTTCACAATTGTAGAGCATATGATACCATGAGGGGTAAGCACTTGTGTTACCTCTGAGCAATTTCTTAGCCCACACAAGCAACGTTTCATATGTGAAGGTTGTGCGGGGTAAACCTTCCTTTTAGCAACAACACTTCCCATGATCTTGCATGGCTTGAAACCATGACATGTGATTATCACAGGGAAAGCCTCCTCAGTAGTCAAAGGTTGCTCTTGCTATCCCACATGGCTAGACATCGGGACCCTCACTTAAGAGAACTTATTTTGCATGTGGAGACTTATAGAGGGCAGAGGGGGGTCATGGCTAAGGTACACGCTAGCACTTAGAGACTTAGGATTTTTTTGTGATAAAAGATTAAGATTTTCAATCAAAGAGACCAGTCCGACCAGCTAGACCCGATACAAGAGGCCAGTAATCACACAAAGTTGGACCCTTTGTGGAGCAACTTAAAATATAGAGACCGGATACTAGCAGTCAATAGAGAAATAGAAAAGAGCCAAGGACAAAACACAAGCCACATTAGAAAACTTAAACCCTACTAAAAACCCTAATACTATGGCCATTCAAAAAGGAAAAATTTGCACTCCTAACACTTTTCCCATTACAAGATTTGAACTTGTGATCACTTCTTATATGTAGGAAATGAGATCCTAGGCATATGGATGCAACAATGACCTCAAATCTCCATGGCATATCATTAAAATAATAAGTAGGTTTAGCTAAAGTCCCAATAGGAAAGTTGAACACTTGTTGGTTTATGATTCCTTTATTGTAATCAATTTCAAATTGTGAAGTGTGTTTGAACGAACTAGGTTTAAGTGAGGAGATTGATAACTTTTAGCATAAACAATGAAATGCAAAAATGGAAATTAGTATAGAAGCTCAAATCTAGAAATGAGATACAAAGATGAACCTGTAGATGCAATATGGAGCATAATATATCAAACACAAGAGTAGGCAATCCTAGTTTGAAGGTGCCTTGGTCAACTAAAAGTTTCATATTTTGCATTAAGAGGTTTTATAGATCTCTCTCCCTAAAAATTAGTCAAAAAGTACCAAACATTGGAGCAAGACAATTTCATCTATGGGATTATTCTTGTTTAAAATATGGTATGTTTGTCTCAGCCTACTCAACACTTTGGTATCCTCTTGTACAATCAGATCTACACCTAGGCTCACAAAAAGAGAAAAAAAATTGTGTTGTGCAAGGGCTCACCTAAGTCAAATCTCATGTAGGTGTTTGCACCTCTGCAACAACTATGATTGATGAAAAAGAGAGTTTATCCTTAGGGACGACAAAGGCTAAGATATTATTGAAATGTTGAATTGATAATATTATACAATAGGATTGATAATGGTGATGATGCAATGTTATTTAGATACATTCTTCAAATGCTTATGCAATAACATGACAAAACATAACTTAATCCATCATGAAATCATACTTGAAGATAGGTTGTTGTAGCTTGTTGGTCCTTGTACTCAGATCTACTCTTGAATAAATTAAATTAGGACTTTTAAACTCTAATCATAGAATAATAGTTAGGCTTTGTGAATAATAAATAACATTTTTATATGGGGTTCTCAAGGTATTTATCAATTTAGGTTGAAATCCAATGGTCAAATAAAAATATTGGAATCAGATCACAAATGACAAAGGCTGAAATTTGCACACATTTAAATTTAGGCTCCTTTTGAAAGGGACTAAGGTATTTGGTGCTCTATTACACTCATACTAGGGCATTGGACACCCTATTCCACTCAAACTAAGGCACTAAGAGACCTAGTCCCCTCAATTAGGGACTGGAGAAGGCAATGGTAGAGTGTTAAGACCTAGGACATAATATATAATCTCAAGATTAGCATAGAAAAATAGTAGGATATTTTAAGGCCCAAATAGGCTTTAAATTGTTCAAGATAAGGCACACGGGAGAAAGGTCCCACATAGAGTGTGAAATTGTAAAGGAATACAATTTACTACACTTCATTTAGCCCCCACTTTAGCAAGAGTATGAACTTACAGTCATACTCGTGGTAATGTATAGATAAAGAGATAGAGAAACTTAGAGAAAAATAAACTAGGGACAAGACGACACTAAGTTGAGGGATACACAAGCCCCCAATCTTAGGATCCTATCAACACACAAAAAAAACATTTAAATATTCACATATACAAAGCAAAAAATATTAGTACTAAAGAAAATAAATGGTTCCAAGTCAACTAGATGAAGAGACCCCAATATAAAGGTTGTCTCAAGCACTAGTATCATTTCTAAAATAATATTGCAAGAACAAAGGTGGACTTCTAGAAAGAAACAAGAGTATACACCAATTTCTATTGAGATAAGGCGTCTAAGTCCAACAATTAGTAAGTTGTGCTATGCTAGGAGTCCATGGAGATGACATGAATTCCACTTTCCAACAAGTTATGTTATGTTGGGTGATCCATGTAGTGCAAAAAAAATCACATTAGAAAACCACACTATAGTAGGTAATTAACACTTGAGAAAGAATAAATGATAACAACAAAAATCATGTTAACAAGTTGTGTTATGTTATATGACCAATGATTGGGGAGCATAAAATAATGACAATGATCAAACTAGTAGCCCCACTATACTAATTGACCAAAACTTCAAAGAGAATAAAATATGTTTACTAAAGGATCAAGCTAGCAAGTTGCATTATACTAGATGATTAGGACAATAGTTATATTTCATGCAAGATTCTATAAAAATATTGATAACAACACCTCAAGAGGAATGACACAACACAACACCATCACTTCTGGGGCACATCAATGAAGGACTAAAAGTAAAAAGGAGGCCTTATATTTCCCATTAATATGTCAACATGTTTCAATGTTCATATCTTAATGAAGATAGAGATCCATATCAAGAATAAACACCTTCAACATGAACAACATATCCTTTTAAAAAATGCATGTGTTCCAAGCTAGGGACAAGATCCTTATTAAGGGTGCAAATCTTGAAGCAAGGAAAAGATCATCTAAAAGGAAACATCTTTTGACAACTGTAAAGTGGCCCTCAATAAGGATTCATAGATATCAAAGAGGAAAAGAAAGGGAAGTAACCTTATATAAGGGAAAGGAAGGAGATCTTCAAACAAATATGCACACATTAGGGGGAGAGGAGATCCTCAAGCAAGGATGCATACCTCAAAACAAGTTTTCCACACCTTCCAGTGTGTAAGACAAGAAAAGAACACTAGAGACTATGATGTTGCTTACCCTAAAAAAAAATGGTTCAACATGAGATTATACCACCTTTAATGATAAAGAGCCCACATATAAAGCTAGGAATATCACATAGTGAGAAGAAACATAATAGAAATTAGTGTTATTTAGAAAGGATGGGACAAAGGTGCAACCCATTATGTCACTTTTCATTTGAATGATACTACATATGATAAGTTACTTTATTTCTCATTCCAAGGCTAAAAATTCAATGGTGGAGTGGTCATGCATTTGAGGATACACACAGAAAAAGATTGGTGTCATTATGTTTACAATTTTTCTTTTGCATTGGAAGAAGAGTAAGCAAGTTAGCTTTAAGAAGCATTAACAAAATACTATCTTGTTTAGATGAAAGATCAAAAGTAGAAATAAATCCAAGTTTCTCTTCATAAGAAGAAGAGATAGATGTATTTGATAATGGAGGAGAGAATGTCAAAAAAGTAGGAGGTTGGTATCATAAACCCTCTTTCGGAACGTGTGATGTAACTTTCACATAATCCTCAATACTTTATTCTATACATCTTAAATCATGTCCATTATATCCATGTTTGGAAAGGATTCTATAACTAACTCCATAATTTTCTTCCAAATCAAATGTAGGATCTTGATTGGGCATTAAAATGTAAGGAAGAGAAGGTTCGACCTTAGATTCAATTGGACCATATGGATTGAATTCTGAAGAGCCTAAGTCATCATCAAGACGTGTTAGAAAAAAGAATAGTTTGGATAAATTAAATAGAAGGATATTTTAAAGATTTAAATCTAAATTTGAGGACTTTATATTATCCATTAAAGGAATGCGTAAAGTCTAATGGACCTACTTTTCCTCTAAGAAAGAATTATCAATAGGAGACAATTATGGATGGAATCGTAGTGTTAAGGGAAGATATGCATCCTAGTTCTTCTTGGATGTCACTATATGGATCTTTAGAGGCTTCTAGATTGTACATCCTATTATTGTGAATAAATTTTATTATGCAATTAAAGGTAGAAGGGATTGTTTGCATGGCATGAATCCACAATATACCTAGAAGAATATTGTATGTGAGAGTACCAAGAAAGACATGGATAGGTGTGGATAAATTCATCGGTCCTATTGTAATAGGTAATGTGATTGAACCTAATGAATCTCTACCAGCATTATCAAAGCCACCAATAGAGAGGGAATTCGGTTTGATAAGAGAGGTATCCATATTGATCTTATGTAACAAGTCTATGCTGCAAACATTAAGATGTATTAATTAAGGTATGCTTAACTCTATACTTGTTAGTGAGAACCAGGGTATCCATATTCATCTTATGTAACAAGTCTATGCTGCAAACATTAAGATGTAATAAACAATTAATTAAGGTATGCTTAACTCTATACTTGTTAGTGAGAACCAAAATCATGAGGGGACATACTGATTTTTGAACTTCCAAAGGCATTAATTCATGTTGTTTGAATCCAATATCCATATTTATTTCATGCATACAATCAAACAAGGCTACTATACCATTAGGTATAGTAGAAGGTGAGACAGGTACCTTTTGTAAGGCTTCTTGGAGCATCATATGGTATATAGGTGAAAATTGAATCAAATCCCAAAGGGAAATCTTAGCTGGAGTAGCATGAATTTTCTCAACAAGATCATACTCCTTACCAAAATATGGAGGAATATTTAGTTTACTATTGGAAGTAAGATACATGTGAACCACAACATGCTAATGAGGTTGTTGTGACATTGATTGAGTCTATGACTTTGAGTGAGTTGTTTTGGAAACTTTAGAAAGTAATCGAGAGGTCAAGTTGGATTTTTAGCACCCTTACAATGATCACCACTTTAATTGGTGGTTGGGGATTTGGTATTCCTCTAGTAGTAATGATGGTTTATTTTGAGGTTGAGGGGCATCATGAAAAATATGGATAATTGGAGGTTTCATATGACCATACACATGAATTGTATTGGCTTGACTTTAATTAGGCTCTTTGATTGCCAAGGATTCATCTCTAGAAGAAAGAGCATCAAGAAAAGTCTTAATGATATCATCCACTTGCTCCAAAATACCTCATGAGTAGGAAAAACTTTGGGAGAGCTATTGGCAAGATTCGTCAATGATTCATCTCTAGAAAAGACTTCATTTAAGCGTATGGAAGGTAAAGTGACATTAAGGAAAGTGTTTGTGATATCATCCTCTTGTGCCAAAATATCATCATAAGTAAGATCAACTTTGGTAGAGGGACAAGTGTGATTCACCAATGTTTCATCTCTAGAAGGGAGAACATTAATAATTATGCTAGCATTATATTTCTCTTGTGCCAAAATATCCTTATGGGTATGAATAATTTTAGAAGAGGAATAGAGTGATATAAAGGAGGCTAAGCCACTATCACATCTATGAAATGTCTTCATTATAGGATCGATTTAGTTAACACACAATGGAATTAATTTTGTTTTTTAAATGATAACATATGCTAAATCAAGTAAGTGATATGATATAACAATGATATAATCAATAATAATGTGCAATATTATAATTAATTAACCAATTGATTAAGCAATATGATATAGAAATGTTTTGACTAAAGTAGTAAATTAAAAATTATGATTAATTAACCAATTGATTAAGCAATATGATATAGAAATGTTTTGACTAAAGTAGTAAATTAGAAAATGCATGCATCTAAATCTGAAAATCCAAATAAAAAATTATGCAAAATGTACTAAATGTTGGGCTCACCAAAATGATAAGTACAAAATAAGATACTAGCCATATGGATACAAACTAAGATCTCAAATCTCCATGGTATATCATTAGAATCATAAGTATGTTTAGCTACAGTCCTAATAGGAGAGTTGAATAGTTGGGGGTTTATTATTCTTTGGTTGCAATGGATTTGAGATTGTGAAGTGTGTGTGTGTGTGTGTGTGTGTGTGTGTGTGTGTGTGAACTACGTCAAATGACAGGATAATGATAGCTTTTAGCATATACAATAAAATGCAGAATTGGAATCAACATGAAATCTCATATCTAGAAAAGATATATAAAGAGAGTAACATGTAGCTACAATTTGGAGCAGAATATTGTCACGAATCGTTTTATTTAATATTGTGCAATTTAAAGATGGAATGTGATTTTGAAATTTAAAATAGATTAGATCATTCATAATCTAGTATGAGGAAATATAATATGCTTTTTACTCCTGCAAATGATATGAAATTCAATATTCTTTTGGGTTTGTCAATGCTGATAAAATTTTGAGTGCAAGTAATGCAGGATGAGGTCAAGGAGGTTGAAGGCGAGAACAAGAATCAGGTAGAATTTCTTTTAACTGAACGACTTCGATAGAAAAGGGAATCTTTCACACACCACATTAGGATTTATAATTTGCATCTTGAAAATGTGGATGATTTAAATGACCTTATTTGAGTGTTTGTTCAAATTGAAATGATGAATTTGGAATGAGTAGTAGATTGATTTAAATAATTATACATGTGTATTGATTGTATGATGTGAGTGGCGATTGAATTGAATTTAAGTTGCATGAGTAATGGTGAAATATTAAGCTTTATGGTTAAAAGAGATAAAATGTGTAGATGATTCGAAAACAAATATGGACCCTAGGTTTTTTTTATGTCCTTCTTGTTCAGGTATGTAAATGTATGAAAAGAGTACTTACGAGTTTAAATTTTGTAAATTGAATAATAGTCTAATATATATATATGAGAAATTTATTCAATCATATACATATATCAATAACCAATTATCGTGAAATTTGACTTCGTCAAATGTTTTGTCTATTCATACGAAATTTGTCTAATAATAATTTGATCATCTATTTGTAAATATTGAATATGTATGTATGAAATTAAATTAGGAAATAAAAATCCGATATATATATTTCTTTATCAAAGAAAAGGTTTATTAAAGAATATATTAAAAACAAAGTTTAATGTTTAATGAAAAGTCATTTATAAATTATAAAACATACCATATTATAAATATAATATTAAACATAATAATATAAGGTGGCGGGTTGAAAAAGGTGGTCGACCATTTGAAGCAAATGGAAAAGCCACCTTGGTCGGTGTGTAAAAAGACTCCACCCACGGTAGCCGCTTTAGTCGGTTTGATAACAATCTCCCTCCATCCACGGTGGTCGCTATCAAAGCATTAACGCAAGTCAAATGCGGTGGGAGGCAATAAGGTAATATGTTTAAGGTAGGCGCAGGTTAAGGGAGATACTACCGACTACCACTACTCCCATTTGAAACGTAAACAACGTGTAAAAAACTCCCACGACTTGGCATGCAACATCACTTTGCGGTGGATAAGCTGAAGTCGACAGATTCCATGCAGCAATCAAGCTCCAACTAAAACGGTTGGAAGCTTTAAACAATAAGACTCGAACTTGCCACAAAACAAGGATGGTATTTAATCCATAAGACTACGTGGAGGATATAGTTGCAACCACATGACAATAGAAATAATGGAACAATAAATAAGACCCAGAGGATAGCAGCAAACATAGCCAAGATTAGAATAAATAGACGTATGCACACACTCATTCATTCATTCTTTCTCACACGAGATTAGAAGAGCGATAATTTCTTGAAGGGAGAGTAAGAATAGTTCGATAGAGAGTTAGAATAGTTTGATAGAAAGGAAGAATAGTTTGATAGAGAAGAAGAATTTAGTTTGATAGAGAGGAAGAATAGTTGGATAATATCGTAGAGATTAAGCGATAGAAAGATAGTTGGATAGAGATAAGATTAGTTGGAGAGAAAGAGAGACTTGCGATCAAGGCGTGGAATCATTGACAAAGAACGACAAGGTCAAAAGCTTACAATCTACTCTAAGTTTCCAAGAGGTTAGAATCCTTTGTTTATGTTTATTTTATTTGTTAAATTTGGTATAAAATGTGTAGAAATGGAAGTTTAGATAATAGATATGTATGTCCAAATGGGTATCAATTATTAATATCATATTTGAAATGCTTTATAAACCATTGTGGAATAGAAGAAAAGAATTTAGAGAAAAGATGTTGTTAATATCGTATTTTGCACAAAAATAATTAGTTTAAATTCTATTTTTAGAATGTGTTTTCGTACTTTTGTTTACATATGAGATTAATTTCATACATGTTTAACACCTTCTATTATATGTACTTTATTTTGGTCAAAAGATTGATTTTTAAGATTATTGCTTATAAAAGTTTATCTTTTTTATGAAAGATTGTCTTCAAAAGATATATTAGACAATTAATGATTAGTAAGCAACAAAAATGATATCTCTATTTTTGTTTTAAAAGAAAGATTGTATTCTCAAAAGAATTTGTGTTTGAGGGAATCAAGCTAGGGTTAAGCTTGAGTTGGAAAAATTTACCTTTCAAGACGGGTGCCGAATGTGGATGCTTTAGGGAGAATAGTTGCTTTTTCCAACTATTATTTTGTTGTGCATGGCATATACTCGGCCGAGTTATTGTTTGAATTATCCATAGAAAAAGATGGAAATTCCTTATTTATACTCTCTACCACATCCTAGTATGATAGTGAATGCTTGTTTCTTAGAATGAACTAGGAAAAATGAAAATGCATATATTATCTAGGCATGCACCAAATTCCCTCTTGCTTTCGAATTCTTTGGTTAAACCAATTTGTGCAGGGTCGGGTATTCTTGATTGACCAAGAATTCCAAGGAAGCGTAAGCTTCAAGGTTGGGCAGAAAAAGCGCCTGATTCTTGTTCTCGTCTGCGTTCGAAAGACAGAAGGAAGCGACTCAGACTAAAGATCGACGGATGCATCTTTTTGTATATTCTTAAGGCAATTTGGAAGCCTAAGTAGAAAATAAGAACTTCTTTATATTGGATATTGTATTATTCATGTGCATTATTATGATATATTCGATGTTTGCTTATATCTTGTATAAAATATTCTTAGAGATTGAAATTTTAAGTTTATTTATGAATAAAGCGTAGTTTAGGGTTAGATCCTAGATTGACGTCTTTACAAATATGTTGCACATGGGAGTAGGGTTCCCTATTCTAAGGGTTTCCTAAGTATTTGAAACTTGTAGATTATGGATTGAGAGGTTCTATAGATAAACCTCCTCAAATATCAATCGAAAAGTGACAAACACTACAACAAGGTGATTTGGTCAAAGGTTTTCTACCTATTTAAAATTTGGGATTTTCTATCTTAGCCTGCTCTACATTCCTATAGCCTTCTCTATGGTCGGATTTTCATTGAACACATGAAAAGAGGGGAAAATGTTGTGTTGTATAAGGGCTTACCTAAGTCAAAATCCATGCTAGTATTTCCACCTCCACGACAACTATGATTGATGAAAAAGAGAGCTTATCCTTGGGGAATATAGAGGCTAAATCATAATTGAAATGTTGAATTGACAATATTATAACTTAGGATTGATAATGGTGGTGATGCAGTTCTCTTTAGACAATTTCTCCAAGTGTTTATACAATAACATGAAAAAGCTTGGCATAATCCATCAAAAAATCTTACTTGAAGATAGTTTGTTGTAGCTTTCTACTCCTTGTACTTAGATCTTTTCTTGAATGAATTAAATTAGGACTCTTTAATAATGATCATAGAATGACAATCAAGCTTTGTGAATGATAAATGATTTCTTTATATAGGGTTCTCAGGGTATTTACGAAATTAAGCTAACATCCAACAGTCAAATTAAAATATCAAAATTCAATCACAAATGATAGACATTGACACACACAAATTTAAATTTGGGCCCCTTTTGAAGACACTTGGGTGATGGGTACCCTGGTCCATTTATATGGGCAATGGGAACCCAAGTCCTCTCAATCAAATACTAGAGAAGGTGGTGGTAGAGTATTAGGACCAAGGACATAGGATTTAGTCTCAAGACTAGCATAGGACAATACTAAGATAGTATAAGGTCCAAATAGGCTTGAAATGACTCAAGGGAAGGAATATTAAAGCAAGGGCACAAATAGAGTGTGAAATTGTAAAGGGTTACAATTTACTACACTCCACCTTCAAGGGTACAATGTTTTCACCATTAGGCCAACTCAAATGTATCATTATGTCTTTGTTGTTAACCTTCAAATTCTTCTAAACCTTTTTTATTCAAGAAACAAATTTACTCTACTAACCATATGGATTTGATTGTTTGAATAATATTTTCTATGAATTGGTCTGTCTAAATAATTTAATATTATCATAATTATTATTTTATAATGAATGGAATCTCTAATTTAGATCTTACAATAATTGGCATTTCTTTATGTAGCTTATAGTTGTATATCCTTATCTTTTTAGATATAATTTATGGTTATATTTTTGTGGCCTTCATGCACACATAATATTGCATCTTTGAAACATGATTTTGATTGTTTACTTTAAATTTTTCCTAAGGCAATATGGAAAATATTTTTATAAACTTAATGCATGTATTAGGATTGCACTTCTGGAAGCATTTAATATTTAGTTTTGTGTACTTTGTACACATAATTTATATATGATATGAGCCCCTAATTTCTATTTTCAAATGTGTATAAATATGTATGTATGTATGCATGCATGCATGTATGTATGTATGTATGTATGTATGTATGTATGTATGTATAATTAAAAGCATTTCATTTTCAACTGTATGCATAGCATACTATTATCATTATACTTGGATATTTTTAAGATATAAAGGAAATGAATATGTGAATGCACTTAGATACATATTAGTTTTCTTATATATTACATGTTATTATCCTATAAAATCAAAAAAAAAAGTAGATGAACAAAACTAAATCATGCATAAATAAATATGAATGTATACTACCTATTTTGTAGCACCATGGATCGGCTAAGAATATAATGTGGAAATTTATTAAACTGAACCAATAGAAAGGTATGGTAGGAGTATGGTAGTTAATTTGTTATAAATATAAAACCAATATGTTGTTCTATACATTTTTTTCCTCTTTATATGCTCATTTTTTCAGTCAAGAAAGAGATGGTAATTTTGTGAATGGATGACCTACACTCAAATACAACTTATAGTTAAAAAACTCTATCCACGTCTGTTGGTGGTACATATAAAATTTCCATTCTATATGTCTCCTTGTTTGAGTTATGTTCCTATCTCGTCCGTTGGCTGAGTCATTTGCTTAGAATTCCCCATGTTGTTCAGTCTTTGCTACTTTCCTTAAAGTTTCACTTTGTTGAACTTGAACCTTGAACTTGAACCTTGTAGGTTCAAGGTTCAAAGTTCAACGGGCTTTGTATTCAAACTTTTCCTTCCCATGCGGTTTTAAGTCTTCCCTAGTCATTGGAGGCGTTTCATACTCATTGAACCTTGAACTTGAACCTATTTGGTTCAAGGTTCAAAGTTCAATATTTGGCATGTTTCATGTCGCGATTGTCACTCAAGATTCAGAATTCAATGTTTATGCTTCCTGGAAATCATGTGACTTGGCATGAGGTGGCGACGCGGATTTTTAGATATTATAAATGATGGCAGAGAAGAAGAATATTCTTTCTTTAATGATTTGAAATCTGTCATTTATAGCAAGTGTGGTGTGAGGATCCGTATTTTCAAATACGAAGTGACTTGGCATCTAATGCATGCTTGAATGCGATCATTTCAGAGTAAGGTCACACAAGTAAAGAGTAATGAGGACAGTTCGTGGTAATCATGGGTAAGATTTTCTCGATTTTTAAATTGAGTAGTTGTCATGTTGAGATTATCATTTCTTTTGGTTAAGTGTTAAAAAGAGTTTGTGGAGCGGGAAGAAGTAGACGGTGACAGGGGTTTGCAGACGACAAAGGAAGGTATGTTCAAAACAACTTTCCTAATTGTTGCAATTTGTTTTAGAAAAGCTCTGGACATTTTGTTAGCTTTTTGTTTCCGCTTCCCTATTCTTCTTTGTCTGGGCTAATTGGAGAAAATCAAGAGCTGAACATGAGGCCCACTTTGCCTAAATTAGTGACCTCCTCTTCCCTTGTAAGTTCCTTACCAGAGTTGAGTGATATAGCCTTAGTGCAACTGGATTTAGATGACTTCCTAGAAAGAGTACGAAACCCAGTCGTTGATCCCATGATGAGAGATATTGCACATAGTGGTTTATTAGAAGCAACCGCATTTCCCACAACTGCTCCTTACCCTGAATTGATTTTAGAATGCATGAACCACTATGATAAAGTCAACAGATGCATAAGGAAAAATAATGGTGAGGTTTTGTTGTCCATCGATAGACAAACGGTAATGGCTGCCATGGGTATCCCACGATGAGAACCCTATGAAGATTGGACAATTGGAAAATCTTATGGAATTTATTCTGAGAAAAAGCAGTATTACAGAATTGTCATTGCGCGAAATTGGCTTTTGAAGTTTCAAAAAGGGGGTTCAAGGCTGCCAAGACCCTTAACCCATGAGCATTTGATCCCTGTGATTAGAGATTTGGTAGTATTGTTGAGAAGAGTCAAGGGGAATTCACACTCCTTCTATTGGGAAGATTGGATGTATTTCTTCATTTAGGTAACTCTAGATAAGAATCGGTTCATTGACTGGGGGACTGTTATTGCAGAAGATTGCATGAGGGTTTGAGCAATTATCTTGCGATGTCGAATTTCTATATGTCTTCATACCTATTATATATGCTAGCTTGTGTGAGAGAATGGTCTGGATTATTCCATGTCAAATGGGTTCAAGGTATTAAAATTTATGAATATCACCCCCATTTGACTTGAAGAGGACATGTTGATGATTATCTTCGTTGGAACGATATTTTTGCTGGGAGGTTGACCTTTGAATTACAAGATAACCTGCATAGGAGAATGTCTGCAAAAGCGGTTGAACTAGTTAAAATCTATGGCAGTTTCTTTGCACAGTTTAATCACTTCACTTACATAAGCGTTGGAGGTTTTAGAGGTGAACCCTTTAGGCTACCCAGGTATGTTTCAGACTCATGTATCCTGATTGAAGTTTCCAAGAAGCTAGCCTATGTCGCAAAAGATTATGGTGAAGATACTGACACAAGTGGAATTTTTCCCATCGATCTAGGCCATTACAATTGTAGGTTTGTCTCTAATGCACTAAATCTTGAGCTAGAGTTTAAGAGATTTCATTTGAAAACCTTTGTAAAAAGGGATAACTTTGATATTTAAGGTTTTATCACCCAATATGTGAAGAAGATGGTACCTAATCAACATGTACCCTAGTTAGAGGATTATTGGGAAGATTGCCTAGATGAGTTTGAAGTGAGAAAGAGGAGTTGGTCCAGGTTAACTTTGAAACAAATTCACGACATGAAATTGACAATGGACACTTCAAGTGTCACTACTGATAATGAATATGTACTAGATTTTGAGTTTATGAAACGAGTACGTAATGAACCTCTTCCAAAAGTTGATTGGAGAAAAAACATGGAAGATAGCATTCAGACACGCACTTTTAGCGTAATTCGCAGAACAGAAAATTGGCTTAGGAGTTGCCGATCTCATCCAACGAGAGCAACTAGTTCAAGAAACAAAAACAGAAAGAAGAAGGTTGCAAGAAAAACTTCTGTTTTAACTAACACCCCTGTTTTTGTTGCAGGAAAAAGGCAGGCTAAATTTAAAGAAGAGAAACTTGACACTGAAGTTGCACCTTCTGTTGGTGGTCAGGTGACTAGGTCAAGGCACAAGAAGAACTTTCAGCCACCTGCCGCTCATCTCATTCTCGATTTGGACGCCAAGGAAGTGCAGTGCGATATGGCAACCCTTGTTTCAGATGCTGATAAGGTCTTAATTGACTCAAATGCTACTACTCAAGATTCACATGTGCTTGATATTTGGTCCAATGCAGACAGTGCTACACAGCCACCTTCAGGAGCTATGCAATCTAAGGAACTGACACTAGCTCCTAAATGGTTAAATGACTCAATTACCAAGAAAAGAAATGTGGTTCCTATTTCGGTATCAATGGAAGATGTTGTAAGTAAATGCTTGGGAAGATCCACGAAGCCAAAGAGGTTAAAGATGGAGACAATGATTGGTTTTGACGAAGACACAAAACACTGGACTGCAAATATTGCCAAACCCACATCTGATAAGGATGCCACCACTACTTCAGAGGTAGATTATTCCATTGAGCAGGTTGATTTGGGGGTCGAAACCAGAGCAGTTGATGTAAAATATTTTGAGACTTCAACTAAACAGATCATTTCCCACACCTGGAAGGATGAGAAGGACAAGGTTGAGTTGAAATAGAATTTGATGCAAATGGCCCAATACATTCATGCCCTACAGAACAGTCCATTACCGATGTCTCAGAGCTTGGTCCCTTTTAGTTCAAAATCCCCAAGGAATCAGAAGTTCTCTGATGAGGCTCAACGAAACAAAATGATCGCAGAGATTTTCTCTAAATGGCTAACCTCAATCGTGCATCAAGAAACCAATTACATATCAGATTTAGTTCAGATTTTTAAGGATGCTAATGAGGCTACCAAGGAACTGGATGCCGATTTAATCTCATGGCAAAAAGAAAAGACTAAATGGGTGGTGATTTCAAAGCAAATGCGAGATATCCAGCACTATGGCTTGATGAACTTTCTTGCCGAGAGACAAGTGCTAGGGTTGAATGAGGACATAATATTTATATGCAGGGAAAGCATAGAATGGTGCAACCAAATCATTGATCAAGGTCATAGAGAATCCGCCTATCTGTGAGGTGAACTAACAACCTTAAGAACAACTATGCAAAAGGATTTGCGTTGCGTGGATGTTCACTTGCTTAAGGAGGATAATTAGACTTTGGAAAGTACTTCAAAGATGATCAATCAGTTCAGCAGCCACATTAAACGAATCAAAGTGGAGAAATCCTTGGTTGTGGAAGATTTTATGAGGATTTCCAAAGTGGAATTGATGCTCACGGTTTGCCTGGATCACCTAGATTCACACTGAGATAAGGTACATATGGTAAAGAGGAAGAAAGAACTCTGGAAGAGGAGAGTGATACATATCAGTCTACCATACGCTACAGTAATTCAAGAATCCTCGAAGGTTCATCATGAGTGGAGTGCAGAAAAGGTGGTTATGGTGTCCATTCAAGCTAATAGCCCAGATAATCCAACGAAGATGGAATCAACGACATGACTAGCACTGATGGCAGTTCTCTGCCAACGAGTCTAGTTGTTTGTTTTTAGTTTCAATTATGCAGTTAGGGTAGTTTCTCATTAACTCTTTCAAGTTAATTTTATCTTTGGTTCAAACTATTGGTCTGGAGACCTATTTATATGCTTTGTAATGACTTTATTGGGGTTCACTAAGTTTTTGAAAAACTCTCTTGAATTTTTCTGAAAAACTCTGTGTATGGAAAGTTGATAGTCATCTATGAATGAAAATTGAATAACAGTTATCTTTGACTTTGAATCTGTGTGTTTGATGTCTAGAATTTGATTTTTGTGAGAATTTGTTTCAAGTAAAGATTTGTTATAGCTTTCTATGCGCGCATAAAATTACCAGTGAGATTTAGCTTAAGCTTTTCATTTTGTTTTAGTGTTCATGTGAAGTTTTTCAGCTTCATATAAAGAGTTATATATAAATCAATGCTTGCGTTCATTTGGTGTTGACTTGTGAATGCAATAACCTTTTCTATGCTTTCTGGTGAAAAGTATAATATTGGTTGTGTGTAACTAGAAGTTGATTGAATATTTGCTAGAGGGAGTTGTACCTTAATTCAGAGGTTAATCAATACAATGATTTTCCAATCTGTCTGGTAAAATTTGTCTTTTATTCCTTGGTCTTAAGGGGATTCAAATTAAATAAAGTGCAAAAGACAAATCTGTTTACCAACAACGTCAAAACTATTGGTTTTTTCCTTTACCGGGTTTTCTACATCAAAACTATTGGTGTTGTGTGTTTTGTGCTTTCATGCTTTATCTTTCACTGTGTTGTTTATATGTGCTCCGGTAAATGGTTTATAATCTTCATTACTTGCTCAACTTGTGGAAAACTGTTTCCACCCCCCATGCCCTCTCAGTTTTCCTCTGGTATCAGAACATTCTAACAATCACAATATCTCAATACAAATATACTATGAAAGAGCAAAAATAAGAGGGTGTTTAATACACAAATAATAGCTATAAATGTGTTTATATTCATGACTACAATGTAAAGAATTGTGGACCTCTTTAAGAGAGTAAGCTCCTTAAGACTATACCTCTTGATATAAAAGATGATTCTAGATGAGCTTATCTTCCTTATAACACTAATATAGAAGCATTGTATAAAGTTACTTTAAGATACAACCCATGCGGGGATACATCCATATTTAATAAGAACTAATTGTATTATTGCAACTTCATATGATGCACGTGGCATAAATAGTTACTCTTACACTAATGTGTCCTACATAGTGGAATTTGAAAAAAGCACAATCCTTTATAACACAAGTTTTAGCTACCCAAAAGTATGTCAACTTAGATTTGGGGCCAATTGTTAGTTAATTAATGAGTTGTTGAACTCATGCATCTTATTGCCAATCTTTTTTGACCTATTTTAGCCAATTGAAACTTGGTAACAATAATGTAAGGAAGTTAAGTAGCGGAAACAACTTCCTACACTAACCTTGAGAGGAGGGTAATGCAAAACTTTTTTAGATCATTACAACAGTTACAGAAAATAGAAATAGATATAATAACATTCATACCACAACACAATGATTTACGTGGGGAAAACCCTTTCGGGAGAAAAACCCCACCCTCCAAAAGCAGCTCAATATTTTATTCAGCAATCAAAACAGATTACAACATACTTGCAGAGCAAGCTCTTCGCAGGAGTACCACTAATCAGAGATTCAGAGGCAACTCAATAGCCATAGGACTCTTACACACAACCTCTATCTCACACACCTCATAAATAGGAGATACAATACAAGAAACCGTCAAACGGTATTACAAAACCATGGGCTAAAACCACCCAATAAGGTGTAGCCGACCTTATCTCCCTTCTAGACGCCCTATGACATGTTAAAGCACACATCAACACGTGTCACTCCCTTTTATAGCTCATTTATGTATCCGATACAAATTATTTTTCCTATTTCAGGAGTACAAACTTCCGGAGGCCATAACTTGAGAACTGGGTGTCCGATTGACGAACCGTTTGAAGCGCCGGAAAGCTCGCGAAGTGCTCTATCACCTCGTAACCAGATTCGCCGGTTACGGCCACTTTTCAGGGCATTTCAGAGCCTCTAAAGTCCCCAAAATTAAGTTTAAATATTTTATTGCAACCTTTCAAGATGAAAACTTTAATATCTTCAAAACTAGCTGTGACCTTGCGACGAAACTTTACCGGAATGCTTATCTAGCCAACCAGAAGCTTCAGGGAGAGTTTTGCACCATTTCGTGCTCAAATGAAAACTTACTATAAATAGTAACCTCGCATAAATGCAAGGTTGAGACACCATTTTTCCCAACAAATCTCCCACTTGTCGAACACCTTGCAGGAGCAGAAGGGAATGTCAACACAATGAATCAATTTCTAGGGGCCATAAGGCCCATAGACTCTGAACACCATCTGAACTTCTCTGTGCTTACAGCCTTAGTTAAAGCATCTGCAACATTCATCAAAGTTTCCACCTTAACCAGCTTCACCCTACCATCTTCGACCATATCTCTAACAAAATGATACTGAACATCAATATGTTTGGTTCGGGCATCAAATGTCGGGTTCTTAGCTAGGCTAATTGCACTCTGACTGTCACAGTAAACTATCACTGTACCTTGTTTTATTCCAATATCCGAACACAGTCTCTTAAGCCAAATGGCCTCTTTACAAGCATGAGTAGCTGCCATATACTCTGCTTCAGTAGTGGATAAAGCAACCACAGCCTGTCGCTTACTCATCCAACTAATTGCACCACCAAACAAAGTAAACACATAAGCACTGGTGGATCTTCTGCTATCAATATCACCTGCCCAATCTGAATCCACATAACCATGGATATCAAGGGAAGTCATGTCTCCAACTGAATTACCATGATAACACAAAGAATACTCTAAAGTACCCTTCAAATATCTGAAGACTCTTTTGACTGCATCCCAATGAACTCTACCAGGATTAGACATATATCTAGAAAGTACTCCCACTGCTTGGGCAATGTCTGGTCTAATACAGACCATAGCATACATCAAGCTTCCAACCGCACTCCGGTAAGGCACTCTGCTCATGTCTTCCATCTCCAATGGGGATGTAGGACAATCTGAAATAGATAGTTTCATTCCAACTGTAAAAGGAACACTCAATGGTCTACAATTCTGCATGTTGAACCTCTATAACACTGAATTCACATACTTACTCTAGCCTAGCCATAGCTTTCTGTTCACCCTATCTCTTCTAATTTCCATCCCAAGAATGTGCTTTGCTGCACCAAGATCTTTCATTTCAAATTTAGCAGCGAGCTGAGACTTCAGTTCTGAAATCATACCTTTCCCTTTACCAATGAATAACATATCATCAACATACAATGCAATGAATAAGAAATGATCACCATAAGATTTATAATAAACACAGTGATCTGATTTAGAACGTTCAAATCCCAAACTCAACATATATGTATCAAATTTCTGGTACCACATCCTAGGACTTTTTTTGAGGCCATACAAAGATTTCTTCAATTTACAGACCAAATTACTTTTACCTTTCACCACATAGTCCTCTGGCTGTGTCATATAAATATCTTCCTCCAAATCACCATGAAGGAAAGCAGTTTTCAATTGGGCTTTTCAGTTTTGCAGTCCAACTTTGGAAGGCCATATCTTGCTCATTTTTGCTCCTTTTTTGGTGCAATTTTTTTTGAAATGGGCTAAAATTTCGTGATCTTCGCAGTGGTGTGGTTATTTTCTGATTTTGATGCACAGGTTTTTCGGAATTTTCGGATTCTCTCAGCTGTACCTGTCCAATCCTCAATTCTGCAACTTCAAAGGCCTCGTTTGAGCTCATACGACCTCCTTTTCAGGTGCCGTTTTTTTTGAAAGTGCTTATTTTTTCGTCTACTTTCAGAATCTATGATCAGATTTCAGAGATTTTGAGTGAAAATTGTACTTTCAGATATTGCTCTTATTTGGCCTATTAAGTACTTGTAAATTGCTTGGATCTTAGTTAGATCTCTTGCATTATCAGTTTGAGTCTCTTTTGGCCTTTTTGAGGCAGTTGTAAAATTGTAAATTAGAAGTCCACTTTTCCATTTTTGCAAGTGGCCCATTGTATACGCACTACTTATAAAGTGCCAAAATCATCACATTTGGGGGGGTTCTTTGATTGAGTGAATTTAGGGGGGTGTCTTGTGTGATTGTGCCTCTTTTGTGCTCTTTCCATTCTTGTTGCAATGAGTCCTAATAAGTTTCCACCATTAACTCCACATAATTATGCATCATGGAAAATTAAAGTATGGAGTAAACTAATGGAAAAGGGTCTCACACACTACATAGATGGAACAATAACAGCACCACCTGATCCTAAGGCTGATCCAAATGCTCAATTAGAATGGCTCACTAAGAATTGCATGGCTCTTGGAACCTTACGCAAGTATGTATCAGATGACCTCTTTTTCCACATTGAGAAGTGTAAAACAATTAAAGAGGCTTGGGATATGTTTCAGAAATTGTATGGACAAGTTGATGAAATCAGAGGCTACCAGATTGATAATGAGCTCACCAACTTAGATCCCAAGAATTTTGATACAATCCAAGATTATGTAACCAAAGCAAATGAGCTAAGAGCAAAGCTAAAGGATTGTGGAATAGACAAAAAGGATGCTCAATTGATATTCAACTTGTTGGACAAGCTTGCACCAGAGTATGCAGCATTTGTATCTAGCTTCCAAACTCATCGTTTGACAGTGGGGAGTTCTTATGTTATGCCTTCTTTTGAAGGTTTCACAGAAATGTTGATATTGGAACAATCCAAGTTGTTGAACATGGGGCTTCTCAAGTCTTCAAAGTCCAAGGCTTTGGTAGCAAATCAAGGAAATCAAGGAAGTCAAGGCAAAAATTCCAACAAGAAGAAAAAGCAATCTAAGTCTCAACCACAATAGGAAAAGGGACAATCATCCTCTCCATCACAAGGCAATCAACAATCCTCTTCCAAGAAGGGGACAACACCTAAGAAGGATAAACCAACTTGTGCATATTGCAAAAAGTATGGTCATGATGAGCATCGATGCCACGCAAAGCAAGTTGATGAGTTAACCAATCTTCTCAAGAAAAACAACATCAACTTGCCATCCGCCTACACAAAGAAGGATTCATCTTCTTCTTCTTCCTCACAGTCAAAAGGAAAAGGGAAAGCATTTGTGGCTAAAGCAGGTTCTTCACAGCAATGGATACTTGACTCGGGTGCCTCATATCACATGGGTTCTACAAAGGAGCAGTTTTCTACATTAGAGCCATCCTAGGTACCTCACATTTACATAGGTGATGATACACAAGTAGAGGTTGAAGGGAAAGGTTCAGTTGACATGGATGATGGAACATTTGAGAATGTTCTCTATGTTCCTAACTTGTCTACCAACCTTCTCTCCATCTACCAAATCACTCACTATGGAAATGGGAAAAAGGTTGAGTTTACACCAGATTCAGTTGTGGTAAAGGAACTTGATGATGATGCCTTGGTAGCAGTGGGACAAGTCAATGACAACTCAAGGCTTTACTCATTTTCCCACTTTGTGCCACGTTCACCTTCTAGGGCATTGCTTACTCATTCAAATTCAGAAAGTAAGCTATGGCATGAGCGGTTTGGTCACCTCAACTACCGCTATCTTCAGCAGCTCAGCACTAAAGACATGGTCACAGGTCTTCCTCGAATCAACTTTTCAGAGGGTGTATGTTCAGGTTGTTCCATGGGCAAGCATCCTGAAGAGAAATTTGATAAAGAGAAAACTTGGAGAGCTTTGGAAGTTCTTCAACTTGTTCACAGTGATGTAGCAGGTCCATTTCCAGCACCTTCATTTAGTAAGGCCCGCTATGTTCTTACCTTCATTGATGACTACTCCCGCTTCACTTGGGTCTACTTTCTCATTCATAAGAGTGAAGTATTTGACAGATTTCAGGACTTCAAGGCTCGTGTGGAAAAGCAATCAGGGAAAGTGATCAAGATTCTTCGTACAGATAATGGCAGGGAATATGTGAACAAGAGACTTGAGGACTTTTGTACATTTGAGGGGATTGATCTTCAGCATTCTGTTGCATACACTCCACAGCAAAATGGGGTTGCCGAACGCAAGAATCGAACTCTCAAAGAAATGGCTAGCTGTATGATTCATGCACGTTCTCTTGATCCCGCCTTTTGGGCAGAGGCTATCAGTTGTGCCACACACATCCAGAATCGGGTTCCTCACAAAGCTTTACAAGGTATTACTCCTTTTGAAGCTTGGGTTGGTAGGAAACCGATTGTGAGACATTTCAGAGTCTTTGGGTGTCCAGCATGGGCTCGCATACCTCCACAGAAACGCAAGGCATTGGAACCACAGAGTCGGCCTTGCATATTTGTTGGATATCCTGAGGGTGTTAAGGCATACAGATTGATGGATCCAGAGACACATGAGGTATTCATTGAGAGGAGTGTTCACTTTGAGGAAAGCTCTCCTAGCTTAGCCTCTCTACCTCCTCCACCTTCCTCCATTGTGGATGGTGATGTTAGTGATTCAGATGATGAGACTCCCTCAACTCCGACTCGCAGGGTTACACCTCCGCAGGGTCCATTTGTAGTTGAGGTGCCTCATTCTCCACCTCCACCTAGACCTCGTTGGGCTCGACAGACACTTGAGTCCGCGGGTTCTCTTGTTGGGGATCCTTTGGATACACGGAGAACTCGATCACAACATCAGGATCATCCACATGCATTTATTGCTACCGCTTCCGATCCACAGACATTTAGGGAAGCATCAGGGGTTCCTGAGTGGGACCAAGCCATGGAGGAAGAGTATAGTTCCTTGATGAGGAACAACACATGGGATCTAGTTCATCTCCCTAAGGGGAGAAAAATGGTTCGATGTAAGTGGATCTATCGGACCAAGTTTGCAGCGGATGGTAGTGTGGATAAGTATAAGGCTCGGCTTGTTGCCAAAGGTTTCTCGCAGGTTGCAGGTGTTGACTATACTGAGACCTTTGCACCCGTAGCTAAGATGAACTCCATTCGTTTGACACTTGTTATAGCTGCAGCTCATGGTTGGGCTGTACATCAGATGGATGTGAAGAGTGCCTTTCTTCATGGTGATCTTGATGAGGAGATTTATATGGAGCAGCCATAGGGTTTCATCCAGGATACTTCTTTGGTTTGCAGATTACGGAAATCTATCTATGGCCTTAAGCAGGCCCCCAGGGCTTGGTATGCCAAGATGGATTCCTTTCTTCTCTCCGCAGGTTTCACCAGGTGTCATTCTGATCCGAATGTCTACATTTTGCGACAGGATGATTCTCACTTGATACTTGTGCTCTATGTTGATGACTTGATCATTACAGGGAGTACTTCATCCATCATTAGCAGGGTCAAATCTGCTTTGCATGACAGATTTTCTATGACTGACTTGGGTCTTTTGCACTACTTTCTCGGGATAGAGATTTCACAGTCACCTTCCGGGATTACTCTATCGCAGCCCAAGTATGCTCTTGATCTACTTGCACGCTTTCATATGGCTGATTGTAAGCCTGCCCCGACTCCCTTTCTTTCAGGAGTCAAGCTTGAGGCTCAGTGTTCTTCTCCACTAGTTGATGCCACTTTGTATCGTCAGCTTGTGGGTAGTCTCATCTACTTGACTCATACACGCCCTGATATTTCATTTGCAGTTGGCATGGTTTCCCGCTTCATGCAGGAACCACATGAGCTTCATTGGAAAGCCGCCAAACGCATTCTACATTACATCCAGGGTACACATCACTATGGGATTCACTATGCAGCAGGCACAGGACTTCGCTTGGTTGGTTACACAGACTCCGATTGGGCTGGCGATCTAGTTGATCGTAAGTCTACTTCTGGTTACAGTTTTCACTTTGGTTCGGGCCCCATTTGTTGGCAGAGCAAGAAGCAACATGCTATTGCTCTCTCTTCGACTGAGGCTGAGTATCGAGGCGCTGTTAACGCAGCAACTGAGACCATTTGGCTCCAGCAGATTCTCACAGAGTTTGGATTCCCTACTCCACGGCCGACAGTCCTATATTGTGACAATCAGAGTGCCATTGCCATCTCGAAGAACCCGGTCCAGCACCAGCGGACCAAACACATCGAGATTCATATGCACTATATCCGAGAGCTCATCCAGGAGCAGGTCATTGATTTGCAGTATTGTTCTACAGCAGAGCAGGTTGCTGACATGTTCACCAAACCTTTCACCGAGAGTAAGTTCCAGCAGTTGCGAGCTCTCTTGGGGGTGCGGGATGTGTCATTAGGGGGGGTCAGGTGACTTCTCCTTCCTATCTTATGGGGGGGACTTTTTCCTCTTTGAGGTTTTGTCCTTCTTCCTTGAGATTCTTTTGTACATTCATCTCTCTTTTGGGGGGGAGTTTTTTCCCACTGGGTTTTCTCCCTTTCTCCGTTTGTGAGAGATTGCATTGCATTGTTTTGCTTGCATTTGCATGTTGTATATGGGTACCTATCATGGCCTCGTAGCCGGGACCCATCTTGCATTGCTTAGTTGCATTGTAGACTTAAGTGCATTCCCCTAAGTTGCACTTAAGGGGGGGTGTTGGTGTAAATAATTATTCATCATGGATATTATTACACTTACTTAAGTTTACTTAGGATAATGCATTACATAGTAGTTTGGATATGAGACACTTGGGTGTTTGTGCCTCATTGGGATAGTATGTGTAGGAGAAATTCCACCTCTTATGGTGTTGATCTTGTTATTACACTATCATATCCACTTATTGTGGAGTGATAATTCCACCTTCGGTGGGTGATCCACCTCATGTGGAATATTATATTATTTCTCCTATCTACCCACACCTATTTCCTACCTACCCTTGTTTCTCATTGAGCCAATTGTCATATTTGTGTGCTCATAAATCCATATGGCCTTGCCTATATAAGCAGGCCTCTATTCATTGTATTGGTTAATCCAGTTGATCATTTTTATATTGATGAGAATACAGTTTGTTCTTGTCATTCTATTGTCTCTTTTATGCTTTTCATTGTGCCCTTGATCTTGGCAAAATCCAACACCTTGTTCTCCAACTTTGTTCGCTTCTCCTTTGGCACATGTGTATATGCCTCGCAACCAAAAACTCTAAGATGTCTCAATGAAGGCTTGTGACCTGACCATGCTTCCATAGGCATTTTATCAACAAGCGCTGATGTAGGAGACCTGTTAATCAGGTAGCAAGCAGTGGCAACAGCTTCAGCCCAAAACTTTTGTTCGAGACCAGCACCACTCAACATACTCCTAGCCTTCTCCATCAGTGTCCTATTCATTCTTTCTGCAACTCCATTCTGCTGTGGAGAATACAGAGTTGTCTTCTGCCTGTTAATTCTACAGTCTTTACAGAATCTATCAAAATCATTAGAGCAAAACTCACCACCATTATCAGTTCTCAAACATTTTATTTTCTTTCCAGTCTGCAACTCAACCATTGCTTTAAAGTCTTTAAAACGACTAAAAACTTCAGATTTACTCTTTAGAAAATATACCCGTGTCCTTCTACTAAAATCATCAATAAACGAAACATAATATGTGGATTTTCCAATCGAAGAGACATCTACTGGACCAAACACATCAGAATGGATAAGATCCAAAACACCACAAGTTTTATGAGGACTCAAGTAAAACTGAACGCGGTTTTGTTTTCCATAAATGCAATGCTCACAGAAATCAAAGTCAAGATTACAATCATTCAAACCTTCAACAAGGTTTTTATTTTTCAAGGTCCTTAGACCCCTTTCTCCAATGTGGCCAAGTCTCTGGTGCCATAACATAGTCTTCTCTGCAGGTAACTTTGCTTCAGACGAAAGAGCACCCTTAGGTACCCAAAAACCATTTCCATCTGCTGAAGGTGAAACCTTCAAATCTTCCAGTGAAGTATCCACAGATTTACTTTTTACAGAAGTGCTATTACACTCAACAGTGTATGCTTCAAGCTTATACAAAGTGCCAAACCTGACACCTCTAGCAACTACCATAGCACCCTTAATCATCTTACATCCTGTTTCAAAAAAGACTACCTGCACACCTGCATCTATTAGTTTGCTCACAGATAACAGGTTTCATTTTAATCCAGGGATATGCAGTACACCATTAATCCTTTTTATTCTACCATCAGAAAACCTGATTCTAACTTTACCTCGATCAACAATGTCTAGAGGTGAATCATCACCCAAGTACACCTTACCTCCATTAAATCCTTCATATTCAGAAAACCAATTTCTATTGGAAGTCATATGAAAAGATGCACCTGAGTCAATTAGCCAGGCATCATTACCTGCATGAGTCGCCAAAGCCGCAATAAATGCATCGCCATCTTCCTTGTCAGACTCAGAATCAGAATCAAACTTTTTCTTTTTCTTCTTCTTTTCTTCTTTGCAGTCCTTACGGATGTGACCTGGTTTACCACAATTCCAGCAAATGACTTTGGACTTTCCAGGGGATTTCGATCTCCCTTTGGATTTGGACTTGTCGCGCTTCTCATTCTTCTTGCCTTTCTCCTTAGGTCTTCCACGAACGGTTAGGGCTGTAAGGAAGTTAAGTAGCGGAAACAACTTCCTACACTAACCTTGAGAGGAGGGTAATGCAAAACTTTTTCAGATCATTACAACAGTTACAGAAAATAGAAATAGATATAATAGCATTCATACCACAACACAATGATTTACGTGGGGAAAACCCTTTCGGGAGAAAAACCCCACCCTCCAAAAGCAGCTCAATATTTTATTCAGCAATCAAAAACAGATTACAACATACTTGCAGAGCAAGCTCTTCGCAGGAGTAGCACTAATCAGAGATTCAGAGGCAACTCAATAGCCATAGGACTCTTACACACAACCTCTATCTCACACACCTCATAAATAGGAGATACAATACAAGAAACCATCAGACGGTATTACAAAACCATGGGCTAAAACCACCCAATAAAGTGTAGCCGACCTTATCTCCCTTCTAGATTCCCTATGACATGTTAAAGTACACATCAACACGTGTCGCTCCCTTTTACAGCTCATTTATGTATTCGATACAAATTATTTTTCCTATTTCAGGAGTACAAACTTCCGGAGGCCATAACTTGAGAATCGGGTGTCCGATTGACGAACCGTTTGAAGCGCCGGAAAGCTCGCGAAGTGCTCTATCACCTCATAACCCGCTTCGCCGGTTACGGCCACTTTTTAGGGCGTTTCGGAGCCTCTAAAGTCCCCAAAATTAAGTTTAAATATTTTATTGCACCCCTCCAAGACGAAAACTTTAATATCTTCAAAACTAGCTGTGACCTTGTGATGCAACTTTACCGGAATACTTATCTAACCAACCAGAAGCTTCAGGGAGAGTTTCGCACCATTTTGTGCTCAAATAAAAACTTACTATAAATAGTAACCTCGCATAAATGCAAGGTTGAGACACCATTTTTCCCAACAAATCTCCCACTTGTCGAACACCTTGCATGAGCGGAAGGGAATGTCAACACAATGAATCAATTGCTAGGGGCCATAAGGCCCATAGACTCTGAACACCATCTGAACTTCTCTATGCTCACAGCCTTAGTTAAAGCATCTGCAACATTCATCAAAGTTTCCACCTTAACCAGCTTCACCCTACCATCTTCGACCATATCTCTAACAAAATGATACTGAACATCAATATGTTTGGTCCGAGCATGAAATGTCGGGTTCTTAGCTAGGCTAATTGCACTCTGACTGTCACAGTAAACTGTCACTGTACCTTGTTTTATTCCAATATCCGAACACAGTCTCTTAAGCCAAATGGTCTCTTTACAAGCATGAGTAGCTGCCATATACTCTGTTTCAGTAGTGGATAAAGCAACCACAGCCTGTCGCTTACTCATCCAACTAATTGCACCACCAAACAAAGTAAACACATAAGCACTGGTGGATCTTCTGCTATCAATATCACCTGCCCAATCTGAATCCACATAACCATGGATATCAAGGGAAGTCATGTCTCCAACTGAATTACCATGATAACACAAAGAATACTCTGAAGTACCCTTCAAATATCTGAAGACTCTTTTGACTGCATCCCAATGAACTCTACCAGGATTAGACATATATCTAGAAAGTACTCCCACTGCTTGGGCAATGTCTGGTCTAGTACAGACCATAGCATACATCAAGCTTCCAACCGCACTCTGGTAAGGCACTCTGCTCATGTCTTCCATCTCCAATGGGGATGTAGGACAATCTGAAATAGATAGTTTCATTCCAACTATAAAAGGAACACTCAATGGTCTACAATTCTGCATGTTGAACCTCTGTAACACTGAATTCACATACTTACCCTGGCCTAGCCATAGCTTTTTGTTCACCCTATCTCTTCTAATTTTCATCCCAAGAATGTGCTTTGCTGCACCAAGATCTTTCATTTCAAATTTAGCAGCGAGCTGAGACTTCAGTTCTGAAATCATACCTTTCCCTTTACCAATGAATAACATATCATCAACATACAATGCAATGAATAAGAAATGATCACCATAAGATTTATAATAAACACAGTGATCTGATTTAGAACGTTCAAATCCCAAACTCAACACATATGTATCAAATTTCTGGTACCACATCCTAGGACTTTGTTTGAGGCCATACAAAGATTTCTTCAATTTACAGACCAAATTACTTTTGCCTTTCACCACATAGTGCTCCGGTTGTGTCATATAAATATCTTCCTCCAAATCACCATGAAGGAAAGCAGTTTTCACATCCATTTGCTCAACCTCTAAATCATAAGCAGTAGCAATAGAAAGCAAAAATCTAATGGACGTCATTTTTGCAACAGGAGAAAATATCTCACCGTAATCAACACCCTCAACCTGAGAGTAGCCTTTTGCAACCAACCTTGCTTTATACTTCTCAATGCTTCCATCTGAACCAATATTTTTCTTGAACACCCATTTACAACCAACAGGTTTTCGTCCTTCAGGCAATGGTACAAGATCTCATGTATCATTCTTTTTCAAAGCTGCCATTTCTTCCTCCATAGCAATCTTCCAGGATTCTGTATCATTCATACCTAATGCCTCTTCTACAGATTTCGGTTCATCCACACTAGTATTCAGAGCAAAGATACATCTCCAATCATCAGGTGAATACCTTTCAGGTGGTTGTCTATGTCTTGTAGACCTTCGAACAAGCTGAGTTGGAGGTTCTTCCTCCTCTTCTGAAGATTCAGAGGTAGATGAGCTCTCCTCAAATTCTTGCCTATCTAGGGGTCTCGATTCAACTCTTTCAGGTGTAGAAGGAAGTTGAATCACATCTTCTTTTTTAGTCTGTTCTGGCTGCAATGTTACAAAAGGAGACTTAATTTCTCTAAAAATAACACTTCTACTGTGAATTACCTTTTGTGCAACAGGGTCCCAAAGCTTGTATCCTTTCACACCATAACTATACCCGATGAAGATACATTTCGTAGCCTTGTTCTCCAACTTTGTTCGCTTCTCCTTTGGCACATGTGCATATGCCTCGCAACCAAAAACTCTAAGATGTCTCAATGAAGGCTTGTAACCTGACCATGCTTCCATAGGCGTTTTATCAACAAGAGCTGATGTAGGAGACCTATTAATCAGGTAGCAAGCAGTGGCAACAGCTTCAGCCCAAAACTTTTGTTCGAGACCAGCACCACTCAACATACTCCTAGCCTTCTCCATCAGTGTCCTGTTCATTCTTTCTGCAACTCCATTCTGCTGTGGAGAATACGGAGTTGTCTTCTGCCTGTTAATTCCACAATCTTTACAGAATCTATCAAAATCATTAGAGCAAAACTCACCGCCATTATCAGTTCTCAGACATTTTATTTTCTTTCCAGTCTGCAACTCAACCATTGCTTTAAATTCTTTAAAACGACTAAAAACTTCAGATTTACTCTTTAGAAAATATACCCATGTCCTTCTACTAAAATCATCAATAAATGAAACATAATATGTGGATTTTCCAATCGAAAAGACATCTACTGGACCAAACACATCAGAATGGACAAGATCTAAAACACCACAAGTTTTATGAGAACTCGAGTAAAACTGAACGCGGTTTTGTTTTCCATAAATGCAATGCTCACAGAAATCAAAGTCAAGATTACAATCATTCAAACCTTCAACAAGATTTTTATTTTTCAAGGTCCTTAGACCCTTTTCTCCAATGTGGCCAAGTCTCTGGTGCCATAACATAGTCTTCTCTGCAGGTAACTTTGCTTCAGACGAAAGAGCACCCTTAGGTACCCAAAAACCATTTCCATCTACTGAAGGTGAAACCTTCAAATCTTCCAGTGAAGTATCCACAGATTTACCTTTTACAGAAGTGCTATTACACTCAACAGTGTATGCTTCAAGCTTATACAAAGTGTCAAACCTGACACCTCTAGCAATTACCATAGCACCCTTAATCATCTTACATCCTATTTCAGAAAAGACTACCTGCACACCTGCATCTATTAGTTTGCTCATAGATAACAGGTTTCGTTTTAATCCAGGGATATGCAGCACACCATTAATCCTTTTTATTCTACTATCAGAAAACCTGATTCTAACTTTACCTCGACCAACAATGTCTAGAGGTGAATCATCACCCAAGTACACCTTACCTCCATTAAATCCTTCATATTCAGAAAACCAATTTCTATTGGAAATCATATGAAAAGATGCACCTGAGTCAATTAGCCAGGCATCATTACCTGCATGAGTCGCCAAAGCCGCAATAAATGCATCGCCATCTTCCTTGTCGAACTCAGAATCAGAATCAAACCTTTTCTTTTTCTTCTTCTTCTTTTCTTCTTTGCAGTCCTTACAGATGTGACCCGGTTTACCGCAATTCCAGCAAATGACTTTGGACTTTCCAGGAGATTTCGATCTCCCTTTGGATTTGGACTTGTCACGCTTCTTATTCTTCTTGCCTTTCTCCTTAGGTCTTCCACGAACGGTTAGGGCTTCCTTTGAACTGATGGATACCTTCCTTCGCATCTCTTCACCGAGTAGGGCACCCACCACGTCTTCAGATTTCAAAACAACAGAAGTACTACCGATAGCCATAACAAGAGAATCCCACGAATCAGGCAAAGAACAAAGCAAGATCTGACATTTCTCCTCCTCGTCCATTTTAACACCGACGGATACTAATTGAGCCACCAACATATTGAATGCTTCTAGGTGGTCTGCAATTCGTCCACCCTCTTCCATCTTCAAGGAGTACAATTTCTTTCTTAAAAAAATTTGATTTAATAAAGATCTCACTTGATACATCTCACCAAGCTTAGTCCATAGCTTCTTTGCAGAGTTCTCTTCATGGACATTGATTAGAACAGAGTCTGCCAGGCACAGTCTGATTAGACCCTTGGCTTTTCGGTCCATAACATCATACTGAGCTGCCGCAGTAGGATCTGAGGGCCTTTGGACATTCGCATCAACAGCATCCCAAAGATCTCGATCTATTAGCAAATCTTCCATCTTCAGCTTCCACATCTCAAAATTACTTCCATTAAATTTCTCCACCTCTATTCTCCCTGACGAACTCGCCATCTGAATATTCCTGCAACAAGATCAAAAAGTGTCTTCTACACAAGCTCCCACTCAAATCTGGATTAGTTCAAAAAACCCAACTACCCACAATTGAAACCAAAGGTGATCAGGCTCTGATACCACTTGTAAGGAAGTTAAGTAGCGGAAACAACTTCCTACACTAACCTTGAGAGGAGGGTAATGCAAAACTTTGTCAGATCATTACAACAGTTACAGAAAATAGAAATAGATATAATAGCATTCATACCACAACACAATGATTTACGTGGGGAAAACCCTTTCGGGAGAAAAACCCCACCCTTCAAAAGCAGCTCAATATTTTATTCAGCAATCAAAAACAGATTACAACATACTTGCAGAGCAAGCTCTTCGCAGGAGTAGCACTAATCAGAGATTCAGAGGCAACTCAATAGCCATAGGACTCTTACACACAACCTCTATCTCACACACCTCATAAATAGGAGATACAATACAAGAAACCATCAGACGGTATTACAAAACCATGGGCTAAAACCACCCAATAAAGTGTAGCCGACCTTATCTCCCTTCTAGATTCCCTATGACATGTTAAAGCACACATCAACACGTGTCGCTCCCTTTTACAGCTCATTTATGTATTCGATACAAATTATTTTTCCTATTTCAGGAGTACAAACTTCCGGAGGCCATAACTTGAGAACCGGGTGTCCGATTGACGAACCGTTTGAAGCGCCGGAAAGCTCGCGAAGTGCTCTATCACCTCGTAACCCGCTTCGCCGGTTATGGCCACTTTTTAGGGTGTTTCGGAGCCTCTAAAGTCCCCAAAATTAAGTTTAAATATTTTATTACACCCCTCCAAGACGAAAACTTTAATATCTTCAAAACTAGCTGTGACCTTGTGATGTAACTTTACCGGAATAGTTATCTAACCAACCAGAAGCTTCAGGGAGAGTTTCGCACTATTTCGTGCTCAAATGAAAACTTACTATAAATAGTAACCTCGCATAAATGCAAGGTTGAGACACCATTTTTCCCAACAAGGGCTTCCTTTGAACTGATGGATACCTTCCTTCGCATCTCTTCACCGAGTAGGGCACCCACCACGTCTTCAGATTTGAAAACAACAGAAGTACTACCGATAGCCATAACAAGAGAATCCCACGAATCAGGTAAAGAGCAAAGCAAGATCTGACATGTCTCCTCCTCGTCCATCTTAACACCGACAGATACTAATTGAGCCACCAACATATTGAATGCTTCCAGGTGGTCTGCAATTCGTCCACCCTCTTCCATCTTCAAGGAATACAATTTCTTTCTTAAGAAAATTTGATTTAATAAAGATTTCACTTGATACATCTCACCAAGCTTAGTCCATAGCTTCTTTGCAGAGTTTTCTTCATGGACATTGATTAGAACAGAGTCTGCCAGGCACAGTCTGATTAGACCCTTGGCTTTTCGGTCCATAACATTATACTGAGCTGCCGCAGTAGGATCTGAGGGCCTTTGGACATTCGCATCAACAGCATCCCAAAGATCTCGATCTATTAGCAAATCTTCCATCTTCAGCTTCCACATCTCAAAATTACTTCCATTAAATTTCTCCACCTCTATTCTCCCTGACGAACTCGCCATCTGAATATTCTTGCAACAAGATCAAAAAGTGTCTTCTGCACAAGCTCCCACTCAAATCTGGATTAGTTCAAAAAACCCAACTGCCCACAATTGAAACCAAAGGTGATCAGGCTCTGATACCACTTGTAAGAAAGTTAAGTAGCGGAAACAACTTCCTACACTAACCTTGAGAGGAGGGTAATGCAAAACTTTTTCAGATCATTACAACAGTTACAGAAAATAGAAATAGATATAATAACATTCATACCACAACACAATGATTTACGTGGGGAAAACCCTTTCGGGAGAAAAACCCCACCCTCCAAAAGCAGCTCAATATTTTATTCAGCAATCAAAACAGATTACAACATACTTGCAGAGAAATCTCTTCGCAGGAGTACCACTAATCAGAGATTCAGAGGCAACTCAATAGCCATAGGACTCTTACACACAACCTCTATCTCACACACCTCATAAATAGGAGATACAATACAAGAAACCGTCAAACGGTATTACAAAACCATGGGCTAAAACCACCCAATAAGGTGTAGCCGACCTTATCTCCCTTCTAGACGCCCTATGACATGTTAAAGCACACATCAACACGTGTCGCTCCCTTTTACAGCTCATTTATGTATCCGATACAAATTATTTTTCCTATTTCAGGAGTACAAACTTCCGGAGGCCATAACTTGAGAACCGGGTGTCCGATTGACGAACCGTTTGAAGTGCCGGAAAGCTCGCGAAGTGCTCTATCACTTCGTAACCCGCTTCGCTGGTTATGACCACTTTTCAAGGCGTTTCAGAGCCTCTAAAGTCCCCAAAATTAAGTTTAAATATTTTATTTCACCCCTCCAAGATGAAAACTTTAATATCTTCAAAACTAGCTGTGACCTTGCGACGAAACTTTACCGGAATGCTTATCTAGCCAACCAGAAGCTTCAGGGAGAGTTTTGCACCATTTCGTGCTCAAATGAAAACTTACTATAAATAGTAACCTCGCATAAATGCAAGGTTGAGACACCATTTTTCCCAACAAATAAAGCATATTATCTCACGTCATCTTCAAATTTGAGTTAGGGTACCTATCACAAAATTATCATTTCCCCTCTTCTGGTTAATTTCATAGTGATAACCCCACAATTCAACGACCCATTTTTTTCTTCAAATGAAGATATTCATTCCAATAAATACTTTTAGCTATGATAATTCATCTTGATATATAAATGTCATCCCAAAATATATAGCCACCAATGTTATAACCAATGTTTCCTTCTCATACGTAAGTTTACCAATTTTTTGCCTACAAATACCTTGATAGTGAATGTCAATGATCTTTTTCTTTCAAATCAATATTGCAACCATTCCTAGCCCTAAAGTGTCACTTTGAATGATAATTGGTTCACAAAAGTCAAACATGGAAATTAGAGGTGTGAAACACATCGCATGTATGAGGAGGTCAAAGGCATGCTCCATTGACTCACAACCCACTTCTATATTATGCTTAGCATTGTTGTCAAAGGATTCGTAATTTTACCACATTCTCTTATGAAATTATGATAATTACTAATATAGCCTGAAATTTCCCAAAAGATTTTAAGGGTCTTTAGTATTTGCCTAATTTTGCATGTCCTCAATTTTCATGGGATCTACCTTTAGGCATTCTATTGAGACAGCGTGGCCAAAATATTACACCTCTAATGTACCAAAAGAACATGGAGTAGGTTTTGCACATAATTAATTTTATGATAGGAGTTACAAAAGATTGATTCAAGTGAATTAGATGATATTCCCATGTCTCGTAAACAGGAATATCATTAAACAAGATCAATATAAATTTTGAAAGAAATTGCAAAAAGAAATTGGTCATCAAAATTCGTAATACGAGATACATTTTTAAGGTCAAGTGGCATCACCAAAAACTCATTATGGCCCTCATAACTCAAAAAAATTGTGCTTAAGGATGTATGCTTCTCATAAGTGAATCTAGTGGTAACCAAAGGATAAATCTAACTCGGAGAGGAAGCAAACATCATGCAAATCATCTAATAATTCATTACTTACAAGAACATGGAACTTGTTCTTGGTAATAATTTTTTTTAGCATTCAAAAATCCACACAGCGATCATGATGGATCTTTCTTTCAAATGAGAAGCATCAAGGAGGAATAAAAGATAATATTTGGTTCAGTGACACCGTCATCAATTAATCCATAGACTAGCTTCTCAAAAAAAAAATCTACCTGGGTATCAATACGATTAAAATGTTTGGTGGTTAGCTACTTGAAATTAACTATATTGCATGATCTTGTGAGCATTGAAATGGTAATTGTTGAGTTTCTACAAATAGTGAAGTGTTTGTTGGTATTTTGATGATAATTAGTTGTGATTATCATTGATGGACACGCACTTATTTAATGTATGAGCTATTCTCAACCGGTAGTTGTTCCAACTAGTATTGTATGTCATTAATATGTATAGTCTTTATTTGTTGAAGACTATCGATGCTTTGCATAAGATGCTTACCAGTAAAAGCATAATCGAAGACCCCAAGCGGTATGAAGATCTCAAAGCAGAATGAAGACCCCGAGTGGCAGTTAATCTTTTGATCGGAACACTATGTTCCAGTTTTCCAATCTTCACTTGTTAATCGGTAATCTGTATACTTTGTTAATTGGTATAATTGTAATGTGTGATGAGTTATCATCCACCGACAATTTGGCGGTGTTTCTGTGTCGTGTTACCAAATGTGTCTGGATGCACTGTACCTAGGAAATTGTAGTCTAATCTTATTGGACCAACATGAAATCGGGTTCTTATATGAGGACATCATGTCTAGGGTTTTAAAGTAGTTGTGTGTGTGCGAATGTTAGAAAGAAGATTAGGTTTGTGCAAAAAAAAGGTATCTCACAACAGAGATAGAGAGTGCAAAAATATAGAAGACTGAAGTAATGTTGGAATGCATTAACAGGGAGCTACCAAGGATCTAATCAAGCATTTTGTGCTACTGCCTAGATCATTCACTTGTTGATTACTAATATCTTTGACAAGTCTGAAAAACTTTAACCTGGTAGGCCCAGCCAAGCCTATTGAAAATACTTTAAGAAGGTGGTTCACAGTTGTGGATCTGAAATCCTCTAATAGGGTAGTCTTTAGCAGGACTTATCTCCTACAAAGATCTAGATTCCTAACAAGATCTGTTCTAGTGAAGAACGTTGTAAGGCCTTAACTGGTCTGACCTTAACCTATTCTGCAGATAGTTGACTTGTGAGTTTTACTCACCATGGTTTTTCCCATTTGGGTTTTCACGTCAAAACATCTTGTGTTATGGTGACTATGCTTCTGTGGGTGAATGCTTTATTTGCTATTTGGCTTGTTTATGTTTTAACCGGTTTATTGTTTAATCTGCTACACTGGTCTGCAATTAAACTGCTTAAGAGTTTGTTTGAGTTTTTGGGCATACTAATTCACCCCCCCTCTTAGTATTCATCGTTGTTTGTCAATGATTAATTGAGTCCATTATTTATTTGATTTGTATAACACAAAATAATAACTTGAGTGGATCATGTTGTCATTCCCTTTAAGGTTTATTGTCATCCATCAGCTATAAATTTTATCCATGTTTCAATTAAGTGCCACAAATTGGGTTGCAAAATATAAATGCACTAAGCTCTCCAAATTTTCACTACTACCTAATGAAAGTGAAGACATGTCAAATCACAAATTGTAGTCACCCATCAAAACCTTGGCATTCCTATCTTTTCCCTTGCAAGTCAATGTACCTCCAAAGGTGATCATTACCTCTAAATTGTTGCATGAGTACACATAAAAAGTTACATTCTTAGCCACACAAAGGTCAATGAAGTTATGAATGTTGCTAATTGATTAGGATGGTTAAGCAATGCCTCTTGAAGTATTCCAACCACTTTATAGTTTTTGGTGTTATGATCCCAATGGATACACAAAAATATTAGGGTAGATTCATCAATTGGACCAATCTCTTTGATTTGTTCCCTAATTAAAATATCATCTTATGTGTCCAATATGTTAGAGGTAAAAAGTGTCTCCATATTTAGTAGATATAGTTTGTGTTATATACATCTATGACCCAAAGCATATTTCTCATCATAAGTGTAGCGCACTTCTCTCACTCTATAAGTAGTGAAATCGTCATGAGCTAAACGCTTGATTGGTGGTGGCTAGATTCCCTTATTTGGTGTTGGTTGAAATGGTTCTGGGGTCCTATCTTGCAATGGTATATATGAACAACATTGACAACAAATTTATTCTCAACCAATTTAGCAACCCAATAGCTTCCATCAAGGTGATGGATTTAAACATTTTGACGTAAACACAAAACCTTTCTTTCAAGCCACTAATAAATACACTTTCAAAGGCATCATGCATCCCACGTGTCTAGTTTGCTAATTTTTCATACTATGTCTAGTATACAAAGTGAGTTTTGATATTTTACTCAATCTCGCTTTGAAGCCCTGATATTTGTTTAGGCCAAATTAGGTGAGTATTTATTCACAAAATTGGTCACCATCTAATTTCTCCAACCATTAGTACTTGGATAGCATTATGTTCTAAGTTTAATGATTTAGTAAAATCTAGTTTATGTATATGTTAAGATATCCATGATGCAATCTACTCAAAGAGTGTTGTCCCACATTAGAACTTTGTTCGTAGATGATTGTCTACTCTATTGAAATTATCGGCTCATAATATTGTATTTGGCATCAAATCTAGCCAATAAATTGTCAAAATCATCAATTTTATCTAGCTTTTCCATCTAGAACAATTGTTGGAGTATAATTAAATACATTAACTATATTATTTTTCTTTCCTCTCTAATGTTTTCAAGGAGAGGTTTTGAGAATCATCTAGCTTTTGACTTCTATGGCAACTAACCCTAATGATCACCTAGGTATGGTTACTAAGGAATCATACCAAAATTATCAACACAATGAAAGGATCAAATTGGGGTAGGTGGAAAATAAGTGAAAATATCAGCTCAAACCTTTTTATTAATATAGTCCTAAGGGCTCTATTCTATTAGGAGAGTCCAATTCCTCATGATATGTAAGGCATTTATCCTTAAAAAAAAAATAGGCTTCCAAGTTTTGTATAGGACTTGGACACTCAAAAATATACTATCATGGAACTTTAATTTTGGACACTAATTTATTGATAAATTGTTGCAATCACCAATTTTCCCATCATTGCCCTATTTTGCACCCTAATAAAATTAAAATTGTGCAATGCTACTTGGATCTACCAATTGGTAAGCAATCATTCCCAAAATTTGTTCAAAGGTTTATGTGATGAATTTCTAAGATGTTGTGTATCTAATTTAAGATCTAGTTGAAATCCAATCTTGTATCTAAATATAAGTGGATGAAGAATGTTACAATTACAGAAAACAAAAGGGCAACAAGGGTTGAGACATGCAAATAAAATGTTATTTCAAAATTTTAAAAAAAAAACAAATAATCAAATTAACAAATGAAGCACATATAAATAAGACTCATTGATGCATGACTTAATAAAATGACACATCCATGGGTTATGATTTTTAACTCACAATTGCATCTAATCAGAAGGCAAGTCAACTCAATATAACTTTAATAGGTCAAGGACAATCCATTAGTGGAATTAATAGACTAAGAGGTGACCTTAACTAATTATAGGTGGCACTAACTACCATTAATCGAGGTAGTGTTGGCATTTGTGCACATTAAATTAAGTTAACCATATATCAATATTATTTAAGTGATAATAATAAAATATTCTTAATACCCTAAGTAATCTTACTAATTCGGTACAATATTACACTACTCCCTATTGGTGCAATTTAGGAGGAAGTGATGAAAAATGAGAAATGGGTTATAGTAAAACAAGTCATATGAGGTATACATGTACAATGATAAACACCTCAAAAAAAAAAAGAATTATGAGAAAGACTACCTGTCAAGATTGAATCAAGAATCTCAAGCCTAACCAAAGATAGTGAAAACTCAAAACTCTATGAAAATTTGTAGAACAAAAGCTAGAGATGAAGAGAGAAACAAATAACGAACTATCATCAATGAGGAAGGTCAAGTCCTCATTGGTGTCATATAGATCTACAAGGTGACACTCACAAAATGGATACTCAAGATCTACCAAGTACACCTCACAATGAATTTTCTATGGAAAACATATATGGGCCTATTGCACAAAACTACTAAAAGTTTCATCGAAAGCAACACTAAATTAAGTAGAAGCGGGTGATAATGGCTAAGGCTCAGTACACATCATCAAACTACATTGTTCAACCATCATTGTATCCATGTCATATGTCTAAGTATTAACAATTGATAAACTATTGACTCTAGAGTAAAGGAGTCATCAAACTCAAGCGAGGTCTCTAGGGAGGGAATCAAGAAAATCCACAACTACAAGATTGTCCAAGGTAAGAACAATTAGGACTAGAGTATCATTGATATCTCCATACATCTCTCAATCTTGGTCCAAAGAGCATGAAGGCACTCAATATACCAAAAAAACATCATGTGCACTCATCAACATGTAAGCCAAATAATCCTAGGATATAGTTATTGCTATCATCCCATTGATCTTTCTTGTCTTTGTCACTTGGTTCAAGAATTGGCCTATATCAAAAGGGCAACAAATCCTTACTTCCAAAACGTTTCAAGGTCTCAACTTTCTAGAACTTACAATTCTCCTTATGCAATTTAACAATAGATGGTTGATTTTTATCCATGATTAAATCCACACGATAGACCAAACTAAAATAGGAGCAATCTCCTTTCACCCCCACCCCCCTAAATAGAACCTTATATCAATCCATGATTACAAAAATGCCCATGTGTAATCTCCCCCAAGACAAGTGATGCGGCACTTTATAGTTGAGTGTGCTTTGCAATGACACCCCTATAGGATAGTTCAATTAAGACCCATTATAGTTACCATGTCTAGCAATTTATAACTAGTACAATTTCAAAGTTGAAGTTAATTTTTCAAAGTTTTGCATCCAATGTGGACATAAAAGTTGTAAGTACATTTAAATGATATAACAAAAACAAATAAACAGCATTGATGTGTAATGCTCAAAAAATCCTCTAGTTTAAAAAAAAAAAACTCAAATTTGAATCCATTTATTAAAGTAAGTCTAGAAGTTCAAAAAAAAAGAGATTGCAGAGGAAACTAAGATTTCAAAAAATTCAAACATCCTAAACAAAAAACGATTATACCACTATGGAGTACACAAAATTTTAAACTTTTTTTAAATGCTTGAAAAAATCAATTTGTATGGCAAAGATATGAGCCTCCAACATATGGCATCAAAACAGAAAATCTCAAGAAAGAGGGGCTTTTCCATGCAATGAAAAATAAGCCCTTACGGGTTGTTCATATGATTAAAACTTGATAAATGTTATTACTGACATGTGACCAAAGGCTTAAAAGAGATAGTACCTAATACCTACCTTATTAAAATATTCTAAAGGATATCACCTGAAAAGGAATTAGCAACTTTTAATATGTGAAAAGTAAATGGATTTTATTTACGTAGAGAAAAGTGGCACGGGATTTGTGCTAACATCAGGTGTTATGTACAGGCTATGTGCTAAAATAAATCAAGAACTTTTGCAATAGAGAATCAAAAATTAATTTTGTAGCCCTGTACAGTATTGTGCTTAAGGTGTAAAACTTGCTTTGTGTCTATGGAGCACCCAAACTGTACCATTGACGGTGTTTTTTAAATAATAAATAATTAAAATATAACAAGTGTTTTTTTTTTTAAGTAATTATTAAATCTAATGAATGGTACAATTTGGGTGCTGAATAGACATTGCCGTAAAACTTCCCCTATGTGCTCAGGTTAAAAAGAAGTCTATTGCGAAACAATTTGGATTTGGACTGTTTTAGAATCAATTCTTAGGTCATACTTTCTTCCCATGAACCTTGTTCTCTTCCACTCCACGCCCACCCAGATTATATTCCAGCACTTGGCTCCTTTTGAGGCGTTTGCTCTTAACTAATAACAAGTATTATTGAACGGCTTTTCCTTCTACTTCCCTTCTTGGTGCAATAATGCTATTCATTCTGGTCAAAATTGTCTCAAAAAAATGTTTTGTTCATAAAAGATACCAGCAAAACATGCAAAAATTATATGAAAAAATAACCTGCAAGTATCCTAATTGGATAAAATAAGAAACATCAATTTCTTGACTGCTCTAGATGCCACGATGGACTCTAATCTAACCCAAGAATCACCAAAATGAAGCTTTTGATGCAAAATTTCAGATGAACCTTTTACTCCTCAATGGATACAAACAAGCTACAAACACCAACAAAACTGTAAGATTCAAGGGGAAACCAACCAAATGAGCCTAGATCTCGGTGAATGAAAAAGTTACAATAGAAAATAGAAAAAAAAAGCGAAGGCAATAAAGGTTGTAACATGAAAATATAATGTTGTTGTTGGCATTGAGTTGTCATTGATGTCAACCGGTATTGCAGGCTACTGGTAGAGGTATGTCACCCAGTATGAAGAAGATTGAACCAACATAAGGAAGATTAACATGACGACTTGTCAACCGGTATGGTGGAAGACAAGTAAGTATTGAGACTCTTAGTAACATCACCGGTAAGAGGTGATATGAAGTTGTGTGTTGGCATGACAAGTTGTAACTGGTATAAAGGTTGGTTGTTTGCTTGTGATAATGTTTGTGATAAAGAGGCAGAATGACAAAGAGATCACAAACTATCGGGGGTGAAGATGTGCTACTGGTGTAGTGTGCACTACCGGTTAGCAGCAGAGAGGTCTCACCGGTAAGGGCTTGTGCTGGTATGAGTTTGTTGAATGTTCAAGTTTAAACCGACATTGTGTCGGTGAGCTGAATGTATGTAGATGTGATGCCATGTGGAGCTGAGGTGGCAAGCATGCAGAGGTCGGTGAAGTTTCCATCGACATGGTTGTTGGAACAATTAGTCGACATTAATGAAACAACCACAAATCACCGGTCGATAACAGATTGATGCGGCTCGAGGAAGAATGAACAACGAAGAAAGATAGGAGAGTTGTTGGCGCCTGGATCGAAGCAAGGAAATCAGATTGCAAGAGAACCTCGAGAAGGAAACAGCTGGGTCATAAATGAGTTGACAAATTTCAAGGCCGGAAATCATGGTCGGGATTGCTATTTTTGGCAAATATGCTTTGGACAGATGGAAAACAAGTGATGGCTCATTTCTCCAATGCAGGTGTGTGATCCAAGGCGGATCGAATTAGATTGGATGTAGATTTATTCGGTAGAAGAAAACCCTAGCCACCCTCTGTTTAAATTGCTTTTTGGCGGGAAAGCTTCAGTTTAAATATGGCAACCCAAGACAAATAGTGTTGCTGCTGAAGAGTAAAGGAGAGTGTGAAATTGTTGTCTGAGAGCCGAAGAGATAAACACCTGAAGTCTTTATAAGTGAAGACTGTATCAATAAGGAGAAGCAGAGTAAACCGGTGTAAGGAACAAACCAACAGAGAGAGCATAGAATGCAGAGGTGAAAAACGGAAGGAAGCAATATCTGATAGAGAGTAATCAAGTGTGATTTGAACTCAGCAAAACAGAGGGAGAGTAGATTAAGCAGAGTTAGAACCAGCTAAAAGGCTAAGTTGCAGTGTGTATTGAGCTGATACAAACCGATAAATTAGAAACCGGTAGTGCAGAACTTTGAAGGGTTGCAAAACTTCATTTGCAGCAAGGATCTCATTTGTATAACTGAGTTTTAACATTGTTTTCACTAAGTAGGTGCTTAGTGCAGGGGTTGTAGCTCCTTTAGGTTGTAACCTATAAATTATGCAAGGGTTGGTGCTCCTTTGAGTTGGTGCACATTAATCAGGGGTTGGTGCTTCTTGGGTTGGTGCCCTAAAATTGTAATCAGAGCTTTTACATTGTGAGGCTGGATTGGAGCAAAAGATCTCCAACAGCTATTCTCACCGAGTTTTTTTCCACATTGGGTTTTCCTCGTGTATCTGGTGTTATGTGATGCATTCTTGTGTATTAATTATGTTGATGTTATAGCAAATCCTTTCACACACTTAGTTTGCACTATTTGAGCTACCGGTCAGCACTAAGTTTGTTTTATATTGTACCAATATATCCATGTTGAAGAAAAAGTGTTTAAATCACTTATTCACCCCCCTCTCAGTGATCCATTGTGTCCAACAATTGGTATCAGAGCTTAGGTACCCTATCTTGTCAAAGCGTTCTCTAGCTTGGGTAGATTTTGTTAAGTGTTCAAAATGGCAAGAAATGAATCAACCTCTTCAAACGCCCCTATGTTTGATGGTGTCAACTATGCGTTTTGGAGTAGAAGAATAGAAACCTATTTGTCCTCTCTAGGTTGTGATGTATGGATGTCGGTTGTGAATGGGTATACAGTCCCTAATAATCCCCCTACTGATCCAGATGCTAAGAAGGAATATGAGAACAATGCTAAAGCTGAAAATGTCATTCTTAGTGGGTTATCTGATAATGAGTTTGTTAAAGTCATGCATTGCTCATCTGGCAAAGAAACTTGGGATAAGTTGCAGAAGATATTTGAAGGCGATGCTAAAGTCAAGGAAGCCAAGTTACAAACATTGAGAGCATAGCTTGAGGGTTTGAAGATGAGAGATGAAGAGAAGATTGTTGACTATCTCCAAAGGATTGATGAAACAACAAACACCATTAGAGGGCTTGGAGAAGAAATAAAAGATGAGGTGGTAGTGAAGAAAGTACTCAAATCCCTCACACTTAAGTATGATACAAAGGTTTCAGCAATAGAAGAAGCAAAAGATCTAAAAGTTTTTACAATGGATGAGTTGTATGGTTCCCTTACTGCTTATGAAATGAGGATTGTCGGTACTGAGGGTGTGAAGAAAGAAGATGCATTCAAAACATCAAGAAAAGGAAAAGAAGAGTCTTCTCATGATGGAACCAGTGAAGACTCTGATGACATCATGACAATCTTTGTCAGAAGACTCAAGACGGGTCCAGGCAAATACAAAGGAATGTTTCAACTGTGGAAAGATTGGACATTTTGCTGCTCAATGTCCCTATGGTGATAAGAATGAAGATGATCAATCAAGTGGTAGCAGATCATACGCTAAGGATAGGAAAAAGAATGTCTATCGGCATGGTAGAAGAGGCTACCGGAAGCAGAGCAGTCTTTTTACACATGAAAATGATACCACTGATGAGGAAAGTGCCTCAGATGACTGTTTCAGTGAAGATGAAGTCAGAGCAAACCTTTTCATGGCACAAGAGGTTCTGGTACCTAAAGAAGGAGAAGAGGAAGAGCAAGAAGGAGAAGTAGATCTTGAAGCAGAGCTCATCAGTGCCTTGGAAGCGCTGAAGAAAATAAGAAGAAATCTGAAGAAGATGAAAAAGGCTACAATTGAAGAACAAGAGATGTTGGAAGAATCTTTTGAAGAATCCAAGAAAACAATTGCAAATCTAAAACCTCAATTGGAAGAGGCCAAGAGGATCTGTGAAGTTACTAGTATCGGCTTGAGTAAAATGGAGAAGGAGCATCAGAACCTGGAAGAAGAAATTGTCAAGCTTCGGAAGGAATTAGAGAAAAGCAAGGAAGAAATGAAAGTGAGAAGCAAATATGAAGGCAGCATCGAAGCTTTAGACAAGATGTTTAGCAAACAGAAGCAATCTAAAGATACCGGTGGCTTAGGATTTGAAGAGGGTCAAAGTTCAAACAGCAAAGACACATTCGGCAAAGAGATACAGTTTATTTCTTCAAATGAAGGTGAAGAGAAGAAGACATTCATGGTAAGCAAGGATATTGTTGGCATTGTGTAGTCATTGATGTCAATCGGTATAGGATAACTACCGGTATGAGAGATGTTTGTGCAACACTGTCGTGGAGGAGTACAGGATGAGATATCTTTTATACCACCTTGCGTTGCAGAACACCAGTAAGGTAAGGAAGAGAATGTCATTCAGAGGAATGATCACTGGAGTTACCGGTACACAAGTTAGTGTCTGACTTGTGTGGATGAAATGGTAAGGTTACCGGTACAGTGTATCATCGGTAAGGAGATTATGTCAACTAGTAGGTGAAGTGTTGACAATGGGCAAGATGCTTGGATGTTATTTGTGATGAAGAGACAGAATGTTACCTAAATAAAATCAACATTGGAGGAGAAGAATGAACAGCTCACCAGTATGTTGTGTGGTTGCAGAACAGCAGGACTCCCACCGGATGAAGATGTAGTCACCATGTGAAGAGATGATTGACAGTGAATGTGCCCACACCAGATCATATGTGCCTAGTTTATGTTGCGCAAACAAGGAAGCCACATGTGTGCATTGTAGGATGCAGATGACAAGGTATCACTCCACCAATAAGTGGAGCTTATCTCCTATTATGCATAATGTGCATTATAGTTTTGTGAGATAAGGAAGAAGAGGTAAAGGCAAGTGTTTGAAGGCTCACACCGGATCTACCAGTGAATCAAAGGAATGCCTCAAGTGCATGAAATGAGAGCTATGCACTGAACCGACAAAGAAGGCATGTTGGGATGCCGGTGCAGATGAAGAGTGATAGGTTTGTCAACCTGACAAACCGGCTGAGATGATATTCAATCTGGTCATGGAGAAGGCAAAGTGGAGCAGCTGAAGATAGAGAGTGCAACCGACCTACAAATGATGAAAACAGTTGGAAGTTGATAACATGGTGTCATCAAGAGTGTTTACCGATATGTAAGTCCACTGGTAATATGGACAAGGTGCTGATGCAGAAGACTTCCCACCTGGTGCAAAGGAGCATGCTAAAGATAGACATGTCTAGCGACCGGTGAAGGTGTTCCACCGGCAGTTCAGCATTGTGCAGACATGAAGGTTAACCGGTAAAGTGTAAGATACTGGCAGGGTTAGTGAATCGGCAAAAAAGAAAGAATCGGTTGTGTGTTTGGTCGGCGATCCTATCTGAACCGACACACCAATCCAAGCTGGTAGTTGGTCGACATGGATGCCACGTGGAGTCAAGGTGGCGGACTTGCATGCAGTGGTAGACGGAGTGTGCATCGACGAGGTAGTTGCAAGTTGGTCGATATTAATAGTAGATCTCGTAAATCATAGGATGTGTTGCAGAGGTTTGCGGCTTGAGGTCTAGAGGACAACAGAGAGCCATCTCGAAGTGATTGAAGAAATCGAAGTTGATGAAGGAAACTGCAAGACCAATCTTGGTGATTGATCAAGAAATCAACCGACGGGATAAAATGGCAGATTGCCAAAGATAGAAGGCATGATCAAGAAGGCACGACAATGGCGGTAATGTGCAAACAGTTGTCTGAGCGATCAGATCGGATAAGATCTTATTGGATTTGGTTTGCCTTGAGCTTGATGAGGAAACTCTAACCTCCTGAGATTTGAATTGGTTTGGCGGGAAAACCAGGTTATAAATAAAAAAGCCAAAGATATTGTTAAGTGCTACTGGATGGAAGAGGATAGAGTTGTTGCGAAGTGATTGAGTGTTGCAGATCAGTCCAAGTGAAAAATAGCATAAGATAACAATGACTGAAAGAGCGAAGGTAAAACCGGTGATAGGGTTTAACAGAGGGTTAACCGGTATGGTTTAAGCAACCGGTATAGCAGCTAGAGTGCATCTGAGGAGATAACCGGTAGGTGCTCATACCGGCAGGAAGACAGTTGAGAGGACTGAAGAGCAGAGCAATGAGGAGGAGATCCAGCAGAGTAGAAGAGTAGAGATGAACTGGTAGAGTTTACCGGCATTACAGCAGCAAAAGAGTGAATCGGTGCAGCAAAGAAGGTGTCTCATCGGCAGAGTGAGGTATATGTAATAGTTACAAGATTCACTTGTAACAGTATGACTAATTTTGTATTTAAAGTTATCATTGTGATCACTAAGTTGTAGCTCGGTGCAGGGGTTGTAGCACCTTTGGATTGGTGCCCATAAACTAGCAGGGGTTGTAACTCCTTTGGGTTGTAGCCCATAAATCTGTTAGGGATTGGTGCTCCTTGGGTTGGTGCCCTAAACATTGTAACAGAGATTCATTGTGAGGCTGGATTGGAGTAATAGACTCCAGTAGCATTTCTCACCAAGGTTTTTCCCATCTTGGGTTTTCCTCGTACATATTGGTGTTATGTGATGTCCCTTTGTGTGTGTTTGCTTTTGTGGTAGATATGATAACCAGTATATTCACATAGGATAGTTAAAGCAAAAAGAATTTGAGAACCACTGATTCACCCCCCTCTCAACGGTGCATTGTGTCTAATAGATACCGATAAGAAGACATATGCAGATGTTATGAACCGCCACACAAACCGGTATACACAATCAATGAACTGGAGGCCATACTCAATGCACCGACATGCAGATCAAAGGAGAAATGCAAGAGTTGATCATTAGGGATTCACCAGAGTTAGCAGCATGAAAGGAAGACCCCCAATGAGGCAGTTGTTTGCAGGTTCATGACAACCTAACCTGTATGTTCCAAATTTCTATGGTTATTGTCACCGGCATAATAAATTTGGTCATAAAATGACAGATTGTAGGAAGATGAATCTAAACCCTAGTTTTGAGAGTAGAAACTCATTTGCTACATTACAAAGTACAAATGTCACATGTTATAATTGCAATGAGTTTGGTCACAAGAGTTATGAATGTAGGAGTAATATGCAAATGTCCTACAAGAATGCCTTGAGTACATCTTACAGTGCTAATGTGAAATGTTATAAGTGTCAAAATTTTGGTCACATAGCAAGGTATTGTAAGCTGAGAACTGACGAGCAAAAGAAAATAGTACCGGATGAGAAGTTAGAAACATAACCGGAACACAAAGTGACAGAAGAGGAAAAGAAAGAAGAGAAACATGTTTGGGTAGAGAAGGAGAAAAACAAGACAAAGTCCAACCTGATTCTGCAGACTTCTCTACATGTTGAAAGGAGGAATCTATGGGTAGTTGATAGTGGTTGCTCAAATCACATGACCGGAGACAAGAAAAAGTTCATCAAGCTTGATGATTGGAATGGTGGTTCAATCCATTTTGGTGACAACTAGTCCATCAAGATCAAAGACTGGGGTACACTGAATATTGATGGCAAGCTCAAGGCTCATGATGTGTACCATGTGGAAGGACTAAAGCATAACCTGTTGAGTGTAAGTCAGATGTGTGACAAAAAGTACAAGTTTACATTTGACTCTACCAGTTGTCAGATAAGAAAGCAGAGTACCAGTCAGGTTGTGGCAGAAGGAAAGAGGACATATGGTAATGTCTACAATCTAAAGGAATGCTATGAGTCCCAATGTATGATGGGACAAATTGATGAAAATTGGGTTGGCACCGAAGATTAGGCCATGTGAACTTTGATAATCTGGTTAAGATAAGCAAGAACTGGTGTGTGAGAAACATACCTCAGATCATAAAACCGGGAAGCACATTTTGTGATGAATGTGTCAGAGGTAAGCAAGCAAAGGTCAGCTTTAAAACAAAGGAATATAACACCTCAAGATGTTTGGAGTTGATACATATATACTTATGTGGGCCAACAAGGACAAGAGCATTGGCTAGTGAAAGGTATTTCATGTTGCTCATAGATGATTACTCAAGAATGACTTGGGTAACCTTCTTGCATGATAAGTCACAAGTATTTGAGAAATTCAAGATTTTCAAGAAGATGGTAGAAAATGAAAGTGGGTACCAAGTAAAATGCTTAAGATTAGACCGAGGTGGAGAATTTTCTTCCAATGAGTTTGTTGACTACTGTGAGAGACATGGAATCCGAAGACAATATTCAACTGCAAGGACACCTCGGCAAAATGGGGTGGTAGAGAGGAGAAATAGGACAGTGAAGGAGATGGCTAGGACAATGTTGAATGAGGCCAACATACCAGATATATACTGGAAGGAATCAGTTCATACTGCAGTCTGCACATTAAACCGGGTACAATTAAGAGTAAACAGTAGAATGACTCTTTATGAGTTATGGTATGAAAGGAAACCATCACTCAAGCACTTCTGAGTGTTTGGAAGTAAGTGTTTCATCAAGAGAGATGTTGATGGATTAGGAAGTTTTGATTCCAGGAGTAATGAAGGAATCTTCTTGGGTTACTCAAACAAGAGCAAAGCCTACAAATGCTACAACAAGAATTCGAGAAAAATGGTTGTAGTATGAATGTGAGAATAGATGAAGACCTACATAAGAAAGAATCTGCACTGGCACCCTATATTGATGTTTCAAATGATGAGCATGAAGATCAATCTGAAAATGGACCAGTAGAGGAAGCACCAAGCAAGAACTCCAACCGGTATGTGCAGAAGAACCATCTGGAAGAATAGATCATAGGAGATAAAAATGAAGTGTGCAAACCAGAAGAAGACTAGCCCAGAATGATGAGCAGGTAAATTTCTGCCTCATGACAGAACTAGAACCCAAAACTTTTGATGAAGCTAGCAAAAGTGAGAAATGGGTAGATGCCATGGATGAAGAGTTGACACAAATTGAGAAGAATCAAACATGGGAACTTGTTCCTAGATCGGCAGACAAGAATGTCATAGGTACCAAGTGGGTCTACCGGAATAAGATGAATGAGGAAGGCAAGATAATCCGGCATAAAGCAAGGTTAGTTTGCAAAGGGTATGCTCAAGTGGAAGGTATTGACTTCGAAGAAACCTTTGCACCGATTGCTAGGTTAGAGGCAATAAGAATATTTTTAGCTTTCTCTGCCTATAAAGGTTACAAGGTCTACTAGATGGACGTCAAATCTGCATTTTTGAATGGTAACCTTGAAGAAGAGGTATGAACAACCGGAGGGTTATCTTTTATATGATAATGAGAGTTTTGTATGTCGGTTGAAGAAAGTCTTGTATGGCTTGAAGCAGGCTCTCAGAGCATGGTATTCCCGATTGGAATAAATACTTGAAGGAGCACAGCTTCCACAAAGGGAATGCAAACAGTAATTTGTATGTCAAGGTAAATGGACATCACATGATTATAGTAGTTGTATATGTGGATGATATTATCTTTGGTGGAGACAAGGACATCAAGTGCAAAGAATTTGCAGATCAGATGAAGACAGAATTTGAGATGTCCATGCTAGGTGATTTGTCCTATTTTCTTGGTTTGCAGATCTCACAGCAGGAGAAAGGAATTTTCATCTCCCAAACAAAGTATGCGAAAGACATGCTGAAGAAATTTCAAATGGAGGACAGCAAACTGGTAAGTACTCCCATGGTTACCGGTTGTAAATTGAGCAAACTAGATGAGTCACCGAAAGTTGAGCAAACACTATATAGGTCTATGAGTGGTAATCTGTTGTATTTAATAGCATCTAGACCGGATATTGTACAAGTTGTTTGCATGGTAGCAAGATTCCAAGCTACTCCTAAACAGTCTCACCTAAATGCAGTCAGAAGAATCTTCAGATATTTGCAAGGAACTATCAGCTATGGCCTGTGGTATCCAAAGAAAGGAGACTTCTCTTTGCAAGCTTATACTGATGCAAATTGGGCAAGAAATATTGATGACCAGAAAAGTACAAGTGGAGGTGCTTTCTACTTAGGTGACCAATTAGTATCATGGCACAACAAGAAGCAAGACTCAGTGTCATTATCCACTGCTGAGGCTAAGTATATAGTTGTTGCTACATGTTGTTCACAAGTGCTATGGATGAAGTAGACATTGAAGGACATACAGGTGGAGATATCGGATCCTATTCCAATCCGGTGTAATAACTCAAGTGTGATCAACATCTCCAAGAATCCAGTAATGCACTCAAGAATAAAACACATTGCAATCAAGTATCACTTCTTGAAGGAGAAGGTGGCTGACAAGGAAGTCATTGTTGAATATGTTCCTACTGGTGAGCAGATTGCTAACATATTTACCAAGCCACTTCCTTTGGGCCCAATTGAGTACTTGAGACAAAAGATGGGAGTTGTCCCACCATCTAGCAACACTTAAGTGCATAGGAGGATGTATGATTCAGGGGGAGTCAACCATTGTTACTATCTTACGACTCTTATATCATGAAGCATGGACACAAGGGGAGATTGTGTCCTAATCGGGTGTACTCAAGGGAGATATTATTGGTGTTAAACTAAGGTTCCCTTTTGCCATTGTTGTCGAAGGGGGAGAGAAACCAGAACAGACAATGTTGACATGAACGCCAAAGGGGGAGATTGTTGACATTGAATTGTCATTGATGTCAACCGGTATTGCAGACTACCGATAAAGGTATGTCACTCGGTATGAAGAAGATTGAACCGGCATAAGGAAGATTAACATGACGACTTGTCAACCGGCATGGTGGAAGACAAGTAAGTATTGAGATTGTTAGTAACATCACCGGTAAGAGGTGATATGAAGTTGTGTGTTGGCATGACAAGTTGTAACCGGTATAAAGGTTGGTTGTTTGCTTGTGATAATGTTTGTGATAAAGAGGCAGAGTGACAAAGAGATCACAAACTACTGGAGGTGAAGATGTGCTACCGATGTAGTGTGCACTACCGGTTAGCAGAAGGAGGTGGTCTCACCAGTAAGGGCTTGTGCAGGTATGAGTTTGTTGAATGTTCAAGTTTAAACCGACATTGTGTCGGTGAGCTAAATGTATGTAGATGTGATGCCATGTGGAGCTGAGGTGGCAAGCATGCAGAGGTCGGTGAAGTTTCCATCGACATGGTTGTTGGAATAGTTAGTCGACATTAATGAAACAACCACAAATCACTGGTCGATAATGGATTGATGTGGCTCGAGGAAGAATGAATGACAGAGAAAAATCAAGGAGTTATTGGTGTCTGGATCGAAGCAAGGCAATCGGATTGCAAGAGGACCTCGAGAAGGAAACAACTGAGTCATAAATGAGTCGACAGATTTCAAGGCCAAAAATCATGGTCGAGATTGCTATTTTTGGCAAATATACTTTGGACAAATGGAAAACGCGTGATGGTTCATTTCTCCAATGCAGGTGTGCAATCCAAGGCAGATCGAATTAGATTGGATGCCGATTTGGTCGGTAGAAGAAAACCCTAGCCACCCTCTGTTTGAATTTTTTTTTGGCAGAAAAGCTTCAATTTAAATATGGCGACCCAAGACAGATAGTGTTGCTGCTAAAGAGAGAAGGAGAGTGAAATTGTTGTCTGAGAGCCGAAGAGATAAACACCTTAAGTGTTTATGAGTGAAGACTGTATCGGTAAGGAGAAGCAAGGTAAACCGATGTAAGGAACAAACCGGTGGAGTGAGCATAGAATGCAGAGGTGAAAAACTGAAGGAAGCAATATCTGATAGAGAGTAATCAAGTGTGATTTGAATTCAGCAGAACAAAGGGAGAGTAGATTAAGCAAAGTTAGAACCAACAGAAAGGCTAAGTTGCAGTGTGTATTGAGCTGATACAAACCAGTAAGTTAGAAACCGGTAGTGCAGAACTTTGAAGGGTTGCAAAACTTCATTTACAGCAAGGATCTCATTTGTATAACTAAGTTTTAACATTGTTTTCACTAAGTAGGTGCTTAGTGCAGGGGTTGTAGCTCCTTTAGGTTGTAGCCTATAAATTATGCAGGGGTTGGTGCTCATAAATCAAGGGTTGGTGCTCCTTGGGTTGGTGCCCTAAACTTGTAATCAGAGCTTTTACATTGTGAGGCTCGATTGGAGCAGAAGATCTCTAACAGCTATTCTCATTGAGGTTTTTCCTACATTGGGTTTTCTTCGTATATTTGGTGCTATGTGATGCATTCTTGTGTATGAGTTATGTTGATGTAATAGCAAATCCTTTCACACACTTAGTTTGCACTGTTTGAGCTACCGGTTAGCACTCAGCTTGTTTTATATTGTACCGATATATCCCTGTTGAAGAAAAAGTGTTTAAATCATTGATTCACCCCCCTCTCAGTTATCCATTGTATCCACCAATTGTTTCCAAAATAAAGGAAATTAATAATCAAATCAATCCACATAAAAACAGACCTCCTTGATGCATGACTTAAGGAGATAACATGCCCAAAGGTCATAAGTTTTAACTCACAATCACTTTCTATCAAGAGATGAGTCAACTAGTCTAAGAGGTCAAGAGTTGAACTATCAATTAGTGGATCAGTTAGCTCCATCTGACTAAAACAATATAACCTTAGTAAATTGTAAAACTAATAGATATAAAATTCCAATAAAACATTAAATTTTTGACTGCTCTAGATGCCACGATGGACTCTAATCTAACCCAAGAATCACCAAAATGAAGCTTTTGATGCAAAATTACAGATGAACCTTTTACTCCTCAATGGACACAAACAAGCTACAAACACCAACAAAACTCTAAGACTGTAAGATTCAAGGGGAAACCAATCAAATGAGCCTAGATCTCGGTGAATGAAAAAAGTTACAATAGAAAATACTCCTTGATGCATGACTTGAGGAGATGACATGCCCAAAGGTCATAAGTTTTAACTCACAATCACTTTCAATCAAGGGATGAGTCAACTAGTCTAAGAGGTCAAGAGTTGAACCATCAATTAGTGGATCAGTTAGCTCCATCTGACTAAAACAATATAACCTTAGTAAATTGCAAAACTAATAGATATAAAATTCCAATAAAATATCATTCTCCATACATTATAAGTTGTCAGGAACCTTCCTCAATAAACCTGTAACAGTTCCAAAGGCTAATGTTGCTAGAGTCACTGTCCACTGCCTGTTGCAGCTCCATTGGGTCACAATGCTCTGGCCACAGTATGATCTTATTAATGTTCATAATGGAAATTACAATTCAATTCGATGGCAACAAGAGCATGCCATTCAAGACAGAATAAATTTAAAGAATATTAAACAATCCTGATGGTTTTATTCCCTTTTGCAGCTAACATGCTCATGGCAGTGGGCAATCTATAAAAAATGACGAAAATAATCAAGAAGAGAATGATCGGAATTTTGATAATGGAGATGGAATTGAATGATAATTGTGATACATGTTTACAATTTGTTTCCAAACTCCTAATGTTGGTACAATTTAACAAATTTATTTCCCAATTCCTGAGGGATGTGCGAGTTAATAATTTGTCTCCCAACTCCTAAACCTAAATGGTGAACATATCACAACACAATACCTCAGGTGATAATTCTTCTGCATGTGAAAATCATCAGGTCACATCACCTTAGTTTCAATGCACCTACCTGGAGCACATCATCAGATCACAGTAATTCTGGTCAGTATGCTTCTGCATGTAAAAATCATAATTTACATTGCCAGTGCCAACATGCTTGAATCCAGAGTCTCTGATATACGTAAAGAAACAACTACGATTAAAAGCATAATTCCTGTGTGACTTCCTCCAGCAGATCACATCTTGATTGTTAGGGCAATATCTTCTATTACTTCAATCATATACCTTGGGAATGGCAAGTACCAATACTGAGATCAGCTATGAGCATCAGTTAAATTCAGAAACAGGGACCAAATTTTTGTTGTGGGTGGCAGGCACTTTGATTTACATGGTAACTTGAATGTAACATTTTGGAAATCTAAACTGATGTCAATTCTTTGCTTATGGCCTCCTTCCTTTCAACTTCACCATAATTTTCATTCTCTCCTTCCTGTATATGCATACTGTCTATTCTTGTACAAGGGGCTGGAAGCAATAAATTTACAAGAGCAATGGATTCAATCATGTGTGACTTTAAAATCCATCGCTGTAATTGAGTCTTATTACATATTATGCGTCCCTTGCTCCATGCTACATAGCTGAATGGTGCTTTTATGTCCTGGAGAAATGAAAAGACTGCCTTTGCAACAGGAAACTGCTTTGCACCCTTATTTTGTTCTAGTTCACCTCTTCTGAAACAAAAACAGATAGACTTTAGGGGAAACTGCAATTAAAAGATATCCCGAAAAAAAAGAGCACAAAGCCACAGCCTAACAAAAGCAATAAGCTACAACAACTCTTACACAGTGATTATGCTGGCAAGCTGAGAAATATTCTCTCTATTGGTAGCCAATCTATGGGTATCAGTTAGCCAAATTGAGACGGATGTCAATGCAGCACCCACAGACATTCTGAACAAACAGACAAAAGGAGAGGATTGTATTAATATAAACACGAAAGATGACAACCAGCCTTTATTATAATGAAATTGTTAAATCACGGTATTTAAAATAAAAATCTTACAAAAAAGATGAAAAGCCAACTTGTAATAAAAGTTAAACAGGGCAAATAGAAGAAAGGCAAACACGTTCCCATTAAACAAAAGAAAAAGTGAACAACCAACCTATGCACATCTACTGAAGATACCAACTTGGTTTTCCGAAATACTTCTGTGAAAACTCTGCGCTTTCTTGCTTCTTCAAGTACTTTAGCAGCTCTAGCTTTTTGACCCAACCACCACAATGCATCCAAGACTGCATTGTAGAACACCATGGCTACTCCAAGACCTTCTGTTTTTAAAGTATCAAACAAATATTCAACCACTTGCCAGTTTGAGTCATCATCATAATCACCCTTGATCATTGCCCCGAACACTCTTAGAGAATTTGGTACCCTAGGTGTCTGCATTTCTTCCAGTAATTCATAAGCATCATCCCATCTGAACATCACACAAAAGAGTTCAATACAAGAAGCAAGAGCAAATGGCTGCCTGACGTCTAGCATGGGTATATCAATTTCTAATTTATGAAACAAACTTGATCATAATCTTACAGAACATTTAGTTTGAAATTTATTGCAGAAAAATAAGCATCAATTTATTACATGAGCAAGCACAAGAAGAATTTCAGGCATCAGTCATATACAGCATTCACATTTAGTACTTGCAAATACACCTTTGAAAGACTTTTTTATTATTTTACTACCAGCAATCCATTTTTTATTTTTTTTGATAAAAGCTAAACTGTATTAAATAAAGATGGAATTACAAAAAACCCAGAGCTGACGCCTCAGAAGAATCTCTGGGTACAGTGTAAAATATTCATACAAAATACAATAAGAGCCGATATAACAAAGAGAACTAGAGGAAAGCTTTTCTATATACTTTTACACTTTACACTGTCTTTCGTTTTCCTTTCATGAGAGCTACAAGCATAGAAATGGTGTACCTCTAACTTTCTAAGAGTGGATGCGAATATCGGAACACTGGTGTTAGGTGGATGAATGTGTAGAGGCCACAGTGTTTCTTATTTGAAGGCCCTTTTTCTGATGGATGACATCTACCAATTGCCTTCTTGCCTTACCAGTTGTGATGAATTGCTTCAGTTACATTATGAAGGATTTAATAGCTTAGCCTTGGAATATGCGGATATTCTACTTGCTTTTTGAGGCAAAGAGATGGCAATCGATTCTTTCTGAGATAGAGAACATTGGTTAAACACAGGCTAATACATTTATAATTTTATTTTGTATTTCCTGGTCATCTCCACATTGTCTCCACTACATAGATGAGGCCCTGTAAACTATCATTGATTATTTCTAAAGAAATCTGGATTAGTGAGTTCTTGCTTTGAGGCATTTTGGCATCAAGGAGAGTGAAGTCTTGAGGGAGGTGGTTGTAGACCACTTGGGAATATTGTTTTTAGAATTGTTGAAGTTATTTGATGTGATACAGAATAGGATACATCTTCCAAATTGACTGGTTCTGATTAAATATGCAAGCCTTCACGTTTTGTTTCTATCTATTTTTTTATCCCCTTGTACTGCCAGCTTACTGGTTTGTGTCTTTGACAGTTGCATGATAACCCAATTCCCACTTTCATTGCATGTAGCCCTGTTGTATTACGAATTTAAATACCCAAAAGTTTCCTGAAGGAAAGGAACAGAATGAGTCTCTGAAAGCTCCTCCAATTTATGCTTGCTCAGGATTGGTTTTTCCAGACCCATCAAAATTGACTTTCATCCAACTCTCAGGAGGTGGAGTTCATTGGGTTTTGGGTATGACTGAAAAGAAATCGTATTTATAAACATGCAGAATTTGCCAATTTTTTCGCATTATGTGATCCTGGATTTTGGGAGAACAGAATTTATCAAGGGGTGCAAGTAAATCCAGCCTCTATTTTTGAATCGACTGATGAACATATTTGCTTACAAGAAAAGTTCATATTTGTTGGGTGAAAGAGTATAGGATGATCATTCTGAAGCCAGTTGTGGCAAATTGATGGACCAATCCATCATGTCTTATCAATTGATCTGACATTAGGAATCCCCCATGCAGAACTTGTATGATTCCAATGAGTATTATATGTCCTGCCTCGTCAATTGAGGAAGGCATGAGTTGATGGTATAGTGCAATATGCCAGTGATGCGTCACTATATTTTATTTTATCCAAAATGAAGGAGATATGAATACATGTCAAGATTAAGGTAGATTTAAACCAATCTATTTTCTGTCTTATGTTGTTGAATTTTTTCACAATTAGACTTGAACATAGAATTGTGTCATCTACAAATTGGTAACCTATATATCTTTGTTCTCCACTGATCAGAAGCCCATATATTTTTACCTTCCCCCTTTTCTCCTTCAAGAAGTCTTAGACAGTTTTTGCTCATTGTAATAAAGATATAAGGTACGTAGGTAGGTCTCCTCTTATTAGGCCTCAAGAAGATATGAACCTATTGCCTGGGTGCCCATTTATTCAGATTCTGAAGGTGGGAGTTGAGAAACAGTTCTGTATCCATTGATTCCATTCAATGACTTTGTCAATGAAATCAATTGCTTTCAGTTTTTTGTATATTAGAGACACATTAGACCTGCTAAAGGCTTACGACATCCAATTCCATGAATAGACATGAAATTTCTTGAGTTTTGGCAGAGTGCTACTGTTGGATGGTAATTACTGAGTTTTGGCAGAGTGCTACTGTTGGACATGAAATTTGTCTGTCTAGGAGAAATGTTGATTGATTTTTTTATATCAATTTTGGAAGGTTTTCAGTGGACTACCTATGAGCTTGGCAATAATTTGGTATAACATATCGCAAAGTGATAAGGTTGCTTAAGTTACCTTGTGGTATGAGAACCAGATTTATGGCATTCATCTTAGTCAGCATGAAAATGTTTCTTCAAGATTCCTCTACTATTTTTAATCTCTTCCTTGATGACATCCAAGAAAGTCTGGTGGAATAGAGCAGAGAATCTATCTGGATCAGGTGATTTACCCTTATTTATTGGGAGTCAAATGATTTTTTAGTTCCTCTTCTCCCATATATTTTTGTAATGAGATCATGATCCTTCCTGTTGATGGGTGTTTTATGACCACACCAACACAGAATAAAGTGCCAAAGGACACTCTATCCTCTCTTGAGCAAAGACCCCTCGTATGCTAAGATTGCAAAGATCGTACAAGTGACTCCAAGGTTCCTACTGCGAACATGCGACTTTATGTTGGATATGAGCTCATTTGGCTTGATGTATGCTGGTAATTTGAGTGGGACTTACGTGGGGTGAATCGATCTTTTAAGAAGACTTAAACAAATTTGGGTTCCAAGGAAATATTGCTAATGATATGGCAGTGAGAAGTGCTTTTGAAATGTTCCAACGAAATATGCTGAAAGTAAAAAAGAGTAAGGGTTGAGAGATTCTATTCTACTCCTAAGGACAATGATGACAATGGATAGTGCTTTGATGGACGAATTCCAAACAAACCAAGTTCTACTTTGCCAAGATCAACTACAACTACACAAGGACTGGTGCAATCTTCCAAGGGTAATGCATAGGATTTTCATATCATAATGAACACCATCATAATGAACAATGAACATTCAACGATTGAAGTTAAGCATCCATAAAAAGGGGGCTCGAGCTAACTTTATACTGCAACTTATAATCAATAAGATGCAAAAAGTATGAGCCATGGAAATTCATCAAACACCATCGCATTCTCCATCAAAATCAAAGTACTTCATCTAACAATTTGAAAGCAAATCAAATCTATTCGAAAAAGAGGAAACCATGCAAACTCCCAAAACAATACAATAATCACCTAAACTTCAATGAGCTACATTTTTTTATTATGGTAGTTTCTGGCAGTAATTTCACAAAAGTCTCCCTTATTACAAATGAAGGGGGTGAACCCCTTTTATAGGCCTCAAAAAAGACAATGAATGACCACGATTTAAACGGAATCAAGGGCCGAGATTACACCATGCAAACCCTAATTAGGGTTTGACTAAGAATACCCCTTGTGGTGCAAGGTAGTGGATCTAGTAATTAATGAGGGAACAATACGCCGACTAGGCATTCAATAACTCATTGCCTAAAATAGTGTGTCCACTATCCCCCTCTCTAGCGGCAAATGCAATGAATTGGGTCATAACTATTTTGAGCTTGCCCACAAAGACACTTGGCGTAGTCTTGAGTTTGAACTTCATAATGGCCACATCCTTTTCACACCTGCAGAAAAAAATTTCCCATCCTAACATTGCCTCCTGAGTTCTACGTGTGATGCTTGAGAATATGGAAATGTTCTCCAAATCATCCTCTAAGAAAGATTCTATGTAAAAGAATTCCTCCAGCCTATTTCTCAAATTATCCACTGCCAACTCCTCATCGGTCGATCTCTTTGTAAACAATGCCTCAACTGTATTGAGGATTCCTTCCTGAATGTTCTTAATTGCTTTCCTCAATCAAGCTGACTACACAATACCACCGAGGGAAGTCATATGCTTCATTTTCCCTTATGACTTCACAATCTATCAATGCTTGCTTGGGAATTTCAATCAATGCTTCCAAGCGTAGAATGGTCTTATCCTGGTAAATGTGCATATCTTCCCATGCCTAATCTACATTTTGTATTCTATCAAGAATAGCTATGACTCTCCCATACATCTGATCCAAATCCTTAATGAACTTACATGTGGCAGTATAAACGTTCTTCACCCACTTCTTAGTGCCTTGGGTGATCTTCCTCATCTCTTCAAGGCCATTAATTGATTCCTTTGGAAGAGTTGTAGGAGGAACAAATGCCTAATCTTCCTACCTAACTGGCTACATTAGGTATTGCACATACCCACACAAAGCTTTGTTCTCGCTTTTCAATCTCTTGTATTTCTCTTCCATCTTCTCTTTCAATGTCTGAATGGAATCATCAAAATCTTCTATTACCTGTGCCTTGGTTGCATGTCCTAGATCGACTGTCGTTACATCATATTCTTCTGGAGTGATTTCATTCCTAGCTTTGTCAGTCTTTGGCACTACCACATGTAGAATTTTGGATCCTGATTCATTCTTGGTGATCTTGGAGAATTTCTTTGCCTCCTTCTCTATTGGCTTATTTATTCGATTTAGAAATTCCTCCAACTCAAGCGCTGGATCAATTTATTCTATGGGATCCTCTCTCATCCTTTCTATTACCCATTCTGGAGCAACTGATTGTTGATCTTGCATTTATAGTTGTTCTTTCTCCTGCATTATTTCCTCATGGAATTCTTCTTCAAGATTTCTCAAATCTCCAACTGCTACTATTTTGAAACATTCCTAGATATGAAAATCTGTATCTGGAGGGAGTTCTTGTTCTTCATTCCTTTGTTGAGTAAACTCTCTAGAAGCATTGACACTTTTTGTATCTTGTGCTTTTGGAGTCATTTGGCCCTCTTCTTGTGACTCATTCCTTGTGCTAAATCTAGTTATCCCTCATGTGTAAAGGTAAATGTGCATATCTTCCCATGCCTGATCTACATTTTGTATTCTATCAAGAGTAGCTATGACTCCCATACATCTGAACCAAATCCTCAATTAACTTACATGTGGCAGTGTAAACGTTCTTCACCCACTTCTTAGTGCCTTGGGTTATCTTCCTCATTTCTTCAAGGCCATCAATTGATTCCTTTGGAAGAGTTGTAGGAGGAACAAATGCCTGATCTTCCTCCCTAACTGGCTACATTAGGCGTTGCACATACCCACACAAAGCTTTGTTCTCGCTTTTCAATCTCTTGTATTTCTCTTCCATCTTCTTCATCTTCTCTTTCAATGCTTGAATGGAATCATCAAAATCTTCTATTACATGTGCCTTGGTTGCATGTCCTACATCGACTTCGTTACATCATATTCTTCTGGAGTGATTTCATCCCTAGCTTTGTCAGTCTTTGGCACTACCACATGTAGAATTCTAGAACCTAATTCGTTCTTGGTGATCTTGGAGAATTTCTTTGCCTTCTTCTCTATTGGCTTATTTATTTGATTTAGAAATTCCTCCAACCCAAGTGTGGGATCAATTTCTTCCATGGGATCCTCTCTCATCCTTTCCCTTACCCATTCTGGAGTGACTGATTGTTGATCTTGCATTTCTAGTTGTTCTTTCTCCTACGTTATTTCCTCATGGAATTCTTCATCAAGATTTCTCAAGTCTCCAACTGCTACTATTTTGAAACATTTCTCGATATGAAGACCTGTATCTGGAGAGAGTTCTTGTTCTTCATTCCTTTTCTGAGTAAACTCTCTAGAAGCATTGACACTTTTTGCATCTTGTGCTTTTGGAGTCATTTGGCCCTCTTCTTGTGACTCATTCCTTGTGCTAAATCTAGTTATCCCTCTTGTGTAGAGGTCAACTTCAACTTCTTGCACACTTGAGGAATTGCCATCTCTACCTTTTCTGTTGTGGTTCTTCTCTCGGGACATCATGCCTTTTCTTAGATTGTGAATCTCGGACAATGTTCTTCTCTTTTCCACGCTCTGCTTTTCCTTGTGGATTTGTTCCTACTTTGGCCTCAATTATTGATGATTCCTCAGTTGCTTCATCCTGTGATTCTAGATCTCCCATCAGATCATAAGTCAAGCGAGCATTCTTTGTTTTTAGTTTGTTGATTTGATGCTCCACCCAAAATCTTGTGCAATTTTGTAACTGGCCTGCTCAGCGTGTCAAGATCAACAATCTCTAGCTCAGACCAATTAGGTCCTAGGATTGGCTTGCCTTTCTCTTTCTCAAAATCAGGGTGAACATTATTCACATCTTCTTCCACCTAGTCTAGCACTAGGAAGAGTTCACATATCCTTATCATCTTGAGGGGTATCTTGGAAAACATTCTTTTCCTGACCTCATATTCATCCTTAGCATTATCCCAATACTCCTCGAGTTGCATCTTGTGCCTATGCCTTACGCCAGCTACCATATTTATTCTATCATAAGGATCAAAATCTGACCTAGCTATGTGATATGTGAGGTGGTAGAACTATAGTTCCTCTACTGACTTTTCCGTTGCTGAGAGTGATGGGCGGCATACTTCATCAGAATCTCCCATTATGATTGGAAACTCGATTCCACCTTCCTTTTTTTGGATTTTGTCATAAATTGCCAATTGCCTTGTCACTTCGAGCAATACCATCTTATCAGTCAAGTACCTCGGGAGCCTATACGGATGAGAAGAGAATCCTTGAAGCCAGATGTAAGTGAACCTTGGGAACTGGATGATCCATGAGCCGTACCTTTTTATCAATTTCCTTGCTTCTTGTGACGGCCTCATGTGAACGCCACCTTGTAGAGACCGAACAATATACATGGTGAAGGCGTCATTAGCTCTCTTGAAATTAGCAGTGTTGTACAAGTGTAACTAAGGGTAGCATACGTACACTTTGAATCATCCTGGACCACACCCTATGGGTCCTTTGTTCATTAATCTATTGAATCTGGCCATCCTTGCTAACATGTAAACAATGTACGAACATGTAAAAGGATCGAGAATGCCTCAAATTCTTCAATCGTTCATCCAAGTTGTCACTGATTAACCTTGCCCAATCCACTACCTTTATTGCATCCATCACTTCCTCAATGAAGTGGAACATCCATGTCTGCAAGATGAATGCTTGCGGGCATCCCATGATTCGTCTGGATAGCATCCCGAGGTCACTATATTCTTGCTTGAAGTCCATCTCGGTAAGTTGCTTCGACATCTTGGAATGATGGGGCTTTGGCTTCTACATCCATTTACAGTTGATGACACCTGTGCACCCATCTGCTCCGGAATCATAGAGCCTCAATGCCCTCTCCTTTGTTTTGCATACCATGGAATGATACGTGGGAATCCCAAAAGCCTCGGCAATTGCTTCAGCTGTGAGATTTGCCAACAGCTTGCCAACAGAAGCTATCTTCGCTCGAAGTTGTAATACTTTGCACATTCCACAATCAATTTTGGGCATTATATAGCAAGAGGAAAACCAGTTGCTGCCACAATTCCACTTCGAGTCATCTTCTTAGCTAAAGCTAACAGAGGATGTCCTTCATGACATTCTCCTCCTGAATTCATCCAAATTGAGAGCTCCCAGGTTGATGTCGCTGACTTCTTTCCATTTTGACACGATCGGAGATTCCAAGAGAAATCCTTTGGGCTCATTCTTGATCTAGGTCTATCTTGACGTGCTTGCCACCTTTGATTCTGCCATCTAACTTCCTGCAAAATAAAATAACCAACATTAGAATTATGTCAAGGAATGTTTAATTTATCATGAGAAGTAAACCACATTCTATATTCCAGACTTGGAATAATTTTGAACCTCTGAGGAAAAGAATTCCTAGATGAATAACCACACCTTACCTTCAATAGCACACTTTGCTCTTGCTTGTGCTCCTCAACCTGCAATGTGAAAAATGAAACTTCATGCCCCATTAAATAGAGAATTCGCCCTCTTTGTTGCCAAGTTGGCAGTGGGGTATTTTTAGCAACTCGTTCAATTCTTTCCAAAACACTTTTCGAGGTTTCTATTGTTGGGAGAAAGTTGACTTGTCTTTTCGATGGACCCCACATGTCACATCTTATCCTAAATATTACTTATGCGTTGAAATATATATATATATATATATATACCACACCCCCCTTTATTAAAAATATTACCATGGGCGTTCCACTTTTTTTATTTTTAATGCCACTTGTTGTGATGTATTCACACATCGCCCCATTGCAAATGGGGACCCCCACTTTTTTTTGTTTTCTAGGGTAGTGGTTAGAGTCTTGGCTATTAACCTTTGCATTGGAGAGGTATAGTTGGTCAAGAGGCCGGAAATCAGGGGGATGGCCCTTCCTATGAGGAGTAAAACGAAGTAATGTGAGATGAGTGAGCGGTGGTAAGAATGGTTGTGAACTCGATTGGTCAAGGCCTACAATGGTGAAATGGTGAGGAGAGCTTTGTTGATGTGTTGTTTAGGCACATGCGAACACAGAATAAAATACCAAAGTATCTTATCCTCTCTTGAACAAAATCTTTTGGATGCTGAAGATTTAACTTAAGGATCACCCAAAAAGACTCCCAAGTTCATATAAGTAGGATCACTACGTGTGGATAAGCTTAGTTGTTCGTTGTGATTGTTGTTTCATCAAGGGGCATTTAAGGTTCGAAAAGATTTCATGAAGTGACTGCAGAAGGCATGCAATGAGATTTTCTCCTAAGACTACTAGATGATTACCCAAAAAACGGCAAAAGGATGAGGGTTTAGTGGAATTCTAAGCTACTCTAAAATGAATGAATGAATGAATGAATGAAGAAATGACACAAGTGAAACTCAACTAGTTATAGCTTTGCCATGCACAAACAACTCCACTAGAATTAGTGCAATCTTCTAAGGGTGTTTGAAGATTTTCAAATCACTACTAATCATAGACACCATCAATTGAATGCATATCAATGATTAAGCAATAATCAAACTCTTAACACTTTCAAATGTTCCAGTTGACCACACAAGGCTCGCTTACAATCAAGAAGAAAGCTAGTGGTATAGATAACGCGCTTCACAATATATCAAATGCAACATTCCATCATCTAATCTAAAGACTAAAACTAACATCAAAGATTGACTTGAGATGACAAAAGAACCATGTAATAAGCTTCAAGGATTGAGCAAAACACAATAACTTCAATGTTTCAATGATCCAAAAGCCAAACAACAACAATTCTTTGAGTCTTTCTCTTGCCAATATTCTAGCACTATTACTCTCTTCTACTCTATTGCTATTACTATTGCTATCATTGCTTGTTTCTATTATTAAACATTACAAATGAAATGAGTGGAGCTTATATAGGACTCCCAAATACAATGAAGGGCCGAGATCGAACGAAGATCAAGGGCCAAGATTTTGCCACCTAAACCATAATTAGGGTTTAATACAAATGAAAACCCTATCAAGATAATCATCACCATGAATGAACCAATAAGAAAACAACATGTGCTGACACGAAAATCGAGGAAGCGTCCTCCAATAGGAATGTGAAATGCCACATAGGATCATAACAAACTATCTTCTAGAATCTGGTTCCCTTTCTCACGTTCCTTTCTAGCATATTCGATGAATCTAGTCACCATCTCCTCTATCTCAGTCATCGAGATCTCAAGTAGAGATTTCAGCTGCTCTTCCATGTGCATGACTTCATCGAAAGCTTTGACGATGGCATCTTCCCATTCAGGTTCGAGCTCTTGAGTTTTACTTACCAAGACTACGAACTCTAGTATATCATTCATTTGCTCCTTGGTTGTTATACCATCTGTACCTTAGAAGATAATCTTTATTCTTTCTTGAAACTCCTTGGACTCTATAATTGTCCCTAGATCAATCTTCCTTCCCAAGACAATTTGTGCTACTCCCACTATCTTATCATGGATTTGGTGCAAATCATCCTGAATTTGACTACATCTGTTTCCAATCTCCTAGAAGATAATCTTCTTTGTGCGAAGCAAGCTACTCCATTGTAGAAGATTAGGGGCAGTTCCTTCTTTTCTTACTTTCTCCCTTGATAGGACCTCTCTTGGTGTTTTCCTTATTACTTGAAGCATTGGGATGATAACATCTCTAGCATGAGTAAATGCATCGGAGGCCTCTATGAGTACATGAATTCTCTCAAGGACCCTTATGACTATATCAAGTGTTTGCATGATGTCCTTCATGAACTTGCTCACTCTAGTGTAGGAATCATCTATCCATGCATCCATCAATTGTGCTGAATTCCTCATTTTCTCCATATGATCAACCGACTTTGCGGGAAGCAAGGGAGGTGGTGTAGCTGCTGGGCTTTGATGCGTCAATGGTTGTTGAAACTGTTGGACGTAGTTCCTCCATGCATTTATCTCCTTTTCCAATCTTCTATTCTTCTCTATTTCAGCTTTCAACATGTCATTGACAGCCTTCACTGAATCAGTCGCATCACCTATGGCATGCTCGAAGGTGAGTGGACCCAAGTCAATGGTCTCCATATCATACTCATCGACTGTAATTTCTCCTTCATATTTCTCAACTCTTGGGGTGGCTATTTGCAACTTTCTTGATCCCGAGTCATCTCTGATCACTTTTGACATCTTCATAGCTTTCCTCTTCTCAGTGACTTCTTGAGTTCGGCTTAGAAGACTTGCTATGTCATATGTTTGTTCTTCTTCTTCAGCCACTATCACTTCTTGAGCTAATCTTTCCTTTAACCACTCCGGAATGGAAGATCTCCCTTCTTGAATTTGTGCTCCTTCGAGCATTTGCTCATCTCTAGGTGGTGAAGTAGTTTCATCATTATCTTCTCCGCCTTCTTCAATCTCCTGAATGAGGTGTGTGAAATCTTCTTACTCTTGAGATGCCTTCTCTTTGTCTTTAGCATTGTGGATTGTAGACTCAGCTGATTCATTGGCTCCTTGACTCAACTCTTTTTCAATCTTTAGTTCTTCTGGTCTGAAAGGAGGATGATTCGCACTTGATTTATGCTTCTTCTTTGTGGGTTATTTTTCACCATGATCGTCCTTCCTCTTTGATCCTCTTGAATGAGATGGTTGGGGTGCGCTGCCACTTGCACTAGCTTCATCTTCTTCTCCTCTTTCTTCTAAGTGGAATGTTGATGTTATATTTTACTCTTTCAACTTTTGGTGTTGCACATCTACCCATTTGCGAGTGTACTCCAAGACTAGTTTCATTAACTCCTTCAAATCATCAATCTCCAAATCTGCCCATTTGAATTTGACTTCCTTGTCTTCTTTAGCGTAGGCTCCTTCAAGATATCTAACACTATCTTGAACTTGATCAGCTACATGAAACAACTTGCTTTCTCTGATGAAAACGAGTGGTAGCCTAGAATAAATCTTCCATTTTACCTCTATATCCTTTTGAATACTCATCCAATAATCTTCAAGATGCCATCGATGCTTGTTGTTCCTTCCCAAAACTTCCTTCGCCTTGCCGTATGGATCAAAGCACTCTCTCATTGTGAATGGCTTGAGTGAATGAAGTGCTAACTCTCACTCAGCATCTTTGGCTGCATGAATGGATGGGCATGACTCAATGGAATCTCCAAGTGTAATGGGAAAAGAAACACCAGCTCCATGCTTATGTCTATATGCTTTGATATACGCCAATAACTGTCTCACCACCTCAAGTAGCACAACTCTGTTTGTTGGGTACCACGGCAACACGTAGGGAGGAACAGGAGATCCTTGAACTCTGATGTAAGTGAACTTCGGGAACTGAATGAACCATGCACCATGTTGCTCTACCAATGTTTGCGCTTCTGGAGAGAGTCTTTGTTGTGATCCACCTCAGAACTGCCTTGTGATATGCATAGTGAATGCATCATTCACCCTCCTGTATTGTTGTTTCGGTGGATGTTTGAGTTGCGGATAACAATCATACAATTTGATCTCTCCAAGTCTCCTTCCAATTACGCCTGTATACATGAGTCCTGGATATTCAAAATTTCTCACAGTGGAGTATATGACGTAAGCGCTCATATAGAACGTCCTGGTGCACATTAACCTCCTTAATTGCTTATCAATGTTGTTGCTAATAAGTCTTGCCCAATTGATTGCCTTTTTGTCATGGGTGACAGTCTCAATGTAGTAGAACATCCATTCCTGGAAGTATGCAGCCTCAGGTGCACCAACCAATCAATGGAGCAAGGTGATGAAGTCTCTATATTCATCATTGAAGTCAATCTTGTGCGGTCTATCAGGCCATCTGCTTCTTCCTCCTCTACTCTTCTTCAACCAAAATTTATCGATGATCTTCGCGCGAGCATCAAGGTTGTCATCACAGGCTGACTTAGCTTCTTCCAAGGTTATGTAGATCATTTCCTTGGGCTCAGGTAGATGAAACGTCTCGCTGATTGCTGTTTCCGAGAGATATGCGAGCACCTTCCAATCCTTTGCCATAATTCTCCTCGATTCAGAGTCATAGTGTTGAGCACACTCTATGATGAGCTCATAGCATTGCACCACAGGAGGAAAGCCAGCTGCATTTATTAGTCCACTTTCGATCATCTTCTTGGCTGTTGCTGTAGGTTCGTTGATATATGATGGGTGGCGAAACTTCTTGGTATCGAACTTGCCAAGATGAGTGTCTCCAACGTTGCTCCAATTTGACGTGATCCTGCTCTCGAACGCACTCCCCTTCATATATTCCTTGATGAGCGCTTAGCGGGAGAGAATCTTGTTTGATTTAGGAGCCGCCATCTTTTACCTATGAGAGATGTTGAAGTTAGAGTAATGGTGATGCAATGAAGGTTCTTTTCTTAACTAAGGAATGAGTTTTACACCTTAGATGCGAAATTGATTACTAAATAGGACTGATTTGTCTATTATATGCATTAGGAAAAGTCTAATTTATTTCAACAGAATGACTTTCAATCCCAAATCAGACCTGCTCCTGATTTTGCATCAGTCTAAACAATACACTTACTTCTGATTTTTAAACTTTAACTTCAAAATCTAATTAGTGAAGCAACTGCTGATGTACAAGGGTTCGCTGTCTTCTTGATCTTCTACTACTGGAGGATTAAATTCGCATTACAACCTGCCCTAAATTCACCCTTGTTGCTGTCGATCTTTTGTGTGAATTTGCCTTTATGAAGACGCTGATAAATTCGCCAATCTACACTTTGAAATTCACTGACTGCTGCTCAAGAGAGAAGGAATTTGATTTGATTTGATGTTGAAATGAACATTTTGAACCTTCTCTTATAGGTGATCTAAGTGAGAAGTTGTATCCTTTCCCATGAAAGCCGACTTGTCATTAATTAAATTAAATCAAAACTTACCTTGGCCGACTTACCTAAAGAGTAAATTTAAATTTGATTTAGGCGCTAAAGTCATGCATTAGTTAATTTTTAAAAGATCATATGAACTTCGCTCCATTTTGTCAACTAATAAAGTTCGCTCCAAAATGTGAACTCATGAAGCATGAAATCGCTCCAAAACTCTTGAACCTGAAGTTCACTCCATCACTTAAACTCATGAAGTTGCTTCAAATGTGAATCTTGCTCCAAAAGGGGTGCACATGAAGTTTGTTTCTCTCATCTTGCTCATCAAGTCTGTTCTCCCTCTCCAAATAATGAAATTCGCTCATGATCTCCACTCACGAAGCTCATTTGAATGAAGTTTGCTTGTGTGAAGTTTGCTTGTGTGAAATTCGCTCCATTCACTCAAGACATGAAGTTCGCTCCTAATCACTCAAACATGACGTTCGCTTGCAAAACCCAACTCATGAAAGTTACAAAATCCGCTCCACTACTCCAACTCATGAAGTTGCTTTAAATGCAAAATTTGCTCCAAACCCTTGACTCACAAAGTTGTATCAAGTGTGAAATTTGCTCCAAATCTCTTGATCCTGAAGTTCACTCCAATTCTTCAACTCCCGAAGTAGGAATTTCGCTCCAATTACTTAATTCATGAAGTATGAATTTCGCTCCAATAAGCAAACTCATGAAGTTCGCTTGCAATTTGCAATTTGCAATTCATGAAGTTCGTGTTCTCTACTTCGCCTGATTCATTTATACCCAACTTCACTTGTGAAAGCTTGAAGATGTAAATCGCTCCAACTTGTGAGATCATGAAGTTCGCTCCAAAACACAAACTCATGAAGTTCGCTTGGCATTAATCCATTCAAGGTGATCATCCTTCATTTCTCATCTAACTTCGCTCATGTAGACTTACTCGTGTATGCTCATAGGTGGGATTCGCTCCTAGGATGCAAGTCATGAAGTTCAAACTTCGCTCCAATAAGGCAATTCATGAAGCTCGCTTGAGAAGTGCAACTCATGAAGTAGGCAATTTCGCTCCTCTTGCTCAAGTCATGAAGTATACATTTCGCTCCTCTTGGTGAACTTATGAAACTCGCTCTTGAGTGTTTGATCATGAAGTAGGCGCTTGTTAAATTTCCTTCACTCTTCCACTTTCAACATGAAGAATTTTGGCTCAAGAGGCTAACACATGAAGTTCGCTCCAAAGTAGCAACTCCTAAAGTAAGAATTTCGCTCCAAAGTGGCAACTCCTGAAGTTCATTCATGAACACCTGAACATGAAGTAAGTGTTTTGTAAATTTCTTTCATTTCCATTTCACTTGTGAAGCCTTGAAGATGAAATTCGCTCCAATCTCCTCCTTCATGAAGCTCGCTCCAAACCTCTCAAACCTGAAGTTTGCTCCAAATCCTTGAAACCTGAAGTTCCCTTCAAACTGTGAAGTCATGAAGTTCAAAACCTAACGAGGTCTTAGAGATGAGGCGGATTACAAATGAGCTATTCCATTGCACAAGATTTCAATCCTTGAAAAAAAATAAAAAATTATTCAATTGCTCAAAGTCATACTTACACCAATTCTCAAGCAAAAGACTCAAGGAAAACTCGCCCATCTATCGTTCAACATGAAATGGGGAACTTCAATGAACTTCCTTAACTAGGCTTTAATTCAACTAATATGGCATGCAAACCTTATAGACTCACTCATTTGATTCCTAAGAGGAGAGAGAGGCTAGACTAAGCAACTAAAACTCAAAAAAAAGGGGGGTCCCCATTTTGATGGGGCAATGTGTGAAATAGTCACAACAAGGTCAAATTGAGCATAGAGAGAAAGAGGTGACTCTAATGTATTTCAGTGAGAGGTGAGATCTAGGAGCACAATTTGACTAAGTATGCTAAAATTTCCATTGCTCCCTAGTTGGAGAGAATTTCACTTCCATTGCCCTCTTTCAAGAGCGAAATCCCTCTCCAAGCCTTCCAAATCACCTAAAATTGCCCTAGCTATCATGAGATGTCTTGGTTTGAGTAAAGGATTCAATCTTTGATCAAAGGCCTTGAAATAGGTTAAGTTTTGGGGGTAACATCCTTTGCTCCCTAGTTGGAGCGAAATGGACTTCCTTTGCTCCTTCTTCGGAGTGAAATCCTCTTCCATTGCCCACACATTGGAGCGACTTGATCTTCTTAAGCATATTGGAGGATGATGAGCTAATCTTGTACCTTCACAATCACTTTAATCACCCAAATTCATCAAATGCATCAAGTTTTTGACTAAGGAATGGAGGGAAGATGACAAATTAAGATTATTTCCATTGCTCCTTCATAGGAGCAAAAAACACTCCCATTGCTCTCCTTTGAGAGCGAATTTCCCTTCCATTGCCTCTAGTTGAGAGCGAAATCACATTCACGGCAAGTAATGAGTTCTTTTGATGCATGAGAGCTAAATCCTAGGGTGCAAGTTAGTAAGACCAAGTTAGAGGGTGAGTTGAAGTTCATTTCCATTGCTCAAGGTTCAAGGCAAAAACCACTTCCATAGCTCCTCTTTGGGAGCGAAATTCGCTTTCTTTGCTCTTGGTTGAGAGCAAATTTGCCTCTAGACCTCAAATTGAGGGTACTTTGACACCCTTGAGTTGATAGAACGAAGGAAAGTCAGTGAGAAAGTGTTAAGCTTCAAATTGGAGGCCATTTCCATTGCTCCTAAGTGGGAGCAAATTTCACTTCCATTGCCCTTAGATAGGAGCAAAATTCTCCCTAAGGCTTTCCATAAGGCTAATTTGACACATCTACACACTAGGAAAGAAAAATCAAAAGGTCTAAGTTGATGCAAAGGCAAGGAATTGATAAAGCCTAGCCAAGAGGTGAGTTTGAGGCCTACTTCGTTTGCTCTTTGACAAGAGCGAAAATCCCTTCCATTGCTCCTTCTTGGAAGCGAAATTGTATTCCTTTGCCTGAGTTTGAGAGCGAAATTGACTCTGAGCCTTTCTTAAGGTTGATTTGATGCACTTGAAGTGATGAAAGGCAAAATTTGATTAAGTGTGAGAGAATTTCCTTTGCTCCCTGATTGGAGCGAAATTTACTTCCACTACTCCTCAGTGGGAGCGAATTTCACTTCCATTGCCATGGTTTAGGAGTGAAATTCCTCCTAAGGCCTTCCTTGAAGTCAATTTGACATGTTTTCACGTATGGGTGGCTAAAAGACTTAAGGTTTGAGTCAGTGAAATGAAGGTAAGTGAATGAGATTGAGCTAAGTATCCAAATTGCAATGACTTCCTTTGCTCCTTGATTGGAGCGAAATTCACTTCCATTGCTCCTCATTGGGAGTGAATTTCACTTCTATTGCTCCAATCTCAGAGCGAAATCATCTTCAAGACATTTGGTGAAGAGAATTTGACAACTCTTGCATATGAGGACTTAAATTCAAGAGATGAGTTGATGAATAAAGAACAAGAATTTGGCTAAGTATCAAATAATTTCCTTTGCTCCTAGAGAGGAGTAAATTCTTGTTCCATTGCCTCGCTTTGAGAGAAAAAAGCTCTTCCTTTGCCCTTAGATAGGAGCGAAGTTGATTCCAAGGCTCTCCTTAAGGTTATTTTGACCTATTTTCACCCATAGATGATTGGAACCTAGAATTTGGATTGGAGATAATCAATGAAATTTTGGCTATATAGTTACTTCCTTTGCCACTTTGGAGGAGTGAATTTCCCTTTTGCTCATTGAAAGAGATGCATATGCCAAATTTTACAAGTGTTAGAAAATTTCCATTGCCCCCTGAGTGGAGCAAAATTACCTTCCTTTGCTCCTCTTTGAAAGCGAAAACCTCTCTTAAAGCGTTTTTTTTGACAATTTTGAGCATTTCATATGGGAGAGATGATGATCTTGAGGTATAAGAGGGCAAGATTGGTGAAATTTAGCTGAAAGAGTTGAGTTTCTTACCATTTCCATTGCTTATGATTTGAAGCGAAATTCATTTCCATTGCTCGAGTCTAAGAGCGAACTTCCATTGCCTAGAGGATGGAGCGAATTCTTGTTCCATTGCTCCTTTCTTGGAGCGAAAAGTTCTTCCTTTGCTCCCCTTTAGGAGCAAATTTGCTCAATCCAAACACATTTGGCACCAAAAACAATATTTTTAATAAATGTTCAAATCGGCCTTCTTTAAGGAGAAAATTCAATTTAATTTGCTCAAGATCAAGTCGGCCTCACCCTAAAAGGACACATCTCATTAAGACAGCTATATAAGGAGACTTGAAGCAATCATTTAGTGACTAACTCAAAGCAATCCTTTCTCCTAGAGCGAACTTGATCAGCAGATCAGCATTCCCCATCAACTTCACTAGTGAATTTGATCAGCAAGGCAAGGAATCCAATCAATATCAACAGCAAATCTGATTCAGGAAGCATGTCAACAGCAAATTCAGTCGGCATCAACATCAAAACTGATACACAAGCAGCGGCTCCAATCAATATTGACAGCAAAATTCACAAAGGAAGAAGCGAATTCATCAAGGAGACAACAAATCTGCTCAAAAGGAGCGACCTCCCCTATAGAAACACATATTAAACCTGCAACACATAAAAGGGGGGATCATGTCAAATTAAGAGATTATAAAGGTTATATATCATGTGTGTTTGATGCTCATTTGTTTGTTTTGCAGAAGGCGAAGAAAGAAATCAAAAGGACCAGGCTGGAGGAAGATTGGAACAAGTGTCCTAAGGAGGAAATTTCAACATCAAGGTCAAGATACAAGGAAGATGTCTTCAAAAGGAAAAGCTTCATCAGCAAACACAAGAGAATCAAGGAAGGGAGGACTTCAAGATATTCAAAAGATTTCATAAAAAGGAGAAGTCATACAATCACCTCGAGGCAGATATGACATCAAGGGTTCATTCCAAGGCGGTCATAAGATCCAAAACTGAGAGGAAGTCAACATCTACACCTTGCACCTCCATGATTGAGACATTCAAGAGGATAGTTTTAGAAGAGTTAATCAAAGTTAGAAGATCATCATCATCACTGCTGAAGCTTGATAATGTTGAGTATCAAGAGATATTGCTCAACGTCCCTCCATGATGAACTATCAAGTCTACAAGTGCAAATTGAGGTGGCGTCCTAGTCACCACTCGCCAATCAGAGGAGTTCCACATCAACATGTCTTGATTCAATGAACCAAGCTCACCCATGGAGGCACAAACTCCAATGCACCTACCCCCACTATCTATTGGTCAAATATTCTAAAGAGGACATGTGTTCAATGAATGTAATTATTTCATTGGCCAGAATAAAGTTTGTTGTAACAAACCCTAATTAGGGTTTCATTGTAAAATCTTGGCCATTGATGGAGATTCAATCCTAGTCATTCATTGTAATGAGCTCTCTATATAAAGCTCAAGCTCGTCATTTGTAAAAGCTAATGGTTAAGAGTCAATAGAGAATAGTTAGTAGTTTAGTAGCAAATAGCAGCTAGAGTAGAGTAGGAGGAGAAGGCAAAAATTGTTGCCAAAGTTGTAAATAAACTTCCTTTTCATTGAAGTTATGGTGGAATGTGTTGTTTCTTTACAAAGTGCATGGTTTCTTGTTGGATCTTCATGTTAGCTAATGATAATTAGATGGATGAAAGAAGTTGTGAATGATCAATGATGAAATTCGCTTGGTCCATACCACTAGCCTCTTGCTGATTGTAAGTGTGCCTTGCCTGGTCAACTGGAATTATATGAGCTTAACTTCAATTGCTACTTGCCTCATGGATATGCATCGACTTAATGGTATTTATGCCATTGGTAGTGATTTGAACATCATTTTGCTCTCCTTGGAAGATTGCACTAGCTTTGTGGAGTTGTTCTATGATGGCAAAGCAAAGATTAGTTGAATTTCACTCAATCATTCGTTGTCTCTTGCATTCTTAGGATTAGACTAGACGCCCTAAACCCTATGCCTTTTGCCCTTTTTAATTCTCCAAGCAAGTAGATAGAATCTAAGTTCCAGCAATTAAAGCATTCATGTACAGTGTAAGTTGCCTTGTGATTCCAACATAATCACATCAAACCATTGAGCTTATCCACACATCGTGACCCGATATTTATGAACCTTGGAGTTGTCTCAAGTGATCCTTAAGCCAATCTTCAGCATTTGAGCAACTTTGTTCGAGAGAGGATAAGATACTTTTGGGCATTTTATTTTGTGTTCGCATGTGCCTAAAAAACACATCAACCCCATCCTTAGGCATGAGCACATATGAGATAGGGAGGGGGGTTTTGCCTCTAATGTTTTATCCTTGAGGAGCATGTGTTTGCACCTTGGAGCACACTTTAGGCACTAGGGAGGAATTCTTCCTTGATGCATTTGTCCTTGCCTAGTGTGATTTTGTGCTAGAGGGTGCACCTGGGCCTGGTGTTGACGTGTTTTTTATGACTACGTCTAACACAAAATAAAGTTACCAACGGTCACCTTACTCTCTCTTGATTAAAGTGTGATTGCATGCTAAGATTGCAGGAAGTTCAAACAATCGACTCCAAGGTTTCTTTATGCTACGGACATGACTCAGTTGGTTGATGTAATTGCTGGTAATCTAGGAGACCTTACGTTTGGATCGTTCTTTCACTTCTTTCCTGTGGCGTGGAACTTCATCATTGGATATGGAAATTTTGCGATGCTTTTGCACTAAACTGGAACTAACTGAAAATAAAGGGGAAAGGGTTAGAAAACTGGAACTAACTGAAAATAAAGGGGAAAGGGTTAGAAAGATCTAAATCTACTCCTAAGGGCAATGATATCAATGAATAGTGCTTTGGTGGACAAATTCCAAATAAACCAAGCTTTGCTTCGCCAAGATTAACTAAAACTCTGCAAGAATTGGTGCAATCTTTTGAGGATGTTGAAAGATTTTCACATTGAGAAAGTGCATTTGAATATCCAACACGGTGCAATCCAAACGACTATTCACAATCGAACTTAGCATAAATTTGGGGGTTCAGGCTAACTTTGCACTGCATCTTATAATCAACAAGATGCAAAAAGTATGAACCATGGAAATTCATCAAACACCATTACATTCTTCATTGAAATCAAAGCACTTGATCTAACAACTGAGAATAAAATTCTACTTTGAGGAAGGTGAAACCATACAAGTTTTGAAAAATAACTTAGGTGGACACCATCAGAGAACAATGTTTCACTGTTATTATCTCAAAAACTTATTGCAACAATTTCATACAAGTCTCCCTTTGTTTTACAAATGAAGGGGCGACCCCCTTATATAGGCCTCAAGCCTTGAAAACATGCAAACCCTAATTAGGGTTTTCCCAAAAAGATTCCCCACACATGATGCAACAAGGTGGGAATCTACAATAAATGCCCATATACAACTAATTTTACGTGCCCAAAATGGCATCCATTGTGCATTAAATGCACCACTTCTTTCAAATTCGCCCAATGTGTAATAAATGGTCCATCATCTCCTAAATACAATAGTTACATGCGAAAGGTGCTCCACCACTGCATTAAGTATGACGGCTACCATGAAATGTATTGGCCACCACCATGGCCAAATAATCCAACAACGAATGCGCCACTATGCCTTCATGTGACGGTGACATGCAAAAAGATGCTCCATTGACTCAACATGCGCTGCCTGACTGCCATTTGGCGAGAAATCCCTGGAGAGAGAAAACTTCAAGAGTAAAAAAATTTATCCATGAATTTTCTTACAGTTTCTCGAACTTTCCTTGCTGTGGAGGAGATTTTTAATGATTTTCCACCATCTCCTATTTTTTAGGAACTTTCCGAAAATAGGGTTCCGGGTTCCGGGTTCCGAGTTCCAGGAGAGAGAAAATGCTCTCACGAATCCAAATCTAAAAGAATTTTGAAATTTGGATGTGATTTGATGCCCGAAAATGGATTTTTCAAAATTTTTCCCAAGGGGAGAATTCCTTGTTCAGTTCATCCTTGATTTCTTCCTTGCCTTAGAAATTTTTTCTTTAATTCATCCTTGGGTGTGATTTCTTCCTTGCTTGGAATTTCGTCCCGAAGGAAGGAATTTCCAACACTTAGTCAATTTTTCACCTTTCCTGGAATTCTTCACCTTGGGCGCATTTCTTCCTCGAGGAAGGAATTTTTGTGCTTTTTGAGTTCATCTTGTCCCGAGGAGGCTTTTTCATCAATTTGCCGCATTTCCTATTTTTTAAGAATTTTCCTAAAATTTAGGACCTAGTTCCAAGAGAGAAAATTCTCTCACGAGTCCAAATCTGCAAAAATTTTGAAATTCTAATGAGATTGGTGTCTAAAGATGGATTTTTCTAAAAAAATTCCAAGGAGATTTTCTGTTTTTTCATTCTATTCCAAACCCTCAATTTCCCCTTTGCCTTTGAAAATTTTCAATTCCTTGACTTAGGCTCTAAGTCCACTTTGTGATGGAATTCTTCATTTCATCCTCGGCCATTTGATTTTCAAAATCCTACTTCTAGCATGGATGGAATTTTGACTCGGAGGAGGTATTCATCAAATTTCTTCACTTTCCCTACTGACCCCACTTTGGTGCCCTTCACTACTCCTAGGCGCTATTCTTCATTGAAGGAGGAATTTTATCATGTTACAATCTTCCTTTATCACCTCCATTTGGCGACCTACCCCATCACTGGACGCTATTTCCACCAAGGCATGGGATTCACAATTTTATCATTTTTCCTTGTTGACCTTCTCTTGGCACCCACTTTCTTGGGCAGAGTTTTGCTTTGGTCATGGAATTCACAATTTTTTGGATTTTCCTTGCTCCCTTGACTTTGGCGCCTTCCTGAGGAGTAGGGCAGAGTTTCTAACTTGGCAAGGATTCTCGAATTTTTCATCTTTTCCAAGACCACCTTATTTTGGCGCCCTCCCTTGGTCTAGGGCACAAATTTGACCAAGGCAAGGAATTCATGATTTTGATGGTTTTCCGAGGTACACTCACTTTGTCGCCCTTGGTGAAGCATGGGCGCAAAAACCACATAGGCAAGGATTTCATGATTTTCTCCATTGCCCATGGCAACCCAACTTTGGTGCCCTTCATCACCTTTGGGCGCTATTTCTTCATGAAGGAGGAATTCATCATTTGTTCATTTTCTATGCATCCTTCACTTTAGCGCCCCATCGAAGACTAGGGCGCCAAAATCACTTAGGGAAGGATTTTGGAGTTTGATGGATTTTCCATAGGTGTCTAATTCCAGCGCCCTATTGTTTACATGGGCGCCAGATTCATTATGCCATGGATTTTAGGTGCAATTTCATCTTTCACACTTGATCAACTTTGGATGCCTTCAAATTCAGGATGCCATTCGTGAACAAAAGGGAGCTTTCCAAACAGATAATTTTCAAACTTTCCTCTTCAAGAATAGGTGTCAACACTTGGACATTTTTTATTGATTTTGTCTACATTTTGTCCTTCCGTAATTAGACAGATTCTTCAGGAATGCTCAAACTTCATTGTCTGCCTGTAGGGACCTGTTATAAATAAACTTTCCAAAAATAGAAACTTTCAAAACGTCAGCATTAGACCCCAAAACTGGACGTAGGGACACTTTCTAAAAATAGAAACTTACTAAAAATAGTAAGTTTGATTTTTGGCAAAATGAAGACATTCCGGGAGGCAGTGAAATCCCTAAAAAATAGGAACTTTCTAAAAATAGAAAGTTACTCAAAATTCGCTCAAATTTCACGTGTCGGATCGTTAGAGGGCCCTGACTTCATTGCAACTTTCAGTTGTCGAAAACCCTAAAATCTAGGACTAAAGGCAGAAACCCTAAAACTGACAAAACAAGCCCTAGACTTAGCCAAATTTTCTCAAATGAGCTGCAAACTTGATCAAACTGACCCCCAAACATTTGGAAACTGAAAGGAATAGCGAGACCACCGCGAAAAGACCCAAAAACCAAAACCAAAACACCGAGAGGGCCTAAAAAGTAGGGGGTCCCCATTTGCAATGGAGCGATGTGTGAAAACATCACAACACCTGGGAGAAGGAATTTCTCCATACTTGGTCAAATTTCTACCATTTCTTGCCATTTGGGAGATGGGAGCATTCTAGAGGGAGAGGAGGAATTTTCCTTGCCTTAGCCAAATTTTGGAGTTTCCATCCTTTTGAATGCTTGGGCACATCTAGGGGGTGAAGAAGGATTTTAGACTTGAGCAAGAATCCTTCCCTCCTTGGGAATTGCGCTCCTAGAAGCTTTCCTAGTGCACTTTGGGGTGAAGGAGAATTTTTCCTTCTAGGAGGAATCCTCCTCTCTTTGAGATTTGCGCCCATATAGAATTTCTCAGCACACTTAGTGCTTGAAGGAGGATTTCTCCATGATGGGCACATTTGAGACCCTTAAGCGGATTTTTTAATGCCTTAGTCAAAATATTCACTGCCTGCTTTAGTTGTTCATCTCACCGAACTTGGATCTAAATACCTTGATTTGTCTTGCAGTCAATGCTCACCTGTTGCCAAAGAAGACTTCCCAAAAATAGAAACTGCTAAAAATAGTAAGTTTGTCCAAACACAAAATTAGGGCAAACAAGGACACAATGAAACTTACTAAAAATAGTAAGTTTGTTCAAACTCAAATTTAGGCCAATTGAGGACACAATGAAACTTACTAAAAATAGTAAGTTCATGAAAAACGCTCAAAAAACTTCACTAGCAAGCCCTTAGAAAGATTCTTTCTTTTCCACAACCAAATTTCATTATCTTCTTGATCATGAACTTCCTTCCTCTAAGTCTGCAGGACAAAAACCCTAAAAGCAAATGACACTCGCCTCCAAACTTAGTACAAATCACCAATACTCATCCGATCACTAGAAAGTTTAGGAAATCTGATGCAGGAGCACCGGTTGAGGCAGTTTTCAGTGGAATTGCTTGAGATCGTGGCATTTATTCTTGTTTGAGTGTTTAGTGTTGTGGTTTTGGATTTATTCCCTTGTGTTCGTGGTCTTTGTCGTGTTCGAGTTTCATGGCATTTGGATTTAATCCCAGTGAGTTATTGATTCCGGTATTGGCCCAGTTGATATGTTCTTAATGGTTATTCTGGCAGTGTGTTAAGTGAAGTTGGATCAGGTTGCGATTGATCTCTGTGACTTGTGGATTGTTGATTTGTGTTTCTTGTGCCTTGTCCGATGTTTCTGGAGGGCCGCGCATTGTTTTACACACTTTGGAGTTGTTCTTAATGATTTGAGTCGACATGTTACTATTGCACCGGTTGGTCTTTGGGCCGACTTGATCGAGTTGTTATTATTTGCGGATGGTATAAATGGAAGTTTGTGAATCATTTGAGAAGACAGAAGTTTTGAAGATCGAAGACAGAGTTTAGAGATCGAGCGAAGATGTAGATCCGGTGAGATTCTGATCCATTGGACTGAGACCGGAAGGCTAAGGTCCGGATTAGGGTAAAACCAGCAAACTGTTTCTGGAGGTCGATCTGATATGCGGATGATCTACGGATCTTATAATTGTGTTGAAAGAATTATTTGTATCCTAGACTACGATCCAACATGTGGCATGTGTAATTCTTCAGATTGTAATAAGATTTATTCATACTGTTTACCGGTTATGTGCTCTATTATGTTACTGGTTGTTCTTTCTGTTGCTTCTGGCATCTTGTTACCGGTTACCAGTATATTTTGCATGGTTTACATGTTAGGCTGCAAGGTTGGGCTGTTCATTGGATCTCCCTACCTTGACTGCACCAAAATCACTGCCAAACTACCCAAAAACTCAAAAGCAAAAGACCAAGTGGACAAAAATGTAAGGGGTCCCCATTTGGAATGGGGTGATGTGTGAAAAGGTCACAACACTTCCCTTCTATGACTTTGAGAATGTATTTGAGGTGTTTCTTCTGACTTAATTCGGGCTTTGCATTTTGCTAGTCCTATTGAAGGAGACTGCTAAAATATTTTGTTACATACATTGTGAAATCTCGGAGATCTGTAAGTGCATTTTCATTCCTCTAATTTAGCTAGCATTGACCATTTATGTATTGTATATTTTGAACTAATTTGCCAAATAAGGCCGTATTTGAATCTTGATATCAAATCCATTTTTCACTTGCTTTCTGCTGCCAGAAAATTCTTCCTTTCACAAGATCATGGCTAATTTTTTATTGTTTTTTAAGTTCGTTTATCACCTTCTTTGTGATTTCTTATTGTTTCATTTTCAAGATTTGCACTTTCTATTTTGCTGTCTTCAAAAATATTTCCAAACTTTATGTGATTCCATTCTATGGTGCCAGTCCTCACAAATTCTAATTTCTTTGAAAACCATTACCTTGCACAAATGAACTCTTAGCATTGAGGCATGCTCCACCAGTTTTCAATTTTGTTCTTAAAACCTAGATTGGCGAGCTACATGTTTTCAGATCTGACAGAGTTCATTGGTCTTTGGACCAATTGGCCAATGATCTACGAGAGTTAAGTTCTGCACCATACATTTAAGCATGGTATTTGATGCGATCCAGTGATTGAAAACAAGTATCTTGTAAAGCAATTGGAAGCTTGAATGGACGCAACTTTTTAGCTCTTCAATTTATGTTTTTCTTAAGTTTCCTTTCATAGGTGTACATACATTAGCAATATAGAAGTTAAAAAAAATCATGTGGACCCCCCATATTTAGGTGTTAAGAGAGATGGGTACATACCTTTTGTATCAGCATAGAAGTGCCTTTGGTTGTTACCCCATGGTCCTATGTATTTCAAATATTTGATGCTAAAGCATCTGTTGTTTCTTACAAGAGTGCCAGATCTATGTGATTTTATTCAATTTCTCTATGTGGATGATGTTTACTGCTGTAGTCCAAATCTGCAGACTTCATGTCTCAGAAGGTCCTTCAAGTTGGGTACCCTGTCTGAATGGCTCTGTAGAAGTTTTTCTCTATTTTCCTCATAGGATGTCTGTTCTCCTAACTTTTCAATTCCTTGCAATTAGATCTGGTGGGCTGCCTTTAGTAGAGCTCCTTCTGTACTCATTTGGCCTTTGTTGATCTTCGTGTCTTGAAAAACATCTTATTTTAGTGAACATTTTGCAATTTGAGCTCAATTTTCTGTTTATTTAGTGTTTCTGGAGAACTCCTATTTTTTGCTTACCTGCTTCCTTATTCTATTATGTTTCTTCCAGCATATCCATGTCTGCAAAAGGGCTTGTGATCATCTACTTTGGGGGTTCTTCTCCTTTCTTGATGTATGCCATGCTGAATTTGTTCTCTGATACTTGCATCTGATAGATTTGATCTTTTGCAGGTTTTGACAACATTGTGTTCTCTGTATGGTTACCATATTCTTGACTTGGGATTGCTTTCTATGGATCTTATCTTTTGTGATTTCCCTTGAAGAGGGAAAAACCATGCCAAGTAACCATGCTCATGGCAAAATTTTACATCTAAAGAGAATATTTACATAGTTTGAGGGCTGCACCCATTTGGTTCCTGTAGTGTCCAAAATAATCATGTGTGGAAGAGACTCGTCCAAATGTATGTTCAATTCACCCCCAGGGAGTTGGATACTTTCCCAACCCTGTCTGGATACATGTATCCACCAATCGAATACCAGAAACAAATACAATACTCCCAAATACAACATAGACACTATATCTAAATGTATCCATAATACATATACAAGCCTATATTTGGGTTATATCTGACACATTTAGATGGTGACATATCTGATTAAGGTTTTATGAAAAGCCATTAGAAATTTACCAAAGAAAAAAGAAGTACCCACACATGCACATGCTGTCATGCACACACACAAAAATACATGTGCACACACTACAAACACAAACAGAATATAGTAAATACGTATTATTAATTATGATGTAAAAACCACATATATATATATATATATATATATATATATATATATATATATATATATATATATATATATATGGCTAGATACGACAATTAGAAAAGAAAAACATTCATTCAATTCTTTATATTTCTAAGGGTATAGAACATAACTTAGACATATAAAGCATTGAATGAATTTATTTTTTATTATTGTCGTATCCAGCAATATCTGTATCAGGGAATCTTAAAAATTCGGTTTATTCCTATCTGATACAGTATCCATTTTGATCCTGTAACAGTATGCGATACCCTGTCGATTTCCATGCAACTTCGATTCACACATATCTGATTGAAGTCCAGAACACCTGAATTCTTAGTACTTTCAGATGCAGTGAATTCTCCAATTGCTCATATTTTCGTTAGTGCCATCTTCTGCTACTATTCATTCAGTAGCAATGAGGAATGCACACATTCAGGAAAAGTGTTTGGAGGACCTTTGACTGGATTGAATGTTAAAACCCAGTACATCACAGAAAGACCCAATTTATTGAGAAACGAAGGCCATTTTGAGTTGAAATCTGCCATGAAATTACCCTAAATGATTATATAACTCAATTACGAGTTATGCTAGCCACATTTTCACTACACATGTTCCCATGCACACAATAGGTTAACAGCATAGCATGCCCCATCCCTTTAAACAAACATTGTCCCCAATGTTGACAAACTCTAGATGCTTTTAAAGGAATGCTTCATCTTCACTAGCCAAATTATTCTGCTTGATCAAATACTTTGTAATTGTCCCCATCTGCAACCTCTTTTAGTGTTTGTCTAAAAGATTCACTCACATTCCAAAATGATTTTGTCCACCTTGTCAAGCTGTTGTAATTCTTTTGATGTTGAAATTCTATGTTGATCAGCTTGTTGCTTCCTTCCATTTTTTGCCTTTGCATTGTTCTCCTTAGGACTAGAAAATGCCTCTTGTCGGTGTTGCATGTGTTCTTCCACTACTCTAACCTTCAGAGAAAAGGTGACGAATGCTGGAAGGTTCCCAACTAATGGTTGATTGGCCTAATCTTGGTCTCTTTTGTGTACTACATCCTTTGGCATCTCTCCAAATACTAAATATTGATAGTGAATGGGAAGATAGTATTGGCTTGGGCACTTCTTAATTTTCTTCTTCTTCACTAGCAACTATTTGCTTTAATTTGGTGACTTGGCTGAAATAGTTGTCCATAAGACAATTGTCATCATGTGTCACGAGTTCCCCCTAGAAAATAGACCATGTGACAAAACATCCCTTCTCTTCTCATCATATAGCCAATGATGCAAAATCAACTGACCAAGTTCTAGATACAAAGAAGCCATTGTCACTATATGTCCACTTCTGGTTGGATGTACATCAAAAAAATTCTATGGGGTTGCAGGCAGTGTGTGCATGCTGAGCTCAGATTTTGTAGGAAATGAATTCAATAGTAGTCATTTATGACATTCATCTACATATATTTGACTGAATTTAGTGATTAAAGAACTCCAAGCTCACTCTTGCTGGAACTTTCATCAATTTGGGGTTTCTCCTAGGTAATTTCTGCCTTCAGTCATGTTATGCTTGTTTCCTTTCGTGTTTTCAGTTTTCCTATGTTTTTATATGCTCCGATTGATGTTCTAATGAACAAGTATGAAGAATATAACAATTTGCAGAGATCTGATTTTCACAGTCCTCAACATCTCGGATCAAACACCCTGATCCATCATCAAGAAGAGAGCAAGACAAGAGAAGAGAAGAAAAACTTTTCTCTATATAAGGATTGTTAGTGTGCTGGTGATTTAGAATCTGTAATTGAAGAACTTTTAGTGGAATAGCTGATTCAGTTTCTGGATCATCTATTAACTATTTCCTGTCAAGATCAACTCCTCACAGCCAGGAGGACCTCCCATTTTATGTAACCAGATCTTGTGCCCTTCAATAAAAAACAGTGACCAAGACCTCTGTCAACTTGTTCTTCAGTGTATGGCATGTCCCACCACTATAATTCCTCAGAGCATTCACTACAAGGCAGCTAAGGAGTTTTGAGAACAAAAAAACTCACAAGGAAAGACAACTGCTCCATCAAGCACAATATGCCAATCTTTTTAATCAACAAAATTCTTGAGACCCATTTTTTGTGGTATTCAACTATCTAAACTCGAACCTTGGGAAGACAAATCTTTAAGGATTATTCATGCATTTGTCAATTTATACAGGGCTCACAGGGTACTACAAAAAAATTGTGAGGAACTATGGGAGGATTGTAATGTCCCCACTTTGAAATGGAATTTAATAATAAATAAAAATAATAAAATTAAAATATTAAAAATTAAATTATAATATAAAGAATATAATTTATTATAATTAATTAAAATTTAATTAAGTTAATGAATGGTTAAAAGACATGGAAGGAAAAGTTGTGACTCCCTCAACAATAAGATATAAAAAGGAGAAGAGAACCTCATTTGGGAGGGGGATAACTTGGAAATCAGAAGTGCAGATCTGATTTAAATAAGAAGTGCAGGTCTGATTGTGAAAGGTTGTGTCCCTTTCAAAGGGCATAAATAATGAAGAGTTGCGCACTTTCAAAGGGTGTTAATGGTGAAAGGGTGTGTCTCTTGCCAAAGGGCATACATGATGAAGAGGTATGACCTCTCCCTCACATTGAGAAATATAAAGAAAAAGGAATCAAAGCATCTAGTAACATCACCATGGATCAGATCAGATCAGAACTGTTATTAAGTTACAGGCAGTAACATCCTTGTTCTTGGTGGTATGCATGGGATGTGTTTAATAAGTATGCTTAATATATGAAGCCCAATAATGTTCTTATGCAGAATTGATAGTAATATTAATATGGACTGCAATATGTATGACAGTCATACGTAATTTCATATATATATTCATAATACATAAGAAATATTTATACTTACAGTCTAAGAAGATGGGAATGAGATGTACCAAAGAGGGGCAGTCTAAATCCAAGCAATAGGTTAACTCCCAAGATAGGGTGGGGATCAACGACCCATAAGCCTTGAGGGTATAGACCCAAGATAAGTAAGGGCTTGGATCTGTAAACTTTGAGGGAACCTATTGTAGTTGGTCTCTAAGCACTTTGGTGACATACGTAAACCCTTCTCCCTTAAAACTGAAGTAGTAGCAAGTTTTGATATCTATATTAAGAACTATGAATAATGAAATTAATCATTTAATGAGGAAAATGGATAAACACTTGATAATAACTAATTGAAGAATATCAATCAATTTTAATATATTGAAATAGATCAGGTAGGGGGCATTACAAGGATTGCTGTTATTCTTATCACCTTTAATAAGAAAAATGTATTCATAATAGACTCATGGGAAGCTTCTTAAGAATTTCAGAAGTTGAAATAAGTAATGTGTGCTACTCCTGTACTAGCCACACCAGATTTCAGTTAATCTTAGCATGTAGGACTGATAGCTTTTGAAAGTCGCTAACTCAAACCAAAAAAATGCAATTAATACAACTTATGAATAGGAAATGATTGTTTTACATGCAATCAAGAAGTGGCAAGGTATTTGGTGGAGAATCACTTTAACATAAAAAATGGACCATAAGAGCGTAACATGATTTTTCAGACATTGACTCTCTACAAATAAACAAAAAAATTGTGGTTCGATAACAATTGGTTATGGCTTTGAGATGATCCTCTATTAGAAATTTAGAAGCAGGACGAAAATGTAGTGGATAAAGCACTTTCTATAACAGAGGAAGACAAACCTCTCCTTTGCACCATCTGCATTATGCAACACGATTGGGTTGAAGAAGCCAAAGAAGAATGAAAATAGGATACTGATAGCTAATAGCTAATTTAAAAGCTGACTCATAATTCAAATAACATGAATAAATTTCTTGGAGAGCACAGACATTTTGATAGAATGATCGGCTATTTCTTTGCGAGAATTTGGACATGAATAACAGCATATTATAAAAACCCCATGCATCCCCAATTGATGGTCACTCGTGATTCATTAAGACTTATCAAGCGGTCAAAAGGGATTTCTTTTGGGAAAGTCTTAAAGTAAAAGTCCAAAAGTCGTTTCATATGACAACAACACAAGGTAAAAACAATCAAAACCCTAACACTACTACAACCCTTGTTCATTGATATTAGTCGTTGCCCTTGAAAGCCTGAATATTATCATGATGTTTGTTGATTTGCAGCTTTGCTCACCAAATATGCAAACTTTTGTGGGTTGCTCATCCATTTAAAACTACTAAGGTAGAAAAGACATTTATGGAACTAAATGTCAAATGATAATTGTAAGCAACACAAAGCTAATATTAACCAGTAACTTTTGAATAGGGTTCTTTGAATCATTAACCACTCAGCATGCACATAGTTCCTTCTCTCATCCTCAATCAGATGAGCAGACAGAAGTAGTAAACAAATTCTTAGAGGGATATCATTGTTTCTCAATTGCCTTCAGCTGAATAGTGATATAATACTACCTTTCAAGCTTCTACAAAGATGACTCCATTTGATAATAAGTATACATCACCATCAATGACATCATACTTTTAGGGACATTCCATAGTGACAGCTGCTGAACCATGCTCGGCAACACTATCATATGCATGGAATCCTAAGAATTATCTACCCTTGGTACAAAACCTAATGAAACAACAAATAGGCAAGCATGGGACTAAGAGACATTTTGAATTATCAATTAAGCAATTGGGTCTTCCTGCCACTACAGCCCTACAAGAAGCAATCTCTCAGGCAGTGAAAAGGAAAAAGAGAAAATCAACACTCTATGGGCTCTATAAAGTGCTTCCATAAGACTGATTGTGTGTCTTACAAGTTGGAATCACCTCTTCTTTGAGGGTGTAATGTCCCCATTCGGGATTTACCTTAATTTGGCCCTGAGACAACACTTCCCATTTTAGGTTAGAGTTGTAATACATTTATAAATATAGTTTTATCAGATCGGAAGGCATTTCATTATACTATTTAACTTAAAATTCTAAGGATAGTTTGAAGGATAGAAATTATCTTAATTTGTCTACTTGAAATATATGCCTCAATGTTGTACATTGCTGCTGCTCAACTACCGTCAGGTTATAGTAATAATAGATTCCTTGCAATTTATGCTATAGTTCTCCCTTTCAACTTGATCTTCAAATGCTATGTAGTGACTATAAGTCTGCCACACGATTCTCTTCACAATAAAGTTCTTTATATCACCTTTGAAACTGCTATAAATCTGATCACAGTTCTGCTATAATATGATCACATGTTCTCTCTCAATAGTCTGCTATAAACTATTCGTAAGTCCTCTCTATTAGATCTGTTATAATCTTTCTATATATCTGCCTTTGTGTAGATCTGATATATGTTTAAGGACTAGGACGACTTTCTATATCTGTTGAGAGTTTGAAGGATAACTTTATCTGAATTGATTATCTGCAAACTCAGATCGGACTCTCTTAATATTCCTTCCCTTTTTCGTTTCTTCTTACTTCTTATTTCCAAGTTATAATCCTTTTTGAATTGAATGTTATTCTTCCTTTTATTTTATGATAGTTGTAGATGTTTGATCCTGCATATCTTCTCCTCCTGTGATCCCCCATCTGGGGGTGAATCGGATTGTCTTAATATATGATGGGGAAGGGTGTTTTAAACAGACATGAATTCTTAATTTATCCCTAATCGCACCTTTTCACATTTTAGCAAATTAGTTATATGCTTCATTAATATTTACTAAAGCCGCATCCTTTCTGATTGCTAATGATTGGAGGTTAATCAAATACTAATAATAATTATTTGTTATCCTCAAGATAGAGTTCGATGCTCATCCTGAGTGCAACATGGAAGGGAACTATCTCCGTGAAATTCCCGTAAGAAGGACCAGCTCCTTTTTGCAAGACCATACCCCTTAGTCTTAATTCAGATAACACAACACTAAAGTGTAACCATCCTTCACGATGCCTATGGGAAATACAGAATTTGATAGTGTCATCCTCAAATGTTTTCGGCATGTCTTCATGAATCTCTCAAATAGAAATTAATCTTTCATATTTGACTTTATGGGACCGCCGTAGCTTGTTTTTTCGCATTACTGGATTAACATATGTCGACTCTGCCTTGGTCAACACTCTTTGACCGCTCCTTATTATCCCTCATACCGGTCCATTCCTTAAGTCTGATTTGGTCAAAAGCTATCATAAGAACTTCTGTACCTCATTGTTATTATGTTGTGAATCTTACTGGTTGTATACAGATTGCTGTTCTTGTTATTAAGTATAATCGAATATTGGATACTAAATAGTATGTGAGTCTTAGGCATTACACCCCATCTTCCCTCTTTGCTACGTAGCTTTCCTTGTCTCTTTTATACATGTATTAGCAGTTAGTTGTTGCAAAGGCAGACAAATCTGATGCTGCCACTATGTGTTTGCCCCATTGCTTTGCAAATATAATTGGGGACCTTCCTCCTAAATAATTATTGAGTTTGTTTTTTTCTTCTATGTTTCACTTAGAGGCTTGTGTCTATGCTATGATATTTATAAATATACAGCTAGCTATTAGTATTATGTATAATTGCTAATCTGATTATTGGGTTAAGGATGGGGACATGACATCTGCCTTCCTGTTCTATGAGCATTGGCTCAATTTCATGGTTTTTGTAGCATCTGGTGATGGTTTGGTGTCCTATTGACTCCATGAATTGTGGCAATGATTTTTGTAGCATTCTGGGTTTTTCTCCGTCTATCCTCCTTAGTCCTTGGAGAAAATTGCTATTTATTGTAGTAAGTGCTCATTTTGGCACCAATCTTGCTAGGTTTTTCTAGGTTTTTTCTCCTCGGTCATTGGAGAACACTGCTATTTATAATTTTATAGTCAATGCTCATTTTTGCACCAGTTATCATCCTTCGACACCAGTTATGTTTTGGCGTGATCAATTTCCATTTCCAGTGTCTTGGTGAGTTTTCTATAATGTAGTTGATAATGTTTTAATATTTGTACTTAAAGTAATAAACTGACGTTTTATTATTCACTTTAGTGTTTAAATATTAAAAAGGTGGTTTTTGGTTCCCCAAGTTGGAAGCCTAAGAGATGTACAGGATTTTAGTGTATAAAAACTTTATGGAGGCTTTTTCGAGGGAAAATAAAATATTAAAATTTCAAAATGCCCTAATTCCCTCCAAACTCTATAAATTGGTGTTTTGGCTCTCATTTCATTCATTCAGGGTTTGCACACATACTGAGATGCAGCTGGAGTGAACAAAGAAGTTCTTCCAAGGGTTGAATGAGGACAGAAACTCTCATCAATATTCACTAGTTTCAATGGTGAAAGATCCATCCTAGCTGGTTTGGTGTTTTCACACAAGAAACATACTGATTTTCATGGAATTTGGTAATCCATGGTTTTGAAAATGATGAAGATTTTCACGGTATTTTGGTTTTAAGTTTTGGAGTTTGTGTTGTTGATTATTTGCAAAGGTTTTGTTGTGATTTGCAGAGGTCTCTATGCTGTTTTTTTTAGCTGGCCATACTTCTTCCCATGCTGCACATACCCTACAAAATGGATGTGTGAGCTAAAGTTTTGATCAGAATTTTGTATGTATCATGCTGGAGATGTTTTCAGACTTGTTGCATACTCCATTTTGCCATTTTGGTGATGTTCCACTGAGTTGGAGGTACTCTTACCTGTTGGTTATCTTTGCTGGGTGTTAGCAGAGTGTTGGAGGTTGGAATAAGGTGTTTGGGTAGCTGTTGCAGACTGTGTGAAGTTTAATCAGACCTGTCCATTGCTGCCTTTCATCTTTCAGCCTTCTGAGATCTTTGACCTGGGCATTCCATGAGCATTGAAGATAGTACGTGTAGCTTGGAGGGACTTGAAGGAGTAACTTGTTGATGGGAAACAGACCCAGCAACAAATGCCATACTTGCAGCCACCTGGAGTTTGTTGATTGCAGCAGTTAATTGACAGTATGTTAATTAATTACCCTTTCAATTAATTGGTTATCATGTTGATTGATGCCACTCTTGTTTGAACAGAAAGATGCTATCAAGTGTGTACCATTTTAAAATGTTTTCATGAACAGTGATGCCCTTGATATCGAAACTTAATAGCAGAAATTAATTTCAGAACATAGTGATATCAGATTTACCTTATTGTATGTTCATCGTATGTACATTGATGTTCCATTTTTGACAAGTAATGCAATGCAAACTATAACTTTCATTATGTCAACAAATAAACTTCTTGTGGAAAAGCAAGTTGTGGCTTGGTAAACATTTGCAAAAAAAACAAAAACAATCAGGGGGTGATATTACAAAGGGCGCATCTAGTCTCCAATGTTACTTGTTAAGAGAAAGCTTGTCAGTAATAGGAGTCCAGTGTAGATGGACCTTCCAAAGTTAAATGAGGAAGGCAAATTGATCATGGAGAAAGACGGAGTTTTGAAGGAACAAGTGAAGCATTTGCACAACAAGACAATCATATAATGTCCCTTAAAAAGAATACACCATTGAAGGATACCACATTGAAAGATGAATACTTTCTACAAGAGCACTTTCATTTGGAAAATATTGTGGCCAGTCTTCTTTAGAAGGTAGCCAGAGTCGGGTGCCATGTTATGACACTAACCCTTTGCATGTCCTTGTGTTTATTAGGTAATGATTGTGGCATGCATAATCATCAACCGAGTTATATATTCATTTAAAGATTTATAATTCCTATCTAATCATCCTCATTATGGGGTTTTGGGGATGCTATAACATAATATCAGCTACATATATGAGCTACGTAGTCTTTTGCCAAGCATCAAGTTTTTCTGGCCTTGGTCAAGTGGATTCTGGAGGACACCACTTCCACGGGGTTCTGCTTTCATTCAATACTTAAGCATTTGTCGCCTACATGAATCTATTAAAGAATATGACATCTGCACTCTTCATTTATTTCACTGCTGTGTTAAGATTTGTGCTGTCATTTCTGCTATGATCTGTTGTTGACAATGTGTGAATCTGTTATAAAAAAATTCAGAAAGCCCTATATTACAAATTGTTGTAAGAAAATTAACGCATTAGAAACAAAACAGCAATAGCAATGATTGTGAGATGCCAGTCTGAAGAGAATTATGCAACAAGTATTGAATTCCAAGATTAACCAAATCCCCAGAAAAATTTGCCAAAACCAAATAAACAACTAAGCATTTAACCCTTTTCATCAGCTCTTGTTCTGCATCTTGAGGCATCTGATACTCCATGAGAATGAACACATTAGATAAGCACATCTTATAGATTATATCGGATCTATCATGCTCTGTTGTTAATTTCATGAGGCTGCTGTGTCTAACTATTTTACACTCAATTTCTTACTAAATATTAGTGAGTTCATTCGACATAACGAAAAAAAGACACAGTAAAATCAGTGTCAGTTGTCTCTACATCATATAAATTTTCAAAGACAACCAAACCACAGGTCACTGGGGCAAATTTTCATAGCTGGCTTAATTTTTCAATACTAGTGCCAATAAGCTTTTCCTCAACTAATTGATCAATAATTGCTTCTGATGCAAAGCCATGTCATTGATGGATAATAATAATACAAAATTTTCTAGGATGAGAAATATATACATATATTGTTTATTTTTATAAGGGAATTCCAGCATCACTTTTAACTTTTAATACAATGAAAGATACTTCTTAGTCTGGAGGTATAGGCATTAGACAAGATGTCTCTCTTAAGCTAACCTTATGGATGATTGAGATTGCACAGCTTTAAATTGACTTCTCATATAATGAAAGGTTATCGACTTATGAAGAACAATTTAATTCTCATTAAATTTCCTTCTACTAGTATGTTTCCTCTACTTCAACGTTATATATTTCAAGATTTGTCAGTCTTGTTTTGGAGGGGTTTCATTAAAGTGTAACTCAACAAGACCAAAACAATTGTAATGCCCTTGGTAGACGAAAACCCAACAGTACTAAACCCCAGCGGAAATTCCTCTGTCATGTTGGTGGACATGTACCCAAACCAGATGATAGGGCAGCCATGTGTCCACAAGGGGGTTCACCTTTTGGTGCTCTAAAGGGACGAAAACCTCACCCTGGTGGGCATCATTCACTAACAGTCTAGGCTTTTGGCGTAGTGGTTGCCTTGCTTGGTATCAAAGCCAAGGACTCAAAGTCAAGACCTATAGAGCATGGTAGGCTTGTAATGCCCCTCCTAGATAAAAACCCAACAAAACCCTAGCAAACGTTCCTCTATCATGTACTTGAACTAGATTGTGGGGCAACCACATGTCCACGAGGGGATTCACCTCCTTGTTATCTCATGGGAAGAAAACCTCACTCTTAACACTAGTGGGCACCATTCACTAACAGGCACCATTCACTAATAGTAGTTGCCTTGCTCTAAAATATGCCTTTTTTAATTAAGACAATATTTAATATTATTTAATTGCGCCCAACAATCTCTAATATTATGGGCAATTTAATAATATTATTATAATTAAAAGAAAAGGTATTTTAAAATAGTATTATTAAAATAAAAGTATTTTTAAATCCTTTAAATAAAATCAAAAATCAAAAATTAATAAAAATTTAGGACCTAAGAGCCCAATTTGAAAAGGTATATCAAGGTGGTGCATATCTTCATTTGAACATCATTCAACCTATTCTTTTGCATCCAATTTTCAGAGTTCGGTTGTTTGTTCAATCTAGGGCATTAAAGGACAAAAACCTTTGGTTTGTCCAAGGTTTGAGAGGACAAAAGCCCTCTTGAATTCCACATTTGGGAATCAAGAACAAATACTCTAGTTTCCAATCTTGGGTGATTCCATCTAGGAATCGTGGAAATCGCGGTTATGCTGACTTGTGGAGGATTTGAAGATATTTTCAGTTTTGCTACAGTGACGCTACAGTGTTTTTTGCAAGCAAAAATGATTATTTCGTTGCCTTATCATATTTGAAGGTTTCTAAATTGGTTTACAGTATTTTAGAGAATTATTGTGCATCAAAAAGTGCTGAATCTAAATTGTTTATGACATTTCCAGTCAACCCTAGATGAGCACCACCTTTGAAGTAAGAAAATCGGACATTTTGAGCATTAAAACAGTCTCACAGCCACTGTTTGCTCTACTTCAGTCATCTTTTATCAACAATCAGCAATTTGAAGTAAAGTACCAACCTTGCAAGGAGAACACTCGTGATTTTTGACATATTGGAGATGTTTCCAGGGCAGCTCTCAATTTTATTAGAATTTTTATTGAAATCTCTTCCCAACCTTGAGAGGAAGTAGCATCATGAAGGGTTTGCATACAATTTCAGTCACAATGTACCTTCCTAACAGCTGCTGTACAACTTTCCAGACATAATGCAATGCCATACAATTGTACCAAGACATGCAGCAGCTTGTAAGTGCAAAAAGTTAAATTAAATAATCAACATTTTGGCAATAATTTTCTTTTTTTCAAAATTAAAATAAGTGCCCGGTAAACTTTTTAACGTGACTGGTGACGCTGGCACAACACGCCCTCCATTCCCACATGAAATGAGAGCTATGAACCAGTGAGATCACAAACAGAGGACCTCATCCCCAATTATCAAAGCTCGGGCTCAAACCCATGAGCACCATGGATCAGCGAAGGTACAAGCCTGCGATCACAATGGCCCAGCGAGGGTTTGAACCTTGGTGACCACAACAACAACAACAACACTTAACCAACACACTATGGGAAGAACCCCAGCAATAAAAAATAATTATTTTAGAGGGTTTCAAGTTATTTACTGTCCTAGGGTTTGTTCTAATTTTTCTAAATCAGTTAGGGTTTATTTCATAAACAAGAAATTTGCATTTTCAAAGTTATTTTGGTTAGCATATTTCATTTTCAATTAATAATTCAGAAATAAAAAAATCAGGATTTGCCATTACAATATTTAAGGGACATTATAGAGGTATCAAAGCTGGAATCCTACCAGCCTGTTTTGCATGTTAAAGAGATGAAGACTTTTCAAGAATCCACATTATAAATGTTATGGGAATTGCATAAATATCAAAAGGATTTAGTTGCATATCCAAAGGATTTAATTGCATGGATAAAACATTCAGAGAGAATAGCTAAGATAATAATCGGGAAGCAAAAGGAACAATCAAATTCAGAGTCACAACATATCAAGGACCAAGAACTATAGAAACAAAAAAAGGCAGGTTGAAAGTAAAGGTACTTAGTAGGAGGGGATGTTTTATTGGTTTCTAACAATGGCAGATGTCAGCAAAAGATCGGTGTAGTGGAGGTGGGAATGTTTCCACTTGTTAGAGGCAAAGAGCTCAAGCTGAAGGAAGATGCACCAAACCATGCACCATCTTTTAAATTTCAACATGACAAGTCATTGATTGTTTTACAAAAGAGCATTGAGGATGAACTTTTGGTTCGCAGCCAAAGGTATAAAAATGTTCCAATTTATTGCTCCCTATGTCTATTAAAGTTATTTTGTAATATTTCTATAATGGTCATTCAATTAGTTAATTTAGGATCTTTCCTTTTCATAGTTATTTATCATTTAGAATGTTTCTCTTCGGTCTTTTGTTTCTGTTTTAGAAACTTTGCTTGCAATTGCTTATCTAAGGAGCCTTCGTCTCCTTTGTTAATAACAACAATCAATTATTATTTCAATGTCATCACAAGATTCTTTCCATCATGGAAGCATGCCAAAAAAGGTGATAAAGTAAGAGATACAACTTGAAGCATAGGGCATGTGGACTTTTCGTTTCGAGCTCCAAATTATTTTTATCCAATTGCTTATCTAAGGAGCCTTCGTCTCCTTTGTTAATAACAACAATCAATTATTATTTCAATGTCATCACAAGATTCTTTACATCATGGAAAGCATGCCAAAAAAGGTGATAAAGTAAGAGATACAACTTGAAGCATAGGGCATGTGGACTTTTCGTTTCGAGCTCCAAATTGTTTTTATCCAACTAATTCCTTGGGGGTCAAAGAGGATAGAAGCATTGGTGCTGCTATTGAGTTCTCACCTATTGCATTTGGATTGAAAGGAAGTTTATGAAGAATCAGATACGATTTTTTGTGCATTCTAACCACTTTATGAAGGATCAACAACATTCATGGTTCATAGATCACTCGTGGGAGCCAAGTAACACAATTGAATACAAGATCATGGGGTGATGGCAAAAAGGAGATGGTCATTACTGGTTGTTTGATGCTAGATGATGGTAAGCAAAATAGGTGTCATTTTGATGTTCAATATGTTGTGACTAAGGGTGGTCTGGTATTTTGGGTATCAAGCTACAAGCAAGTTGGAGGATTCATTAAGGATGAGACACTGCAAATTCCTAGCATCATGAAGGCAAGGAGATTGGTCATCCTTTTGGATGAGCAAGAGATATGCAAAGACTTAAACGGTCTTGGAAGGATCAGCAAAACATGGAGCTCATATGGGTGCATTTTATGGGAGAGTTCAAAATGGAGTGGGAATCCACGACAAAAGAGATATAACTTCAAGGTATCAAAGATGGAGATCCAAGAGTTGCAATGGTTATGAGGATGGAAGACCATTGAGTGGCAATCACGTATTTTTGCAAAGGTGAGATGCCTGATCAATATGGTGTTTGGTCTAATTTGGATATGTTCAACATCATACTCCTAAGAAGGCCACCAAAAGGAATAATTGTAAGATGGAACTTTCTTGTTGAGAATCACCAACTTGACATAATGATGATGAGTATTGGTTGCAATAGATATGAGCTAAAGGCCATTTTGAGTATGGTTCCAAATTTTAGATCTATTGTCTTCAATATTTCCAGCATTTTGTATTAAAATAATATTATATGTATTGTATAATGGTCATCTTAATTGCCGTCTTAGTTGTCATCTTAAGTTATTTTTAGAGTCTTAGATTGAAATAGCTAGTCGCTATTTTTAGCTTCTGTTTTAGCTTCAGTTAACTAATTGTTACTTTTAAGAAACATCGTCTTGTAATCTCTATTTAAGAAGCCTTCGTCTCCTCTGTTTAATATTGAAATTGAATTATCTGAACATTTTGTACACTTTCCTTGCGGCCAAAGAAGAGTTTCCAGTCACATGCTAGGGGAGTTTCCAACCCATTATTATTGTTGAGGTGTTTGTAGCTAACACAAGGTGGCTTCAAGCTATTACATTTCTAATTCTGAGCAAAAGAATGCAACGTTACAGCAAAGGTATGGAGAATATCTTTTGGTTTAATGTTGTGTACAAGGTATCACATGTTGAGATCACACAGTGAAAAGATCCCAGCATTTTTACTGCTTTTGGGGGAGAAAGTTGGGGTGATGTATGACTGTTACAGCTACCTTCTAGTTCACATAGAGTCTAATCCAAACCATTTTTCAAGTGGTAAAAGCTTGGGACATCGTGGTTAGAGTCTTTGGAGTCCAAAGTAAACATATAACACTAGTTTAGAAGAGATGAACATATCTGTTGGCATGCAATGGTCACACTTCTTTGAAAAGTACATTACAAACTTGAAATTCAAGATGGATGAGAAGGAGGTGATACTCAACGGCATATTGAATGGAGTCCCAAGCATGGCTCAAGTGAAAAGAAGAAAGGTGAGTGTTCAAGGAACCCAAGCCACTCAATGCATCGAGATCATCAAAAATCCACTCCAAGGTAAGATACTTTGTTATTATAATGTTTAGTTTGTTTTAAATGTGTTCATTGTGGAACATTGAAGATGACCACTCAATGAGATATTGGCAAAACAAGATCTTTTGGGCAAAAAACCAACTTAACATGGCTTGCTGGATTTTGGTGGCAAGAACTATGACCCATGGATCACTATGAGTGTTGTTTCCCATTCTAGAACTGCTGTTGCCCACATTTCCAGCTTCCAACACATTCCATTGGCAGCCATAAAGAAGTTTTTAATCACAAGGAGGATGCAAGTCCCTTCCCTGGTGAGAAGTCTGCAGCTGATATAAGATGGTTTCCAGCCACTACTATTCTAATTTTGAGTAAGAAAATGAACTGCTACAGCCATGGAACCCCTTGGGGTAACATGGAAAGGAATTGTGGAGACCAAGGTGACCATTATAACAGCAATATAGAAGAGGTGAGTATAGTTGTTGACACGAATTGGTTACATGTATTTCGAAAGTCCATATTAGAAAGGGATTCAAGATGAAGGGAATGTTTTGTCAAGGCAACTATCTTGCTAAGGCAGTCATGAGCATCACATGGAGACCTCAAGGAGAAATTTACATAAAAATCAAAGTGGTGCAGCCAAAGCATAGTGAGGTGGCATCAAACTTGGAAGGTTGTGCAAAGATTCAACCCCAAGGAAAGAGAAGAACAATTGTTGATGATTTCCTACTACCCAAGGAAGGGGGAACATACCAAAGACAGATATGAACCAAACTATCATCATTAATGCCATTGTTATCACCATTATCAGACACTGTATTATAAGTTACACTCAATACAAGTGGATATGCAAGTGTTCTCAGTCATGGGAAGGGGTGTTTTACAGTTTGTGACTCTACTAACAAAGAATTTACAATCTTTACAGGGATGTTTTCAGACTCTACATAGCTCAATTTTTTTTCTTTTTGCAAATAAGTTTTAGCATTGCAACCGCTATATTATTGTCATATTGCTGGTCTTGCTAATCCCAAATCATGAGCTGCTCTTATAAGTCATGAACAGCTGCAAGTGTGCACATTTTATAGAGGTTTTATCACTAGCCAATGTTGGTAGTGTTGTGAGGTATTCACACATCGCCCCATTGCAAATGGGGACCCCATTTTTTCCTACTTTCTAGGGTAGTGTTAGAATCCTTAGCTATTAGCCTTTGCATTGAAGAGGTATAGATGGTCAAGAAGCCAGGAGTCAGGTGGATAGCCTTGTGTGAGGTGTGAAATGAAGAGTTATGAGATGAGTAAGTGGTTGTCAGCTCGATTGGTCAAGGTCTACGGTAGTAAAATGCTAGAAAGGAGAGGTCAAGTGATATCAACTTGAGCATAGCAGGTAAGGAAGGTCAGTTGCAGGTTGAAAGCGCAAAATTTGACTAAGTACATGAAGATTTCCTTTGCTCCCTCTCAGGGGCAGATACGTCTTCGAGTGCTCTTCCCTTGGAGCGAATTTACCTCAAGACCTTTGAATGAACATGATTCAATGTATTTGAATTGTCAGAATGGATAAAGATGAGCAAGACTTAAATTGAAGGCTACTTCAAGTGCTCTTTGATAGGAGCGATATTTCCTTTAAGGCCTTCCATGACGTAAATTTGACATGCTTTCATGAATGAGTGTTTGAAAAACCTAAGGTTTGAGTCGATGAAGCAATGAAAATGATTGAGAGCGAGTTTAGTTTTGATTTGAAATTCACTTCAAGTGCATGTAAATTGGAGCGAACTTCAAGTGCATGGATCATGGAGCAAACTTCACTTCGGGTGCTTCTAATTGAGAGAGAATTTGCCTCATTTGCCCAAGATAAGATGCTAAATTGTTTATAGATCATTCCCTTCAGCTGATTTGATGTCTCCATATGCTTAGAAAAGAATAATTCTGAGTTAAGAAGATGAAAGGCAAGAATTGAGAGTAACTTCAAGTGCATGTGATTTGGAGCGAACTTCAGGTGCATAGGTTTTGGAGCGAACCTCATGTGCACACCTTTTGGAGCGAACTTCATGTGCATCCACTCTAGAGCGAACTTCAAGTGCATGAACTTTGGAGCGAACTTCAAGTGCGTCCCAATTGAAGCGAATTTTACTTCATGTGCTCCACTCTCAAAGCGAAATTCCTCTAGAGGCCTTCCCTAAGGTTAGTTTGTCATGTTTTCATCAATAAATGGTTGAAAGACTCAATGTTAGAAGTTTAGAACCCATACAATGAAGGGAAATGAGTGAAAGCAAGTTCAATGACAAGTTTGAAGATCACTTCAAGTGCTCCTCTTTTGGAGCGAATTTCACTTCAAGTGCTCCTTCTTTGGAGCGAATTTACCCCTAAAGCCTTGATTGAGTGTGATTTAGTGCATCTGAATTGTCATTAGTGAGCGAGACTTCGTTTTGGAAAACAACTTCAAGTGCTCCTTCTTTGGAGCGACTTCAACTTCAAGTGCCCCTTCATGAGAGCGGATTTTCTCTAAATGCTCTTATCAAACCTGCAAATCACATAAAATCAAAAATCATATCAAATTAAGAGATTATAGAGGCTATATGTCATGCATGTTTGATGCTCATTTGTTTGTTTTGCAGGAGATGAAGAAAGAAATCAAGGGGATCGGGATGGAGGGGGATCAAAACAAGTGTTCTAAGGAAGAAATTTTAATGTCAAGGTCAAGAAGATGTCCTCAAGAGGAAAACTTCATCAGCAAATACAAACAAAAACATCAAGGATGGTGATTGCAAAGCAAAAGGAGGAAGATTGTAAGATCTACAGCACCATGCAAAAGGGGAAAACTTCATTTACAAGCACGAGAATGCCCAAGAGGAATCTCAACTCTCACCGCACCGTGGAGACATGAAGAGATCAAAGGAGTGCAAAGGAGAAATCATACAATCATCCCAAGGCAAGCAGGTGAGGATGGAAGAATGACTCAGCTACATCAATGCTTCCCATCATCATCATATTGAGCAAGGGAATAATGTTGAGTATCAAGAGATATCTCTCAACATCCCTTCATGATGATGAATCAAGTCTATAAAACCAAGTAGAGGTGGCATCCTAGTCACTACCTCCACCAATCAAGGAGTTCCACATCAACATGTCTTGATTCAATGAACTTGACTCGTTCATGATGGCACAAACTCCAATGCACCCACCCCCGTTAGCCATTGGTCAAATATTCCAAAGAGGACATGTGTCCAAGCATTGTAATTATTTCATTGGCCAGAATAGAGTTTGTTGTAACAAACCCTAATTAGGGTTTCATTGTAAAATCTCGGCCATTGATCTCAAATTGATCTAAGCCATTGAATTGTATTGAGAGCATTATAAAAGGCTCAAGTTCTTCATTCGTAAAGGTTAATAGATAGTAATAGAAGAAAAGAATAGTTAGTAAGAGTGAATACTGAATAGTGAATAGCAATTAGAATAGAAGTTAGATTAGGAGAAGGCAAAGATTGTTGCCAAAACCTTGTTGTAAAGAGCATATGATTTCATTGAAGTTATGGTGAATTGATGTGTTATTTCAACAAGTCACATGGTCTCTACTTCTCAATTCTTTTGCTTTCATGTTGATTAGATTGAATGGAAGAATTTGTTGAATACATTTATATGGAATCCGTTTAGTCCATACCGCTAGCCTCTTGCTGATTGCAAGTGTGCCTTGTGTGGTCAACTGGAATGATATGAGCTTAACTTCGAATTGTTATAAATCCATTGTTTATGCATTAACTTGAATGGTGATCAATGTTTGATGATAAGGATTTGAATATCTTTTAATCTATCCCTTAGAAGATTGTACTGAGCTTGTGTCAAATTGTTCGAGTTGATGGTGAGACCTCGCTCAGTAGGATTCCATTGAATCATTCACTCATTTTCTTGCATTCTTAAGATTAGAATAGGCTTCTTAAACCCTTTCCTTTTGTCCTTTTTTCAACTCAAGCTAGTTTAGCATAAAAAAAGGCATCACAAGATTGCAACATCAAATGATCAAGTTCCAGCGATTCAAGCATTCAACAATTCAATGTAAGTCCCTTTGTGATCCCAGCATAATCACATCAAACGATTGAGCCAATCCACAAGTCAAGACTGACATACAAGAACCTTGAAGTTATCTCAAGTGATCCTTAAGCTAATCTTCAGCATTTGAGTAACTTTGTTCAATAGAGGATAAGATACTTTTGGGTATTTTATTCTGTGTTCGCATGTGCATGAATAACACATCAACAGGTAGGAGGTTTCAGCTGAAGGGAACAAATATTTCAACAATCATAGATCTCATTTGAAAGAGATTCCAGGTGATTTGTGACTGTTGTAACTTGTTTCCAACCCATACACAGTCTGATTTGCACTATATTTTGAGAGGTACGACTTACCATCTCATTATAAGGGTCTATAGGAACTCGAGGTTTTAGTAATCTAAATTCTTCATTACATAGGAGGAGCCAAGTGGGGTGATACAAACATAGACATGAGTACATGTGGCAACCCTTGTTTTGGTGGAAGTTTGTAGATATTTTCATGCACCATCAAATAAAAGAAGAACGTCTTAAGAGCAGGTTATTTTTCAAAGAGATGATAAAATTAAATGAGTTTGTATAAGTATCATGTGAATGTTGGAGATAGTAGGGCTCACAGTGTTCTTTGGCAAGAATTATCTCATAAACATTACAGTTTGATTCATGACAATGGCATGGAGACACTCAAATATCTGGTTTCGCATTGACCCCATAGTGTTATTTGACAAGAGATGCTTCATCTAACAAGTACAAGATCTAAACTCTAGGCATTACAACAAGATTCATCATTTAGGTTTGCAATTGCTTGTGGGCAAGCAATTCTAAGAAGAGCAGATGGTCATGTCCCCTTTTGAATTAAGATAATCAATAATATTATATAAGTTGGGCCCAGTAATCCTAATTTTATGGGCAACTTAATAATATTATAATAATTAAAATAAAAGATGTTTTTATACACTAGTATTTAAATAAAAATATTTTTAAATATTTAAAATATAAAAAATAAATAAAATAATATAAAAATTGATAGTATTTTTAAATACTTGGATGGAAATTTAGGACCCAAGAGCCCAATTTGGAAAGGTATATCAAGGTGGTGCATATCTTCATTTGGACATTATTCAAGTAATTCTTTTGCATCCAATTTCAGATTTGAGCAATTTGTTCAATTAGGGCATCCAAAGATAGAAACCCTTGATTTGTTCAAGATTTGACAGGACGGAAACCCTCTTAAATTCCACAATTGGGAATCAAGGACAAAAACTCTTGTTTCCAACCTTGGGTGATTTCATCCAATAATCACGATTATGCTGATTTGTGGAGGGTTTGAAGATATTTTCAATTTGCTAAAATGGAGCTACAGTGTTTTTTGCAAGCAAGAATCATTATTTTGTTGCCTTATCATATTTGAGAGTTTCTGATTGGTTTACGAGATTTTGGAGAGTTTATGACATTTCCAATCAAACCTAGGTGAGTGCCACCTTTGAAGTAAGAAAATTAGACATTTTGAGTGTTAAAAACTTAAAACGGCCACATCAGCCACTGTTTGTGCTCTTTCAGTCATCTTTTATCAGCAATCAGCAATTTGAAGTAAAATGCCAACCTTGCAAGGAGAAATCTCGTGATTTATGACATAATGCAGATGTTTCCAAGGCAGATCTGAATTTTCAATTTTATTAGCATTTTTGTTGAGATTTCTAACCAGCAATTCCATTTGCAGGCATAAAGTAATATTAATTATCATTTGTGAGAGGAATTAGCATCAAGATTGGTCTGCATATCAATTTCAGTCACATTGTACCTTCCTAATAACAGTAGTACAACTTTTCAGACTTCTAATGCGGTGCCATACAACTGAATCAGGCCATGCAGCAGCTTGTAAGTGCAAAAGGTTCAATTAAATATTGTTTTAGAGGTTGTTAAATTTTATCAGCATTTTGACAATAAAAATATATTATTTCTGGAGGGTTTCATGTTATTTTCTGCCCTAGGGTTTGTTCTGATTTTTCAACAGCAGTTAAGGTTTATTTCCTAAACCAGAAACTTGTGAGAGGAATTAGCATCAAGATGGGTCTGCATATCAATTTCAATCACATTGTACCTTCCTCAACAGTAGTACAACTTTCAGACTTCTAATGCAGTGCCATACAACTGTACCAGGCCATGCAGCAGCTTGTAAGTGCAAAAGGTTCAATTAAATATTGTTTTAGAGGTTGTTAAATTTTATCAACATTTTAACAATAAATTTTTTATTTTTTATTTTTTTTTGATAGGTAATAGGCCGTAACCGCAATATTTTTATTGAATTGTAAGAGTTACACCTCGGTTCAGTGTGGGCACTGGTAGGAAAGAACCGAGGTAACAAAACCTCCAGTCTAGCCCAAGGAATTTCTTCCTAGCAGATGAGTTTAACAATAAATATATATTACTTTTGGAGGGTTTCAAGTTATTTTCTGCCCTAGGGGTTGTCCTGATTTTTCAACAGCAGTTAAAGTTTATTTAATAAACCAGAAATTTAAATTTTCAGAATTAAATATTGGTTGGCACATTCCGTTTTCAATTGAATATTAAGAAATAAAAACCAGGGTTTGCCATTACAATATTATGGGGACATTATAACAACTATTTAAAACAAAAACAAGAAAGGGAAATTTGAGGAATGATAGCTAACCTGCTCAACCTTGCATATGTTGATAGCATGTAGCAATATGATACAATACTTGGCCCCAATCCCCTTTCTTTTATTTCCATGAATAGAGTTCTACCTTCTTCAACCATGTCTGCTATGCAATAAACATTTAATATTGCCTCATAGGTCTGTTGGTTCAATTCGCAGTCCGATTGCTGCATATATTCAAATAGCTCTATTGCATCATCAAAGTTGCCAACCCTTGCAGAAGATACAATCAATGCATTATATGACTCAACAGAGCCGTCCATGCCTGCCTCATCCATTATGTCAAAGAAATAATAGCATTCTTCATCAAGCCCTCCTCTAGCATACATCTCTATAATAGAGTTGTATGTATCTTCGTTTGGCTCACTTCCAACCTCATTCATGGTATTAAATGCAACAATAGCATCCTGATGTCAAACTTCGCTGTTAGACAATCTACCACAACAAAAACTGTAATTGCATGAAAGGTGCTTCGAGTAATATTGAAATTGCAGAAAAATGCAATTTGTATCATCTATGTACAAATGAAGCAAGCCCACAGCTCGAGGGAAAAAAAGCACTGAAAAATCAATAGCAGTGAAAATTACCTCATAAAGTGCTGCATTTCCATAAGCATCAATAAAGCTGTTGAAAACTTCCACACTGGGTACTATTCCCCTAGTTTGCATGCGTTGCAGTATTTGCTTTGCATCTTCGTGTAGGCCACCCTTTGCACAGGCAAGCATTATCCCGTTGTAGGTTTCCATCACAGGTTCTACATTCTCTCGCACCATGTCATGGAAAAGTGAAATGACCTCCTGGTAATAGCCTCCTTTTCCAAAAACATCAATGAGGGTATTGTAAGTAACAACATCAGGATCAGTACTACTTGCCTTCATTGAAAGAAAAAGCTCTCTTACATCATCATATTGCCCACTTTTCCCATAGCAACTCAATAAGGTACTATATGTTGAAGCATTTGGGGTGCACCCTGCATTTTGCATTTGCCTAAAAACACCCACAGCTTTCTTGACAATACCAGACTTTGCATAGGCCTCCAACAGTAGATTATATGCAGTAACATCTGGAAAATTGCCCGCCAACTCCAACTCTCTTAAAAGTTCCGGGACTCTGTCAAGTAAACCTGCCTGCCCGAACGTTTCGACCACATAAGTATAAGTAAATTCATTTGGAACAATGCCAGCCTCATTCATCGTCCTAAACACCATCTCAGCCTCATTGGATAAGCCCCGGCTGGCACAAGCACCTAGCAAAGTATTGTAAGTAATAATATCCGGTTGAATACCTTCATGCCTCATTTGTGCAAATAGACCCAACAAACCTTCCCAATCGTACCCACCTTTGGCACAGGCATTTATGATAGTATTGTATGTGATAAGATTGGGAGTTATCCTCTCCCTTTTCATCCTGGCAAGCAGATGAAGCGAGGTCTCATACTGCCCATTCCGACCATAAGCATTTATCAATGCTGTGAAGGAATAAACATCCCAACCCACACCCTGCTCAGGCATTTCCTCAAAAATCTCAGAGCATTTATCAAGCAGCCCCTCTCTGCCCATAATCCCAATCACAATTGTATAGATATGTTCATTGGGTTTGCACCACAGTTGCCTCTGCATATACTTGAACAGCCTGAGAGTCCTCTGCCAGTCCCCTCTCTGCGCAAATTCTCTGAAAATTACAGAGAAGTCATTCAATAAGAGCTTCTTCTTGTAAGGCTCCAAGCATTTGGCTACACTGCCACGAGGGGGCAAGCTGCTAATCTTATTTATTACAGTCTCCACGTCGTAGCTATATTTTCCTGCCTCTACAATAGGCGAGGGGTTTCCCATAACCAATTGTCTTTCCTTCACTTTTGCCACATGTAATTCCCCTAAACCTCTTCTACTGGGTTTTAATGAGCTAAAATAATGAAGAGAATTTCCCTCCTTGACAATCCTACATACACATGGGGGTTTTGACAGCTTACCTGAGGTAAAGACATTAGAATGCCTTTTCTTCCATTTGGGCGCCGCCCTGGATTGTTCAGGCTGTCTCAGATGAAGATTTGCACACACTGGCTGGGGATCCAACCTCACAATATAGTACGCCATTCCTATGTTACTATTTTGAGCCTTCTGTTAACCAGCTGTAATCATTTTAAATCTTCTCTGCCTCAAATTCAATAATTCCTACAACGCATGCCAAATACCAGTCGATAAGCAGGTTGCTGTTGTAAACAAAATCTCTGTTGAAAATGCGCCGCCTTACGGCATTGCCATATCTATAAGTGAGAATTCGCTCACGTAAATATGGTGCTGAAAGAAACACGTAAATTTCATCAGAAATATAATGTTTTTCACTACATGTTATCCATACGTTCAATCTCGAACTCCCACACTACCCAACATTTTGTTCAGTATGGATGAAGGAAACATGACGTTCCTCAGTGCCACAATTGATTCTAATCCACAATTTAGGTAGTTTGTAGGGAATAAATGACTGGTTTATTTTTTAAAATTCAAATAAAATAATTAAAATAAAAGCATAAATCTCTCTATATTTATATATTTTAGGGGAAAGGATTTAGTAGCTGTCCATTTATCAACAAGGGCTTTTGTACACCTAACTTTCCAATTATTATTCTTACAAATAATTAAAAGTCTATCCAATTTTTTAATATTTCAATAGTTTTCTATTTATTAATGTGTAGTTAAAAATTGAATATTTAATTAGAGGAGTTGTGCAACTTTTTTGGTGAGTATAGTGCATGGTTACTAGGGTTCTGCAAAGCTATTGGTCAAAACATTTAGTAGATGAAAATGAATTAGAGCAATTGTGCAATTTTTTGGGTGGTTGTAGTGCATGGTTATTAGGGTGTCTATAAATAGGTATAGAGCAACACCTCCAAATGACCACTTTTGAACCTTTGTGCACATAATGAGTCGTCCTGCAGTCATTGCAACTATCCAAAAATTGAAACAATAGCTTTAAGCTCTTACCTCACATATAAAGAAACCTAAAAAGAATGTGAAAATACAATATACCATTTATGAACTTAGGGTACACGAAGTTAGGGTGGGCAATTGTTGGGTTTTTTGCCTTATTGTGGTAAAAGTATTTGTTGTTGTAGCATCGTAAATTGTACACCCTTAATTAGGGTTGTCCAATTTCACGCTTAGGTTAGCACCGACCTTAGTGTGTCACATTGCATCTTGCATTTTTAGGGCTCTTTAGGTATTTAATTATTAATTTAATTAAATCTAAAGTCCACTCTCATCAATCCACACAACCTAAAATTGGGCACTTAACCCTAGGTGTGCCCCTTTTTATTTCATCTTAATTTAACCCTAATAATGTCCTAATTTCAATCTTCAAGGCACATTTTCACATATCTACACATCTTGGATTGACCCACTGTGTTGGATTTAGCATGAGAATCACAATATATCGCATCCCTAGAAAATCAGGAAAAAAAAAAAGTTGGTCGAACCAAGTAGTATACTACCTAGTCTTGAACTTTTTTCCCTGAATTTCTGGAGCTTAATTTGGCAGTATTATAATGTTCAAATCCCGCTTGGTGCCAATTTTTATAAATTCTAAGTCGGGCTTTTATCAAAATTAATTAGGGTTTCATATATAAAGCCTTTTTTCCCTCGTTTGAGGATCCTAAGGAAGCAATTTGAAAGGAGATCCTTGTGAAGTGAAAGAGCGGCTTTTTGTGAAGTCTCAAATGAACAAATTCATCCATCAATCAAGTCTTCATCAACATTTTCATCAATCATGGAATCCTTAGGAAATATTGAATAATGATAAGAGAATCACCAACTGTTGTTGTTTTGTACCTTTTCTTTAGGATTTGGTATGATTTCATGTTATTTTCGTATCTCTATTTGAGTTTTAGATCTACGTAATATTGATTTTTGGATTTGCATTATTGCTTTAGATTTATATTGCATTTGTGATTTGAAGCATTTGCATACATTAATTTTAGGGTTTTCCTAAAAACATAGGGTAGAACTCTATTTTGCATTTAGCTTATGGGAATCTTACAAACACATGAGATTATAGGGCACACACACATTTTCAATATAACATCAGTTATTTGTGGAGGTGGAAATCACCAAAACAAGGGGTTTGACTAAGGCAAAACCCTATATAGCCACAAACACACTATTTTCTAGCTTGCAGGTGCAATTACAGGTTTCTCAAACTAGGGCGTACAACACCCTGGTCCTGCCAATTCAAGCTCAGTCTTTTGGTCACAAGTGCATATTAGAATTTCATTCTTAGATTTGTACTTCTTATCTTAGTTTTTTTATTATCAATATGATGTTTTACTGTTTTAGTCACTTGTATTCATCTTCTTTACATAATTTCACATCCTCCCATATTTTGCACATTCCCTTTCATAGCAGCAAAGGAATTGAAACCCTAAAATTATCCCTTGACTCTCTTTTACAAGAGTTAGTCAAAGAGGATCACTCATTTAGGTGCTTTTGTACTCCAATGTTTATATGAAACTGGTTTTAGGTCATAATTCTACTTGATTCCATTTTCATACAGCACATTTTGGTGAGCCTAACATTCTTATATTTGTATCATTTCTGATTTGTGGTCTTAGATCTAATTTTTATGCACTTAAACATTCATATTTGCAATCATTTCTTGAACATATAGCTCATGCACTTTCATTAATTGTATTGGTTAGTTCATATGGTTGCATTTAGTTAATCACATAATATCTTCATTACTTAGACATTTAGTTATCCTTCTTTCCTTGTATTGTTTCTTTCATTGCATTATATAAGCAAAAAAGGGGACATTTTCAAAAAATTTCATGTCAAAAAAAAAATTGGGTTACTGCCCCAAACCCCATTCCATGTCGTTAATTCTACGATGAAACGTCAGCCTTCGACCAACTTGTCTTTGCATCTTGATAGTTTCTTAGACCTTCTTATGACCCTTCACCCCTAGCCCAAAGATCATCCTAAGGACATTTTGAGACAAGACGATGATTTCAATAACACCTTTATTAATGCTCTCCCTTCTAAAGATGAAACATTAATAAATAGTGTTATTCCATCTCCCCAAATTGGCTCTGCTCATGAGGACACCCTAGTTCAAGAAGAGGTTGTTAATTTTTCTTTCAAAGATCGCCCTCTTAAGGATAAAGCTTTGAAGAGTATGTTGATCCTTCTCCTAGAATGTACCTCCCCCATGTGGATCCTTTGGTGATAGAGGATGATATGCTGTCTACCTTTCCCAGTAACACTATACCTGCTTTCAATAACCTTCCCTCTAGGGATGAAGCATCAATGACTAGTGCTAGTACCTCTTCCAAAATTGATCCTCTCCATGATAAGATCTTGGTGCAAGAAGATACTATCAACACTTCTTTTAATAATCCCCCTCATACGGATGATTTTGATCCTTCTCCTAAAATGTACCTCCCTTAAACAAGAAAATGCTCTTAGGTTACAAGGGTTCACTATCATTAACAATCCCCTCTATGAGGATGTCCCTTTCATTAAATTCAAAGAAAATCCTATTCACGAAGAAATTTTTAAGGTTGATAATCCTCTTTATGAACCACTTAATGATTCTAACTCTATTAAACCTTCCTCACTTGTTCCCAAACCCTCTTTGATTAATACAATACATGTGAATAGTTATGAGACTCCTAATAAGCCTCTTTTTGTGGTTCAAGGTGCTAGTCCTCCTCAAAATTCTCAACCTCTCAATAAACCTCTTTTTGTAGTTCAAGGTGGTTATAGTAATGATGCCTTTTGCACTCCTAACAAACCAGTTATAGTGTGCAAGTGTGTTATACCACTAAGAGTCCTTATGAATATGCCAAAGGAATCACTTGAAAGAGTTACATTTTGATTGCCCACACATATAATACGAGGAACAATAGGTAACCTAATTCTCCTCTAGCTATTCCTTCTTCTCTTCCTACTTCTCAAACAATACTTCCACCAGCACCTCGTATATCACAACATCTTAGTAAAGAGTATGAGCTTATAGAACAACTTAAAGCTACTCCCACTAAGATATCCCTTTGGGATTTAATCCAAACTTCATCCACACATCATGAAATATCCCAAGATACTTTAAAGAACTTAGATGTCCCACCTGCAATGACACCTAATAATACGAATTCTTTCATTGATCCTATGAAAACACCTAAAGCTCAAATTGTGTTTTCACAAGATGAGTTACCTTCAAAGGAAGTTCAAAATCAATAAATTCCTCTTATGATTATTGTTCTTATCAATGGTAATGCTATAAGAAGAACCTTAGTGGACAATGGATTTAGCCTTAATGTTTGTAGCTTTGATTTATTGCATAATATTAATGTGGATCCTTCTCTCACTAACTCATTTGAGGTCAAAATCCAATGAAATGTTCCAACGAAAGTGAATTAACTTATTGTTTCATCGAGTACCTTTCAATTTAATATGAGATTTTCGCTTTTTTTTATAAACTGGTCCCTGACGTTTGTCAAAATTTCGATGAGTAATAATTATCATCTCTATTCTGATGATATTCCAATTGATATCAATGACGACGACAATGATATGACCAATCCTTACAATGTCAAATTTGGATCGGATGATATCGACAATGAGTTGGATGAAGAAGAAGATCAATGATATATTTAGTACCTTAGAATAATGTGTCAATGAGATCGACACATCTCCAAGCCACAAATGGGAAGGGCATACAAATGCAAAAACAACAAAATGGGGATTTTTTTCTTCCTTCCTTAAATTATGCAGTCGCCTTTCTAGGTAGTTTCATTGGCTTAACCAAAAAATAAATTCTCTATATTTTCACCATAAGTATTAATTCTAGAATGACTTTTCATCTACAATTCCATTGTGTTCCCGCTTTTGATGATATTATAGATAAGGGGGTCACCATCTAGAAATCCCTTGTTGCCAACATTTTGGTTGAGAACTATAATAAAGACAAAGATAACATAATAACTAAACCAATCAAAAAACACACTTGGGCTAAAACAAAATATCATCAAATGATGGGGTAACTATCTCCAAATTCAAAAATCTTAGTTGGATGGTTATGGGAGACTTTAATACGCCTTTGAAAGAGGAGGAAAAATTTGGAGGCAGTCCTCCTCAACTGGAAAGTAGGATGGCCCTCATGGATTTTATTAGCTCCCAAGCTCTTAATGACTTGGAGATACAGGGTTGCAATTACACTTGGACCAATAGACGAACTGGTAATGACCTTATCCAAGTGCGTCTTGACAGAACTCTCATTTCTAATGACTGGTATAGTCAATACTTATGTTCTCTGTCTGCCCACATTCAGGTTGGATCCAATCATTTTCCTATCACCTTCATTGCCGACTTGATCAATAGAAGGAGAAACTTTCCCTTTAGATTTGAAAAAATGTGGACCCTTCACCTCGACATCAAAATAAATATTCAGAAATGGTTGAGTATCCAAGTTGAGGGAACGACTATGTTCAAAGTTGTTAAGAAGCTCAAAAGTGTGAAGGACAACATTTGACTCTGGAATAAAACCAGTTTTGGGAATATATTTGAGGCTAAGAGTAAAATTCAGGAAAACCTTAAAGAAATATAGGACCAAATCTAGAATGATGGTTTCAGTACTATGTCTATTGCTGATGAAAACGAGATCCTTAAAAAATACCATGATATTATTGTCAAAGAGGAAATGTTCTGGAAGCAGAGATCGAGATGCATTTGGCTCAAGGAAGGGGACAGGAATACAAGATTCTTCCATATGTCGACTATCAAGCATAAAGCAGTCAATAGAATGAACAAGCTAGTTGCGGAAAGTGGGGAGCTGGTCAAGGAGGATGAAATAAGGAATGAAGCTAAGAGGTATTTCTTGGACCTCCTAAAGAGGGATCACAGTTTGGATGCTGAAGCCCAATCCTCTTTTCTTCAGAACATTCCTTGTCTCATTGATGCTCATAATAATGCCTCCCTCTCTTCCATTCCCACTATCTTAGAAATTAAAAATGTTGTTTTCTCCTTTGATGGTAACAAAGCACCTGGACCTGACAGATTCCCAATGTTCTTTTTTCAAGATTTTTGGGATATTATTGGTTTTGATGTTGCCAATGGGGTTAAGGAATTCTTTGGGGCTAAAAAACTCTTGAAAGAAATCAATGGTACTTTTATTGCTCTTATCCCCAAGACTCAAGGAGCTAACTCTTTGGACAAATTCAAACCTATTAGCCTCTGCAACTCTTTTTACAAGATTATTTCTAAGGTCCTTACTACTAGAGTTTTGTCTATCCTTCCTGCCTTAATTAAACACCAGCAAAATGGGTTTGTTCCTAGAAGACAAATTCTTGACTCCATTATTACAGTTCATGAGAACATTCACTCTCTTGTTAGAGCTAAGAAGCAGGGTCTCATCCTTAAGCTTGACCTCTCCAAAGCCTATGACAGGGTTGACTGGTCTCTTCTTCAAAAAGTTCTCACTTCTTTTGGGTTTTCCTCTAGAGTTGTGGATCTTTTCTCCCAACTTACTACCTCTGTGTCTTTTGTTGTTCTTGTCATTGGTTCTCCTTCTACTTTTTTCCAAGCCTCAAGAGGTCTTAGGCAAGGAGATCCTATCTCCCCCATCCTTTTCATAATTGTGGTAGAATGCTTTGGTCGGACCATGGAAAAATTGGTGTAGCAAGGATCCTTTAAGGGCCTCCAACCTTCTTCTGTTGACCTTATCTGTTCCCAACAGCAGTTTATTGATGACACTATTATTATGGGGGAATCAAGTATCTCAGAAGCTAAAGTATTGAAGAGTACCTTGTGTAAATTTGCCTCTGCTACAGGGCAGCTTATCAACTGGGCTAAAAGTGAAGGCTTTTTCATTAATACTCCAAAGAGAAGACAACAGAGGATCAACAAAATTCTGGAGTGTAAGATTGTTGACCTTCCTGCTACCTACCTTGGACTCCCCATGGGGATTGCCCCTCCTAACTCCTTCTGGAGTTCTCTAGTTGACAAATTTCATAAAAAACTTGCCAGTTGGAAAGGGGCCCTCTTAAGTCAAGCTGGTAAGCTCCAACTCCTTAAGGCTACTCTTCAAAGTATTCCTATTTATGCTCTTAGTCTCTTCAGAATTCCAGTCAAGTATGCTAAAGCAATTGAGAAAATTCAAAGAAGATTCCTATGGTCTAGGGTTGAGGAAAAGAAAAGAATATCCTTGGTGGCCTGGGATCAGGTCTATAGGCTGAAAAGCAAAGGTGGTCTGGGTCTCAGGAGGATTTGTACTTTAAATGAAGCTCTCTCGTCCAAACAAGCTTGGAGATGGTTTCATTATGATTCTAAATGGTGCAAAATTTGGAGAAGTAAGTACTCTCTTCTGTCTTCTTCTCTCTCTTCTTTTCTTAATTCGGAACTCAGTATAAATGGATCCCATATTTGGAACCATGTTTCTAAATGTAAAGATGTGATTGCTAAAGGAGTGATATGGAAACTTGGAAATGGCAGAAAAGTTAGATTCTAGGAGGATCCCTGGCTTTTTGATAAACCCCTAATGGACTTCCATGAATGGGCCTCCCATGCCCCTTCCTGTATTAGCTCTTTTGGCTCCTTAGTGGTAGAATACTGGGATGGGAACAATTGGCAGAACATTGATAGTATCCACCCTAGCCTTTCTAAACTTAAGACCCATCTGTCTGCTATATGGTTGAATAATGAAGAGGACACCCTGATTTGGAAACATGATCCCAAAGGTACTTTAACTATGTCCTCATTGTATTGTGTCCTCCCCCCCCCCCCCCCTCCTATAAATTCTTTCTGGTCTAAAGCATGGATAAAAGGTCTCACCCCCAAAATCAATTTTTTCTTCTGGACTATCCTCCAAAATAAGATCCTTACCATTGACAACCTAAAAGGCAGAGGTTTTGCCCTTCCTAACAGGTGTGTGTTGTGCTTTCAAGAGGAAGAGTTTGTGGACCACCTTGCCCTCCACTGTTCCTTCTCAGCCTCAGTTTGGGAAAATTTCCTCAAGAGCTTTAGTTTAGCTTGGGTGTTTCCGAGTAACATCAGAGATTTGTTCTCCTCCTGGAATATTTAATGGACTAACTCTTTTTTGAGATGTATGTGGCAGCTCTCTCTTCCTCGCATCTTGTGGGGTCTTTGGAAAGAAAGAAACAACTGAATCTTCAAGGATGTCTCCCTAAATCAAGATACTATATTCCAGAAAATTCAAAGGGCTATCCAGGAAAATATGGGAATCATGGAGGGTCCTTGTTACTCAAATAACTCCCTGGAGTCAAATATCTTAAAGGCTTGGAATATGAAGATCACCGATGGTCCTAATCTCAGCTACAATAAAAGGCTTGAAGCTAAATGGCAAACCCCTCCCCAAGTCTAGCTCAAAATCAATTTTGATGGTGCAGCCAAAGGTAACCCAGGTCCTTCAGGTTGTGAAGCTATTCTTAGAGATCATAGAGGAATTTGCAAAGAGATGATTGTTGTCCCTATTGGAACCCAAACTAACCATAAAGCTAAAGCTATGGTAGCTCTTCAAGGCATAATCCTAGCCAAAAAATGGAATTGCCCCTATCTATGGATAGAAGGGGACTCAAATAATATAATAAAGTGCCTCAATGGGACTTCAAAACCTTCATGGTCGATTCACAACATAATCACTTCTTCTATTGACATTATTAGAACCTTTAAAAAATGCCATATCTCCCATATCTATCGAGAGGCCAACTGTTTTGCTGATTGGGCTGCCAATGTGGCAGTTAAAAATGAGACAATTACCACGTGGATGGGTGAGAGTGGACTCCCTGAAGATGTCAGACAAATCATAAGTGATGAGTGATATAGAAGTACCCCAAAGACTCTTGATTGACAGGGTAATAATGAAAAGTACTGATGTGAGCACTTCGAGTTATTTCTATAATGAGAAAATCACTCATTATAATATCAATGCCATCTACTCCCACGCTTGTTGGGTAATTGTTTTAGCTCCAAAAAGCTCTTTGTTTAACCAGCTCTACAAGTTTCAAAATTTGGCTGTGAGAAGTGACATCATGGGTGGAAATAGGAGACGATATGAGCCAAGTAGCTGCAAAGAGTGGAAACAAAAGGAAGAGGTGTGGGGTATTTTGCAGAAGGGCGGTCTTTCGAACTTCATAGAGAGACTCCACGACCATGATGGAATGGTAACTAGCCTTTTCTGCAAAAACTGGAAGAAGGGCATGTTAAAAATGGGTGACCAAATGGTGGAAATTGATGAAGATTTAATTGCTAAAGCTACGGGTTTCAACAGGGAAGGCTGCAACTTCTACAGAGACAGGAAGGTCAGCAAGGAAGCCATTGAAAGGTACCTGGTTACTAAGAAAGAGAAAAAATGACTGGTAAAGTTGAGCAAAACCTACTACCCGCCTAGGGCTTTTGCCAAACCCTGGCGGGAAATTCTCTTTGTTTTAATGCGGTATATTACTCTAGATGGTAGGTTTACGAAAGTCTATGGGTATCATTTTGTTTTGTTAAACCACTTTAGGCATAATGATAAGGTGAATTTTCCTTATTTCTTGCTTTTCTCAATGAATTCTTCCCTTAAAGCCTACAAAGAGAATCCTCTGGGTGATATTGCAATGCACCAAGGCCTAATGGTCCTAATTTATGACCATTTAAAGGCCAGTCAAATTAACTGGATGCAGCCCTCTATGGACTCTGAGGAAGATATGTTTGATTCTACTTTTTTAGAGGAGGAGGAATCCGACAATGATTCCTCGTCTGATATTGAGGATAGCTCTGATGATTTAGAGTATGAGAGTAGTAAGAAGAGGAAAACAAGACCCTCATCTTCCAAGGGCAAAAAAATTCAAATCAAACCCTTGATTGGCATCTCTTTGGAAGAAGAGGATTCAGACTATTTTGAGGAGAAGAAGAACCCTAAAGGGTTGCTGAAGAAGAAAATTAAAAACCAAACCCAGACCCAGAAAAAGCAAAAGAAAAAATAGGAGACTGGTAAGGAACCGGAAGCTAACAAGCAAGCTAGGACCCTGGAAGCCGAGCACAGCCTCGAAAAGGAGGCAATGGAAGAGACTCTCAAGGCTGCCGACACTATCTCTGCCCTCCATATCCCTAAAGATGAATAGGTAACCCCTGGAAAAGTGACTCCCCCCGATGGCCCTCCTTTTGAGGGCTTGCATGGTTTTATGAAAACTATGGAATGGCTCATTGATGGTTACAAGAAAGTTGTGGATGAGTATAAAAATCTATGCAATTGAGTCTTGATTCTTGAGACTATTAATATAGGGGAAGGGAATACAATGGTTGACTATATTGAGGATCTGAAAAACACTATTGCTAAAGTGGAAGACATCATAGATGCTTTCAACCCCAGGTTTGAGAAGATTGAAAAGGAGATGTTGGATAGAAAAAGCCTTGCGGAAACTAGTGAAAAAACACTCTCGGATACTATCACTAAAGTGGGAAAAATTGAGGAGTGCCTTAAGAATATCGCGAAGCAGAGCCTTAGTATTCTGAAAATCTCGGCTGATAATACTCATACCCTCATCAGTAAGCTTGATGATGACAACGAAATCTAGGAAATTGACCTAGACGCTGAAGGTATAGGGGAAGCTCAAGGTCCCAGAACCCGCACCAGAAGCAAGAGGAAGGAAAAGAAAATGAACTAGGATCTGGAAGAGCTGAAAGCTATCAAGGCTACCTATGTTGAGTTGGTGATAAAGGCAGAGGACTTGCTAAAGAAAATTGCTGAGTAGCGTCTCCCCGGTTTCTTTGCTGTGTTTTGTTGTTTTGTTGCCTTGCTATTCTTTCTGTTCGCTGGTCTTCTGGCCAGTCGTTATGTATGTGGACTTTTAATCCTTTTGCTGCTCTTTCTCTTTCTATGATGTAAAGGTTTCGGGTCCTTAAAACTTGTTTTTTAATCAATCAGAACTATCTCCAAATTCATTTAGAGCTTGAACATGTACCTAAATAAAAATATTCTAATGTTTCAAAATGTCCAACAACTAACACATGTTGTTATACCACAAGGATATTCAATAATCCAAAACATATGTACACTTCCTTGGGGGAGCTTATCAAAGGAGTCTTTCAAAAATAATCTGAAGCTAACCTTAGTAAATTCCCACATACCATAGTTTTCAATGACAATGCACCCAAACTTGCATTATTATTAGATTATTATTTGTAGGCCTTCATATCTTCTAGGAGGTGTTCAAATAAAGTGTTTTGTAGATATTTTATGCTTCAAGTTTACATAATATTTAAAACGAAGGAAAATAATTAGTTCCAAATTGTATTTTAAATTTGAAATATAAAATTTAATTTTGAAAGTATAAAAATGAACTTTTAGTCTATTTGGCTCATTTTTATTTAAATCTCGTGCACGCAGGAGCAGAGAGTTGGGGCTATGATAGAGAAGGCATAATCCAGTTCTATAAGCAATCCAAGTAGAACCCCCATTGGCATAATGACTGCAAGAATCAATTGAAATACCAAGCCGTCCACAAAGCATCCAGCTAGCCGGAAATTGAAAAATGGAGGGAGAGAGGACGAACAAGTGTAAGTGCCAGCAAATCCACTGTAAGTGTTGCATTCTATATTTTGGTCAACTCCCATTAACCATCAAATCTACTATAAAATCCTTCCAATTTACTAAACAGGGTTGAAATGGTATTGTGTATTTTTACATTGAGTGGGTAAGGCTTTTTGAGGTAGAAAATTTGTATCAGATCTCATGGAGTCCACAGGAATACATCTCCTTCACGAGATTGCCTAACTTGTATGGGTTTGGGCATACAACTCTCTCTTTCACAGAGTTTGCCCAAAAACTTTATGGTTCTTACATTTTTTTATGTCAATCTTTGTCATCAGATTGTACAACCAGGCTTTGCATTCCTTCCAACTTCAACATTTTGTTACAAGAGAAAGTACCTAGCGATGTACTACAGAGCATAATGCTCAGAGCATATTAAAATAGTTTGTCACACCACTAAGACATCAGTCTTATGAAATACATCATTATTAATTATCATAGGGGTTTTGTACCATCCTTGAAATTCCTTCATGTTCTCTTAACATTGTCTCCATCAATTGTAACAAACCCATCACTCACAAAGTTTCCAATTGCATTGCGAATATCATTAAGGTGGACTTCCTTGGATCCTTTTTCATGAATTTTCTCCAGTAACTTTGTTATACGTGTTGATGGTCCCCCTGCCTACATCTTTTCCATGATAAGAATCCTAACTAATGAAACAAGATTGGCTCGTCTTATTCTTTCACTAGCTGAAACTCTCGTAGTGATGAGCTCCATGTCAATGGTCCCCAGTTGAATGATTGGTGGCAGATTGTTGAAGTGCAACTTGAAGTATGCAGAATGATTTTGCCACATCACACCTTTCGACCCACTCAAAGAATCAAATGTGGGCTAGTGCTTCACTAATTCTTATCAACCTTTCAATTTGATGAGGTGTTGTTGTGATAACCTTTTTGCTACTACCAGGGAAGTTGCCCTTCCTACGCATTCAACATAACCACGGATCAGATCCTCTGCAGCCTCATCAGATATTTTAAGATGTATATGTTATCTTGCATAAGTGGTATATGAAGTGATGGTTGGGAGGTCCAATGCATCCAATGTTTGGTCCTCAAGCTCATCATAATGCAATTCAAGAAGATGCTTTGCAAGGCATCAATCTGTTTGTTCATCAGCTTTATCAAGCACTAGGTAGATCAGATCAAACTTGGAAAGCAATGTTGGAGGAAGTTGGATATTATCAATAACTGAAAGTCTAGGGTTGTAGTGTGAACCACTAGGATTGACACAAGCTAAAATTGATGTCCTTGCATTAAAAGATGCTATGATCCCAACCTTTGCAATTGACACTATTTTTTGTTCCATAACCTCGTGTAACATGCTACGGGAATTATCTAACATCTTGTCAAACTCGACTATGCAAAAAAAACCCCTATCACTCAATACCAATACTCCACTTTCTAGAACGGTTTCACCAATTTTAGGGTCCTTTGATACATAAGCAGTCAAACCAACTGCAGAACTTCCATTTGCACTTGTATAAATGCCTCGAGGAGCCAACTTATGCACATACTAAAGTACTATGTTTTTTACATTGAGTGGGTAAGGCTTTTTGGGGCAAAAGAATTGTATCGGCTCTCATGGAGCCCACAGGCATACATCTCCTTCATGAGATTGCCTAACTTGTATGGGCTTGGGCATACAACTCTCTCTTTCACAAAATTTGCCCAAAAATTTTATGGTTCTTACATTTTTTTTATGTCATTTTTTGTCATCAGATTTTATAACCATGCTTTGCATTCCTTCCAACTTTAGCATTTTATTACTAGAGAAAGTACCCAATGATGTACTACAGAGCATAAACAAGTATAGTCAAATTAGTTATTAAAGAAAGATTCATACAATGAGATAGTGTTGAAAATATATTTGTGTAGGGTGCCTTATAGTAGTTCTCCCTATTCAACGCTATCTTGTAGGGTGCCTTGAAGTTCTGACTAAATAAGGTTTTGATTTTTCAAATTTGTAATGTCCCCTAGGGTAAATGACTAAATAAGGTTCTGATTTTAGATGTTGATCAGATTTTAGAAGCAAAGACCTTTAACCTCTATCGATCTGCAACTGGAAAACAGAATCAAAAGATACTAATAATTATATTAAGGGTTGCTCATATAAACAAGTATAGTCAAATTAGTTACTAAAGAAAGATTCATACAATGAGATAGTGGTGAAAATATATTTATGTAGGGTGCCTTATAGCAATTCTCCCTATTCAACTCCTAAGTCCTTGCTAGCAAGATACTCATTAGATTTTGGTCAAAAGATAAACTCATCCAAATCCAAGGTATACATCCTTAACTCTAATTGTCTTGTAAAAGCTAATATTAATAGGATCTTACACTTCTAATGATAGAATTACCTTGAAATCACTTTGGCATTCCTTTCTTCATGGTTCAAAATAAACCTTCAGACTATCAAAACGCCATCCGAAGCTTACAAAGTAGGATCTCTAATTGGAAAGGCAAATGGTTATCGATAGCATCTAGAATACAAATGATAAATCAACTCTTGACACAATTCCCAATTGTTACATGGTTGTTTTGAAAGCTCCTAAATCAGTACTCTCAAAATTAGAGAGTTATCAAAAATTTCATTTGGAAAGTAAATCTAGATAAAAAAATAAAAATCCGTCTAATCTCATTAGCAAACATGAGTTTAGATAAGTCTAAATGTGGATTGGGTATTCACAACATCTTGGTGATAAATTTAGCTCTAGGTAGAAAATTAGTTTAGAACACGTACAATAAGCCTCATGCCAAATCATGCAAATTTATGCAACGGAAATACCTTTATTCTTCTAATCCAAGAAATAAGTTTACAGTTTCTAATCCTTAATTTTATTATTATTATTTATTATTAAATTATTAAATTATATTTCAAAGTAGGGACATTACAATCCGCCCTTCCCAAATTTGGTTGTCCTCAAGCAATGTTGATTTTAATTTTCTCAAGCAAAGGTGAGAAGCATGACACATCTATGACCTTCATATCCCCTTTGATTCACCCTTGTTATTCTCATATTCTAGATTAACTAAAAATATAGAGCCAAACACAAACCATACACTTGAAAATACAAAGCATGCACATGGATATATGAAGACACAATGCATACATAGAGTATACACATGAATATACACATCGTTAGATGCTTCTTATTGGTTAGAATACATTCATTATTGTATTGCTTGGAAATAAAATATTGATCCATAATTGATCGATAATTTATGTATTATATTGCTTGGAATAAAAATATTGATCGATAATTTATGTATTGTATTGCTTGGAAATAAAATATTATAAATATGCAAGTATAGGTGGTATTGAAAAACCACCAGAGTTCCGCCACCCCCCAAAAAAATCCCAAAACCACTCTCAAAGCCATCATTCCAGCAAAAACCAAACCCTACTACATGTAGAATCAACCTACCAAAACTACTAGCAGAAATCCCCACGTACATACAGAATTGGGGAGAAAACGGACATAGAACAAAAATATATAAACAGACAACACAAACTCCATCGGCCATGGCAGGATTAACCCAAAAGCGGCCTATACTCCTGTAGACGTATAAAAATGACCATATTCCTAAATGAATATTTTATGTTCATTTCCCTATTTAATTAAATCCAATTTAATTAAATTATCCACGTTCTTCTATTTTATTAAGTAAATTACTCAATTTATTTAAATAAAATTCACTATACCATTTAATGAATAAATCATTTTATTCAATTAAATCCCCCTAGCCACTTTTAATTAAATTCAAATTTAATTAAATAGTTATCCTAAATTGAATAAATCTAATTTATTTAATTTCCCCAAATTGCAACCAAATTGAATTAAATCATTTAAATCAATTAAATCCTATTATCCCCCATCCACTTGCAAAATCCCAAAACCCTTCCTAATCCCTTCTAGAATCTTCTAATCGCTTCTAATTAACCTAACTCTCCTCTAAACTTTGTCACATCCCTAAGCAAAGGGAGGTCACTTCTCAAATGGCCCAAAGTCTTGGATAACCATTGAAGGTTTTCAACCTTCAACCACCAAAACCCTTAAAGTCTTTGAAAACCATTGAAGGCTTCCAAACTTCAACCACTTAATCCCCAAAGTCTCCAATAACCATTAATGGTTAATTCAAACTCTCCCACATGGTTAAAACATTTGTTTTGACTCAACCTCTACCCAACCCAAAGGTCTCATCAGGCCATTAATGCTTTGACCATGATTATCTCTTAATCATTTGCACAAAGGTTTATCCTTGGATTAACTCTTAATCCAGTGGATAATCCTAATTTAGACTTGACCCTTAGCCTTTAGATAACCATGAGGTCTTCTCAGGCCTTTAATGCCTCCAACCTCTTCTTTCAACCCAATCCTATGTTGACACTTGTCACTATTTTATTGGTGCCAATTGTGCACATGGATCCCCAACTTTCAAACTTGGCCCTTGATTAAACCTTTCAATCTTGACCATCCATTGCCCTGTTTGTGCTATAAATAGAGCTCTCATTCCTCCATTCTTAACAATCATCTTTCAAATTTGAAGCATCACACTTATGCTCAAATTCTTTCAAGCTTTCATATCATCTTTATGCTCATTATTTAGCCTCTCTTTTAGATCATAAATTAGACTAAATATGCATGTTTAGAGTAATTTATTTATCATTTTAGTTCAATCATAGACTAAATATAGTATGCTAAGGTAGTATTCATACTAATCTTGTCATCTTATCATTTAGATTATTGCATTTTAGAATCATACTAACATCCATCTCATACTAAAATCTAAAAAAAAAAGCATCTCTCGTTCTCATATTTGCCATCCCTAAACCATTTTGCTCAGTAATCTGAGAGCAAAAACGTTGGTTTGAGGGACATTGTGAGATAGAGAACCATGGGACCCTCCTTGGGAAGCTGAGTAACACTACGTTACTCCATAGCTTGCACCAAGAAGTCCTGTGTGTGTGTGTGGACTAGTATTTTGAAATATTTTCACATTTTAAGTTTTATAAGCCCACTTTTCCCGCATACATTTATGGCGCCCACCGTGGGGCCCGACCCCAAATAACACATCGGTTTTTGAAATTGATCATTTTTGCAGGTCCGCGGGAAACGAGAATCAGCGCGTCGAAAAGATATTTTAGTGCATCCGCCTAACAGTTTAGCGCTTCTAGCCTACTGTTTAGCGCGTGGGCTCTCTGTCTTAGTGCGTAAACACTTTTCCTTAGCGCATGATGTTGTTTAACAAATTTTCCTGTAGGTGTCGACGCGGGCAAAACACATAGTAGCGCATATACTTAACAGATTAGCGCATCTGATCCACATTTTAGCGCCTGTAATACATCTTCCAGCGCGTAGAAACCATACATTAGTGCATCAGATTTAAACTTTTCCGGCATAACTGACCGCGGGAAAAAGAAAAACACAGAGTAGCGCTTACGACACGCAGAGTAGCGCATCCGAGTAACAGAATAGAGCAGGGAAAAGCCACTATAGCACATCTGGAGCATATTGTAGCACGTACAGTTTGTTCTGTAGCGCATCACAGACAAAACAAAAAAAAAATTATTGTAACCGAATTAAAATTCTAGACTTGTAGAAGTCCCCCGAATCAACTGACAATTTTATCTTTTTGTTCGTTTGCAGGGTTTTAACGGTTTCTTGCAGGTAAAGCGAGGAAATTTACTTTTACAGCAAAACGATTTTCTTTTGTTGACCTCCAAAAACATCAAATTTGCTTTCTTGACTATTTCTTTTTCATAGATCAGACAATCATTGCTTTGAAATATTAAAAAGAACATCATGTTTTTGTGGAGCAACATCTCTGCATAGATTTTAGCAAATCATTGATTTAAAAGGATAAAATAAGACCTCATTGTTTGCTTTGTCTCGAAAGTGGAAGGTATATGCTCTCCCCTTAATTAGGTGATCAAAAAGCCAAACCACTCTTACGCTTTCAGTACTTCACGCATTAAAAATCCTTTAGCAGGCCTGCCTTCCCGAGGAGTTGCAATCAACTCTTAAAGTCGTTTATGGCCGGTGTGAAGGGAACGACCTAAGTGGGGAACGACTTTGACGTCAAGAATTCCAACCCACTATAATCAAATGTGGAAAGTGACGAAAGTCCTTTTCAACGGTTGCGCGTAGTGATTAGCCTTCCCCCAGTATCCTCGAGATACGTAAAGCCTTTGTTATAAAGGTTGGGAAGCCTCTTGAGGGAGTTTATTACTGACGGCCGAACGGGAAGCCTGATTACGAACCATAGAATTAGAAACTTTGAGCCGAGTCAGTATCCAAACATTTGTAACATCATAGTGCAAGGGTGGGGAAGAATCCGCCCCCAAGATTACTCACCATATATCTCCTAAGATAACTACTCAATTGTGAAGCAATTCACTTTGGGTTAACTTCTGGCAAAAGGCAAAAAAATGGGCGCCCTCTAAGGGGTGACATGGCTGTTTGAGCTGACGGAGTATCGAGACTAGTGGGCTATGATGTTACTTATGACCCTTAAATAAAGAGTCTTTCTGAAGTGTTTTATTTGTATCCAACCTGTTAAAACATTGGGGATTTGAACACATCCTCGCAGAACATACACTTTCTGTTAGATTAGATAAAATGATTGTACTTTGTGTGCTGTATTTATATTTGTTATTTCAAAAAATCATCCATCACACTTGAAACTTTTCTCAAAATTCAAAATTTTCACAAAAAACACCAAAAGTAGAAAAAACAGGACATTCTAGCGCATAAGAGCAACATCTTAGCACGTAAAACACTTCTATTAGCGCATCAAAACTACAAATTAGCGTGTGCAGATAAAACAGTAGCGTTTCACCCTCAGGCAAAAATAGTAAACCATACTTTAGCGCATCCGAAAAACAGTCTAGCGCATCGCAAAAACATCCTAGTGCGTAGGAACCCACAACTAGCGCATAAAAGAAAACAGTTAGCGCGTAGGAGGCACAGTGTAGCGCGTAGTTTTTCCAAAAACTTACACAGCAAATTTCAATGGCCTAAATTTTAGCGCGTTAAAGAAACATCTTAGCGCGTAGAAACCATATTTGAGTGCATTAACCGAAACAGTTAGCGCGTATCAAGCCCAGTCTAGCGCGTGGATTTTTTACCTGTTAGAGCAAAAATTTTCCAGAATCAAAATTTTAGCGTGTAACTAGGGGCAGATTAGCGCGTGTGAGAAATATTTTAGCGCATCAAGAAAATTCAGTAGCGCATCAAACCTCTGTTTTAGCGCGTGAGACAAGGCAGAAAAACAGAGAGTTAAAAACCAAAATTTTTTGAAAATTTCAAAAATATTTTAAAAATAGTTTTTCATCAAAAATCATCTTTTATCAAACCAGAGTGACAAAAACAAACGCTTAAAAACTTTTCTCAAGGTTAAATTTGTGTCAAACAAAGTTGTCAGAATCTGAAACGAATCGCACAATAGAGGACGTCTCTCCTATCATAATCTGGAACATTTTCATCATTAGTATCAATCAAATCCTTTAACATCTTACAGATTTTATCTCACAAACACTTGTCTAAAAATTTTCAAATTGTCAAATCCAGTTTCCAGATCGGGAAACTTCTTATCCATATCATTTGACACGCTTTATCGTGAAGGGGCATCTAAACCTTCATTCTGATAAAGTAAGATTTGAAATTTTCAAAATAAGAATCAACTAAATCCAAACAAATCAAAGGAAATCATTGATCACTCACGCATGATTAATCCCCTTATTCTGAGAAGAAAGAACCTCTATCGTAATATCACATTAAAGAAACAACAACCTAGCTTCTCCAAATTCATCAAGAGAAATAAATTTTTATACATCAATCGTCGACTCTTCAAATCCCATCGGGTATTTCTTCATCACGTCAAATGTTATATCCAAAACAAATCCAGTGAATTTGACAAAGAACCCCTGACAACAAGAGCATACTGTCAAAAGTCTGCTTTTAATCAAAAGATAAACCGCGGAGGAAAGATCAATCCAGCATTCCTGCCTGACGAGTGCATCACATATCACACATCTCGACCAGAACCACCAACGCCCGAGCAAAACATCAACGAAGACTTTGTTCCTTTCATCACTAAAAGTTTCTATTGAAATGCCTATCACTCGCTCTCAAAGAAATAAACAAAGCGAGACACCCGCAGAATCAAGTATGAATCGCAGATTATCAAATCCTTTTGAAGTTCCATCCTTAGAAGAGCCTGAAATTACTGACGCAATTCTTCAGGAATGTCAAGAAAATCCTTCATTCCAAAAACTCATCGAAAAACTCATGGAAAATGACAAAGAAAAATATCTACTCATGCTTACAAGTAAAGGCGTCAAACTTCCTGAAGATTTCGACGCAAACGTCTTTCAAACCGGGTCTCAACAATATACATATCAAGAACGACAAAGAGAAGAAGAAACTCGCATACCTGAACAACATATTCCAGAGCAACATATACCAGAAATGCGAGTACCTGCATTCGAAACCCCAGAACAACACATACCATTTACTACACCTTTTCAATTAAGAACAAATGCAAGGGAAGAACTCTTCCCTTGGCAAGATAATGCGCCCTTGGTTGCTCTTACTCAACAAATGCAAATGTTGCAAAGACAAATCCAAGATATGCAACAAGGGACAACAGTGCGGTATTCTATAAACGAAATCTGTCCTTATCCATTTGACAAGATTAAACATGATATCTTTTCCTCCAAACTCAGATGTTTCCAAATTTGATAAATATGATGGGAAAAGTGATCCTCGGGATCATGTTCGAGAATTTTGTACCATGAGTCTTGAATTTTCTCATGATGACACCTATCTGATGAGGTTGTTCCCAAGAAGCCTGGGAGGACAAACAATGGAATGGTTATCCAAGATTACACCACCTGTCAGTTCATTTGACGAATTGGTTAACAAATTCATCACCCATTATTCTTACAACATCCAACATGCCATAACCATGCTAGATGTTTGCAACACCAAACAAAAGAACAATGAAACATTCATGTTATTCCTTCAACGTTGGCGACGCACGGTATCAAGATATCCTCGAGATATTCCTGAAAAAGAGAAAATGGAAATCTTCATTGATAACTTAAATAGCGAAATGAGTTACAGACTCAAACTTCAATGCATACCATCTTTTGCCAAATTGATTGAAAATGGCATTCAAGTAGAGGAAGCTTGTGTCAAAAAGGGAACACTCAAGTTCTACAAGGAAGGAACAAACTCATCAAATTACAATAACCAAAACAACACCACTCTTGACAAATCTCGATTTTGGACGCGAAACAAAAACAAAGGCAATAATGAATCATATGATCCCAAATCTAAACAACCAGTGCTTGCCTTATCAGGAAATACTCAAAATACGAAAAATCCTAAAAATGCTACTCCCAGTGCTAACACATATGCACCAAACAATGTTCAAGGACAACTCAATACCAACAACGCCAACGATAATCAAAACAAAAACCTGAATCCAAGAACTAACAACAATCCACGCAATAACACCAACAATTTCTAAAAGCGTATCTTCACACCATTGGGCCAATCATTAGAGTCCGCATTCAGAGAACTGTTGGCAAACAAGATTCTTTCTTTGCCTCCCATCAACAATTATGAACCCCCAATCAAACCACCTTGGTGGAATGATTCACACTATTGTGATTTCCATCGCAACAAGGGTCATAGAACAAATGAGTGCATGAGATTGAAACACATAATCCAGGACATGATTGATCGAGGTGACTTAATGGTAGATGGTCTCAAAACAAATAATGATCACAAAGTCTTCAAAAATCCTCTCCCAAATTATAACAAAGATGGAGCATCAACTTCAAATGATACACGCGGAGCTCGTATTAATCACATCTACAACAACACAATCAACCACATATCAGCTGAAGACCATCAAGTCAATGTTATAACCATTCGAGATAGACATGATCATGAATCTGTCAATGTAACAACCCGGACTCAGAAATATGTCTTGAAGGGGCACCCTGCACCTCCAACTACCACACCAAAGATCCAATATGACTTAGTTAACCAACTACGCAAGACTCCAACTCAGATATCTATCCTAGAATTGTTGAAACTATCTCCAAAACACAAAGACATATTAGAGCAAGCGCTATTAGAAACAAATGTACCTCAAAATCTGGATACAGACAGATTCCAAGCCATGGTTGCCCATATGACAGAATCTCATAACCTCACCTTCTCAGAGCATGATAATACTTCGTTGAGTCATCCGCATAATACTCCTCTACATATTGAAGTCATTGTTTGCAAACACCGCGTCAAAAGAGTCTTAATAGATGGAGGAGCCGGACTTAATATATGTACTTTAAAGCTTATCCGTGCACTAGGCTTCTCAGAAGAATCTATTGATCCTTGTACAAAGATTACCATAAAAGCATATGATGATGAGGAAAGGTCCCCTAAAGGAACAGTGATATTACCTATTCAAGTAGGACCAGTACAAAAGGATACTATCTGTCAGGTTTTAGATATTGATCTCACCTACAATATCTTATTAGGCCGACCCTGGATACATGAAATGCAAGCAGTACCTTCTACATATCACCAGTGTGTCAAGTTTCCTTATGATGGACAAGAAAGCTCCATATCAGCTGATCACAATCCATTTCAACATTGCAACGCAATGGGGGCAGCCCAAGACAGTTTGGTTCCTTATAACAGAGAAAAGCAACGGTCTTCAACATCTTATCCACCAACAGCGAAATCCAACTCCTTATGGGGAGACTTCAAACAGAAAATGCATATCAAAGACCAAGGCATGGGCGAATATTCTATGGAGCCTTTATGTTTGACCAAATTGCCAACATCACCTAGATTGCATGGTTTATCTACTATATCAACACATCTGGCAACTCCACCCATAACTAAATTTGATGGTACCTTCATCCAGTTGGGGACTCTAGCACATGAATCAGAAGATAAGGACGTTCTTAACTGGTTATACAAAGATGAAGAAGAAGCTAATAGAGCAGCCACTGTAGACATTGTTCTACCGACGCACCTGTATGGAAAAGGCTACTTGATCATGAAACAAATGGGATATGGTGGTAAAGGACCTATTGGGAAACGCCAAGAAGGAGTCACTGAACCTATAGATCTTCCTTCACAACCTAGTAGAAATAAAGCAGGATTAGGTTCTAAATTCACTTTCCTATTGAAACGGCTGCCACACACAAATGCAAAACCTCAATGGAAGGAAAAGAAGAAGTGCAAGGAAGAATCCTGGCAGGAAGCACTCTTTGAATTAGCTGAAACAATCCGTAAGGCATGAGAACGTCAAGATCAGAAGTTGCATCAGGGAAAGCTTTTAAATCATAAGAAAGCCATATCTGCAGCAGTGGCTCATATTAACATACCCATGGCTCAAAAACAAATCATGTCATCACAAGAAACTGTCATTCCTCCCCAAGGAAGCACGATCTATGAACAAATCCAGACCGTGGAAGATGGATCAGATACAGAATCAACACAGAATATCAAAAAAGTATCCATCATCAAAGATTTGTTTTCATCATACAACATACCTGTTTACAGCACAGATAGAATTTGGGATGATGCCCATGAGACAGATTCAAATGAATATGAATGGGGTACCTGCTCTGATACTACTACAAATATCCCAGACGATACTGATTTCATATCCATTTCTCAAGAAGAACATAATGCAGAGGATAGACCTCTTGAATTTGGACCACAACATATCTATGACGTTCAGGAAAGCGAACAGAAATATTACGAACAAGTCTATGTAGAAGATAATACCATCGAAGACCTCGATGAAACCCTAGACTTCTTTAAAAATAAGACCCATCACGATGATAACTCTATCCTAACACTTATAGTAGCTAAACTTGACCCGCCCAACGATTCCTTACCACTTGTCTTCTCTGATCTCATCGACTGGAATGAACCTGAGACTCATGATATCCCAATTTTTCTAGATAATGAATTATTATCCATTACCTATGTACCATAAAACCCGAAACAGGCTCTACCAGTGAACCAAATAACAATGTCTGTTCTTCAGGGAGTGCCAAGTCTCTCAGTCGCAAAAATGAATCAAATAATGAATTTAATGTTGAAAACCAGTTAATGGCAGCTATAGATCCCAAAAAAGTAAAAATAAAGGATGCATCTGACGGTGAAAACCTTTTTAAGGCACCTAACGATGGGAGACTTGACACTCTTCCTGAACATTTTCATGAACGATCACCCATACTGATTGAGCCCACTCAATCAATCAACATTGGTACCACAGAAGCAACCAGACACATTCACCTTGCAGAATCTCTGATAGAGGAGGAAAGATCGGCATTCATCATCTTCTTTAAAGGACAACAAATTAACTTTGCTTGGTCATATACTGATATGCCTGGAGTAGATCCACACCTAATCATGCATCACTTGTCCATCTCTACAGGAGTCAAGCCAGTCAAGCAAAAGCTACAAAAGATGAATCCACAGGTAGCACTCATGGTCAAAATGGAATTAAAGAAATTATTAGATGTCGGATTCATTCGACCTATTGACTATGCAGAATGGATTTCCAACATTGTTCCAGTATCAAAACTAGATGGTAGTATCAGAATATGCACTGACTTCAGAGATGTCAATAAAGCTTGTTCAAAGGATGACTTTCCTCTGCCAAGTATTGATATAATTGTAGATCTCACAGCAGGCCATGCAATGCTCTCCTTAATGGACGGTTTCTCAGGCTATAACCAAATCAAAATAGCTCCTGAAGATCAAGACAAAACAGCATTCACCTATCCCTGGGGAACATACTGTTGGAATGTTATGCCTTTTGGCTTAAAGAATGCAGGCGCAACTTATCAAAGAGCAATGACAACCATATTCCATGATATGATGCACACATTTATGGAAGACTATGTGGATGATTTACTAGCAAAATCTTTAACCAGAGCTGAACATCTCAGCATCCTAACAAAGATCTTTGATCGGTTGCAGAAATTCCAAGTCCGATTCAACCCTAAGAAGTGTGTCTTCGGGGTTACATCAGGCAAGTTACTAGGTTACATAGTCTCAGCTAAAGGTATTGAAGTTGATCTAGCAAAGGTACAAGCCATCATGGACATGCCACCACCAAAGAATATCAGTCAACTTAGATCTCTACAAGGATGACTTCAATCAATCGAGCGATTCATCGCTCAACTAGCAGATAAAAGTCTGCCATTTAACCACTTGCTACACAAAAATGTACCATTAAGATGGGAGACTAAGTGTGCAGAGTCTTTTTACCAAATTAAACAGTACCTGATGAATCCACCGGTTCTAGTACCACCAATTGCAGGAAAGCCTCTTATATTGTATATCTCAACAACAGATGTTTCACTGGGGGCACTATTGGCATAAGAAGATCAACAAGGAAAGGAACGCGCCATATATTACATCAGTAGAACATTGAATGGCTATGAACTCAATTATACATTCATTGAAAAGGCTTGCCTAACAGTGGTTTTTGCATCTCAAAAGTTCCGACATTATATGCTAGCACACACTATCAAGCTAGTAGCCAAAATTGATCCTCTCAAGTATCTACTCAGCAAGGCAGCTCTCACGGGCCGATTGGCTAAATGGGTCATGATTCTCAGTGAATTTGACATCCACTACACAGAAAGATGAGCCATCAAAGGACAAGCAATTGCAGATCAACTGGCTGAAGCACCGCTACCAGGAAAACAAACCATGGACATTGAATTTCCAGATAGGGACATTTTTGCTCTTTCTTCCAAACAATGGACACTATACTTTGATGGATCCTATACACAACATGGTTCAGGGGCCGGCATTCTATTCATCACCCCTGAAGGACACACTATGCCGAGATCATACAGGCTTATGTTTCCATGTACAAATAATGTGGCTGAATATGAAGCATTGGTCCTAGGCATCAAAATGGCTGTCGAATGGAAAATCACAGAGTTAAAAGTCTATGGAGACTCACAACTGGTCATCAATCAAATCAACAATAACTATCAGACAAAGGATGACAAGCTACTACCCTACAAACGGATGGTGGATGACTTCAAACAGTATTTTGTGCACATCACTTTTGAACAAATACCAAGGTTGAACAACAAAGCAGCCGATGCAATGGCTACGATCACTTCATTACTACAAAATCCAAAACAACAGAGTCGTTATGAGTTCCTAGTAGAGCAACTATTCTCTCCCGCCTATGACCACTCTGAATCCCAGGTTATATATGCCTTGACCAGTTCAGATTCTCCGTTATATGGACCAATATACGACTACCTCAAGCATAATATCTTACCCATTGACCAATCCCGTAACCAAAAACGTAACTTTATCTGCCAAGCTGCTCGTTACACCCTTACCGCTGATACCTTATATCGTCGAGGTCTAGATGGTACTCTTCTTTGTTGTCTTGATCGTAATGATTCCGATTCAGCTTTACACGAGCTTCATGAAGGTATTTGTGGTACACATTCAAGTGGCACTGCTCTTGCTAAAAAGATTCTACGAATGGGATACTACTGGCCTACAATGGAGAAAGACTCATATCATTTCGCCAAGAAATGTCCTGAATGCCAGATCCATGGCAATCTAATACATGCACGAGCACAGGAACTGCAACTATTTACAACATCCTGGCCCTTTTGTCAGTGGGGACTAGACCTAATTGGCAAAATACATCCTTCATCTTCAAATGGACACAAGTTCATTATAACTGCCACAGAATACTTTACCAAATGGATAGAAGCAGTTCCCATGACCACAGTGACCGGGAAACAAATTGCCTCTTTTATCCTAAATTATCTGATCTGCAGATATGGTATTCCAAGTTCAATCGTCACAGATAATGGACGACCTTTCAAAAACCAAGATGTGCAGGAACTATGTGAAAAATTCAAAATCCAACATCGGTTTTCTACACCATACTATCCACAGGGAAATGGTCAAGAAGAAGCATCTAACAAAACAATCCTAAAAATCCTCAAGAAAATAGTGAATGATGCAGGCAAAGATTGGCACGTACAACTCAATCCAGCACTTTGGGCATACAGGACCAGCATCCGCACACCTACAGGAGCAACACCATATTCATTGGTATATGGATCAGAGGCTATTTTACCCTTGGAGGTAGAAATTCCATCTCTTAGAGTCTCTTTGAAAGGTTTAATCCTCGATGAAGAGTATCGAGTTAACCGACTGCAAGAACTGGAACTATTAGATGAAAGGTGCCAACATGCTTATACTCATCTCAAAGCATATCAGCAACGTATGTGCAGGAGCTACAATCATAAGGTCATTCCTCGTAACTTCAAGGTTGGTGATCTAGTTCTCAAAGAAAATCCCAAAAATCAGCAAGATAGAGAAAAGAAAGGGAAATTTGAACCTAACTGGTTGGTTCCCTATGTCATCATCTCAGTCTATGGATCAGGTGCCTATCAGTTAACAAATTCTGAAGGAGATGTGCTCGATGATCCAACTAATAGCATTCATCTGAAGAAGTACTATACTTAGGATAGCCTAGTGCACGAAAAAAAAAAATCAAAAAAATCCACAAAAAGCAAAATATAAAGTACAATAAAAACAAATGGTGAAAACTTGGTAAATAGGCACCCTTGTGAAAGGCTGGCTCCTTTATCTATATTCATGCCATTTTATCCATCACAACACTATCGGCCATCGCCCGACACCTAGCATATATCCATTCAGGACATACTTAGCGTAGTCACTATCCTGAGTTATCCATCTATATCTATTTTCTTATCACATTCCACCATGGCTTGGAAATCACTGTACATAAACATATCCAGAGGTACATTCAGCTAGGGGCATTAAATTGTTCAAAACACTTGCAAACATTCAAGACATTCCAACTATTGCAAAAACCAGGCGCATGACATCCAACAAATACAACTACACTTCATCGCAACAACCACAACAAAAACAATACACAAGAATCTCAAGGATGGATGATTTTTTGAAATACTAAATGTTGCATTATCGCATAAAAGTCTTGATTATTTTGCATTTTGAATTTTTAAATTGATTGAAATCTTCTTCTTATCTCATAAACAAGCTTCAAAGCTAGAGATCATGAGGAACTTACAATATTTTCTTAGTCTTCTGTTTGGGAGGCCATCATTTGTACTGTGTGAATATTTGCCTTAAGACGTGATACATATCACTGAAGGCCTGATTCCATTTCACGCATATAAATGATCTACTCTTGTATGTTTACACAATACGCACTTAGGTCGTCCTGGTTTAATTATACCTTGACGCTTGTGCTATCTTGCAAAATCAAATATCATGTAAATTTTTCTTAGGTCATTATGGTTCAATTATACCATTATGCTTGTATAAATTTTCAACATATCCTAAACAAATCAATGCTCAATGATGATATCTACAAAGAAAGCAAACAAATAGCTACATCGGATGGCAAATACAGAATGAGAGATGCTTCAAAAACAATTAGTTGCATTTCATTTAACAATTAGTTGCATATCATTTTACAATTAGTTGCATATCATTTACAATTAGTTGCATATCATTCACAATTACTTGTATTTCATTTTACAATTAGTTGCATATCATTCTTACATCATTAGTTACATATCATTTTGCATCATTAATACATCATTTTACATCATATCATGTTACATGTAGCAGCATGTTAAATCATACATCTCATTTTCAAGATACATCTCACAACATATAAAAACATACATCTTGCATCACACGTTACATCATATATGTATACATTACATCATCATATGAAAAAGAAGAAACACACATAAAAATGCATCCATAAACACATCACATCGATAAAAAATGGTGCTGTATATATATATCTCTCAAAAAATCATCAAAATCTACAAAATGTGCCTCAACACTATGTCCAGTACAAAGTATACAAAAGATCCAAAAATACAATAGCGACCCTGTCTCTCAAGTATGACTATCTCCAGACGGAGATGGTCTCGCTCCAGCTGCACTCGCCCCTAGATCTCCAGGCAGATCCTGTCTAGCTCTAGATACGCTCGCTCCTGGATCTCCAGGAGGGTCCTGTCTCGCCGACCCAGTCACTCCTCGGCTCTCAGATCGTGTCCCAGCAGTTCGAGATCGACTTGATCTCGACTGTGCAAAGCTCTCCACTCGCCGATCTCTAGGGACTGCAGCCTCATAGTGCCGCCTGTAATACTCCGCCTCCTGGACACTCCGTGTCAGCTCCCTAAGGGTGTCTCTCAAAGGACCACCCGCCGTTGCTCTCTGCACAGTCGCTAAAGCCTCCTCTGCTCGACCCCGCCGCTCTATCTCCGTATCTCTCTCAGCGGTCAACTGCGAGATCTGTCGCTGATATGTCAAAATCTGCGCCTGCAGGTGCTGAACAGTAATCTGCAAGGTCCGGATCTGTGCATCCTCTACATGTCCTAGCACTCGAACCCGCAGCGGTACCTGTGCTGGCGCCACCCCTCCCACTCGGCCTATCCTAGGTACGGGAGGTGGAAGTATATCTACCCTCCTCCTCTATGCTGGTCTCACCACCTCCTCCTCACCCCCCACTACCGCTAGTACCTCCGTCACTCTCCCCTCTCTCCCGGCTCCAATAGCCAATCCTCCTCTCCCTCTCTCAATCCTCCCCTGCCGTACAACTCTCTCCACACCTCTACCACCCTGCCTCTCTCTTGCTCCTCTACCTCCTCCATCATCTCTGTCATCTCCATCATCCCCCTCATCTCCCCCTCCTCGCCATCTGAATCAAAGGCTGGCCTCATCTCCTCTGGATCCGAGATCCTCGCTACTGCCTGCGCCGCAAACAAACGAGCGAACTCGTCAGTCATCCCTGCATCCTGTATCTCTGGGGCATAATCTCAGATCTGTCCTACCAACCCTGTGAACTCCTCTATGGCCAGGACACTATCAATAGTCGGCCCCCAATCGGTCACATCCTGCTGCCGTCGTGCATACAAGTACGCTCCCTGCGGAATCCCCTGCTGCCGCCCGAACTGCCGCAAAACTCGGGTCACCAAAAACCGCTCAATGACGAACAGAGTCCTCCCAATCAGATACCTCGTCATGAAAATGAAAGGCATCTCTATCCCATCCTCCGCCCACACCTCGCAATCTGTATACGGTCTCCAGGTGACCATATCTATATCATCAAACACTCTCCTCCAGTGCTCTAGTTTGCCCAGCTTACGCCGGACAACTAGGCCTCTGTACCCATAGGCATATGCTGCACCTACGGGCCTATCTCTGTCTGCCAATGGCCTCGCTGCTGGGATGTGCTCCCAGCACCATACCTGTAATAGGGTCACACCCGTTGATAAGCTCCCATAACCGAGGTATACTACCTCATGCAGGCTCCTGTAAAGATGGGCCAGCATCACTGACCCCCACGCAAATCTCCGGCCTTGTGTAACCATCTGCTCCAAGACTAGCCCCCATCCTACTGAAAATCCCTTTGACCTGCGATCAGGACAAAGGAATCCCCCAATGAATCCTGCCAATACAGATGGCAGCAGTGCATAATCCAGATCCAAAAACTCCTGCCAGGGGATCTCATAGCCACAGACACTCTCATCATGAAATATATGGCACAGTGCCTTTGTGCCGCCCTCCTTTGACTGCTCATAAGGTAAAATGGCTCCTACCACAGGAATGCACAAAATCCGGTAGCAATCCTGCGATGTCACTGTCATCTCTCTAGTGGCAAAATGAAAGGTGTTCGTATCACTGTGCCACCTCTCTGCCAATGCTGTCAAAAGTCCCCAGTTCACAGTGAACCGAGGCATATCAAGAAGCGAGGTCAATCCACATCTCTCTATAATATCCAAATCTGCCTGTGACAGACGTGGTATTAGCGTCCATGGTCTCAGGAATCTCTCCCTCGACTGCACAATACCCAATCACTCCTGTCAGCAAACAAAACATATCCAATATCAGTTTCCACATTAACACAAAGATATCAAAATAAAACTTACATAAAAAACATGAAACAATTTGCTCATCTACAATCAAAGTTCAACATCCTATCATTTCATATCAACTTGTAAAACAACTCAAGTTCTCAAAAACCATATCAAAACTTGTAAAACAACTCAAGTACCACAATCACATAAACTTGTAAAACAACTCAAGTTTCCCACCCATATTAGCTTGTAAAACAACTCAAGTTTCCAACCCATATCGGCTTGTAAAACAACTCAGGCTTTCATACACATTGAACTTAAAACAGACAACGCAAATACATCATATTCTGATCAAAACAACAGCTTGATATCTATACATAACTTGGAAAATTGCATATCAAAACAAGTTATACAAATACTCATCTTGGATACATGCATCAAAACGCGACAGGCAAACAAAAACACAACTTTTCAACTCGGCCAAAACTGCCAATTTTTTTCGAATGCGCTAAAACAGACCTTCAATGCGCTAAAACAAACCCACGCGCTAGGTTGCTTGTCCTACGCACTAATCTATCTGTCCTATGCGCTAGACACTGTCTACGCGCTACTCTTTTCTTCCATTGCGCTACCTAATCTATCTTATGCGCTAGAAAATATCTACGCGCTAATCTACCCTTCCTAAGTGCTACTCTTTCAACCCTATGTGCTAGGTTAGTCCTACGCGCTAAACCCCCTTTCCTATGCGAACCCCGGCGGCTCCTATGCGCTAGGTCATACCTACGCACTACCCTGTTTCCCCGACGTGCTACCCAAGCCTTTGCATGTGCTGTTCTACGTGCACGCGCTAACCTAAATGTCCTATGCGCTAGCAAAACATTTTCGGATGCAACCCCTAAAATTGACCTCGATGCGCTACTCTACACTTCGTATGCGCTAAATTAAGCTTTAGACGCGCTAAACCGAAAAGCCCGAACTTTAAAAATAAAAAAAAACCTAAAAACTACAAAATGAAAAATCCAAAATGGGTGAAAAACGTTGACTTACTGGTGGTCCATGCGCTACTGGTCTCCGGTACCTCCGAACGCGCTCAAAACGGTGCCTGTGATAGGGAATAGGCATTTTCTCTCCAGAGCAAATTCTCTTTCTTCAAAAGTTAACAAAGCACAAATGACTTTAAATCAAGCCCTTTTCCCCTTTTATAGGAGGAAAATAAAATTAGGGTTAGCCAACTGGACCTGTAATATGATCGCGGTCTCACCTATACCAAAACAGTTGTATCTTATCGGGAGATGCATCAATCTGCACACTTTTAACATGCACGAAATCATAAACATCACACACACTTCATCAATTTAAATCAAAAAAAATTTCAAAAAAAATTGATTCATCTCCCGAGGGGGCATCACATCAAATCTGGGGCATCACTGGCAAATCAAAGGAGCGACACAAAAATTGCATTTGATCATAAATCACAAAAACACATCATTTTCTTTGAAATAACATGTGCACACACGTCACTTCAAAGAGGGGCAAAATGTAGACGTATAAAAATGACCATATTCCTAAATGAATATTTTATATTCATTTCCCTATTTAATTAAATCCAATTTAATTAAATTATCCACGTTCTTCTATTTTATTAAGTAAATTACTCAATTTATTTAAATAAAATTCACTATACCATTTAATGAATAAATCATTTTATTCAATTAAATCCCCCTAGCCACTTTTAATTAAATTCAAATTTAATTAAATAGTTATCCTAAATTGAATAAATCTAATTTATTTAATTTCCCCAAATTGCAACCAAATTGAATTAAATCATTTAAATCAATTAAATCCTATTATCCCCCATCCACTTGCAAAATCCCAAAACCCTTCCTAATCCCTTCTAGAATCTTCTAATCGCTTCTAATTAACCTAACTCTCCTCTAAACTTTGTCACATCCCTAAGCAAAAGGAGGTCACTTCTCAAATGGCCCAAAGTCTTGGATAACCATTGAAGGTTTTCAACCTTCAACCACCAAAACCCTTAAAGTCTTTGAAAACCATTGAAGGCTTCCAAACTTCAACCACTTAATCCCCAAAGTCTCCAATAACCATTAATGGTTAATTCAAATTCTCCCACATGGTTAAAACATTTGTTTTGACTCAACCTCTACCCAACCCAAAGGTCTCATCAGGCCATTAATGCTTTGACCATGATTATCTCTTAATCATTTGCACAAAGGTTTATCCTTGGATTAACTCTTAATCCAGTGGATAATCCTAATTTAGACTTGACCCTTAGCCTTTAGATAACCATGAGGTCTTCTCAGGCCTTTAATGCCTCCAACCTCTTCTTTCAACCCAATCCTGTGTTGACACTTGTCACTATTTTATTGGTGCCAATTGTGCACATGGATCCCCAACTTTCAAACTTGGCCCTTGATTAAACCTTTCAATCTTGACCATCCGTTGCCCTATTTGTGCTATAAATAGAGCTCTCATTCCTCCATTCTTAACAATCATCTTTCAAATTTGAAGCATCACACTTATGCTCAAATTCTTTCAAGCTTTCATATCATCTTTATGCTCATTATTTAGCCTCTCTTTTAGATCATAAATTAGACTAAATATGCATGTTTAGAGTAATTTATTTATCATTTTAGTTCAATCATAGACTAAATATAGTATGCTAGGGTAGTATTCATACTAATCTTGTCATCTTATCATTTAGAATATTGCATTTTAGAATCATATCTAGCTTAACATCCATCTCATACTAAAATCTAAAAAAAAAAGCATCTCTCGTTCTCATATTTGCCATCCCTAAACCATTTTGCTCAGTAATCTGAGAGCAAAAACGTTGGTTTGAAGGACATTGTGAGATAGAGAACCATGGGACCCTCCTTGGGAAGCTGAGTAACACTACGTTACTCCATAGCTTGCACCAAGAAGTCCTGTGTGTGTGTGTGGACTAGTATTTTGAAATATTTTCACATTTTAAGTTTTATAAGCCCACTTTTCCCGCATACAACTCCAGGTCCTCATAGAATTTTGAGAGTCGCTTCATTTCTAGAGAAGTCTGGGGTCTCGATCGCAACTCTTGACCCACCTCTACTCGTGCCACTTCATGAACAACCCCTAAAACCTCATCACATTGCTTCAACCTTTTGAAAGTTTTGAATGCCTGCCACCCATGAAAAGCAAGAGCTTTGCATCTTGCCTTCAAATCATCATCATCCCATTGAATGAGTGCTAGCGGTGCCACCGTGTTAGGATAATCGGTGAATAACTAAGAGGGGAGGGGGGGTGGAGTGAATAAGTTGTTGGCAAATTATATCAATTAAACCACTTAATAACCTTTAACCAGATCACATAAACATTAAGTGCTGGAATAGCAAAAATAGATACCGGTAAGCAATAAAACTTAACAATAAAATAGATAATCAACACAATGCAACCATACCACATAACACCGTGATTTGTACGTGGAAAACTAGGAAAAGGAAAAAACATGGTGGGAAGCCTACCCATAGTCAGATGATACTTCTGCAGAAAGTATGTGATACAAAGAGGGGCCTGCACATGCAGGAAGGCACGCTGCCTAGAGCGTACTGCTCATTACAAAAGAGTCTCACTGACTATAGAGAGGTTATATCCACCTCAAGATAAATGGACAACAATCTAGAATAATGAACTGCCAGAGATAACATCTACCATGCCTGATTACAATCCTGGTTAAGCTTAATACCAGAGACCTTTGACCTCTTCCTTAATCCCAATTCGATCACCTATGATCAACCAAATCTCCTTTGCATATGATATTACATTCCACGACCATGATGCATGATCTACAATGCGATCTTACATAATTTATACCAACCCTAAGGCCTAAACCAATTAGGTTGGCCACCTACAAGATATTACAATAAGATCATTACATATATCCAGATTACAATGATATGCCATGTCGGCTTAAGACCAAAACAACAGTAACCAAATCATAAATCATCCCGATAATGTGTAGAGAACACATTGACATGATACCGGTCCATAACCTAGATAGGAATCAGACCTAATCTGGGTCCACCATGCCAAAGCAATGTCTTCAATCAATTGAGGCACGATCAAAGAACATCTTCATCATCCTGAATTCCATCTAGAAGTTGCACCAACACCACTTATGCATCCTGTCAATATTTCTCAGTGAAAGCTCTACCAGTTAAACCTTAAACCAATGTTGGTATGGGTTTACAAGAGTGTATGATAGCATCTGATTACCAAATCAATACCAACTAACCAAAACATGCTCCAGAAGCATGTAACACATAGAATCAAACATACTTCATTCAACCAAACATGTCGGAAGGGTCCAACAGATAGTGTCTTCTATCAGTAACACTAGATCTTCTACCAGTAACCAAAACCTATCTATCGGTAACCAACCATAACAGCTAGTGTTTACATCAATGACAAAACATCAATGCAACACATATCAATTCATCCATAATGCCAACAATCTCCCCCTTTGATTATCTGTTTTATTGCTTATCGATATCTATTTCTACTATTCTAGTACTTAATGTTTTTATGATCCGGTTAAAGGCTATTAAGTGGTTTAATTGATATAATTTGTTAATAACTGGTCCACCCGCCGCCCCCCCCCCCCCCTCGCTCAGTTGTTCACTGGTTATCCTAACAATTGGTATCAGAGCAGTGAACCTGAAGTTTTGAAGACACCAAGGTATGTAAGATTAAATCATTATGAAGATCAAATCATTGGAGATAGGAACACAGGAGTTATGACAAGAAGAAGACTGGTAAATGAAGAGGTATGTCTTATTTATCAAATTTAACTGATATCTATTATTGAAGCTTGTAAAGATAAACATTGGTTAAACGCTATGGAAGATGAATTAGATCATATAGAAAAGAATAAGACTTGGACTTTAGTTCCCTGGCCTAAAAATAAGAATGTTATTGGAACTAAATGGGTTTTTAGGAATGAACTGAATGAGGATGGTCAAGTTGTAAGAAACAAGGCTAGATTGGTTTGTAAAGGATATTCTCAAATGGAAGGAATTGATTATGGTGAGACATTTGCACCTGTAGCTAGAATTGAAGCTGTTAGACTATTTCTTGCCTATGCAACTTATAAGAACTATAAGGTTTATCAAATGGATGTTAAATGTGCATTTTTGAATGGTGAACTTGACGAAGAAGTATACATTGAGCAACCTGATGGATTTTCACTGACAAATGATAAAGATATGGTTTGCAGATTGAAGAAAGCTTTATATGGATTAAAACAAGCTCCTAGAGCTTGGTATGCAAGGTTGGATAAATATCTTTTGAAGCTTGGTTTTACTAAAGGCAGTGTTGATAGTAATTTATATTATAAGATCACTGATGATGATATTCTGATTATTGAAGTATTTGTTGATGATATCATTTTTGGAGGAGAAGATAAATTGTGCATTGAATTTTATAATAATATGAAGAATGAATTTGAAATGTCCATGATTGGTGAGATGAGATTCTTCTTAGGTTTGCTGATTACTCAAACTAAGAAAGACATTTTTATCTGTCAAACTAAGTATCTGAGGAAATTGTTGAAGAAGTTTGGTATGGATAATTCCAAAATGGTAAGTACTCCTATGGTGACAAGTGAGAAATTATCTATCAAAGATACATCTACACCGGTAAATCGGATAAGGTATAAGTCTATGATTGGTGTCTTGTTATATCTAACTCAGACTAGACCAAATATTATGAATGCAGTGAGTATTGTTTCAAGATATCAAAGTAATCCTAAAGAAAATCATGAATGTGTAGTAAAGAGGATATTTGAGTATTTGCAAGGAACAACAGAATATGGCTTATGGTATTCTAGAGATGATGATTTCACTTTATGTGCATATACAGATTCAGATTGGGCAGGAGATGCTGATGACAAGAAGAGCACTTCTGGTGGAGCTTTCTTTCTTGAAAAGAAATTGGTTTCATGGATCAACAAAAAAAGGTCATGCATTTCTTTATCTACTGCAAAAGTTGAGTATGTTGCAGCAACAACTAATTGCACTCAAGTCTTGTGGATGAAGCAAACGTTGAAGGATATCAAGGTAAATTATAGTGAATTGGTAGTTATCTATTGTGATAACTTTGCAACTATTGACATATCTAAGAATCTGGTATTTCACTCTAAGACTAAGCATATATCAATAAAGTATAACTTTCAGAAGGACAAGGTAGAAGGAAAGGAAGTCAAATTGGTTTATGTGAACACTAAAGAACAGATTGCAAATATATTCACTAAATCATTGTCTAAGAAATCATTTGAGTATTTGAGAGATAGGTTAGGGGTTTATGCCCCTCTGACAGAGACTTGATTAATGCAGTATGTCATCAGTCCGACATGCATTATCAAATATATTATTCATTCCAACACTGATGAGTGGTGCTACTACTCAGGGGGAGTAATCAGTTTTGAGATTCAGAGGTTTACACTCTTGCTTTGATATTTTTGTCAGATTTCTGGCATTGATGTCAAAGGGGGAGAGATAGTGATGTGAAATTTTTTTACAGAGATATCATTCACGAGGGAGGGAGATTGATATTCAAGAGATTGTTGGTTGTCTTCCACAAGGGGGAGACTTGTTTGGCATTTCTTGTTACTTAGATGTTTTTCACATCTAGTGTTGCCATCAATGACAAAACATCAATGCAACACATAATTAATTCATCCATAATGCCAACACATCGAACTAGCCACCCCTGCCTCAGGAACAATTCCCACCATTGGGACCACACGAGCACACACACTATCCAGGTTTAACAAATACCTTGAGTCAATTACAACTCTCAAGGCATTTTTCATTTTGTCCACCTTAGCCTCAAACTGGAAACCCCAAGATGCAATCAATGAATATGCCTCCATGTTCATCCTGTAGTGATAACTTACATGGACAATTTCCTCTTCCAACAACATCTTCACAACCTTGTACCAATGCTCATCCTTAAACAAAAAAAAACCTTTCAGCCTCCTCTCTATGAATCGTTTAAGAAATGGGACTGATTTCTTATCAGTATGGAAGGATAAATTTGCTTCCATGCTACGTAAGGGACCCAAGACAACTCTACATACAATATGATACCAAGAAAATGCCACTCCAACAACACTCCACCCAATCCACTCAAGATTTGAACACCTCACACTCAATTATGACAACCATCTGCCATCGACATTTATCACAATATCTTCCATCATTCCTCTGAATGTTCTACTTCATCCACACAATTTGTCTGCACAAGTTGGCATTAAAGCCATCTAAATATTGGTCATTCAGTGTGTATGACAAGGTAATATCTCTACTTGTTAGCATTCTCGATCACCACAAGGCAATAACGCAAGACAATTTGTTTAAATGTTTTCAAGATAGTTTGCAACATTAAAATCTTTTCACATCAATCCACATGTGTGCACTGTCCCATTAAAGTTTTTGATGCCATTTCACAAACCCACTTTATTCCTCCTTTTGAAATGGCGACCTTTTCACCAATTCTGAAATGGTAGTTGATGCCCTTCACAAAATAGCGTTGAGATCGCTATTTCACAATCCTCACTTTTGTCTTTCACAAAATTGCGATGTATTCGCCATTTCGTAAATCGTTATTTTGGCTTCACAAAATAGCAATAGGTTCGCTATTTCGCATCCTTCATATTTAGACTACATGAAACAATGAAAGATTCACCATTTCGCATCCTTTGTTTTTTTACTCTTGTGAAATCGACATCCGACGATGTTGTTGTATGTGTGACGATATTTTCATCAAATTGACATGCTCCACATCATCACAATTGTGATGAACCACTTAAATATTCGATGAAGTTGTTGTATGTGCGATAATTTTTTCGTCCTAATTACCAATGTTTTGTTTTGATTGTTCGTCGCAAAACTAATGAAATTTTTATCAATATTCAGACGAAAACTGCTTGTATTTTTTTGTGACATCGTCCGATGACACTTGGTCGAGAGTTTGACAAAAATAGGAACGTTGGAAAAGTGACAAAATTTTAGCGACAAAATTTTGTTGGGTATTTTGTTAGTAATTCGACAATAGTTCGTCAAAATTTCAACAAACATGCATAAAAAATTGGTGTCAAATACACTAGTGTCTTATTCAGCCTAAATTTCTTTCTATTCATGGTTTTAACAATGTTTGTAGAGCATCCTTAGGTACTATATAACCTTTCTAGATTAAAGTAGGACTTTTTATTTTACCTATGCCTATCCAAGTCATGCTTGATAGTCTTACTTACAATCTTCTCTTAGGATGACCTTGGATTCATGCTATGCAAATTGTCCCTTCTACTCTTCATTGTAACGTCATTCATTTATAACAATAAGATGTATACTTTGTATGATGATACTAATTTAAAAGCTTGTTTGACAACTTCATCTTATTCTAAATCTTCTTCACATTCTTCTAATTCTTCTACTACTCAAGTTAAAACACCATCTCCTCCTAAAGATACTTCCTCATATGAAGAGGTACTCTTAGAAGACAATTGGGGGTCCTTAGATTTTATGCCTACCTTTATAGGAGAATATAAAATCCTCCCAATGGAGCCTAAGACTAAAAAGGAAGATGATATGGTGGAAAATAAGAAGCAACCTACTTTGTCTAAACAACTTAGTAACAATTTTGTGGTTGCTTCTAATTCAAACAATTCTCTAAAATCTTCTTCTAGTTCATCTAATTATGAAATTCAGACCTATGATACCCCACCATGTCTTTCTGATATGACATTCTTTTATGATTCAGGTTTTCACATTCTAGCTAAAAGTGGATAAAATGACAATGGTTGTGATGGAAATGAACAAGGGATTAAAGTTCCTTTAGAAAATAACATATGTGAAGCCTCATTTGGACTTGGATATAATCCTTCAAATCCCACCAAAGCATCTCAAAGACCATCTCTCAATGTAAATGCCATATTTAGTAGTGATGATGAATTCATCTCAATTAGATCATTTCTCTCAACACTTATCCCCCTCATAAGGATATTATGATGATTGACAAGTCCCTTTATGAATCTCCCAAATAGATTGACAATTCCATTTATGAGGATTTATATTTTATTCATACCCTCCCTTATATCAATTAGGCCCTAATTAATTATACTTGTCCCTCTCCCAAGGTTTATTTTATGTATGAGGAAGTTTGTGTGCAAGAGGAAAATGACTTAGTGGCTTATTCTTCTCCTATAGACTACTTTGTGGATCAAGACATTTCAATACTTATCATCTTATACATGGTTTTACTTTCATTGAATGTAGAATATTTAACATGTAATATTCAAATTCTTCTTCCAATCTTACATATATTTAAATAAAATTAGTGGCCATTATGTTGCTCTTCACTATGTGACATTAGTAAGTTACCTATTGGGTGCTCATTGTCATTCATGATAGTGCAATTTTATGTGCAATAATACTTTGGTAGCAACATAATAGCTTATTTTTTACCTTCTCTTGTCTCTATTTTAGGGGGCAAGAATGCTTTCAAAAATCTCTCCTTCTTAAGATTAAACTTTCCCTTTGTGAAGTAGTGTCTTCTATAAGGATCTCTTATTGATAGTAGAGTTGTATATTCCTGTTGAGAATACCCTGTCTTATTGGAACAAGTATCCCTAACGAGGAGCTTAAGTACATATCCTTAATTTGGACCTCTTCCTTAGTGTTGGAAGTCTATAATCTCTCATCAATTCCTTCTCTTTGTTGAGTGGTATCTTTTATAATGAACCCTTCTACATTGTAGATATTCTTATCCCTGTTGAGGATCACATCCCTCTAGCATGGAAATGAATCTTTGATGAGGAACTTTTTCTTATTTTAGAGGCACGTTTCTTTTATAAATGATCTCTCTTTGGTTTCCTTTTCTCCATGCTTGGGGGGCAAGAATAATATTTAAATCCTCTCTTTTTCCAAAGATTCATCTTGCCTTTGTTGAGTTGCATCTTTCATTTGATGTCATTTATTGCATAGAATATGTATGTTATTTGTTTAGAACCTATTCTCTATTTGAAATGGAACATCTTTAATGAACAATCTCTCCTTAGTGAAAGTGGCAATCCTTTACTAATAATCCACTTTTTCCTAAATATTGGAGAAGGTGTATTCTTATTTTCCTTCTCCTTTTTAAATATGTTATCTCCATCAGAGATCCCCTCTATTCTTGAAGGTGGATATATTTGGATAATGATCTCTCCCTCCTTTTATTTGTTAAAAGGATCCCTTTATACTTGTCACTATTTAAAAAGTAATTGTTTTTCCAAACCCTAATTTTGTATTTTGCACTTAATCTTTCATATCTTGCACTAAAGAGCTCCTATCCCTACACAATATATTGTGTTGGAATCATGATTCAAAACTCTTTCTTATCAAACAATTATCCATTTTTTTAATCTTGTATCAAACATTGCGATCATTTGTTATCAATCATCTTTCATAGTTCAAAGGGGTAAACATGATACCTTGTTTCAACCTCCTAATTAGCAAGTTGAAATAGGGGGAGCGTATAGCTACCCTCTAATTGCATCACTCTTAGTAAGCATTTTAAGCAATTTTGTGATTTAAACTAATAATGTGGCTTTGTAGGATGTAGTTCCCAACATTGTATTGTAGATACCTTTGGGGGCTTCGTTCGACATCTTATGGATATATTACTTTTCTCATGAATGTTTACTTTTTTGTACTTTAGCTTTTATATTAACGTAGTGTCATATGACCACTAAAGTGGGGGCTAAATGTGGCATTGTAAATTATACACCCTTAATTAGGGTTGTCCAATTCCATGCTTAGGTTAGCACCTTCCATGGTGTGTCCAATTGCATCTTACATTTATATGGCTTCTTTAAGCATTTAATTATTAATTTAATTAAATCTAAAGTCCTCTCTCATCAATTTGCACATCGTGAAATTGGGAATGTAACCCTAATAATATCCTAATTTCAATCTTCAAGGCACATTTTTGCATATCTACACATCTTGAATTTACCCACAATGTTGGATTTAGCATTAGAACCACAATATCTTGCATCCCTAGAAAAAAAAAAAAAAATTGGTCGAACCAAGCAGTATACTACCTAGTCCTGAACTTTTTTCCTCGAATTTTGGGAGCTTTATTTGGCAATATTATAATGTTTGAATCCCCCTTGGTGTCAATTTTTATCAATTCTAAGCCAAACTTTAATCAAAATTAAAATTAGGGTTTCATATATAAAGCCTTTCTTTCCCTCATTTGAGGATCTTAATGAAGCAATTTGGAAGGAGTTCCTTATGAAGTGAAAGAGCAACTTTGTGTGAAGTCTCAAATCAGAAAATTCATCCATCAATCAAGTCTTCATCAACATTTTCATCAATCATGGAAGCTTTAGGATATATTGAATAATGATACGAGAATCATCAATTGTCGATTGACTTGTACCTTTTCCTTAGGATTTGGTATGATTTCATGTTATTTTCATATCCCAATTTGAGGTTTAGATCTACATAATTTTGATTTTCATATTTGCATTATTACTTTAGATCTATATTGCATTTGTGATTTGAAGCATTTACATACACTCGTTTTAGGGTTTTGTTCAAAACATAGGGTAGAACTCTAGTTTGCATTTAGCTCATATGAATCTTACAAACACGTGAGATTATAGGGAATACAAACATTTTGAATATAACATCGACTATTTTTGGAGGTGGAAATCACCAAAACAAGGGTCTTGACTAAGGAAAAACCCTATATAGCTACAAACACACCATTTTCCATCTTACAAGTGCAATTATAGGTTTCCTTCTGAGTGGTCAATTTTTGGGAGATCTCAAAAGACAAACATAGGCTCATCTTTAGAAATTGGTCCTAGATTTGAGGGACCAAGGTGCCCCATGCCCTTGTCCTCTGGGACCAGGGCACTCGATGCCCTGGTCCTCCTAGTTTTTCATCAATTTTTTTAGGGCTTAGTTTAGACAGTCTTAGAAAGCAGGTTCCTAGTTTGTAGCTCAACATAGTTTCTTAGACTAGGGCGTACAATGTCATGGTCTTGCCAATTTGAGCTTAGTTTTCTTTTCATAGGTGCACATTAAAATTTCATTCTCAGATTTGTATTTTTTTATCTTAGTTTTGTCGATTATCAATATGTTGTCTAATTGTTTTCGTTACTTGTATTCATCTTCTTTACATAGTTTCACATCCTCCCATATTTTGCAGATTCCCTTTCATAGCAGTGAAGGAATATAAATCCTAAAATTATCCTTTGACTCTTTTTTACAAGACTTGGTTAAAGAGGATCACTCCTTTAGGTGCTTTCGTATTCCAATATTTGTATGAAAGTGGTTTTAGGTCCTAATTCTAACCAATTCCATTTTCATAAAACACAGTTTTTTAGTCAATAGATGAGTCATGGTCTAAGGGGTTGAGATTATTTGGTTAAAATCTTGGGTATTCATCATGGAGATCCAAGTTCAATTCCTTATAGGAACATCTAGAGTGGAATTCTAAGTTGCAACTCTCAATCTTCCATAGTTGGTTTCTAATATGGAGGTGGTTTTTAAATAAAAGTGAATTTGTAAGAAGTGACTCTTAGTTTTCCATAGGTGATATCTAGTGTGTTTTCTCATAAGGAGCTTATATTGGTCTTGTGTTGATGCTCTTATGAGTAACATACTTGGAATTGATATGGAATTCAATAGATGAGTTGTGACATAGTGATACAAAGGTAGGTCCAATCAAATTTGAGATCAACAAAATTTTGCAAGCTAAATGTATCATGGTTTAATTAGGTTGGTGAAGATTATAATTGTTAGTGCTAACCTTCACCCCAAGTTTGAATTGTAATCGACTAACATAGTTGAAGTTGATTTTATTTCTTAGAATAAAATATTTGTTAAATATTAATGAGAAAATGAATTATTAATAAAGAGTCCCTTATATTAATTAGTTGATTTTGAGTTTGATAGCCAAAGTTATAGCAACATATTTAAGGTTGAGTTTGTTAAAATGAGAATTTTAATAATTTTAGCTTTTCATTAATATAAGGTATTATTTCAATTAATATGTTAATTAAATTATATATATATTTGCAATGTCTTTGGACTTTTCTCTACTCTAGGGAATGCAAGAACTATTAACACTAATTTCTTATCACCAAAATGCTAAGTAGAAAGCACACACAACTACAAGGAATTCATAAAAATTAATATAAGTTTTGACATATATGGGAAATAGTTGTTGTAAGAGTTTGGGTTAGGATTATAGTAGGAATGGGGTTATGATAGAAGCTTTTGTGGTGGTGATGGTGGATATGATAATGGTAGTTATATTTTTCAATCTACATGCATGTGTACAATATTTTTTGGTCAAATAATATTCTAGAAATAAGCATGGAAGATGATGAAATAAAAGATTGTGAAGATTATCTTAAGGATCATGTCCTAATCTATAGATTTGATAGATTGTGGCCTTAGTTATGCAATTTACATAAATGGATTTTAAAGTTTTAGAAACATGGTTTAGAGGATGAAATTAACATATCCTTGTGTTTCAACTTTTCTTCATCCTCGAGTTTGATTCTCACATAGATAAATTTCAGTTTTAAACTAGAACCCTATACTTTCCAAGGCAACTTCATTTTCATAGAATCGTGACCATTAACCTTTGATCCACACACAAATTCATTATCTTCTACCTATTAATGGACTCATATGTCATACCTTTCCATTAAATTTTTGAAAATATAAGACTTAACAACTATTGGTAATGGGCTCAAAAATTCCAATTGATTTTTACGAGTCCATTGCTTATACTACTCTAGCTTTTGCAAGGATCTTGGTGCAATCACCGGCTAGGAGGGACCTCAAAGAGATCAATCTAGACCGGTCAACAATAGAAAACACAATGGAAACACAAAGACATGATGGAGGCAATGCAAAACAGACTGAATTATATCATGAAAATTGATTACAATCAACCGATAACAACTGGGTTACAAAAATCATCTCGTAGGCCTGCTAAAACATGCTCAAAATACAGAACATGTCACAACCGGGACCTCAAATATCAAGATCTATCTTCTATGTTCTATCTACCTTCTTAGATACATTCTAATGCACTTTACAATGATTTATATGATCCAAGGGGATCCGGTCGGCCCAAAAGGGATCAAAACCCGAAGAACAAGACCTAACGTGTAAAACTAACAAGGTTGACCTCCGCCAAAGAAATTCTTTTGGAAAATTCAAAGGATGAAGTGAGAATCGAAGGGAAGGTTGACCACACGCAAAGGAACATAAAACTCAATGCTCCACAAGCTATGGAAAGGATTTGGTAGATCACCAATGCAAAATAGGTCTAGGCAACCGGTAACAAAAAACTGTCTCGGAAACTGGTAGCGATAATTTGCTGGAAAATTATCCAAATGCTCTGCAGTTTAGGAATAAGGAAGATGAACAAGTCTTCAAGCAAAATCCCACTCCACAGGTTCCAGTTAGACAAATCCAGGAAACATAGAAAAAAAATGTTGAAACTGCAAAACAGAAAGAAATATTTTTTTGGTTGATGCAAGATTGCCAAGAACCGAGGATGTTCCTGCATCAGACATCCAAGTTTGTTGAAAAAAGGAGTCTCTCACTTTGTTGGGGTCAGAGGAAAACCAAGGTGGTCTACCTTTTCTTGAGAAATCCAAGATGAATCTTCAACTGGTCTACCTTTCCACTTCACAAGATATTCCTTATATTGACTGCTACAGGTACTATGCCCAATCCTACTATCCAAAATATCTTCAATCTGATTTGGTTCCTTATGGGGCAACTATTTCTCCAAATCTTCTATACTGTCTTCACTAAATTCTGGTTCATGATACTGATATAGGTCTGCAATATTGAATATAGGTGAAATACTCAAATCATCTAGTAACTCCACTTCATATGCATTTCCAAAACTGAATTTCCTCAAGAGCTTACAAGGTCCAAACTTCCTCATCTGCAACTTGTTATAGGTTCCAACTGGGAATCTCTCTTTTCCTAGATACACCATCACTTTGTCACCAACTTCAAATTCCTTATGTCTTCTCTTTTCATCTACTTTCTCCTTATACTTGTCATTTATGTCCTCCAAATGTTGCTTAACCTGGCTATGCAAGGCTACCATGTGATTTGCAAAGTCTTCTGCTTCGGAACTTCTCCGGTCTTCACTGCTGATATCTCTCAATTTTGATATACCTCTAGGGTGTGCTCTGGTAACTGTCTCAAAAGGTGTCCTTCTATTACTCCTATTCACTGAATTATTGTAGGCAAACTTTGCTTGTGCTAAAATCAAATCCCAACTTCCAGTTTTATCTCCAACTAAACATCTCAGTAAATTTCTCAAGCTTCAATTTGCTACCTCTGTTTGTCCATTAGTCTGTAGGTGAAAAGTAGAATTGAATTTCAAATTTATCTGCATTTTCTTCCAAAGTGTTCTCAAAAAATAACCAACAAACATAGTATCTCTATCTGAAACTATGCTTCTAGGTAATCCATGCAATCTTACTGTCTACGGGAAAAGCGGGCCGATAGAACTCAATATGTGAAAAATGGAGCTCTATGGAGCCTTGCTCACACACCCATAGGACTTCTTGGTGCAAGCTATGGAGTCATGAAGTATGGCTCAGCGTCCCAAGGATGGTTCCATGGTTCTCTATCTTACACGTTCCCTCAAACCAATGTTTTTGCTCTCAGATCACTGAACAAAATGGTTTAGGGATGGCAAATGCAAGAACGAGGGATGCTTTTGTGAATTTTAAGATGAGATGCATCCTAAGCTATGCATGATGCTATAAATGCAATAAGATGACAAGGTTAGTAAACAAGACTATCCTAGCATGCTATATTAGTATATGATTAAGCTAAATGATAAGGAACATATTCTAAATTATCATATTTAGATTAATTCCTGTTTTAAAGGAGAAGCTAAAATATGAAAGCTTAAATGGATTTGAGTATAAGTGTGATGCTAAAGACTTGGATGATGAAAATGGAGGAATGAGAGCTCTATTTATAGCAAAAATAGGGCAATGGATGGTCAGGATTGAAAGAGTTAATCAAGGGCCAAGTTTGAAAGTTGGGAATCCATGTTTGCAATTGGTACCAATGAAATGGTGACAATTGTCAACATAAGGTTGGTTGAGAGGAGATGTAAGAAGCATTAAATGCTTGAGGAGACCTCATGGTTACCCTAGGGGTTAAGGGTTAAGGTTAAGTTAGGGTTATCCATTGGATAAAGCTTTTACCCAAAGGATAAACTCATGTGCAAAGGTTTAAGGATAACCATGGTCAAAGAAATAAATGCTTGATGAGACCCTTAGGTTATATGGAGGTTGAGTTTATGGAAATTTTTTAACCATGTAAGAGGGTTGAGTTAACCATTAATGGTTATGAAGACTTTGGGGATAACTTTGTAAGAGTCCTTCCAAATTTGGGGGCATTCAACAAGTTATAAAGGCTTTAATGCATTTTGAAGACTTCGCTCCAAATTTGAGAAGTGACCTCCTCAAATTTAGGGAAAAGGGATAATGGATGGGTTTGGGTTAATTAATCAGGTTTAGAAGAATCTAGAAGAGGTTGGAAAGAGGGTTAGGATGCAAGTGGGAGGTGTAGGGTTTTGCAAGTGGGTGAGAGAAAATAGGTTTTAATTGAATTTAATTCAATTTGGTTGCAATTAAATAAATTAGATTTATTTAATTTAGTATAACTATTTTAATTAAATTTGAATTTAATTAAAAAGTGGACAGGGGCTTTAATTGAATAAAATGAATTTATCCTATTAAATGGTATAGTGAATTTAATTGAGTAATTTTCTTAATTAAATAGAGGAATGTGGATAATTCAATTAAATTGGATTTAATTAAATAGAGAAATGAACATAAGATATTTATTTAGGAATATGGTCATTTTTATATGTCTACATTTTGTCCCTCTTTGAAGTGACATGTGTGCACATGTTATTTCAAAGAAAATGATGTGTCGTTGTGAGTTTATGATCGATGTCGTTTATGATTTTTATGTTATGCCCCAAATTTGATGTGTGATGCCCCAAATTCGATAAACGATGGTGATAATGGCCACTCGAGAAATGAATCAATATTTTGAAAAATTTGATTTGATTTGATAATTTCGTTTGTGGCGCAAAATTTTGGCTAGGTGAAATGTTGAAATTGATTCATCTCCCGATAATTGACGTTTTTTAGGGTATGAGGGAGACCGCGAGCAAATTACATGCTCATTTCCCTAACTCTAATTTCATTTTTCTCCTATAAAAGGGAAAATGTGCTTTGATTTGTTTCATTTGTGCTTGTTGACTTTGGAGAAAGAGACCTTTGGAGAGAAGACAAAATGCCTATTCCTTATTCCACGCATCGATTCGAGCGCGTTCGGAGGCATCAGAGACCTGCCACATATGGACCACCGGTAAGTCAACGCTTTTGACCCTTTTTTGAATTTGAATTTGATCATTTTTTGTCTGTTTTTTTATTTTTGAAATTTGGTTGTAACGGTTTAGCGCATAGAAGTTGTAGTTTAGCGCATACGATAAATTAGGTAGCGCATAGGGTAGCTTTTAGGGTAGCGTCTGAAAATGAATAGGGTAGCACATAAAAGTTTGAGGTTAGCGCATGGTCCCAGGTTAGCGCATGATGAACATAGGGTAGCGCATCAGGTTAAAAGGGTAGCGCATAGGTTAGACCTAGCGCATAGGGTCCACAGGAGGTCGCATGGGTAGGGGGATTTAGGGTGTAGGTTAGAACTAGCGCATAGGGTCAAATAGGTAGCGCCATCATGGGATAGGTTAGCGCATAAGTTGGTTTTAGCGCTTAGGGTAGGTTGGGTGGCACATGGAGGAAAAAGAATAACGCATAGAGCTAGTCTAGTGCATAGGGTAGACATAATAGCGCGTGGAGAAAACAGGGTAGCACATGAATGTATTTTAGTGCATAGCCAAGTTTTTTTAGCGCATGGATCGGCTTTTGCAAGAGTTAGTAATTTTTGAAGGTGAAAAATTACATAGGAAAAGGTCAGTTTTGCCTGGGGAGGTGGATTTTTGCCATTTGCTGTGTCTTTGATCATGTTTTTAAAAATGTGTCCAATATGAGTGTTGATACAACTTGATTTAATTTTGTGATTTGTTTCAAGTTATTGATGTAGATATGAATGTGTTGTTTTGATCGAACCATGATTTGTTTTTGCACTGTTTCAATTTCAATGTGTGGAGTCTGATTTGTGTTACAAGCTGATATGGGTTGGAAATTTGAGTTGTTTTACAAGCTGATATGGGTGGGAAACTTGATTTGTTTTACAAGTTTATGTGATGTGGAGACTTGAGATGTTTTACAAGTTTTGATATGGTTTTTGAAATCTTGAGTTGTGTTACAAGTTGATATGATATGATGTGGAACTTGATTAGATGAACAAATTGTTTCATGCTTTTGATGTGATTTTAATTTTGATATCTTTGTTGTGATGTGGACACTGATATTGAACTCATTTTGCGTTTTGACAAGAGTGATTGGGAGTGGTGCAGTTGCGGGAGTGGTTTCCCAGACCTTGGGCATTCATACCACGGTTGGCACAGGCTGACCTAGATGTGATCGAGAGATGTGGTTTATCATCTTTGCTAGACATGCTTCGATTCACTATGAGCCGAGGTCTACATACAGCGCTCACTGAGAGGTGACACAGTGATACGAACACCTTTCACTTTGCTATGGGCGAGATGATAGTCACTCCAGAGGACTGTTATAGGATCTTGAGGATTCCAGTAGTAGGTGCTTTATTGCCCTATGAGCAGACGGAGGAGGGTGGTACTGAGGCGTTGTGACGTATTTTTCATGATGAGACGGTATGCGGGTATGAGATCCCATGGCAGGAGTTCCTAGATTTAGATTATGCCCCCCTCCGGTCAGTACTAGCAGGGTTCATCGATGGATTCCTTTGTCCTAATCGCAGGTCAAAGGGATTCTCTGTGGGTTGGGGATTGGTTCTTGAGGAGATGGTGACCTAGGGCTGCAGGTTTGCTTGGGGATCAGCCATGTTAGCCCACTTGTACAGGGACCTGCATGAGGTTGTGTATCTAGGTTATGACAGTTTGTCAGCTAGCGTGACAGTTTTACAGGTATGGTGTTGGGAGCACATTCTAGCAGCGAGACCACTGGTAGACAGAGACAGGCTTGCTAGGCGGGCATATGCTTATGGTTACAGGGGTCTAGTTGTCCAGTGTAAGCTGGGCAAACTGGAGCATTGGAGGAGGGTCCTGGATGATATAGATATGGTCGTCTGGCGACCATATACAGATTGTGAGGTCTGGGCAGAGGATGGGCTAGAGATGCCCTATGTTTTTATGAGCCAATTTTTGATAGAGCGGACGCCCTTTGTGATAGAGATATTTCAGGTGGGCAGGGTGCTGAGGCAATATGGTCGGCAGCAGGGTATACCACAGGGGACCTGCTTATATGCGCGTCGGAGATAGGATGTACCTGATTGGGGTCCTACCATTGACAACGGAGTAGCCGTAGAGGAGTTCTCCAGCTTAGCAGGGCAGATATGGGACTATGCTCCCGAGATGTTAGATGCAGGGATGACCCATGAGTTTGCGGGTTTGTTTGCAGCTCGTGCTGTTACCAGGATATCAGAGCTTGAGGAGATGTGACCGGCCTTTGATGATGATGAGGAGGATGTTGGGGGAGATGGAGATGATGGAGATGATGGAGGCGAAGGCAGACGATGGGGTAGAGGATATCGGGGGAGGAGAGGAGACAGGGGTAGGGATGGGGGAGGTCGAGTGGAGAGAGTAGTTCAGTGAGTTGTGATGGACAGGGGGAGAGGAGGGTTGGCGATTAGAGCAGGGGAGGAGGGGAGAGTGGGAGAGGTGATGGCAGCGATGGGAGGGATTGATGAGTGGAGGCGGTTGACATAGAGGAGGAGGACTGATGAGTTACCTCCACTAGCACCTAGGAAAGGCAGAGGGATAGGGGGTACCCCTTCACAGGTGCCCCTACGGGTCTGAGTCCTGACACATGTGGAGGATGCGTAGATCAGGACCCTACTGTTGACAGTTCAGCAACTGCAGGCACAACTATTGGCGCAGCAATGTCAGATTACTCAGCTAACTCTAGAGCAAGATACAGAGATACAATGACATGGTCGGGCAAAGGAGCTGGCAGCTAGCATTTAGAGAGCGGCAGCAGGGGGCCTGATGAGAGATATCATGAGAGAGTTGTCCTCGAGAGTGAGGGAGGTGGAGTATTATAGATGCCATTACGAGGATGTCATGCCCAGGGACCGTAGAGTACAGAGCTTCACACAGGCAAGATCGAGTTGATCTCGAGAGACTGGGACACAGTCAGAGAGCAGAGGCGTGACGGGGCCCTTGAGACAGGATCCTCCTAGAGATCCAGGAGCTGGGACATTAGCTGCGAGACCATCCCCCTTAGGAGATAGTCATACCTGAGAGACGATGTCTCTATTGTATTTTTAGATCATTATTTTGCTCTGGTCACAGACATGACAGATTTTGTATATTTGGACCATTTTTGATATATATATATATATATAGATGACACCATTTTCCGTGATCATTTGATGTGTTATATGGATGTATGTTCTATATGCTCTTTCTTTATGATGATGCAATGCTTAGATAGATGATATGATGCATGATGTAAATGTATGTTTTGATATGTTGTGGGATGTATCTTGAAAACGAGATGTATGATAATGATGATGATGTGAGATGTATTTTGAAAATGAGATGTATGATTTGATATGCAAAATGATATGTAACTACTTGTAAATGATATGCAACTATTTTTAAATGATATGCAACTATTTTTAAAATGATATGCAACTATTTGTTTTTGGAGCATCCTCATTCCGCATTTGTCATCCTGATATAACCATATGTTATTTTCTTTCGATATAGGTATCATCATTGAGCATTGATTTGTTCAGGATATGTTGAAAATTTATACAAGCATAATGGTATAATTGAACCATAATGACCTGAGAAAAATTTACATGATTTTTTATTTTGCAAGATAGAACAAACGTCAAGGTATAATTGAAACAAGACGACCAGAGTGCGGATTGTGTATAAACAGACAAGATTAAACCATTTGTATGCGTAAAGTGGAATCATGTCTTCAGTGATATGTGATGTATCATGTCTCGAGACAAGTATTTACACAGTACAAATGATCGCCTCACAGACAGAAGACTAAGAAAATATTGGAGTTTCCCCATGATCTCTAGATTTGAAGCATTTAGTGAGAAAATGCAGAGAATCCAATAATTTAAAAAGTTCAAATGCAAAAATAGTCAAGACTTTATGCGATAATGCAACATTTAGTACTTTAGAAAATCATCCATCTTTGGTATTTTTGTGATTCTTGTTTTAGTGATCCAATGTTTTTCTCTGCGATGGAGTGAAGTGATGTTCCTGAGTTTTGCAAATAGTCTTGATGTCTTGAATGTGTTACAAGTGTTGATGATTTATTACCCCTAGCTGAGTGTGCCTCTTGATGCAGATATGTACAGTGATTTCCAAGCCATGGTGGAATGTGGTAAGAGGATATATGGATAGACCAGGATAGTGACTACGCTAAGTATGTCCTGAATGGATATTTGCTAAGTGTTGGGCGATGGCCGATAGTACTTTACTGTAAGTGTATAGATATAGATGGAGGAGCTGTTCTTTCACAATAGCGCTTGTTACCAGGTTTTCACCAGTTGCTTTTATTGTACCCTTTTATTTGCTTTTTCTTGATTTTTTTGATTTTTTTGTTTGTTTTTGCTCTTTCCGTGCATTAGACTACTCAAGTGTAGTATTTCTTTAGATGAATGTTGTTGGTTGGTTCATCGAGCACATCTCCCTCTAAGGTTGTGAGCTAATAGGCACCTGATCCATAGACTGAAATGATGACATAGGGACCCAACCAGTTAGGTTCAAACTTCCCTTTCTTTTCTCGATCTTGTTGATTTCTTGGATTTTCTTTAAGGAATAGATCACCAACTTTGAAATTGCGAGGGATGACCTTGTGATTGTAGCTTCTGCACATGCGTTGTTGATATGCTTTGAGATGAGTGTAAGCATGCTGATGCCTTTCATCTAATAATTCCAGTTCTTGTAGTCGGTTGACCCGATACTCTTCATCTGGAATCAAGCCTTTTAGAGATACTTTGAGAGATGGAATTTCTACTTCTAGCGGTAAAATAGCTTTGGATCCATAGACCAATGAGAAAGGGGTTGCTCCTGTAGGTTTATGAATTCTAGTTCTGTATGCCCAAAGTGCTGGATTGAGTTGTATATGCCAATCTTTGCCTGCATTATTTACTATTTTCTTGAGAATTTTCAGTATTGTTTTGTTGGATGCTTCTGCTTGACCATTCCCCTGGGGGTATTATGGTGTAGAGAACTGATGTTGTATTTTGAATTGTTCACATAGTTCTTGGACATCTTGATTTTTGAATGGTCGTCTATTATTGGTGATGATGGAACTTGGAATACCATATCTACAGATCAGATAGTTCAGAATAAAAGACGCAATTTGATTTCCAGTTACTATGGTCATTGGGACTGCTTCTATCCACTTGGTAAAGTATTCTGTTGCAGTTATAATGAACTTGTGTCCATTTGAAGATGAAGGATGAATTTTGCCGACCAAGTCTAGGCCCCACTAACAAAAGGGCCAGGATGTTGTAAATGATTGCAGTTCCTGTGTTGGTGCATGTATCAGATTGCCATGGATCTGGCATTTAAGAAACTTCTTGGCGAAGTGGTAAGAATCTTTCTCCATTGTAGGCCAGTAGTATCCCATCCTTAGAAGCTTTTTAGCAAGAGTAGTCCCACTTGAATGTGTTCCACAAATACCTTCATGAAGCTTGTGTAAAGTAGAATTAGAATCATTATGATCAAGGCAACAAAGAAGAGTACCATCTAGACCTCGACGATACAAAGTATTAGCAGTAAGGGTATAACGGGCGGCTTGTTGGATAAAATTATGTTTTTGGTTCTGGGATAAGTCAATGGGTAGGATGTTGTTCTTTAAATAATCATATATCAGTCCATATAAAGGTGAATCCGAACTGGTTAAGGCATAGACAACATGGGATTCAGAGTGGTCATAGGCTGGGGAGAACAATTGCTCTACCAGGTACTCGTAATGACTCTGTTGCTTTGGAATTTGTAGTAATGAAGCGATAGTAGCCATGGCATTGGCTGCTTTGTTGTTCAACCTTGGTATTTTCTCAAAGGTGATGTGTACAAAATACTGTTTGAAGTCATCCACCATTTGCTTGTAGGGGAGTAGCTTATCATCCTTTATCTGATAGTCATTGTTGATTTGATTGACGACTAGTTGCGAATCTCCATAGACCATTAATTCTATGACTTTCCATTCTATGACCATTTTGATGCCTATAACCAATGCCTCATATTCAGCCACATTATTTGTGCATGGGAACATAAGCCTATATGATCTTGGTATAGTGTGTCCTTCAAAAGTGATGAAGAGAATGCTAGCACCTAAACCATGTTGGGTGTAGGATCCATCAAAGCATAGGGTCCATTGCGTGGTAGAAAAAGCAAGAACGTCCCTGTTTGGAAATTCAATCTCCATATTTTGTTTTCCTGGTAGCGGTGCTTCAGCTAGTTGATCTGCAATTGCTTGTCCTTTGATGGCTCTTCGTTCTGTGTATTGGATGTCAATTTCATTGAGAATCATGACCCATTTAGCCAATCTACCAATAAGAGCTGCCTTGCTGAGTAGATATTTGAGAGGATCGATTTTTGCTACTAGCTTAATTGTGTGTGCTAGCATATAATGTCGGAACTTTTGAGACACGAAGACTACTATGAGACAAGCCTTCTCAATGAATGTATAGTTGAGTTGATAGCCATTCAATGTCCTACTAATGTAGTAAATGGCTCGTTCCTTTCCTTGTTGATCTTCTTGTGCTAACAGTGCCCCCAGTGATATATCTGTTTTTGAAATGTATAAAATAAGAGGCTTTCCTGTGACTGGTGGTACTAGAACTGGTGGGCTCATCAGATACTGTTTGATTTGATAAAAAGATTTTGCACACTTGGTCTCCCATCTGAAAGGTACATTCTTATGGAGCAAATGATTGAATGGTAGACTTTTATCAGCTAGTTGAGTGATGAATCGCCTGATTGATTGAAGTCATCCTTGTAGAGATCTGGGTTGACTGATATTCTTTGGTGGTGGTATTTCCATAATGGCTTGTACCTTTGCTGGATCCACTTCAATACCTTTAGCTGAGACAATGTAGCCCAGTAACTTTCCTGATGTAACCCCAAAGACACACTTCTTAGGGTTGAGCCGAACTTGGAATTTCTCCAATTGATCAAAGATTTTTATTAGGATGCCGAGATGTTCTGCTTTGGTGAACGATTTAGCTAGTAGATCGTCCACATAGTCTTCCATGAATGTGTGCATCATGTCATGAAAGATTATTGTCATTTCTCTTTGATAAGTAGCCCCTGCATTCTTTAAGCCAAAAGGCATAACATTCCAACAGTACGTTCCCCAAGGATAGGTGAATGATGTTTTATCTTGATCTTCTAGGGCTATTTTGATCTGATTATAGCCTAAGAAACCATCCATTAGTGAGAGCATTGCATGGCCCACTGTGAGGTCTACAATTATGTCAATGCTGGGTAAAGGAAAGTCGTCTTTTGGACAGGCTTTGTTGACATCTCTGAAATCAGTGCAGATTCTAATACTGCCGTCTGGTTTTGATACTGGCACTATGTTGGAGATCCATTATGCATAGTCGATGGGTCGGATGAATCCGACATCTAATAGTTTCTTTAGTTCATCTTTGACCATGAGTGCCACCTGTGGATTCATCTTTCGTAGTTTTTGTTTGACTGGCTTAACTTCTGGAGAGATGGACAAGTGATGCATGATTAAGTGTGGACCAATTCCGGGCATATCGGCATATGACCAAGCAAAGTTAATTTGCTTTTCTTTAAAAAAGATGATAAATGCTGATTTTTTCTCCTCTGTCAGAGATTTTGTAAGGTGTATGTTCTTGACTACTTCTGTGGTACCAATGTTGATTGATTGAGTGGGCTCAATCAATATGGGTGATCACTCATGAAAGTGTTCTGGAAGAGTGTCAAGTCTCCCATCTTTAGGTGCCTTAAAAAGGTTTTCACCCTCAGATGCGTCCTTTATTTTTACTTTTTTGTGATCTAGAGCTGTCATTGACTAGTTTTCAGCATCAGATCTTTTATTTGGTTCATTTTTGCGACTGAGAGACTTGGCACTCCCTGGTTTGCAGACATCGTTACTTCGTTCACTGGTAGAGCCTGTTTTCGGGTTAATGGTACATAGGTAATGGATAATAGATTCATCATCGAGGAAAATTTGTATATCATGTATTTCGGGTTCATCCCAGTTAATGAGGTCACGAAAGACAAGTGGCAAGGAATCATTTGGTGGATCAAGTTCTGCTACTGTAAGTGTCAAGACAAAGGTTTCATCGTGATTGGTTTTGGTAAAGAAGTCAAGGATTTCGTCGAGGTATTCGATGGTATTATCTTCCCTATAGACTTGTTCATAATGTTTTTGTTCACTTTCCTTGGCGTCATAGATATTCTGCGGTCCAAATTCAAGAGGTCTATCATTTGCGTTATGTTCTTCCTGAGAAAGGGATATGGTACCAGTATTATCAGTGATATCTGCAGTAGCATTTGAGTAGCTACCCCATTCATATTCATTAGAATTAGTCTCTAAGGCATCATCCCAGATTCTATCAGTGTCGTAAACAGGTATGTTGTAGGGTGAAAATAGATCTTTGATGATGGATACCAGTTTGATAGTTTTTGTTGATTCGGTGTCAAATCCTGCTTCTACTTTTTGTATTTGTTCATAGACTGTGCCTCCTTGGGGAGGAATAATGGTATCAGGAGATGATACTATCAGTTCTTGAGATATTGGTGTTTGAATATGAGCTACTACTGCAGATATGGCCTTCTTGTGGCTTAGAAGCTTTTCCTAATGTAGCTTCTGTTCTTGATGTTCACGTGTCTTGCAGATTGTTTCTGCTGACTCAAATAATGCTTCCTACCAAGATTCTTCTTTGCTTTCCATTGAGGTTTTGGAGTTATGCATGGTGTCTTTCTTAATAGGAAAGTGAGTTTACAACCCAATCCTGTTTTGTCTCTATTGGGCTATGAAGGAAGATCTATGGGTTCAGTGACTCCTTCTTTACATTTTCCAATAGGTCCTTTACCATCATATCCCATTTTCCGCATGATTAAGTAGCCCTTTCCATATAGGTGTGTTGGTAGAACTATATCCAGAGTAGCTGCTCTGTTATCTTCTTCCTCATCTTTGTATAACCAGCTAAGAATGTCTTTATCTTCTGATTCATGTGCTAGAGTGCCTAGTTGGATGAAGGTACCATCAAATTTGTTGATGGGTTGAGTTACCTGATGTGTTGATGGATTGGGCAATCCATGAGATCTGGGTGATGTTGGTAATTTGGCCAAACACATGGGTTCCAAAGAGTATTCTCCCATACCTTGTTCTTTGATTTTCATTTTCTGCTTGAAATCTCCAGGTAATGATTCGGGCTTTGCCTTCTGTAGATCTGATGTTGAGGATCTTTGCTCTTCCCTATTATGAGGAACCAAACTATCCTGGGCTGCCCGCATTGCATTACAATGTTGAAATGGATTGTGATCAACAGATATAGAGACCTCTTGTCCATTATAAGGAAATTTGACACACTGGTGATACGTAGAAGGTACTACTTGCATTTCATGTATCCAGGGTCGACCTCATAAAATATTGTAGGTGAGGTATATATCTAAGACCTGACACATAGTATCTTTTTGCACTGGTCCAACTTGAATGGGTAACATCACGATTCCTTTAGACGACCTTTCCTCATCATCATAGGCCTTTATGGTAATCTTTTTACGGGGATCAATAGACTCCTCCGAGAAGCCTAATGCACAGATAAGATTTAAAGTACATATATTAAGTCCAGCTCCTCCATCTATTAAGACTCTTTTTACTTGGTGTTTATAAATGATGACTTTAATATGGAGAGGAGTGTTATGCTGATGACTTAAGGAAGTATTATCATGCTCTGAGAAGGTGAGATTATGAGGCCCTGTCACATGGGTGACCATGGCTTCAAATCTGTCTGCATCCAGATCTTAAGGTACATTGGTTTCCAATAGTGCTTGCTCCAATATGTTTTTCTGTTTTGGCGACAGTTTCAACAATTCTAGTATAGATATCTAAGCAGGAGTTTTGCGTAGTTGGCTGACTAAATCATATTGGATCTTTGGTGTAGTGGTTGTTGGCACGGTATGTCGTTTCAAGACATATTTTTGAGTTCAGGTTGTTACATTGACAGATTCATGATCATGCTTGTCTCGGATTGTGATGACATTTACCTGATGGTCTTCAGCTGATATGTGATTGATGGTGTTATTGTAGATGTGGTTGATACGAGCTCCACATGTATCATTTGAGGTTGAAGCTCCGTCTTTGTTGTAATTTGGAAGAGGATTTTTAAAGGCTCCATGGTCACCATTTGTTTTGAGACCATCTACTGTTAAGTCACCCCGATCAATCATGTCTTGAACAATGTTTTTCAATCTCATGCAATCGTTCGTTTGATGACCTTTGTTATGATGAAAATCACAATAATGTGAGTAATTCCACCAAGGTGGTTTGATTTGGAGTTCATAGTTACTGATTGCAGGCAATGAGAGAATCTTGTTTGCCAGAAGCTCTCTAAATGCTAACTTTAGTGATTGTCCCAGTGGTGTGAAGACACGTTTCTAGAAATTGTTAGTGCTGTCGCGCGAATTGTTATTAGATCCTTGATTCGTGGTTTTGTTTTGAGTATCGTTGGTGTTGTTTGCGTTGGGTTGACCTTGATTGGTTTTTGGTGCATATGTGTTAGCATTTGGATTAGCACCTTTAGGATTTTTCGTAGCTTGAGGATTTCTGGATAATGCGAGCACTAGTTGCTTAGATTTTGGATCATGCGATTCATTGTTGCCTTCGTTTTTGTTTCGAGTCTAGAATCGAGATTTGTCTAAGTTGCTATTGTTTTGGTTATTGTAGTTTGATGAATTTGTTCCTTCTTTGAAGAATTTGAGCGTTCCCTTTTTGACACATGCCTCTTCTACTTGAATGTCATTTTCGATCAATTTAGTGAAAGACGGTATGCATTGGAGTTTCAGCTTGTAACTCATCTCACCATTCAAGTTGTCGATGAAGATTTCCACTTTCTCCTTTTCAGGAATATCTCAAGGATATCGTGATACCATACATCGCCAGCGTTGAAGGAATATCATGAATGTTTCGTTGTTCTTTTGTTTGGGTTGCAGAGGTCTAGCATGGTTATAACATGTTGAATGTTATAGGAGTTTTGTGTTATGAACTTGTTAACCAATTCATCAAACGATCTAACAGGTGGTGTAATTTTGGATAACCATTCCATTGTTTGTCCTCCCAAGCTTCTTGGGAACAACCTCATTAGATAGATGTCATCATGAGAAAATTCAAGACTCATGGTACAGAATTCTCTGACATGATCACGGGGATCACTCTTTCCATCGTACTTGTTAAATTTAGGCACGTTTGAGTTTGGAGGAAAAGGGATCATGTGCACTCTTCTGTCAAAAGGATAAGGACAGATTTCGTTTAATGAGTACCGCACTGTTGTCCCTTGTTGCATGTCTTGCATTTGTCTTTGTAACATTTACATTTGTTGAGTAAGGGCAACCAAAGGCGCATTGTTTTGCTGAGGGAAGATTTCTTCCCTTGTATTGATCCTGGGTTGAAACGGTGTATGGAACAATATGTTTTGCTCAGGAATGTATTGTCTTGGTGTATGTTGCTTAGGTATGTTTTCATCCGAGATGTTTTGTCTTGGTGTATGTTGTTCTGGTATGTTTTGATCAGGGATATCTTGTTTAGGGTCATGTGCTTCTCCTTCCTATTGTCATTCTTGATATTCGTAATGTTGAGGTCGCGTTCTAAACACATATGCGTCAAGGTTTTCAGGGAGTTTTACTCCTTTACTTGTGAGCATGAGCAAGTGTTTTTCTTTGTCATTTTCCATGAGCCTTTCTACAAGCTTTTGGAATGAAGCGCTTTCCTAACATTCCTGAAGAAGCTCTTTAGAAATTTCAGTATCCTCTAGGTGAGGACCTTCAAAAGGATTTGACAACCTTCGATTCATACTGGACTCTGCTTGCACCTCGCTTTGTTGGTTTTGTTGAGAGCGAGTAACAGGCATTTTAGTAGAAACTTTCAGTGACGAAGGGGACAAAATCCTCTTCGATACATTGCTTGGGGGTTGGTGGTTTAGGTCGGGGTGTGTTATAAGTGATACACTCGTTGGGTAGGAATGCTGGATTGATCCTTCCTCCATGGTTTATGATTTGATTAAAAGTGGATTTTTGACAATATGCCCTAGTCTTTAAAGGCTCTTTGTCAAATTCATTGGATTTGTTTTGGATATAACATTTGACGTGATGAAGGAATACTCGATGAGATTTGAAGAGTTGATGATTGATGTATAAAAACTTGTTTCTCTTGATAAATTTGGAAAAACTTGGTTGTTGTTTCCTTAACGTGATGTTACGATAAAGATTCTTTCTTCTCAGAATATGGGGATTAGGCATGCATAAGTGATCAATGGTTTCCTTCGATTTGTTTTGGATTTAGTTGATCTTGTTTTGAAAATTCAAGTTTTACTTTTATCAAAGTGAAGGTTTAGATGCCCCTTCATGACAAAGTGTGTCAAATGATATGGATAAAGTCTCCCAATATGGAAACTTGATTTGACAACTTGAGGTTTTTAAACAAGTGTTTTTGAGATGAAATCCGTGAGATGATAAAGGATCCTTTTGATACTTGTGATGATGTTTCTGGATTTTGATAGGATAGATGTGTTTTATTGTGCAATCAGTTTCAGATTTTTACAATGTTTGTTTGACACAAACTTTGCTCAAGAAAAGGTTTTTATAGCTTTATTTTCGCTACTCTGCTTTGATGAAAATGATGCTGATGAAAAGAGGCTTCTAAAGATGTTTTCCAAATTTTCAAAATTCCTCACTGTTTTGCCCCCTGTTTTTCTATTTTTGGTCACACGCTAAAACAGAGACAAGATGCGTTACTAAATTTACTTCACGTGCTAAAAGAATGACCACACGCGCTAGGCTGCCCCCCACCACGCGCTAAAGTTTTCGACTGTTAAAATTTGTTTTCTGTCGGGCTCAAAAAGTTATGCGCTAGTATGGGTTTGTGACGCGCTAACTGTTAAACCCTAAGCGCTAAAGTTTGACTCCTACGCGCTAAGCTGATGCTTCAACGCGCTAGGCTGTTTTCTAGATGCGCTAACTGTTTAACACTGTTTTGAAATTTTGGATAAAACGCTACTATTTTGACCAGACGCGCTAACTTTATGCTTTGATGCACTAACAAAAGTACCCTATGCACTAAAAGTTGTTCTCACATGCTAAACTGCCTTGATTTTTCCTTTGGTTGGTTTTTTTTTGTAATTTTCGGATTTGATTGTGAGTTTTTCAGTCTTGATGGATGATTTTCTGAAGTAGTAAATGCAAGCACAGCACAAAAAAGACAACCATTTTGCCTAATCTAACAAAAAGTGTATGTTTTGTGAGGATGTGTTCAAATCCCCAATGTTTTAACAGGTTTGGATACGAATAATACACTTCAAGAAGACTCTTTATTCAAAGGCCATAAATAACATCATAGCCCACTAGTCTCGATACTCTATCAGCTCAAACAACCATGTCACCCCCTAGAGGGCGCCCGTTTTTTTGTCTTTTGCCAAAAATTAACTCAAAGTGAATTGCTTCACAATTGAGTAGTTATCTTGGGAGATATATGGTGAGTGATCTTGGGGGCGGATTCTTCCCCACCCTTGCACTATGATGTTATAAATGTTTGGTTACTGACTTGGCTCAAGGTTTCTATTTCTATGGTTCGTAATTAGGCTTCTTGTTCAACTGTCAGTGATAAACTCCCTCAGGAGGCTTCCCAACGTTTAGAACAAAGGCTTTACGTATCTCAAGGATATTGGGGGAAAGCTAATCGTTGCGCACAACCGTTGAAAAGGACTTTCGTCACTTTCCACTTTTGATTATAGTGGGTTGGAATACTTGGCGTCAAAGTCATTTCCCACTTAGGTCATTCCCTTCACACCGGCCATAAATGGCTTTAAGAGTTGATTCCAACTCCCCGGGAAGGCAGGCCTAGTAAAAGATTTATTGCTTGAAGTAAAGAAAGCTTTAAGAGTGGTCTGGATTTTTGATCACCCAGTTAAGGGGAGAGCATATTCTTTCCACTTTCGAGACAAGGCAAACAATTTTTCTTTTTAGCCTTTCAAGATAAATGATTTGCTAACTTCTATTGGGAGATGTTGCTCCAAAAAAGCATGGTGTTAATTTTATTTCCCCACATCAGTGATTATTTAATCTAAGAAAATAATCGAGTCAACAAAGCAAAAGGTTTGAATTTTTGGCAACAAAAAGGAAACCGACAAAAAGGGAAATAACTTCCCTCTTTTGATTGTAACAAAAGCTTTTAAAGTGTGGTTCTTTCCTTTGCAAAAATTAGAAATGAATCCTTTTATACACTAAAGGATGGTGAGGTTCTTTTTAAAACTATTTTTGTAAAAAGGAAGGTTTGTATGGTTCTTTTTAAAGCCCAAAATAAATTTTTCTCCTATGAAAGCAAGAAATGTTCTGATTTGTGGTTCTTTTTATAGCCCAAAAAAAGTGAGTTCAATTTTAAGAATAAACAAAGTTTAGATTTTAAACTAACTTAACTAAGTTAGTGAAAATTCTAACTATCTTAATTTTTTAAAACTAAGCTCCCATCTGCAACAAATTTGTTAGAATCCTGCAAGAAAACAAGAGGAACAACGTTAGATGATTGGTGGACTTCAACAAGTCTACTTTTTATCCCTGGTTACAGATTTTAAATTTTTTATTTATGTTTGTCAATGATGCGCTACAGAACAAACTGTACGCGCTACAAAATAACAGTGATGCGCTAAAAGAAATTGGTGATGCGCTACACTGTTTTCGGGATGTGTTACTCTGTGTTCAGGAAGCACTGCTCTATTTTTCTCCCGCGCTAAGATATACAGGAAAAGTTTATTATTATGATGCGCTAATAAATAGACTCTACGTGCTAGATGATGGACCCAACGTGCTGACTCTTGTTTCCCGCGGACCTGCAAAAATGGTTAAATTATAAAACCGAATTGATATATGGGGTAATGCCCCACGGTGGGTGCCAGAAATGTATGCAGGAAAAGCGGGCTGATAGAACTCAATATGTGAAAAATGGAGCTCTATGGAGCCTTGCTCACACACCCACAGGACTTCTTGGTGCAAGCTACGGAGTCATGAAGTATGGCTCAGCTTCCCAATGATGGTTCCATGGTTCTCTATATTACACGGTCCCTCAAACCAATGTTTTTGCTCTCAGATCACTGAGCAAAATGGTTTAGGGATGACAAATGCAAGAACGAGGGATGCTTTTGTGGATTTTAAGATGAGATGCATCCTAAGCTATGCATGATGCTATAAATGCAATAAACTAGCTATAAGATGACAAGGTTAGTAAACAAGACTATCCTAGCATGTTATATTAGTCTATGATTAAGCTAAATGATAAGGAACATATCCTAAATTAGCATATTTAGATTAATTCCTGTTTTAAAAGAGAACCTAAAATATGAAAGCTTAAATGGATTTGAGTATAAGTGTGATGCTAAAGACTTGGATGATGAAAATGGAGGAATGAGAGCTCTATTTATAACAAAAATAGGGCAATGGATGGTCAGGATTGAAAGAGTTAATCAAGGGCCAAGTTTGAAAGTTGGGAATCCATGTTTGCAATTGGCACCAATGAAATGGTGACAATTGTCAACATAAGGTTGGTTGAGAGGAGATGTAAGAAGCATTAAATGCTTGAGGAGACCTCATGGTTACCCTAGGGGTTAAGGGTTAAGGTTAAGTTAGGGTTATCCATTGGATAAAGCTTTTACCCAAAGGATAAACTCTTGTGCAAAGGTTTAAGGATAACCATGGTCAAAGCAATAAATGCTTGATGAGACCCTTGGGTTAGATGGAGGTTGAGTTTATGGAAATTCTTTAACCATGTAAGAGGGTTGAGTTAACCATTAATGGTTATGAAGACTTTGGGGATAACTTTGTAAGAGTCCTTCCAAATTTGGGGGCATTCAACAAGTTATAAAGGCTTTAATGCATTTTGAAGACTTTGCTCCAAATTTGAGAAGTGACCTCCTCAAATTTAGGGAAAAGGGATAATGGATGGGTTTGGGTTAATTAATTAGGTTTAGAAGAATCTAGAAGAGGTTAGAAAGAGGGTTAGGATGCAAGTGGGTGAGGGAAAATAGGTTTTAATTGAATTTAATTCAATTTGGTTGCAATTCAATAAATTAGATTTATTTAATTTAGGATAACTATTTTAATTAAATTTGAATTTAATTAAAAAGTGGATAGGGGCTTTAATTGAATAAAATGAATTTATCCTATTAAATGGTATAGTGAATTTAATTGAGTAATTTACTTAATTAAGTAGAGGAATGTGGATAATTCAATTAAATTGGATTTAATTAAATAGAGAAATGAACATAAGATATTCATTTAGGAATATGGTCATTTTATACTTCTACACTTACTACTTCCTTGAAAAATTGGTCCGCTACATGCAGTGCAGTTGATGTCTTCCTAAAAGGTATGAAATGAGCCATCTTCAAGAATCTATCCACCACCACAAATATAGAATCATTTCCCCTTTGTTTTTAGGCAATCCAAGATTGAAATCCGTCCTTATATCCTCCCAAAGTCTTACCGGTACTGTCAAAGGCTTATACAATCCCACATTCTGACTACTCCCTTTTGCAACTTGACAAACTCTACAATTCTGCACAAATTTCCTAACATCCCTATGAATTTGGGTCCATACGTAATGCTCACTCACCAATGCTATTGTTTTGTCAACACTGAAGTGTCTAACTAATCCTCCATTATGTTTCTCCTTTATCAAATTTTCCCTCATAGAACTCCTAGGTATAAACAACTGAACTCCTCTAAATAACATCCCATACTGAGTGAAATAATTCAACCATTTACTGCTATCTGCCATAACCGGCTCTCTACATGCTTTCCAAGGTTCTACAAAATCTGGGTTATCATTATACAAGGTCTTCAACTCCTCAAATCCTAATACTTTCACTTTCACCCTTGTCAGCAAATTTTTTCTTCTACTCAATGCATCAACAACTTTTTTAAATTTCCCACTTCTATGATTCAACACAAAGGTGTAACTCTGCAAAAATTATATCCATCTCATATGTCTCTGATCTAGCTTACTCAGACTATTCAAATACTGCAAGGCAAGGTGTAACTTTGTTAGAAGCTAGTAGAAACAAGCTTGAAACCCTTAGGGTCAAATTGAAAGCTTCACAAGTCAAAAGCAGAGAGCTAACTGAACAACCGTTAGAGATATCTGACAATAGTTCTTCAAATGAGACCAATATTGATGCTTTAGCCAAGGAAGTTGAAAAGTTAAACAGTGAGAAACTAAATCTGAGGAGAGAGCTAGAAGGTCTTACTAACTGCATGAGTCAGGAACTAGAAGCCAGAAGAGCCGTTGAAGATCTTATCAAGGAAAGAGATCAAGAGATTTCCAAGATCAAGCAAGAAAATGCTACCTTGCATGAGCATTTGAATGTTGAAAGAGAAGAGAAGGAGAACTTATAGCTAGATCTTGAATTAGCATCATCTCTGAGAGAAAACCTATCAAAGTATAATAATGATCTCACCAAACAACTTATCGAAGCTAATGGGAAACTGGAAAAGTTCAACAAGAGTTCTACCTTGCTTGAAGAACAAATTCAATCACAAAGGATGAAAGGTGACACCTTTGGACTTGGTTTTTGTACAACTGAAAAAGGTGAATCCTCTAGTACTAAGAGCAACACTCTTAAGAATGAATCTTCTCCTAAGATCAAGAAGCCTATCAGTAAGAAGGTCTTTAAACTTGTTTGTTTTGTTTTCCATAAACCTGGTCACACTGCAAATGTTTGTAAAGACAAACCTAACAAAAATGCAAGCTACAATACTAATGCTAGTGTCCAGTAAATTTCAAGGTCATTGCTTCACATGTAGAATGTATGGACATAGATCTATTGAGTGTAGATATGGAGCAAATAATCATGTACCACATATGTATCCAAGACCAAATGGCAACTGGATGAGGAATTTTGACAACCGGGTCAACATGAAATGGCAAAGACCCTACGACAACTGGTTTAGTCCATTTGAGATGGAAAAGGTAACAAATGTCATTTGTACCATATGTAATAACTTTGGTCATGTGGCTATGAACTACAGAGGAAGAATTGGGAGAGGAAATGCAGGACCTTAGAAATCATCTAGTATGACCTGCTATCACTGTAACAAATCGGGGCACTTAGCAAAATTTTGTAGATCCAGAAATAGCAAACCAGTCAATTCTTCTAAGGATCAGAAAGGAAAGCAAAAAAGTTAATGTTGAAGAAACCAGAGAGGAAATGAATCGGATATGGAAGAAGAAAAGTGATGTCTCACCTGAAGAAGAAATTGTTCCTTCACCCAGTGAAGAGAACACTGCACTGGTGAATTAGGACTTTTAAATATGGCTAAGGGGGGAATAATGGTAAATCCACCTCTGGACCCCTGGAGATGAATGAGCGGTAAGAGAATTTTGAAGCATGAAATTTTGATAACCTTTTGTCAATATGTTATCAACCGGTTTTCTCCTTGAGCAGTGAAATTAGGGTTTGTAACCCTAACATGCGAGCATTTAATGCAGTAGGTAAAAAGGATAAAAGCAAGTTTTTACTTTGTCATTTTTACCCTAATGCATTCTAGAAAGAAATTTGGAGCACTTGCTGAGCTAAAAGAGTTTTTTGGGCGATAATTGTCGAAGTTGCATTGTGATTTGCAATCAAGCTGATTTGAAGGTTGTAGAAGACTGAACTGGTGTGCACTTGGGCATTCAACCGGTAAACGGGGCAGCGTGTGCGTGATATAAATTATTTCTTTGAAAATCCTACTTTGAATCTTGTTCATCTGCAATTGCATCATCTTCAAAGACTATAGAAAGGTTAATGATTACATCTGAGCCAATGGAAGTTGTAGAGCAGAACAAATTGTGTCGTATAATGAATTATCACAAGTTCCAAGTGGATTTTTAGTAAAAGGAGATTCGTCAAGTTACATTGATTGTAAGATAGAGGATCTAGGATCACTATACATTTACACTCAAGTAAAATCCCTCTGTGATGAGAATGGAAAGATTCAAACATAGTATGCTAGGGTTTTCGAGAAAGGTTTTCACGACTCCACTTATTTTATAGAATATTTTGAGGAAGAGCACATGAGAATTATTTTGAGTTAGGTTCATGGTGAGAAAATGTACTTAAAGAGAACTCACACAATTACCAAGGAAGCCATTTAGGCTGTAAATGGTTATTTCTCAACCGGTGAAGTACCTGAGCTGAGATGAATTCCAAAAGAGATAGTATTCTCACTAACCGGTTCAACATCTGATAAGCATGCTTTTTCTATTAACAATATTAGAGACCCAATAGTAAAATTGGCAGCAATGGTGATAGGCTACCAGGTATTTTACTCTAGTAGACTAAATAGTGTTCCATCTGTAACAATTCATAAAGCTTACAAGATGATAGTTGAAAATGCAGATTATGATCTCTGTGAGGCTATTAGGAGACAACTATTTCTAAATTTGCAATCTATAAAAAAGGACAGCAGTCTAAAGTTCAAGTATGGACAATTGTTGGTCGGGTTATTCTTTTATTTTCAAAATTTATTACCGGGAATAGGTGATATTGAATGGTCAAAGAACCTACTAGTATCTGCACAAATCAAGAACAACATCAAGGCTATAAAGAACACTTTCACTGCTGCTATGAATAAGTATTTCAATGAGTTCCAGAAGAACATGAACATGAGAATGAGATTGCTTGAAGATGTGGTAAGTCATTTTGCAAAAGACATTGTTTTCACAATTACCACTAATTTTTGTTTGATGAAAGCAATTGAACCAAGGAAAGAAGAAATGGAAGATATGAGTTATGAGGTGAACCATGACTTATTGGTTGGTTATGATAATAACCTATTAGCATCTCCTAAAGATAAAAAGAAGGCAAAACTAGATATTGTGGTATTCCACGATGCACAAGCCAAAACCAATATTGCTCCTGCCACAAGTGGGAAAGGAAAGAAAAATAAAATAGATGAAGCACCTCTAGTGATGAAGAAAATGAGGGCGACTCAGAGTATCCAAACCAAAAAGGAATCGACACCTAAAGTCTATACAAAGAAGGAGAATGTACCAAAGAAGAGAAACCAGAAACTTATTCTCCAAGTAGAATTTGAGGGTACTGATACTAAATAAGAACCTAAGAAGATGAAAGCTACTGGTAGAGTAGAAAAGACAGTATAGGAAGTGCCAAAGGAAACTATGCCTATTGTTATATCATCTTATAGGCCTGATAACCATTTTGAAAGAACAATGAAGACATTAGGGAGGAACAGGTTTGACAATGTAAAAGAGAATTTTGATTCCTTCACTGAAGATGAGAAGAAGCAAGTCATTGAATAGGTAATCACTCATTTGTGTCATTACAGTAGACATCCACGTGATCTGGAAAAGGATATATCAAATTCTTAGTACACTATTATGTTAGGTAAATGGGAGGAAGCTATAAAATTGGAAAAATAAATCATTGATGAAGTATTTGTACAATATTTTCTTGAATTTTCTAAAGATGAAATTAGCACTTTAGTCGATCGATACAAAGCTCAATTTATGTTCAAAGCAAGAAGATTGAAGCTACTCAATGGAAAGAGGGCAATTATTACAACTAAGACCCATCGAATAGCCTATGAAATCAAAAAGATGGAAGAACTCATCCATTCCTCTATGAATGAGGAAGATGTTAATCGATCGAAAATGGATGAAGAAGAGATTGTTCAAGCTGATGAGATCTATCCTGTCAAGAAGAAGGATGACACCATTATTCATGTTGATGATGATGTTCAGGACACAGTTTATCTATCTAGAGACAACACTGCACCAGATATGGAACCTCTTGAAATCACTAATACACAAATTACTTTAGTTGAGCAACCGACAACTCAACCGAAAGTGGACAATCCACCAGAAATAGAACAACCAGAGAAACCCCAATCCCCACAAGTCTTACAAGAAATTCAGAAGGAGTCTATGGAAAATGTTGTCACATAGAATTTTGAAAAGGAAGCAGAGAAAAATCTAGAGAAAGCAATTATTAAGGTTACATCCTCTGAACCGGCAAAGCCATTAGTCACTTCGCAAACTGATGAGGATGATGATGATTCATTAGGCATTTCAGGGTCTATCATTGTTGACAACATGAGCACATCTGAAATGATGAAGATTGCAAGTGCTATGCAATCTAGAGCGCATAAGAAGAGACATAAAGAGCAAAGGGTTGAAGTTGAAACTATTCAAAATGCAATAGATATTTTATCTGGTCTGCTACCATAAACTTCTACAACACATCTGACATCCCCTATTAGCAAAATTGGTCAGTTGGTCACTGATGCATCTGATCAAATCAAGTCACTTGAAGAAGCAACACTAACCTATGTTGAGAAGAGTCACAAGAAGAAGTATGGAGAGAAACTTGCAAAGGACATTAATACTGGCAAAGAGGTTCTGTCACATAATATAGATTTGTTGAGCAAAGCTATTGAAATAGGAGGAAAGTATCTTGCTTCTACCTCTAATGTTTCATTTTGTTATTCTGATATCACAAAAAGACAAACAGAAATAGAGGAAGAGGTAGAAAGGATATGCAATGCATATATCCCACTTCAGGACTCTATATTTGCTTTTAGCAAATCTATAGATAATTTGCACAATAGGTTGGAGACTCATGATCATCAGAAGGCAAAGAGACTCTGGTCTCTCAAGGAACTCAAGAGTCTACTCACATCACAAGTGGACATATGACAAAGAGCCTACTCAAATGCAAAAGCTATCTTAGCAACTCCAAAAACCTACACACTAAATTTGATGGAAGAATTCCATACACAGCTTATGTCTACAAAAGAGTACACTGAGAACGTGCTAGCGACATGGTCAAATGCCTTATCACAGTTGAAGCAAAGCTTTAATGATATTTTTATGAGACTAGCTAATGCATGAACTTTTAAAGTTATTGTTGTATATGCTGAACACTTTTATACAAATTTTCTCTCTATATATATTTTTCTTTTTCAATTTTTCATTGTTGTCAAAGGGGGAGTAGAAATATGTATGTGTGTTTTTTGAAAATTTTGTATAATGTATGCATTAAGGGAGAGCATGTTATTACTGTAAAAATTTTCTAAGTGTTGCCATCAATGCCAAAGGGGGAGATTGTTGGCTTGATGATGATTATAATATATTCATCATATGTTGTCATTGATGAAACACATACACACACATATGTTTATATTTTCTACCGGTATAACTTCAAGTTGTTTATTCTACAACCGGTATGCTAGAGGTTAGACTTAGAGGGTTATCTCTAACTAGTACTTTCTAATAAACAGTATATAAATAGAAGACAACCAATGGATACACATTAGTCAACATCACATGAAGATCAAGCGGAGATTGTATTAGAAGATTCAAGGATAATAGTTCATATATTTAACTCTAACCAGTATTTGTTAATTTTGTGATGAGTTATCCCACTGACAAATTTTGGCATTATTTTTGTGATGAGTTATGATCACTTGTCCAAATACACTGCACCTAGGAAATTGTGTTATAATTTCTTTGGGCCGACATGAAATCTTAATGTCTATATATTGACATTACAATGAATTATTTTATATGAGTGAAAGTGATGTGCTGTGTACAAAAGTCAAAAGAGTTAAGTTGCAGAGTATGCAGAAGAGCAGTGTTGAATATGTTTAGAAGGATCTTATCAAGCAAGTATTGTGCTACTCAGATAGATCAAACCAATCCTGTTGTTTTCTAACAATCACAACATAATTCAAATCCCCTAACTGGGTAAGCTCTAACAAGATTCTTTGTACAAATCTTCTAACATGGTGATCCATTAGTTTGGGTTTAGAATTCCTCCACTGAGGTTACTCCTAACATGGTGCTACCTTTAATAGGGTACAAGCTTCTAATCAAGCTTTGGGATCTCTAATAAGATTCACTCCTAGCAGAGCACTTTGTAGACCCTAACCAGTCAGTTATCTATTACTATAGATAGTTAACTTGTAAGTTCCATCTCACTGTGGTTTTTACCTATTTGGGTTTTACATGTACAAACACTTGTGTTATGGTGGATGTTTTACTTATTGTGGATGTTGTTATATCATTTTGGATTACATGCATTGTGTTTAAAAGTTTTGTTAAGTTCATCTACCGGTTAGTGTTTGAAGTAGTTTTATTTTTGGTATCACTGATTCACTCCCCTTCTTAATTCTTTTCAAGTCCATCACTCTTCTGCCTTCAGGGCATACTGGTAAGCTTCTTCAACACTCTACAACTTGATTAAACTGAGTTCATCTTGTATAGACATCTGCAATCCATTCAAATATCTAGCAACTTGTTCAACTTTGTCATCAACATGTCCTGATTTGATATTCAACTTGTAGAATGCTTAGGTATACTCCTTCACACTAGATTCCTTCTACTTCAAAATCTGCAACTTTCAGAATAGATTCACTTGATAATCAGCTTGCATAAATTTTAATTTTAACTTTGCAACAATCCAGTCCCATGTTTTGATCTTCTCTTTACCTCTCCTCTCTCTATCAACTTTCAAATGTTCCCACCAAAGAGATGCATGACCTTTCAAATGGGTACAAGCATACTTCACCTTCCTTTCCTCTACGGTGTTCTCAAAATCAAAATATTTCTCCATCTCCGAGATCCAATCCATCAATTCACCTGAGTACAACTCTCCATCATATTCTGATGGGGTAAAATGTGGTTTAGTATTCACCCTACTCAAAACCCTCAAAAACCTTTCATCTTCTGGATCAATTGTTGATGGGTTTACTTGTTCTGTCAGGGCTTCTTCTCCTTCATCTTTACTTACATCTTCAATGTGTCAGCCTCTTCTCTGGGCCATCTCCATGACTTCCAACCGAGTTTCTATTCCTCGCAATATTTTTATCACAACAGGGTTTGCATTCCCATGCGCTCCACCATTCCTAGTTCCTTTTCACACCATATTTATGCCAGTCCTCTACAGCTGTAGGTTGGATCCGCAGTCTTCCACCCTACAACAAAATTATTAGTACAACATAATCTTCAGAATAAAAGCTCACTTTGATACCACCTAGTGCAGTCACCGACTAGGAGAGACCTCAAAGAGATCATGCCAGAATGGTCAACAAGAGTAAACACAATGAAAACACAAAGACATGATGGAGGAAATGCAGAATAGATTGAATTATATCATGAAAATTGATTACAATCAACCGGTAACAACTAGGTTATAGAAACTAGCTCACAAGCCTGCTAAAACATGCTCAAAATATAGAACAGGTCATAATCGAGACCTCAAATCTCAAGATCTATCTTCTATGTTCTTTCTAACTTCTTAGATACATTCTAATGCACTATTACAATGATATATATGATCCAAGGGGATTCGGTCGGCCCAAAAGGGATCAAAACCCAAAGAAGAAGACCTAATGTGTAAAACCAATAAGGTCAGCCTCCACCAATGACATTCTTCTGGAAAATTCAAAGGATGAAGTGAGAATTGAAGGGAAGGTCGGCCACATGCCAAGGAACATCAAAATCAATGCTCAGGGCTCTGCAAGCTACTTAAAGGATCTGGTAGATCAACAATGTAAAATAGGTCCGAGCAACCGGTAACAGAAAACTATCTCAGAAACCGGTAGTGATAACTTGCCGGAAAATGATCCAAATGGTCAGCAATTTGGGAATAAGGAAGATGATAAAGTCTTCAAGAAAAATCCAACTCCACAAGTTTTGGTGAGCCAAATCTAGGAAACACAGAAGAAAAAAAAATGCTGAAACTGCAAAACAAAAAAGGAAAATATAAAGAAATATTTTTTTGGTTGATGCAAGATTGCCAAGAACCAGGGATGCTCCTGCATCAGATCTAAATGGAAATGGATCTCTAAGGGACTTCCAATTGAGACCTCTTTGAAGTATGGTAGAAAATAATGAGGGTAACTAGTTAATTATAAAATAATTATTTTTAGATGCAGATTAATGTTATTTCATAGACCACCCATCCTGTCAACATTGAAAAAAGCTTATTATTGTGCTTGATGATCATTCCATGTAAGAAAATCCCACTTGGTGAGCTAGAGTTGATATGTATCATTATGCTATCTCTCCTAACAACTCTCCTATATATCTTTATTCCCACACTCTTCTTGTAAACACTTCCTTGACCAAGAACCCTCCTCAAGAATGACACTATTTAGAAATTAAAAATCAAACTAATAACAATGACATGATTCACGAGCCCTCGACAAATCCAAAAAACATATAGAAATTAATACTACGAAGTCTGAATCTGTAGAGAGTGAGTTGATGCACCAATGAGCACTAAATTTATTTTACCATCCACTTCTAGGTTATATTGGGTTAGGTTAAAATGGATTCAACATAGAAGAACAATAGACATGAAATAATCTTAAGGACACATACAATGATTAAAATAGTAGGATATGTTATAGCATCTTAGTTATTAGTTCCTTTTTTAGAATTAATTTTTATTTTTTGCTTAAGTCCACTTAGGAGTACTTGCTTCTAGTTTAGCTTTTGTGCATCTAGTTTAGCTAGAGTTGAGATTTTTTTAGCTCCTCATGCTTGCAATTTAGTTCGCCTATTTTTTCCTTAGGGCATCTTTGTTCTTTCTTTGTAAGCACCTCATTGTATAATTATAATTTATTATGTACTCTTTTCTTTTGAGTAAAATAGCATTCATTTGTGCAGCTCTTGTTTGTGAAAGGTGTTTTTGTTTTTCGTTTGATCTTGCAAATGCTTGTGTTGAAAAATTCAATATGATATCAGAGTGCAAGTTCAACAAGCCCCTTCTCAATATTTGAGGGTTTTCTTTTCTCAAAAGCATTGCGAGATTTTTTGTGGATCTCTGGTGGGCAATTTGTTTGAGTTTTAGAGCAAAATGGGCATCACCATCACATTTGTAGTGTCAAAAAACCCTGAGATCAATCGTTGTTTTGTCAAAATTCAAGTAGTTGAAATCTAGGATCAATTTCGCTAAGGGAATGTTTTTTGAGATGAGTTTAAAGGTAGCTAAAAAATCTAGTTAGTTTGAGCTGAAATAGACATCACCATCATGCAGAGAAGGCCCAAAAGTCCTAGAAATACTTGTCAATACATTAAATTGTGAAACTTGTGAAATTCGGGGCAAAAAAAAATTAGGGTACGAAATTTCATATTGTATTATATGGAAGGCATATTCCAGTTGTACCAAACCCACAAATCTGAAAAAAAAAGTCCATCGACTTAATCTTTTTACAATTTTTTTAATATTTTTGTAAAAAATAATTAAAAGGGGGGCTTTTTTGTTAGTATGCAGGTACTAAGCCTACGCGGGAAAGTACAAGCCTACATAGGCTTGTACCTACACTGCCATTAGCTTCTTCTTTTTAAAAAGTTTTTCCCCAAATTTGACATTCTTTGCTATTTTTAGTGAGCTTTCTTATAGTTAGCAGAGACAAAATATTTCAGGGGATTAAGAATATTCTAGCATGATTTTTCAACAAAGAGGCTATTTTTTCAGTGAAGATTCTAAGAATATTTTTTCACATCATTGGATCACCAACTCTATAGTTTTACTGCCATGCAAGCAACCTAGTCACCTTTGATCGCCACATCATCATCCTAGCCACCAATGCCACATCAACAAAGTGTCTAGTCAATAGTGCCACATTAGTAGGGTGCCCAATCAACAACACCACATCATCAGGGTTCCACCTTAGTAGGGCGCCAAGTTAGCACAATCGAGCAATCTGACCTCTCCAAACCCAAAGTATGTAGTGTTGGTTTTTTCTCATAACTTTATCATACAAACTCCTTTTTTTGACTTATGCATATCGTCTAAAAGTTGGTTTCAACATCAATCTTCTTGCGATGTTTCTTTTGTCAGATTCTTCTCTAATCATCTGCTACAAGCCTCCAAAGTTAGCCTTGTTTTCCATGCTTTTGGGGCTATAACTTTCATAAATAAACTCTATTTTTGACTTTCGCATATCATTGAAAAGTTCTCAAAATCCTCTATTCAAATTTATAGGTATCTTTTCTAGATTTTTTTTTAGGTTCTCAATATTTTTAGATGAAGTGATTTCTTGATTTCAGGCTTCCTCTTCATTCTAGTTGCACTAGGGTTTGTGTTTTCTTATTGTGGGGGGGTTCAATTTATCCTTTTTAGATCCTCTTTACATCTCAGCCTTATAGTGAACTCTGTTATTCATCTCATGTCCCATAACCATCACACTTTGAAGGATCATATGACCAAATTGCTCATATCTAGAAGTTTGTAGTCTACTTTGGATGAGACCCAACCCACCTTCAAGCATCCATTTGAGGATTTTTAGCAAAAAAAAACAAGATGGATGAGGCTATGGGATTACCATATATTTTTCAGACAATCTCCTATTTCACCTTGAGTCTTGCACTACTCTTCAAGCCATGTGGACTAAGTTCAAGGATCTTTTTGGGATGGTTAATGAGTTTAAGAAAATGCAACTAGAGTTGGAGTTGACCACATTGGTACCTAGATCATTTTTCTACTAATGAGGACTTTTTGGAGAAGTTTAAATCTCTCATATCTTTGTTGAAAGGTTGTGGAAAGGATAAATCTAACCAAGAGTGCCTCTAATTGATTTTATCTAAGCTTCTATGGCATTTATAGGTCTTTGCTTCTACATTTTATGCCTCCATGGATGCTATGGGTACAACTTTCACTTTTCCCTCTTTTGAGGTCTTTCCTGATAGGTTTATATGGGAGTAGGGTTTGTTGTATCATCTAGATTTATTTTTTGGTTCCTCTTTCCAGGCCTTGGTTGTACATCCCTCTAATGACAAACATAAGAAGAAGTTGAAGCCCAAGACACCTTCTTCATTGGGTAGTAAGAGTCCCTCCAAGCCCCCTTAGTAGTCAAATCAAGAGTCCAAATCCTCTCTACCACCTACTAATTATTCTAAATTTGGTGAGTCTTCCTCCAAGATGAAGAAGCATTCTAGACAACATTGTAGTTTTTGTGGCAAGGAGGGACATCTTATCATCAAATGTTGGAAAAGACAAGAATCTTTAGAGGAGGTCATATAGCAGCATCACATTTCAACCCCTAAGTATTCTTCCTCACACATAGGCAAAGGTCAAGAGCTTTCAACACAAGACTTGCCTTCATTAGATACATGTATACTTGATTCTAGATCTTCTCACCATACAACACACTCTCGAGATCATGTTGATTCTCTTTTCGATTGTAGCACTACACAAATTGCAGTGGCGGATTCCACTCAACTTTCATTTGTTGGTTTGGGCCTTATTCAGCTTGAGGATGGTCATTTTCAAGATGTTCTTATTGTTTCTGACATCTCAAACAACCTTCTCTCAATGATTTAAATTTTTCATTTTAGGATAAGGAAGACAGTCGATTTCACACTGCATTATGTGATTATCAGAGACCTCCATGATCTTGATGTTATTGTGGTTGCTGGGAGTTTTGATCCTGCATCTCAATTATATCACTTTGATGGTTTTGAGAGTCTAGCTCTTGTTGGTTATTCCTCATAGCTCATGCAAATTCAATAAGAAAGGTTTAGCATGAACTTTTTTGTTCATGTCAACTATAGGTATCTACAATAGATGAGCACTTAGTCTTTGATGCTTGCCCTACCTAATACTTCTTGCACTAATGGTGTTTGATGAGGTTGTGTGCTTGGTAAGCATCACAAGGATTTTTTCCCTTTAAGTAGATCCCATCATACTAAGGCACCCTTGGAGTTAGTTCATAGCAACCTCATGTCCTTTCCAACTCTATCTTTTCCAAGAGACAAGCATATGCTCACATTCACAAACGAATTCTCTAGGTGTACACCGGTGGACTTTCTTAAGTACAAGAGTGATGTCTTTGATTTCTTCAGGAGGTAAAAGGCATTTGTGTTGAATTAACTCGGTCTTTCTATCAAGTGGATACACATAGATAATGGGGGGAGTATATCAATTAGGCATTCCAATAATTTTACATTAAGCATGTCATCCTTCATCAACTTACAATTCCTTATACCCCTCAGCAAAATGGTGTTGTCGAGAGAAATAAAATAATACTTTGGGGAGTTGGCACATTACATGATTCAGTCTTGAGATATGAATGCAACTTTTGGGGCTTAGGTAATGAATTGTGCTAATTAAATTCAGAATCAAATACCTCACAAGGCATTACAATAGTTGACTCCTAAGGAGCCTTCATCCCATATCAAGCTCGATGTGTCTTTATTTAGAGTTTTTGTGAGTGCAGCTTGGGCATTCATTACAGATGCACAGAGAAAAGCCATGGAGAGGAAGATTCAACCACTAATATTTGTTGGCTACTGTGAGGATTATAAGGTGTACAAGTTTTTTGATCCTATTTCTAGAGAGATCTTGTTTTGATGATATTTCTAGTTTAATGAGCGTTATCCTCAAATGGACTCTCCATCACCAGCTTCTTTGTCTTTTCCTACTCCTCCTTCACCTCTTAAGGATTCTTTTCTTTTTGAGGATGAGGAAGTTGTTCTATTTCATCCCTCGCCACCTACTCCACCACTTCCTAAGTGGCCCTATAGTATTGTTGATGTAGCTGTATATTGGGTAGGTGATCCTTTAGATTCTTGTTGCACTCGTTCATAGAGCTCTGGGGTATCTCTTGTGAGTCAATCTATTTTTGTAGATCCTTAAAAAAATTAAAATATGGAAGGTATTATAGAGTGGGATATGGTTATGGAAAAGGAGCATTCTTCACTAATCAAGAATCACACTTGAGATCTTGTTCCTCTTCCTGACATAAGAAAGTTGGTGCGATGCAATTGTGTGTATTGTACCAAGTATGTTGCAGATGGTTCCATTGATAAATATAAGGATTATCTTTTTTTAAGGATTTTTCACAAGTTGAGGGCATTGATTATTATGAGGCTTTTGCTCCTTTTGCAAAGATGGATTCTATTTTCCTTGTGCTTTCTCTTACATCTTCACAAGGATGGTCAGTATATCAAATGGATGTGAAGAGTGCCTTCTTGCATGGTGATCTTCATGAGGAGATCTATATGGACTAGTCACAAGGTTTTGTGCAGGACTCTACACTTGTTTGCAAGCTTTGGCATTCGTTGCATGGTCTCAAACAATTCTTGTTAACTTGGTATGATAAGATGGACACATTCTAGCTATCTATTGGTTTCACATGATGTCATTTCGATCCCACAATTTACACTCAATAATAGTAGGGAAATATTTTGATATTGGTCTTGTACATGGATGATTTTATTCTTACAAGCAATTCTTCGTCCATGATTTAGAGTGTTCAAAGAACATTGTTAAAGCAATTTGACATGACAAACCTTGGTCTTTTGCATTATTTCCTTGGTCTTCTGGTTACTTAGTCTTCAAATGGGATTTCCATTTTGTAGCATCGTAAATTGTCACCAGTCAAATTTACACCTCATGTTTGTGCTCCCACTTTAGCATGTTATATCCTCATTCCCTCTCTAGGTCTAGTTTGACCTCATTCTCTAGCTTTGAGGCCATGAACACCCATTGGTGGGTCCCATGGTGAGGTACCCTTCCCCATTGTGCCTTATTTTGGTTTTGTTTGTAGAGGAACTAGGACATGGAATGCCTTGGATTGGACCATGATTCCTAAAAAAGCCATGGTCCCTCTCAATGGGGTTCAAATTTGAATTGGGACAGGTGGTGTATCTCCTCACCAAGAATTAATTCCCGTGGCTGCAAATGACCGTTAGAGGTCAGCCTAATCAGTAAATTACCTAGGAAACCCTACATAAAGACATCCTATTGTTGGGAAAAATGGTGTCTCAACCTTGCATTTATGTGAGGTTACTATTTATAGTAAGTTTTCATTTGAACATGAAATGGTGCGAAACTCTCCCTGAAGGTTCTGGTTGGCTAGATAAGCATTCCGGTAAAGTTGCGTCGCAAGGTCACAACTAGTTTTGAAGATATTAAAGTTTTCATCTTGGAGGGGTACGATAAAATGTTTAAACTTAATTTTGGGGGATTTAGAGGCTTCAAAATGCCCTAAAAAGTGGCCATAACTGACGCATCTGGTTACAAGGTGATAGAGCACTTCGCGAGCTTTCCAGCGCTTCAAACGGTTCGTCAATCGGACACCCGGTTCTCAAGTTATGGCCTCCGGAAGTTTGTACTCCTGAAATAGGAAAAATAATTTGTATCGGATACATAAATGAGCTGTAAAAGGGAGCGACACGTGTTGATGTGTGCTTTAACATGTCATAGGGCATCTAGAAGGGAGATAAGGTCGGCTACACCTTATTGGGTGGTTTTAGCCCATGGTTTTGTAATACCGTTTGACAGTTTCTTGTATTGTATCTCCTATTTATGAGGTGTGTGAGATAGAGGTTGGATGTAAGAGTCTTATGGCTATTTAGTTGCCTCTGAATCTCTGATTAGTGGTACTCTTGTGAAGAGCTTGCTCTGCAAGTATGTTGTAATCTGTTTTTGATTGCTGAATAAAATATTGAGCTGCTTTTGGAGTGTGGGGTTTTTCTCCCGAAAGGGTTTTCCCCACGTAAATCACTGTGTTGTGGTATGAATGCTATTATATCTATTTCTATTTTCTATAACTGTTGTAACGATCTGAAAAAGTTTTTGCATTACCCTCCTCTCAAAGTTAGTGTAGGAAGTTGTTTTCGCTACTTAACTTCCTTACAAGTGGTATCAGAGCCTGATCACCTTTGGTTTCAATTGTGGGCAGTTGGGTTTTTTGAACTAATCCAGATTTGAGTGGGAGCTTGTGCAGAAGACATTTTTTGATCTTGTTGTAGGAATATTCAGATGGCGAGTTCGTCAGGGAGAATAGAGGTGGAGAAATTTAATGGAAGTAATTTTGAGATGTGGAAGCTGAAGATGGAAGATTTGCTAATAGATCGAGATCTTTGGGATGTTGTTGATGCGAATGTCCAAAGAGCCTCAGATCATACTACAGCAGCTTTGTATGATGTTATGGACCGAAAAGCCAAGGGTCTAATCAGACTGTGCCTGGCAGACTCTGTTCTAATCAATGTCTATGAAGAAAACTCTACAAAGAAGCTATGGACTAAGCTTGGTGAGATGTATCAAGTGAAATCTTTATTAAATCAAATTTTCTTAAGAAAGAAATTGTATTCCTTGAAGATGGAAGAGGGTGGACGAATTGCAGACCACCTGGAAGCATTCAATATGTTGGTGGCTCAATTAGTATCCATTGGTGTTAAGATAGATGAGGAGGAGAAATGTCAGATCTTGCTTTGTTCTTTGCCTGATTCGTGGGATTCTCTTGTTATGGCTATCGGTAGTACTTCTGTTGTTTTGAAATCTGAAGACGTGGTGGGTGCCCTACTTGGTGAAGAGATGCGAAGGAAGGTATCCATCAGTTCAAAGGAAGCCCTAACCGTTCATGGAAGACCTAAGGAGAAAGGCAAGAAGAATGAGAAGCGCAACAAGTCCAAATCCAAAGGGAGATCGAAATCTCCTGGAAAGTCCAAAGTCATTTGCTGGAATTGCAGTAAATCGGGTCACATCCGTAAAGACTACAAAGAAGAAAAGAAGAAGAAGAAAAAGAAAAAGTTCGATTCTGATTCTGAGTCTGACAAGGAAGATGGCGATGCATTAATTGCGGCTTTGGCGACTCATGTAAGTAATGATGCTTGGCTAATTGACTCAGGTGAATCTTTTCATATGACTTCCAATAGAGATTGGTTTTCTGAATATGAAGGATTTAATGGAGGTAAGGTGTACTTGGGTGATGATTCACCTCTAGACATTGTTGGTCGAGGTAAAGTTAGAATCAGGTTTTCTGATGGTAGAATAAAAAGGATTAATGGTGTGCTGCATATCCCTGGATTAAAACGAAACCTGTTATCTGTAAGCAAACTGATAGATGCGGGTGTGCAAGTAGTCTTTTCTGAAGCAGGATGTAAGATGATTAAGGGTGCTATGGTAGTTGCTAGAGGTGTCAGGTTTGGCACTTTGTATAAGCTTGAAGCATACACTGTTGAGTGTAATAGCACTTCTGTAAAAAGTAAATCTGCGGATACTTCACTGGAAGATTTGAAGGTTTCACCTTCAGCAGATGGAAATGGTTTTTGGGTACCTAAGGGTGCTCTTTCGTCTGAAGCAAAGTTACCTGCAGAGAAGACTATGTTATGGCACCAGAGACTTGGCCACATTGGAGAAAAGGGTCTAAGGACCTTGAAAAATAAAAACCTTGTTGAAGGTTTGAATGATTGTAATCTTGACTTTGATTTCTGTGAGCATTGCATTTATGGAAAACAAAACCGTGTTCAGTTTTACTCGAGTTCTCATAAAACTTGTGGTGTTTTGGATCTTATCCATTCTGATGTGTTTGGTCCAGTAGATGTCTCTTCGATTGGAAAATCCACATATTATGTTTCATTTATTGATGATTTTAGTAGAAGGAAATGGGTATATTTTCTAAAGAGTAAATCTGAAGTTTTTAGTCATTTTAAAGAATTTAAAGCAATGGTTGAGTTGCAGACTGGAAAGAAAATAAAATGTTTGAGAACTGATAATGGCGGTGAGTTTTGCTCTAATGATTTTGATAGATTCTATAAATACTGTGGAATTAACAGGCAGAAGACAACTCCGTATTCTCCACAACAGAATGGAGTTGCAGAAAGAATGAACAGGACACTGATGGAGAAGGCTAGGAGTATGTTGAGTGGTGCTGGTCTCGAACAAATTTTTTGGGCTGAAGCTGTTGCCACTGCTTGCTACCTGATTAACAGGTCTCCTACATAAGCTCTTGTTGATAAAACGCCTATGGAAGCATGGTCAGGTCACAAGCCTTCATTGAGACATCTTAGAGTTTTTGGTTGCGAGGCATATGCACATGTGCCAAAGGAGAAGCGAACAAAGTTGGAGAACAAGGCTGTGAAATGTATCTTCATCGGGTATAGTTATGGTGTGAAAGGATACAAGCTTTGGGACCCTATTGCACAAAAGGTAATTCACAGTAGAAGTGTTATTTTTAGAGAAATTAAGTCTCCTTTTGTTACATTGCAGCCAGAACAGACTAAAAAAGAAGATGTGATTCAACTTCCTTCTACACTTGAAAGAGTTGATTCGAGACCCCTAGATAGGCAAGAAGTTGAGGAGAGCTCGTCTAGCTCTAAATCTTTAGAAGAGGAGGAAGAACCTCCAACTCAGCTTGTTCGAAGGTCTACAAGACATAGAAAACCACCTGAAAGGTATTCACCTGATGATTGGAGATGTATTTTTGCTCAAAATACAAGTGTGGATGAACCGAAATCTGTAGAAGAGGCATTAGGTATGAATGATGCAGAATCCTGGAAGATTGCTATGGAGGAAGAAATGGCAGCTTTGAAAAAGAATGATACATGGGATCTTGTACCATTGCCTGAAGGACGTAAACCTGTTGGTTGTAAATGGGTGTTCAAGAAAAAGATTGGTTCAGATGGAAGCATTGAGAAGTATAAAGCAAGGTTGGTTGCAAAAGGCTACTCTCAAGTTGAGGGTGTTGATTACGGTGAGATATTTTCTCTTGTTGCAAAAATGACGTCCATTAGATTTTTGCTTTCTATTGCTACTGCTTATGATTTAGAGGTTGAGCAAATGGATGTGAAAACTGCTTTCCTTCATGGTGATTTGGAGGAAGATATTTATATGACACAGCCGGAGCACTATGTGGTGAAAGGCAAAAGTAATTTGGTCTGTAAATTGAAGAAATCTTTGTATGGCCTCAAACAAAGTCCTAGGATGTGGTACCAAAAATTTGATACATATGTGTTGAGTTTGGGATTTGAACGTTCTAAATCAGATCACTGTGTTTATTATAAATCTGATGGTGATCATTTCTTATTCATTGCATTGTATGTTGATGATATGTTATTCATTGGTAAAGGGAAATGTATGATTTCAGAACTGAAGTCTCAGCTCGCTGCTAAATTTGAAATGAAAGATCTTGGTGCAGCAAAGCACATTTTTGGGATGGAAATTAGAAGAGATAGGGTGAACAGAAAGCTATGGCTAGGCCAGAGTAAGTATGTGAATTCAGTGTTACAGAGGTTCAACATGCAGAATTGTAGACCATTGAGTGTTCCTTTTACAGTTGGAACGAAACTATCTGTTTCAGATTGCCCTACATCCCCATTGGAGATGGAAGACATGAGCAGAGTGCCTTACCAGAGTGCGGTTGGAAGCTTGATGTATGCTATGGTCTGTACTAGACCAGACATTGCCCAAGCAGTGGGAGTACTTTCTAGATATATGTCTAATCCTGGTAGAGTTCATTGGGATGCAGTCAAAAGAGTCTTCAGATATTTGAAGGGTACTTCAGAGTATTCTTTGTGTTATCATGGTAATTCAGTTGGAGACATGACTTCCCTTGATATCCATGGTTATGTGGATTCAGATTTGTTCAAGTGATATTGATAGCAGAAGATCCACCAGTGCTTATGTGTTTACTTTGTTTGGTGGTGCAATTAGTTGGATGAGTAAGCGATAGGCTGTGGTTGCTTTATCCACTACTGAAGCAGAGTATATGGTAGCTACTCATGCTTGTAAAGAGGCCATTTGGCTTAAGAGACTGTGTTCGGATATTGGAATAAAACAAGGTATAGTGACAGTTTACTGTGACAGTCAGAGTGCAATTAGCCTAGCTAAGAACCCGACATTTCATGCTCGGACCAAACATATTGATGTTCAGTATCATTTTGTTAGAGATATGGTCGAAGATGGTAGGGTGAAGCTGGTTAAGGTGGAAACTTTGATGAATGTTGCAGATGCTTTAACTAAGGCTGTGAGCACAGAGAAGTTCAGATGGTGTTCAGAGTCTATGGGCCTTATGGCCCCTAGCAATCGATTCATTGTGTTGACATTCCCTTCCGCTCCTGCAAGGTGTTCGACAAGTGGAAGATTTGTTGGGAAAAATGGTGTCTCAACCTTGCATTTATGTGAGGTTACTATTTATAGTAAGTTTTCATTTGAACACGAAATGGTGCGAAACTCTCCTTGAAGCTTCTGGTTGGCTAGATAAACATTCTGGTAAAGTTGCGTCGCAAGGTCACAGCTAGTTTTGAAGATATTAAAGTTTTCGTCTTGGAGGGGTGCGATAAAATGTTTAAACTTAATTTTGGGGGATTTAGAGGCTCCGAAATGTCCTAAAAAGTGGCTATAATTGGCGCAACAGGTTACAAGGTGATAGAGCACTTTGCGAGCTTTCCGGCGCTTCAAACGGTTCGTCAATCGGACACCCGGTTCTCAAGTTATGGCCTCCGAAAGTTTGTACTCCTGAAATAGGAAAAATAATTTGTATCGGATACATAAATGAGCTGTAAAAGGGAGCGACACGTGTTGATGTGTGCTTTAACATGTCATAGGGCATCTAGAAGGGAGATAAGGTCGGCTACACCTTATTGGGTGGTTTTAGCCCATGGTTTTGTAATACCGTTTGACGGTTTCTTGTATTGTATCTCCTATTTATGAGGTGTGTGAGATAGAGGTTGGATGTAAGAGTCTTATGGCTATTGAGTTGCCTTTGAATCTCTGATTAGTGGTACTCCTGTGAAGAGCTTGCTCTGCAAGTATGTTGTAATCTGTTTTTGATTGCTGAATAAAATATTGAGCTGCTTTTGGAGTGTGGGGTTTTTCTCTCGAAAGGGTTTTCCTCACGTAAATCACTGTGTTGTGGTATGAATGCTATTATATCTATTTCTATTTTCTGTAACTGTTGTAACGATCTGAAAAAGTTTTTGCATTACCCTCCTCTCAAGGTTAGTGTAGGAAGTTGTTTCCGCTACTTAACTTCCTTACACCTATCAATTAATTTTAGATTCATCATCTATCTATAACATTCGTGCATCTGTGAAGCATTCATCATTAAGCATTTTAAAAAATCTTCAAAGCTGCATATTCATCCTTCAAGCATTGTGGATCAAAATTACATAAGCCTTATGTAAGCATGTGTGTGTGATTAGGGTTTTTCATGTTTATGTGTTTGTCATGCCATTACATTCAACATTTGTGATTACATTAAAAGAGCATTGTATCATCATCAATAATTATAGATCTGAGGTATATCTATTAAACATTTACTTTAGCATTTGCATTACTTCATTCAAGGTTAATTCCTAAACTAGGATTTGACTTAGGCAAACCCCTATCCCCAACATCTTTCCCTTTCTTTCTGTGTGTAGGAAACAAGTGTGAATTTGTACTCAAAAAGATTGACAAAGTTCATAGAGACAAACAGGTTCAGGTTTTAATAGCAAAAAAATTGAAGGACCATGATGAATTGATACTACTTGGTCTAGAAAAATAAGGCTGAACTTTTGAGAGAAGATTCCAGACGTCTTACTTTTCCAACATCCTAGTTGGTGGCTCTATGGGATATCTATAGCTTACTATTTTTGTCAGATCACTTCAACTATCACATATTTTTCCCTGATTATCAAACAATCAAAACAACTCAATCTTGGAAGGAAAAAGGCCTTACTAAAAGGAGTTGGAATTTGATCAGAATCTCAGTCTTTTGAGGCCAAATCTATTAGATTCCTTCTCCTTCCAAATGTAATGGTTAATTAGGTAATTAAGTGGTTTTATTATATTAATTTAACCCTAACCAAAATTCTCCACCATTACACATTTGTCATCTGAAATACACTCTTAGTATGCTTTATTTATTTGGCATGTTTGATTGTAAGCCTACTCATACACAATTTTAGTTAGGTGTTGTGATATCTTCTAGTTGTTCTACTCCTTTAGTTGATGCTACATTGTATAGGAAGTTGGTCAGCAACCTTTTGTACTTGACACACACTTGTCCTAATATTTCCTTTGTGGATGATCTATTCTCATTTATCTCATTATCCACATAAGATTCATTGGAAGGCTACCACATGTGTCTTGAGGTACATTCAAAGGAAATTGAACTTTGGTATTGATTATACATCAGGAGACTCTATGATTGTTGGCTTCTTTGACTCAGATTGGGCTGTAATGTTAATGATCCAAAGTGTACTTTTGGTTTTATTTTTTGTCTTTTTTTTCAGCTCCATTGCATGGTCTTACAAGAAGAAATATGTTATTGCATTATCATCTATTAAGGCTTGGTATGAAGCATTTGTTCTTGCTGTCCAAGAGGTTCTTTGGCTTCATCAATCATTAATAGAGTTTTGGTTTTCTTCTTGATTGTCCCACTATCCTTCTGTGTGAAAATTAGAGTGCCATTCACATTTCTCACAACACAATGGAGCATTAGTAGACTAAGCACATTGAGTTCCACATGTAATTCATTTGACAAATGAGTCAGGATGGTCTTATTAGCTTGGATTACATAACTACATAGGAGCAAGTTGTCAACATCTTCACTAAGCCCTTGGAATCCCCATGTTATCTTCAATTGAAGTTGATGCTTAGGGTGAAGGAAGTTGTCCTTGGGGGATCTATTTGAGGATTTCCTTCCTTTTTTAGCAGTTCATGTTTTTTCACGCATTGTATCTCTCACTTTTGGAGAGGGGTTTTTTCCCACATGGTTTTTCTCCTTATCTCTACTTAGAGAGACTTAATTGGTTTATGTCATGGTACCTATTGGTTGTTCCAACTGATTTTCCAAAAATTCCTATGAATGATCCTATTTCTATCCACAAACAACTGGACTCAGTGGCCAACAAACAAGGCTTTGGAAGCCTTTTGCACTTTAGGCTCTGCTAGACCTAAGCAGGTATACCTCTATTCACATCATTTTCAAATATTTCATCATAGTTAACAATGATGCTACAATAGATACACTTCATACAATATAGTAAGGGTATCATTATGAATGCATCCTTGACTAAATATCCCTTTAGTCCTCATTTAACACTAGTATGAAGTGGGAGGGAAAAACAAAAACAAACAACAAACAACAAACAACAAAAGAAAATAGAGAAAGATTTTTTAGATTTTAAAACTTGGCTCCCTCCAAGATCTTGCACAAGAACAAACTCATGACCAACCCCTTATCCACTCACATATTCAAAAATGAAATCATTTATGACAATAGCATAAACACAAAATTAGTGGTCTTTAAATCATCATTACATTACAATAATGAGACCTCTCATGAACATACTTGTAACATACTTATTGATCCTGAAACATATTACAAATTACCTCCAACATTTAACTGAAAGAAAACTTTAACATTCTCCTTGAACATGAGCCTTCAACTAAATACTTATCACAACAAAGGTGTAACAAGAATCATACAAATCCTTTATTCTTCTGATTCAAAAGAAAACTAAATACATCCATAAGACATTAAAACATGCTTTAACATCTTTGCTACAAACTGATTTGGTTTCTATTATGATAGTTCTAATTACCAAAAATTTAAAGAAAACTAGATCCTAGGTTACCCTACACAAAAAACATTTACACTACTGAGAGATGGAGCTAAAACTAGAACCTCTCCAAAATGAGAAGAAGACAAAATCAATAGAAGAACGAGAAACCCTAAAGTGATTCTAAATGTGACATTTGGCTTCTTCTTTGATGTTAATTTTCAAAATTGAGCCTGAATTTTCTCTTTCTTCTTTCTACCTTTGATTTGCATTCTACTTCTACCTCTGGAACTTGCTTGTGACACTTGGTGATTCTAGAGAAAATTCCAGCATTCTCACACTTTCCTCACCTTGCTTGCAACTAAAAACTTTTCTTTTTCAGCCTCACACCTCTATTGTGACAACTAAATTTGCCATTTTCTGTGTGATGCCTTTTGCCTTTGTAACTGAATTTCCTCTTTTGTATCATTCCTTTTTGCCTTTGCCTATAGCTTTCACTATGTCTTTGACCAAATAAGGTAATTTCCCTTCTATAATTGTGCTTGCCCTATCATTTTTGCACACTCTCTTTCTAGTTAAAACACACTTCAAGTGTGATCGAAATACTTTCGACAAAGTGAAAAGCGACCAACAGTTGCACTTTGTTCTTTCGATGAAAACAACACTCCATTTTGTATGTAAAATGTTACATATTTTTCATAGTGAAGCCCCTTACTTTAGCACATAGACTATTATATTTATTTTGTTTGCCCACATAGGATTTTTTGTAAAAGCACTTCACCACTTTTACCTCTGAGTAAAAATGCACATGCACAACCATCTTCATAAAGTTACTTTCATATGGTAAAATATTTGCACGTTTATTATATCTCTGACTTTTACTTATACCTGCTTTCGTTTACCATTTGGTGAAAACTTTGAATATATTATATAAGAATTATACATCACTACACATTAAGCTTTACTTGAATTTGGGGATCTTCACCATTTTCACCTCACCCCTTTTCACTTATGAGCACCTAAAATGAAGGTTATTTCATATTTGAAAAGCAAATGATTACCATAACACTTTTTCATAGGAGGATAAAATAGAATACTTCTGGGCAAGATTATTTTCTGGTTACCTTAAGCTTCAAAACGGCACTTCTGAATAATGATATGCATGATATTATTGTTATTTTGCATTAATCTCACTTGGTGAAAAAAGAGAGTGCCCTTGGGTAAAAACCATTTCCCCATTTTTTAAAAATCCTTACAACCCTTATATTATCCTTTACAGAATTATGGTGCTTATCCTTTTCTATTGTTGTAAACCATACACATCTCCTATAGATGAGCATGAACCAATACGATGTTTGATTTGAATTCCATAGTTAGAAGTGCATCTGTCTCTACCCATAGAAATAATTAATTTTGAAGCAAATATTAATGTGGTTGAAAATATTCTCCACTCAAATGAGATCTATTTTCCACCACACACTTTTACTACATTTATCTTGCTCCATGCAATTTATATGCTACATTATTCTATTTTCATTCTTTAAGTGAAAAGGTATTCATTGTCTATTTATTTGAAACTCTAGTATCATAATATCTTTGTAGTGTTCATCTATAGATTCCTATACAAAATTTCCATCATTCTACTCAGAAGAAATGATTGCCATGTAACTCTCGACAACTATCACCAAAGCTCCCACTGAGAATCGATGCCATAAAACTTCAGATTGTTTGAATAAATCCATGTGTTGATTGCTACAATCACTAATGAAATACAACTTCCACACATTTCTATCTCATTTAATATCAATCTCAGTCATCTTAGGAAATATATGACGTGTTTACCATTAGATCTTAAGACCAAACATAATCAACACTATCCAAGGTAATTAAGTTCATTGCAAAGGCTCTAAGCCATCATACAACTGAAACAAAATATTACAACATAAACAATTTGCAGGCTTGGATACTCTACAAAATTATTTTCATTCAGTCAATCATAAAAAATTAAGAATATTGGTTGCATGTTTGTTAAGAACAAGACTAAGTATGCTCTCCTATTGCCTTAATCAAATCTGTACGTCTGAACCATTCTCATCATGGCCCTTTCTTTTTACACTCTCTGTCGCACTATATGGGTGTAACCACCATAGATTTTACCTCCTAGCCAAGAATCACTCAACCTTAGCATGCTCATTTGAACTCTCACAAACCCAACAAGAGGATCATTGCACCCATACTCATCTTTTAATTACAACATACCAAATCTGCATTTTACCAATTGTGTTTCCCATACTTACCCGAAGCTTTTAAAACCCTGTTAGCAAATCCAACCGAAGTAACTACACAATCTTCTTCCTTCATTCAACACACATTACCAATACTCTGAGTCGCGACCTTATATGATATACACTCAAGCTATAGCTCCATGCACCCACATTGTGGCCAATCATTGTTTTTGTATCTACCTGCATAGATCAACAATAACATATAAAAGATCAATGGATACGTTTATGATTCCTCTTAGCCATTTCATTGAAACCTACACTGTTAGAAGAATGCCTTTTCCAGGCCGCTATGCCCTCCATTTCCTCTTCCATGCATCAATTTATGGGGTTGCGCAGGGATTCTCAATGCCTGCAACAACAACATCGTTCACATCTCAAGTTTGCACAGACCATAAGTACAATACCCGAGTTCACTTTGATCCTGCAAGCCATGACCTTCTCAAAACTAAACTTTTGAGGCCTACCAAACATACATCATTGTCTCTCAAAGACCCGACCTACAGATTGAAAGGCATCACACAAATCATCTTCAAAGCCATACAGAGATTTAAAGCCTAATTTTGCCATTTTATTGTTATTAAAACTAAAGAAGAAACTCCAGCTTTATGCACACTTGATATCCATGAGTATCATGCCCTTGCAACTCTTACGTCTTCAAATAATGGTGACCCACTCATAGTTAATAGCCATAGTTCCTTCTTCAATATTCTATTGAAATGCTTGATCCATGGACAAAGACAAGCGATCAGAACATGCATCTTCCACATTTTCCACTCAAGCCCTTTGATGCAAGCTTGGCATGACTCCTGCACCAATTCTAGTTGCACTTTACAAGAGAGAAACCAAAAATAGCTAGCATCATGAACCCTAACCTATTTTTTTCTTTTTGCACGATGAGTTGAGAGACTCCCCGCGCTCCCGTGGTGCTTTTCGGCTGTAGCTATTCGGGCTCCAAAAACGTATGCTCCTGCATTGCATCCAGACAGAATCTCATAAGCCCAGTACTCAGGACCCACCGTTGACATGGACAGAACTTGGGGTCCCATGATGTGGATGATGTTGTCGTTTTTGTTTTGATGGAAAATCTTTCACGTGGGTACTACTTTGCCGACCCTTCTTGCGGTTACAGGCATGCAGCTAAAATTTAAACCTCGTCGCTCTCGCGATTACAGGCACTGCATCATGTATGCTGAAAATTTATATTTAAAAAATATAATGTCCAACCGGTAGAAAGAGTCAATAACACAGTCATTTGAAATTTTTGGATTGTTTTCGTACGCATGCTGCATCTGCGATGCAAACGCTGCGTCGCAAGGGATTTCAAGATCATCTCGATCATTCAGGTTGAAAATCCCTGATTGAATTAGGAAGCCGTTGAATCACAAAGTGAGGGACCTGCCTATCTAGTGGAGGTATTTACGAAGGTGAGGACAAAGTTGGCCACAACAATAAGCCGAGTTGTATGCGATTATTGTTATCACTTGCTAACACGCATGTTTTTCATGTGCGGGGAGGAGGTATTGTAGCAAAGGTCTAGGTAGGAGGTGTCGAGACTGGCGATTTGGGTTTGGTGACAACGGTAAGTTAAAACCCTGACAAATAACACGAGTATTACTCAAGTTGTGCGAAATCTTTTTGAGTAACACTCAAGTTGTGCAAAAATAGTTTAAACCATAACACATAACATGACATTTTTTTTTTTTTAAACATTCACCTTACCGTGTTCACAGTGAATTTCATGGTTTGCGAAAGTAGTTGGAACCCTAATGGATAACATGACATTCTTTTGTTTTCTAGTATTTACTTTGTTCACCATGAATTTTGTTTGTAATTTGCAGCATTGAAGTGGAGGCATGAGGAAGTTAAGCATGCATGTTTGTTTGGTGTCTGGGTGAAGAAGAGTATAAAGGTGTGTATATTTGCCTAATCACATGTGTCGGTTTTCCATAGTGAGCATAGCTGTGAAAGATGAAATGCCATTTTTTATTTATTTATTGTATGTTAAAATTGATTTTTTTTAAAGTGTCTGTTGTTTCCTTATGCCAACAAAATAGAACGATGTTGTTTTATTTGTCGAAAGGTTGGATGATAGGGCCCAACATGTTATTTAATTTGTTATATTGGCTTTGTATAACTTTGAAATTATTGCAATGCCTCATTTTTGTAAGTGTTATGTTCCTCTAGCCAACCAACTATGCATATGTTTGTGTATATGTGTGTTTGTGTCTATCATTCTCTCTCTATATATCATGCACAAACACATAAACATACATATATACACAAATGAAACATTCCTTTTCAATCCCGTGTTGGTTACGAAAGTTATGTTCTTTAATTTTTGCTACTTAAGAAATAAAATGCTACAGAAAAAATCGTGTTGATGCATATGTCTATGTGTATATGTGTTTATGTGTATGTCATTCTTTCTCTTTATATATCATGCACTCACACACACATAAACATGCATATATACACATAAATATCAAAAAATTTGACCTCCTCCTCACCTGTGCAACAAAATCCCTCATCGGTACAAACAAGTAACTCTCATATTAACAATCTACTTAGTAAGCCCTAAAGCTTGACATGAAAAATGATCTAGTCTACCTAGTAACCTTGTTGTATGTGTCATGTTTTTTAGTGTTCTATTCTTGTAGTCATACAATTATGCATATGTGTGTGTGTATATTTGTGTGATTGTATGTCTTACAGTCTCTATCTATATATATCATGCACACACCCATGTTTGAATTGTTGTCGCCGTCGCTTGTATAAAGCACGTTTTCCCTTGTTGTCACCGCTGCTCATATAATGCATGTTTGCCATTGCCTATGTGCTCCAAAACAACTGACTAACATTCCCGTTCAATCCATTGGTACTCGTATTTTTAGTGTTTCGTTTCTCTACTCAACCAGTTATGCATATGCCATTCTCTCTCTATATGTCATGCACATGGACACACATAGACATTAACATACATATATACATAGGCAATTATATGTTGCATGTTATATATATGGAGAATGACACAGACACAAACATAGACACATAGACACAAACATATGCATCATTGGATGACTAGGAACATTAAAAATATCTTGTTCTGCCTATCATAAACAACTATCTGTGATTTTTGAAAAAGTTAATAACATGAAGTTTCTTACCACTTATTCCAGGCACTCCCTAGCTAAACTGGCTTGAAAAAGGCAGGAAGAGTCAATAACCCGAAATTTGTCAAAAGATTTGAGATGGTTGATTGTGATAAAAAAAACTAGGTTGAAAATGGTGTTATAAAACTCATGTTATTGAGTTTTTCAAAATTATTTTAAAAATCAAAGTCACAGCTAATTCTGCCAATCACAACTAACGATCTATACTTTTTCAAAAATTGTGCATTATTAATTTTTTTGTGTTATTGACGTGCGGTTTTGGAGCCACTTTAGCCCTGGACGACACAACTATTTGGGCCCCAAAACGTTAGTGTCATATCGATGGCATGCATAACATACATACATACCCATGCCCAGTTGTAGGTGGGCCCATGCATGGGTTGTGACAATGTGGACTTGTCGGAAAGGATGTCCACACAACATGTCATGTTGCCTAGTTTGGAGGGGTGTATAACATGCAATAAATCAAACCGTCGGGAGACCATAGAGTGCATTGTTGGGCAAGCAGGAAAGTAGTGGGAAACAAGTGTCTCCCACGGTTGATATCGTACTGTAACACACAGGTAATTAGGGACAATAACTTGGAGATTTGACTTTGTTAGGGTTAGTTCAATAACAACACATTTAATGTTTATCTCTTCATGTTGTGTGGTCAATAACATGCAAAGCCATTAACTTGGAAGGCAAGAATGTCCATCGCATGGGCAGTGACAATGTTGACATTGCGTGGGCCCTGATGACATGGAATCGACATTAAAAAAAGGTCCACACCGTATGTTAGGTAGTCGGATTTTTGGGTGGGTATAACACACAATCAGTCTTTTGCAAACTGTCAGGGTTGCGACCGGAAATTGAGGAGTCTGTAAATTAAGGGATCTAGTAAAGTTGAATGTGGATAGATTGTTAATGCAAAATCTTGCATGATTGCAAGGGCAAAGGATTGGCTGCATTGCAAGTGGGGAAGGAAAACTCAAGATGGGCTGCATAGAAACAGTTGTGGTCTTGTTATGTTTGTGTTTACCTTTTTTTATTATTCATTGTATTCATTGTTCGTGGACTAATAATATTTGTCTTTTTCACTACTAGCTTATTAGGACACATTAGATTTGTATTATGTTTTAAGCAATTATACCAAACACATTTGTATTATATTGAATGTTAAATGCAATTTTAGATTTGAACATGTAGGTTCATTCTATGTGTCTTGAGTTGCATTTACTTCCCACTATAGACTTCCACTAACACTAGTTATCCATGTAGGTTGTTCATTTTGAAGGACAATTAAGAAGTCCACTGAAACATCCAAAATTTCCAGGTTTTTGCTCCCTCTATGTGCTTTAATATTACTTGCACTATACTGTCTCCTTATTAATAATGTTTAGGGCTTGTGTAATTTCTTATAAGAGGTATCTATATATATATATATATATATATATATATATATATATATATATATATATGCATATTATTCTTTCATTCGGTAGAAATGTTTGAATAAAATTTATGTATTTTATTAAGTACTATTGATGGTCCTTAGCTTAACGCATTAGTGAACGAAGAAAATGATCAATGCAGTTGTGTGCTACCTTATAGTGTTTTTTGTACATGTGCATCTTAGATAATAAGATATTATTCCCCATTTTGAAATCCGTAGAAAAGTTATTTATGGAAATTGACTTCATGAAACCAATGTTAGTTACATGAACCTTATATCTGAATTCCTGTAGATGATGTGTGCATTGCAACAACCTCCTGTATGTATGATATTCATCTGGATAAGAGAGTTTATATTCATTTGACTATTTGCGTAAATATATATTAGCAATGTTCCTCAACGGAAGAGTACCATGTGTTTTTGACATTCCAATACCTATTTGAAATGATATGTGGAGTGCGGTGGGAGATGAGGGGATATTGTATGCATGTTGTTGTAGTGGTGGAGATTCTTGATCGAGATCTCCTCATTTGTCTATCATCCTTGTTCTCCATTTTTCTACATTGAATCATTCATCCCAAGTTATTAATAATATCCCCATAGCAAGTAAGAGATATAATCTTTAGAATAGATACTTAGATAGAATCTTTAGAATAGATACTTATTTTGAAAGAGACATGTCTTTCCAATAATGAATTGGTGCTCTTTATTGACATTAATTAACGTCAAAGAGTGTTTTCTAAGTTTGGACACTGTCGCGATGGACACTCCTGTTCTACTAGAATCCACAAAGCAACAAATGTCTTTTCTTGAGAATATTTCGGACAAGCGTTTGTTGATGGTTCTGGAGTCAAATCATCCTCTGGTTCTTCATGTTGTCAAAAAGGTGCCAAGGCAGGAATTTATCCGTGCTAAGCATAGATATCGAGTGAACATGAATATCACCTCTATGTTTTTGGCTCTGTGCATCGAAATGGGGGTCGAGAAACCCAAAACAAAGCTATTATGCTCGAAGCTTTTTCGCTACTATTTTTTGGGGGAAATTGACTCAGTGTTGGACAACATTGATGATAACAAATGTATCCCCATGGCTAATTAGTATTACATGTTGTGTGAGGGTGCGAATGAAGTTAGGAAGTTCCAGTTAATTCAGACCATGAAAATTGAGGATTTCAATCGGAACAGGTTGGAAAGACAATGCAGTTTGAATATCCTACTTTATGTGGCAAACTGTATGACACACCCAAATTTCTTTGATATGGTGCAGTTTGTTTGTGATGAAAATCTTCAGGGGAGGCAAGATATTGGTGTGACTGAGGATGGTCAGATTGAGGAGGGAAACAATTGGGGTTTAGGCCTAGGTGAAATATGGATACCGGAGGACATGAGGCTCATTGAAGAAATTGCTATTGGTTCGGCCCATGTGAACTACAAAATGGATTGCCTGGTGATCGCAGAAGCTCATGCTACACAAATGGTGCATGAAGCTATATCTAACTCCTCCAACAGTGAGGAATGATTTTGGCCCTCTCTTTCCTTGTGTTTAGATCTATTACAGTTTCTTGTTGTTTGGTTTTAGAAAGTTTTTTGTAATCTTTGGACTTTAAGCGGTTAATAGTAGATATGAAGCATACTAGCTCTCTTTTTGTTCCCTATGCTCACTTTGAGCAGGGGAAATTCTATGGTTTCTTGTTATTTGTTTTATCGTGTATGTGATAGAGGGATATCGGTACATAGACACCTCTGCTAAAAGTTTATAATCTACAAGATACAATCTGCATCAGGAGGTTGTGGGTATTTTTTCTTTGACAGAGGTTTTAACAACATATAGACACCTCTGATTCCTGTAAATTTTTCCTACACAATAATACAATGTGCTAGCCTATCCATCTATTTATTGACTAAGAAAAAATAGCGTCAAAGAGGGAGGAACTAAATCACTACACAGTAGATTGTGATGGAATGATTATCAATGTTTTGTATACTTTTTTATTGATCGTTAACAAATTATAGTGACTGTATTATAATTTGGATGAGGAAATCACATGCACCCTTTTTGAGAAGATGCCTGATGGATCATAATCCATTATTTGTTGCGAATGCAACGAAACCATTCCTTATTACTATTAACGATGATCTTGAGTGGAAGGCATACAAATACTTAGGAGGGTCACCGCTTGTTGGTCGTACATAACATAGGCATCTGCGGGCCTCATTTCACAATGTGCGAATAACCGGTTGTGTTTCCAATCCGACCTTTGTCTTCAACATGTAGTGTTATTGAGGTGTATAGAGAAAAATATATCTAAAAATTTAGGAGACAAGATATGGACTTACTTGATCATCGTCAATAGAGAACCTGCAATACCCACACAATGCAAAGCCAAATGAACTAAGCAATACACACATATAGTAAAATCTACTCCATTGCACTTATATCGCCAAAGACCTTGTGTTCAAAAAATGATGTTTTGAAAAGCACATGCACAAGAATCTATGATCAATGAATCTACAAAATATGACGGGTGCAAAAAAAAAATGCTAGAATGCATAGAGTAGGCTCCAATGCTAGATTGGCAGATTGCTAAATTGTGTATTAGGATTGACGAAGATGAAAGAATCTTGTTATATACAAGATCTTTTAGAAAATGGAGGGATATAATTAAGATGGTTGGCTAGGATTAAAGGGTACACATACAAAATGATTAAATAATAAGTTGACATGTAGAAGAAATAATAAAATAATGAAGGGGTTGGGCAGACGAAGATTAAGAGATAAATGTCACGTGTCATAGACTGAAAAGTAAATGATTTAATTGTCCAAATATAAATTGATTTATTTAATAGAGGAAGTGGGAGCAATTTAATAAATAAAATATTTATTTCGTTTACAGAAATGATGATTGAAATAAAATAAAATATTTATTTGAATGATGAAAGGCTTAGAAGAGGAAAAATGAATTAATTATATAAATTAAAATTTATAATTTTTTTGTTTGTTTGGTTGTTGAGATAAGTGCTATCTATAATGGGGACAACTCCCTATATTGCTTCAAAAAAGAGATTACATATGTCAACTTGACTCATACTAGCAGTTTGAAATACTTGTCATCCTTCCCTAACCAGACACAAACATACTTAAACACACAATCAACCTCACTATCATTCACTACACAACCTTCTAAGACACACTTACATTGTTGGCATTCTAAACTCTAATGAGAATAGTTGATATTGTCATTGATGGCAACCAACTGGAAACCAATCGACAATAGGTTTCTACACATGCACCGACATCACAGACATCATGCACCAGCACCGGCAGACACTTTCACCGGCATCTAGATCACATCGGAAATGAAGTATATCGACACTCAGGCTAACATGGGATAAAGTTTTGCTTATAAGAATTATATTGTAAATGTAATTAATTATTTGTAAGCCGACTTGGTATATTGTAAAGACTCATATATGTATGAGATCTCATAGGTCATTTTGAGGGATGATGTTGAATGTAATAGGAAATTATTGTATGAAGTGATATAGTGGACAACGAAGGTTTTTACTAAGATTAAACTGACACTAAACCAAGCATTTGAGATGCTATTTTGAGCAGTACATTATATTGGATTTAATTATCCATATTGTAGTCAGTGAGACTCTTTTGAGCAGTGCGCTCCAGGCAGTTGGTCTTCCTGCATGTGCAGGCCCTTATTGTAAGTAATATTCATTCATATTGGCCAGTGAGTAAATATTGTGGGTCACAAATCCCACTGAGGTTTTTCACACACCGGGTTTCCTCGTTAAAATATCTTGTGTTATGCTATGCATTTATGTTGTCTCTATTATTTTTGTTTACTGCACTATTTCTTGTTTATCGATACACTGTTTTGGGTTGCAAAGTTATAAATAAGTTCAAATATTTAATACACCCATTAGACACTTATTCACCCCCCCTCTCAGTGCCTTTGGGACTGTCATTCTAACAATTGGTATTAGAGCCTGGTCCTCTATTTGCAAAAGCCTAACAACTTGAGGAAGATTCTGAAACCGGTATAGATGGAGAACTTAAGAAAATAGTTGGAAGGATCTTTTGAAGATTTTGATGCAGGAAAATTGAAGAATATCAAACTTGAAGATGATCTGAGGACTGCTAAGGAATTCATTAAAGGACTTCAGGAGAACCTGGTTACAACACAAAATAAGAGAAAAGAACTTCATGAGAAAATGCAAAAACATGATGATGAAAAGGAACTCTTAGTGATAATGTAGACAAGTTGATGCAAGAGAACACTAACATGAGAAATGAAATGCAAGACTTAACCATGAGGCTATGTAAGGATCTTGAAGACAGAAAGAAGAATGAAGAAGACTTGACTAGGAGACTTAATGATGGAGGTAATGAAAATCTAAGACTTTGTCATGAAATTGATATGCTAAAGACAAATCTGATTCACATGAAACATGATAAAGATGAGCTTGTGAGACAAGTTGGAATTCTTGAAAATGAGTTGATCACTACAAATTAACACAAAGAAAAATTCAAGAAAAGTTCAGAAAGACTTGATGACATGCTAAAAAGACAAAAACTTGATGGAGATACAATTGGACTTGGATTTGAACATGGAGAAAGTTTCGGGACTGCAAACAATCAAGATCGCAGTAAACCGGTAAGACAACCTAATGCTTATAAATTCAATGGGAAATGTTTTAATTGCAATAAATTTGTTCATAGAGAAAATCAGTGCAGATTTAGAAATAATCAGAATACAAACTTATCCACCAGTCAATGTTCCAAATATAATAAAGTTGGTCACAATTTAGAAAATTGCAGAATGAATGTGAAATGCTATATTTGTGGTAGATTTTGGCATTTATCTAATCATTGCAAAACACAAACTGGTCAAGGATATGGAAAAGCTTTTCAGAGGAATAATGTAACTTGTTATGCATGTAAAAAGATTGGACATATTGCAAAATTTTTTAGAAGCAAGACTATACCGGCGAACAATAAAGGATCTAGTATGAAGGGAAAAGAAAAGGTAAATGAAATAGAGCAAGAATTTTCAAAACAATGGATTAAGAAGGGAGATCAGAAAGTTGATGAATCTATCTCTGCACCGGTAGAATAGAGTAACCCTCCACTGATAGGAGATTCTTCATCTAACTAAGGAATAATCCTTTGGGGGTATTGCAGCAAATTGAAAATCATGCATTTTACCCTCGGTTGATGGGAAGAAGATACATTTCTTCTTTACCGACAGATGTGTTAAGTTTTCACTTATCCAGCGAGCATTTAATGTAGTATTTGAATAACTTTTTGGTTATATAACACTGAAAAATCCTCATTTTGACTCACCAAGCATTCAGAGAGTGTGAAATTGAGCAAGGGCATTCTAAGACGAAGCAAAAAAGTGATTTCCAAGCATTCAAATTTCAAGTAAGAGATATTTATCTTTCGAAATGGCATCTTCATCTTCTACACCTGAGTTTATTGCAAACCCTACTGTGGTAGAAAATGTTAAGCACCCTAGGCTCGTGTTTAAAATCATCCCTGAAATTGCCAAGCAAGATGATTCTATCAGAGCATTTTTTAAAATTCCGAAGGGAGTCGCTTTTGCCAAAGACCCTAGAATCTACATTCACTGCAACATAGAAAACCTGGGAACTGATGATTTGGAGAACATGTATAGTGGTGTCATTATTGATGAACAAGGTTTAATCAAACCAGAGCATAAGATAGTTGAAGACATCATTCATTGAGATACTGAACATACCTGAATTTCCTAAGGAAGTAATCCATCTAGTTCTGAGTAGAGTTCATGGAGAGTTCATGTGGCTTGACTATGTTTTTAAAATCTCTAAGGAAGCAATTAAGACACTTACTGGTTTACCCTCAACCGGTAGTAAGCCTGACAAAACTAAGAAGATACCTAACAAGGGAGTTATGGAGTTAACCGGAGCTACATTTGACATCAGATGTCTTAGGGATAGTGACATTATTGATGCAAATGTTATATATGTGAGTATGGTACTTGGCTATAGAGCAACACATGTAAATAGATTGAATTCGGTTTCTAGCCTTTGTATTCATAGTGCATATGAGATGGTAAAGAACAACACTAAATTTGATGTTTGTGAATGGCTTAAAGACAAACTAATAGACAACCTAAAAAAGATTAAGGGTGACAAGAAAGGGACATTTCATTTTGGCAACCTTCTTGTGTGTCTAATGCTTTACTTCACTAAAGAGATACCCAACATTGGTCATAAGGACTTTGGATATGACATCCCGGTAGGTAAACAAATCAAGCATGCTTTCACCGGTATAGGCACTGACTGTGAGAAGATCATAACAGATTACTTCAAAATATTTCTAACCAAAATGAAGGCAAGAGAGAGGTTACCACAGAGCATAGTTGATAAGTATGACAAGCAAATCTGCTTTGTAATTAAACATGACGAGACATGGATGGAAGCAGTTAGCCCTAGAACTATTTGGGTTATTGAAATGGGTTATGAAGTTGATTTACACATTCTGGAAATATATGCAAAAATATTACTTGAAGCACCTAGAAAACCAACTGAAGAAACTTTTGGAAATGCTGAGACCATTGAGAGTGTTGTTACAATGCAAAAATAGAGAAAAAGAAGAGAAAAGCTTATAAGAGATGCATCCAAGATGGCTAAGGAGGTCAAAGAAAATGTAATGAACATAAGTGGTATATCCACTAGTGATCTAGACGGATTGAAACCGAAAGCTCATGTTTCACTAGTTGTCACTTCTTCATATACCGACAGTAGAAAATCAGCTGAATTCAAAAGAGTAGAAAGGAGGAAGAGAAAACCTTCACCGATACCCTCTCCTTCTCCCAAAAGGACTAGAACTCTGAGGAAGAAGCAACAGGTAGTTAGGGAACCCAAGAAGAAGCTTACACTGGAAAAGAAACACACCGGTTACCCCTACTCTGGAAGAACTATTGAATGAGATAACACAAGAAGGAAATATGTCGAATGTGAACAAATTGTATAATTCTTTTAAGGATTCTAACAAGGAAACAATAGAAGAGAGCATAATTTTACATCTTGACATCTATAAGAAAGTTTTGATTGAGGTTGTGGATGTTTTACCTAATGATCTTTATCTGAGACTTGAGGCTAAATGACTACCAGTGATGGAACTTGATAAGAAGTTAAAAGTTGAAGCATTGTTGGCGGTACATCCTGTAAATTTAAAAGAGGAAATTGATGGATTAATCTCTAAAGCAAACCGATCAATATTTATCAGTGGACATCGACAAGTGAGCCTAATGGCTGGTAGAGTTAAGGAGATTGCTAATGAGACTGCAGATAAATGAGATATATTCTTTGTTGAAAAGGAAAAGCAAGAAGAAAGGAGCAGACCGAAAATGGACAAGACCTTTAAGGTATATCAAAGGATAAGGGAAAGGAAAAGTTGGTGGTGTTCCTTCAATAAAGATTACAAATAATCTTCCACCTCCAACTCAGGATATCCCACTAGTACAGTTAGTCAGTGCACCTGATATGGGAATTGAAAATGTTACTCTTGATAACACTAACCCAGATTCTGAGATTCTTTTTTCTGTGAATGTTGATAAACATGATATTAACATTGTTGTAGACAAGGAAATTGCAGAGGTTAAGGCATATGATGCTAAGATCAGTGAGATCTTTAAGTCATTGGTACAAACTGTTGACTCTCAGAACACTGAGAAACTGACACAAGCTAAGCAACCGGAGTCTAAGATATCGTCAGAAGATAAAGGAACTAATACTGAGAAACAATCTGAGGCAGAGGTTTATGTTGAGTTTGAGAAACCAACAGTTGCAGAGGTGCTCAATCAAATTGAAAAACCAAAGGAAGCAGAAGAAATAACATAGACAGAGAAACCGGTAGACAATGTGAATAAAGAGGAAGTAGTTGATGGAAATAAGGAAAAATAGTGAAGGTAATTGGAGAAGCATCTGTTGAGAGGAAAGCTATTTCTAAACTGAGCACATCTACAGGTCAATTTAGACCCACTAATGTAACAGAGGTTCTATTGGATTTCATTAAGAGGATAACATATTGTAATGCCTTAGCATTTAAGGATATTGATAACACAATACCTATCTTTAAAATGATTGCACCTACCTGTAAGATAGATCACATTAATGATTCTTTAGGTAAATTGGACACATTGTCCAAATTCATTGTTGATAATGTCATAACTATAGATAAGGTGAATGAGGACACTATAAAGGAAAGAGTAGATAAAGAGAAAGGAGAATTATTTGAGAAAACCATCAAAAACTGTAATGAGCATATGGATTCATTAATACCGGTACTCAACTCAATAATTTTGGAGTATAAGGAGCTATATAGAGAAGCATGTAAACCTCACTATTTGACAAAGGACATAGATGAGGAAATCAAGAAGACACATAAAGAAATCGATGATATTGTAGATAATTTGATAGGTTCTTCAAGACTTATCTCAGTTTTTGAGTAGGAAATGGCAGTTTTCAAAGAGAAGTTAGAGAAAATTGAGAAAGAGAAAGCAAGGATAAGGTCAAAAGCCCAAGAACTCAAAAGTAAACTTGGTCCAAAATTGGACTGTCTCATTACTCAGTGGGTTGAGCTATCAAAGGAAATAGTTCAAGGAGAATGATCACCGGAGTAGCAAATGCACTATCTAACCGACATGATCCAGCAGACTGAGACCATTCTCTCTGATAACAAAAAATTCATGTAGAGCCTAAATCTAGTTTTGGCAGACATTTTTCAGATTGTAACCAGTCGGTTACAAGCGATGAGGTAGCATTTTTTTTGTATTCTTTGATTCTTTTTGACATCCTTTGTCATTGATGTCAAAGGGGGAGTAATGGTATGGAGAAAAATAATTGCATGGAGGAGATCACTTGCTCAGGGGGAGCACACATTTTTTATCAGATTTTGGACTGCACTTTTGGATAACAGTTTTTTGGATTTTTCTCATGAGTGTTGCCATCAATGCCAATGGGGGAGAATGTTGGCATTCTACACTCTAATGAGAATATTTGATGTTGTCATTGATGGCAACCAACTGGAAACTAACCAACAATAGGTTTCTACACATGCACCAGCATCACATACATCATGCATCGGCAGACACTTTCATCGACATCTAGATCACACCAGAAATGAAGTATACTAGCACTCAGGTTGACATGGGATAAAGTTTTGCTTATAAGAATTATATTGTAAATGTAATTAATTAATTATAAGCTGACTTGGTATATTGCAAGGACTCATATATGTATGAGATCTCATAGGCCATTTTGAGGGATAATGTTGAATGTAATAGGAAATTATTGTATGAGGTGATATAGTGGACAATGAAGGTTTTTACTGAGGTTAAACTGGTACTGAACCAAGAATTTGAGATGCTATTTTGAGTAGTACATTATATTGGATTTAATTATCCATATTGTAGTCAATGAGACTCTTTTGAGCAGTGCACTCCAGGCAGTTGGCCTTCCTACATGTGCAATCCCTTATTGTAAGTAGTATTTATTCATATTGGCAGTGAGTAAATATTGTGGGTCACAAATCCCACTGAGGTTTTTCCCACACCAAGTTTCCTCTTTAAAATATCTTTTGTTATGGTGTGCATTTATGTTGTCTCTGTTATTTATGTTTACTACACTATTTCTTGTTTATCGGTACACTGTTTTGGGTTGCAAAGTTATAAATAAGTTCAAATATTTAATATACCGGTTAGACATTGATTCACCCCCCCTCTCAGTGTATTTGGGACTGCCATTGAATCTAACATACATAACACAATTTACAAATCCTATCATCAATACTCTGCATTCAGGCCTTAACTGCTACATTTTAAAGCCCACATGAACATATACATTCAAATAGTTCCTAACCTCTCATGAACTAGAGGATCATCGTTGCATACTCACCCAAATTGAAGAGATTTTTTTGTAGATTCCTTCGAAATCCACCAATCCTCTGAGTTCCTAAGCCTACAAAAAGGAGCCAGGTTTCCATTCATCACTGCACATCTGAACACTTCCTGTGCCTCCTCCCCAAAATTTCTTATCCTCTCCCTCTCAGCCTCCCTTTCCCTCTTCTCTGTTCTTACCCTCTCTTTCTCACTATCCTCTGAATCCTCCTCATTGCCTTCTTCAGACCAACCTGATTCACTACCTTCATCGAAATCCGAAGAGAAATAATTTTTAGGGTTGAAGTATACTTTTAGGACACTCTCTTTAACCCCTTCCTACAACTCAAAAATGGCTTCTGCCACAACATCTCCATTAACTCCTTTCATTAATCCCTCCATTAGCTTGATACACCTTTCTCTTGATTCTAATATGCCCACCAGAGGAACCAACACAACCTCATATATAAACCCATCACACCAGTGCCTATCTACGTTCAAAGAGACTTCCACCATGCCACAAATTGCAACATATATATATTCTTCTATGAAAAAAAGGTCTTTGATCAAGACTTCCAGAAGCTCCTCATAATTCTGACAATTAAGCCCTACAAAGTTCATCATCTTCTATGCCCTCTCTTTGATTTCTGCACTATAAAAAACTTATATGCTCCCATCCTCTCCAACTTGTTCTCTATATAGGGCCGATGAACATCTAGAACATATCAGGATTCCAAGAAATATATTTGCAACTCTTTGTCCAAAGCTTTGAAAATCTAAAGCACTTGGTTACAATCTTCTATGTGAGCCAGGCTTAGAATGCCAACATATTTAGAACCATCTATGTGTTGTCAACTCATCTTTGACAAGACAAACCAATAAATTCAACCTTATTTCTTTAAAATAGCTAAAAGCCACGCTGTTCGAAAGGACAAGCCATTTAAAATTTATGATTATTACAATACTTAGGATATAATAATTAAATAAATAAAATATTTATTTAGATGAACATGACATTCTTAGCCGTCTAGATTGATAGTGTCTTTTGATATAAATTGGATCTTTGTTCTTTTTTCAGATCAAAGATGTCACATGCGTTCAAAGCTATGTTCAAAGAAGTTATTGCTATTGCTTCACCTCTCTCTGAACTAGATGACACACCAAGAGTTCGTTGCATTGCCCGATTGGTTGTGCCATATGAAACCTGCTTGCATGTAAGTGTAACAGATTCAATCGATGAGACAACATGTACTTTTTCTTGATTTTGTCATCTTTTTAAGTCTTGTGATTAGGATGTTGAATTTGTATACTCGAGAGGGAGCTAGGGCTTCAAATTTGAAGTAGGTTCTAGTTGGTCGTTCGACTTTGAATCCATCGACAGGTGGTCTTCAAACTGACTACACGACCATATTGGTAATCATGTCTCTTGTTTTTATTACAATTTATTTCCACGTGTGTGCGTTGTGATTACTATAAGTAGGGCTTCATAAGTGAAAAAATAGACTACTTTATGGAGTTAAAAGCATTGCTGATGTCTGCTTTTTTATTCAACAATAATATGATAACATGTCTATTGGTGGGGAAGATGAGGCCATTGGGAATGTAGAGGAGTGCAAGAATATGGTTGAGGATCATGGTGATAGTGAAATAGAGGATATCCATAGCAATTATGAGGCTACGACTGAGGACAGAGAAGGGTAGGATGTTGATGGTTACGAACAGGGACAATGAGGGAGTAGTATGGAGGTGTACTATTTGTTATTATATTTTGTATTATCTCTATAATACTTTAATCCAGCAAAATTGAACGTGATTATCGTGTAAAGCCTCTGCAGTAAAAGTCTGACCACAAAAGAGAATATGTCGATGGTAGGGTGTTCTAATTTTGTCTCTTTGGCAAATGTGCGTATAATGGAGGCCATAGATTTTGGGATTTGGGGAGGTTGAACTTGCATATATTATTAATGCACAACCTCTCGTTATTGGAGGCCCTAAGATGTAGTTGTGCACCACACGCTACCAATAAACATAGCCAGCACTACATGGAGACAACACGAAGATACGTGAGTAAGAAGGTGGGTGATGTCGAGTACAATATGATAGTACAATATAATATGCAAAAGAAAGTGTGTCATTGATCAGGTGTGTAGATATTATAGAACATAAACATTTGATGAGCTTCTTGCCAAAGGGAAGGAAGAGATAAATGAAGCAATGCGGGTGTACAATAGCAGTCCATTGAGGGAGGAGAGATTGAAGAAGGTTTTATAGTTAATGGAAAGAAAGAAACTTGGAAGAGAGGTAATTCCTAGTAATTTTTTTATTTTATACTTCACTATAATGGATGTAATTTTCCAAAGTATGCATAATTGAGCTATCCTAGGCTACTGGGCAGGTGGCTTGTAATACTAGAGGCAATATTGAAGTGAATATGGGATTGTATGCATTGCCTCCAACAAATGTGCAACTCAACAACTGTGCACCTTCTTCTTTGGGGAGGCAAAAGAAGATGAAGGCTGCCACTAAAAAAAGGTTGACTTCAGTTGAGGTCAAATATTTGTCATCAAAGGTGAATATATATTCATATATGTGTTTGCATTGAATGTTATTCTTTGTACTCCATAGGATTCTACATTGATTGTTCCATCCCTGCGATGTTAGGCTAATGTTGATGGGGTTAGTGGAGGGAGCCTGCAGTTGTCTGAAGCTTTGGCTGACACTGTATGTAGTGGGCCAAAAAAAGTATCTCGCAAACCTTAGACATCCATTAGGATGAAGCAGAAGAAGGAGATGATGAACGAAAAGTTGAGTGCACCCAGAGATGAGAAGAATGCAGGGCAATCTCTTGATTTGGGGCAGACGTTGGAGGATACAAGCAAACATCAAATGGTAATACATACAGTTTTAGGCGGTTAAACTGGTTGCAAAAGGAGTTATAAATATCTTGTTATCCACTTTTCCAAAAAATTTCCAAAAAGAAAAGTCACTGCTAAATCTGCCCATCTTGATCAAGGATGTCTAATTTTTGAAAAATTCATGTTTTCGGATTTTCATGTTCTTGACAGGCATTTTTGCAGCCAGTTTTCCCTCATATGGTTTAATTTTGTACTTACACTCCTTTTGAATGTGCACTCTTTTGCAGCATACTACCGCAGAAGGAGATGTTGATGGGAAGAAACGTTCCACGGAAAACAATAGTGACTTTGAAACTACAGACCGCGATGGGGATGAAGGGGATAATGTGTGTCATCCACCTATTCGGTATTATTCTATTATGTTGACATGAATTGATTTAGTTATGTTGATGGCCAATTATACAAAAATGTTATTTACATTAGCACATGGATATGTTACTCATGCAACTAACTGTGCAAGACGAGGAAGACTGTATCGATGAAGACAGGCACACTCTTGTTGTTGGAGATGAATTGCATCTTCAAATCAATGGGAAAGTTGTTGGTAAAGGTATTATTGATGGGGTTGGGAGGGGTGTGTGATGTCACAAAAATCCGCTCCAACAAGGTTATGCTAAAGTCAGAATCATGGATGTATTTGATGGCAATGCCTTGCTGCCTCATCCGCATTCCTTCTCTGAGTCATTATCGGACTCCCTTAAGTCATGGGAGGTGTGAGATATCAAAGACCTCATTCATGTCCCATCTGTGGTAAGATTGCAAAATCCTTTCCTTTGTTCTCTCATGCTACCATTTAACTTTTTCGAATGCAACAATATTGGTAGCAGTCATTTGATTTCGCTTTTTATGTGGTAGGTTATAGTTGACGAAACTGCCGAGCCATAAAATTAGGATATTAAATGAAATCCTATGATCAGACATACAAGTGTGAGGCTACAAACACTTGGCATCACCCATCCTGAGTTACATAAGAACCTGAATAAACGTCAAGTCTTCTACTCTGGTGTCAACAATGTTGCGCAAAATAGGTAGAGGAGGTAATAAATATATTTTTGTTGTGTCTGTCCCCCTTATGAGACTCAAAATAGAATCTTGAAAGCTTAGACAATAGACAGTAATAATTATAACCAGATACTCTAGTGGAAGAATACTCTTCATAAACCATTTGCACCCTATCTCAGCTGCTTGGAAGCTAAAATTTGTTTAAACATTGTGTGTATCTGTAAACAATTATTTTTGGATTTATTCTTTGTTTGTGCGTACATGTGAATAATTATTTGTGCATTTTTTCATTGTTTGTGTGTATATTGTAATTCATCCCAGGGGGCACCATGGTGCAACATCCTAATCTGCCTTGTAATATAATGCAACATAGCCTTATTCTCAATTTATCGTACTTCACAAATTTCTCTGTGTTGCTATAATTTGTTTTCATATATGTTATTGTCATGTTTTCCATGTCTCTTCTTTTTTCCAAGTGTATGCTGAATTTATTTATTATAATTGTCGAACATGTCCTATTTCCGTTGTAAGTTATGACAGTTGAATAAACTTTTCTTATTGACTGTTTTTTAAACATACCATCTAAAACAAATTAATAATTTAAATTAATAATATAAACACACAAAATTATGAGACCAACACAAAACTTTCATGAAAAATATGTTTAAGGAGTCAATTGAAAACAACAGGTGGAGGAACAATGAGTGATGGAGTCAATTTTCATAGAAGTGCATTCCCAATTGCAAGGTAACATGGCACTCACTGCCCCCTCCCCCCTACAATTATTCTACATCCAAAATGTTAAAATCATACATCGTGTTATTGACCTTTTCACGCATTATTGCTCGTTGATTTTATGTGTAAGTGTTGTGATTTTGTGAAATGTTAATAACACAATGTATGATTTTAAGATTTTGGAGGCAGAGTAGTTGCAACCCTGATTGTTGGGCCACTGAGCATCACATCTTTAGTTCAAAATTGTAGTTTCTTGTTTCCAGACAAAAAATGGAAGACAAACTTGGTCATTTCATGTTTGTCTACACTTTTCTTTCATGCATCTTTCATTATCTTTAACATTTTCTTTCTTTGTTGTCTACTAATATGCCTTCTTTTGTTAATGTTTGCAGGGACGACAATGGGAAAAGTAGGGGCAGGAAAAATAATGGTCACTGAAACACATCTTGAGGTGGATGGAAAGCCTACAAAGAGTTCACCCAAGCTCGAGGCCTCAAATGTTTTCACCTCTAATGGGAAAGGGAAGACAACAACAAAAGTAATACCCAAGCATGGGGCCTCCAATGCTCTCACCTCTCACGGTTTAGGGAAGATGGAAAAAAAAGAAACACCCCCCTTGCTAGAATTGAAGGATCATCAGAGCCCTCATTGCATGGCCAATCTGAAGTTTGACACCCTGAATGTACAACTGCTAATGGATAAGGTTCAAATTACCGAGGCTGAAAGCAAAAGGATGAAGGAGAAGGTTACCGAACCACAAAGGAGATGGAGTGAATTCATGAAGGATATCATGGATTTGATCTATAGGAATGTCGAGTTTAAGATGGATGTGTGTAAACATCAGATAGTGACAAAGAAAGTGGAGGTAGCGCACGAGGCGATAATGAAATAGAACATATTTTTAGCTGACCAGTTTAATAACATGTTGGATGCATGTGAGACAAATATTGAACACTAGAAACAAAGGTTCAAGGAGGCAGCTAGTCTGGCAAGCGATGAAGTTGATGAAAAGGGTATGCCTCTTGACGCGAGGAGTAGGGGACTAAAAAAAATTATTAATTAGTTGTCATTTTCCTTCATAAGAGGCTTATTCTACTGTAAAACTTTTCTAGATTATATGGCTAGCTTCTCTTCAATAAGACGTCAGAAATGATGCAGACTATTTGCCAAAAAATAAAAAAATATTTTGAATTGATATGGGAATGTTATATTTCAATGAATCCCATGCTTATTGTATCATGTATGGTTATTCTATGTAAATAACATTGAAGTTAATTTAAACAAGTTGAATGGTTATTTTCAACATAACAGATTGATTTCATTTGAATATATTCAATGGTAACTTTGAATAAATTAGATTGAGTTCTTTTGAACACCTTAACTAGTTTTCTGTACGCTTATTTTCAATAAAACAAATTGTTTTGATTTGAACATTTTCAATTATTGTTAAAAAGAAATATGATAGATTACATTTACACATTTTCACTAGTTACAAATCTGATTGAGTTCATTTAAACACCTTGAATGGTTACAATATTCAATGCATCAGATTGAGTTGATTTATACATTTTGAATGTTTTATCATATTCAAGGAATTTAAACATCTTTCATGGATATTGTCACTATTTTTTTATATTGCATCATGATGCAAAGCATCCACACACAATGATCATCTGATGCACACGTTGACACCAAACCCTCTCAACACTGCTCTTTCTCTGATTGAGAGACAAAACAATCATCAAATCTCTTCAAACCCACGTGCAATCTGTTTGTAACACCCCTACAATTTTAATATAATGATAAAACACAACATAATACAAGTTTGTGCCCATTGGTGGGCTTATTAGCCAAAAAACATGAAAGATACAAATTTTAAATGTCATTATTTACCCTAGATAAGGGTTTTAACAGTTTTGACAAAAAAATGTTAGATCTCCTTCAATTTAAAACCAAATCACAGGAAACAAATAGAAAATGGTAGAGAACTCTTTAATGTATCATTCCAAATTGATTTGCACAACAAAAGAATGAGGAATCAATATGATTTGAAGGCTGAGATCAAATTGTTAGGAGGGAACAAGAAGGAAAGTGCAAAAATGTTTGTGTTTTCTATTGATTACTCTTCAATACATTAAAAATATTTCAACAACTCTTCATGGCCGACCATCCAAGGCCTATTTAAGCCTTTTGATGGAAGGTATATCTTCCCTTAACCACTTTTTCAACCAAATGTACGTCAGAGACTAAAATTGACAACTTTTGACAACTTTCAGACATAATTGACCCGTCATGTTATAAACTCATCGTGTTATTGACACGTAATGTTATTGACTCGTCATGTTATTGACTTGTTGAGTTATTGAATCATCATGTTATTGACTCGTCATGCTATTGACACGTCATGTTATTGACTCATCGTGTTATTGACACGTAATGTTATTGACTCGTCATGTTATTGACTTGTCGAGTTATTGAATCATCATGTTATTGACTCATCATGTTATTGACTCGTCATGCTATTGACACGTCATGTTATTGACCCATCATGTTATTGACTCGTCATGTTATTGGGGTGTTTCCTTCTCCCGAGTGTCGCTTTTCACCTTTTCTCATTGCTCCGGGATAACTTTTCATCATTTCTGGCTTTTCTTCTTATCCCAAGCCTCTCTTCTCTATCTATCACATCCTTCCGAGATAAGAATTACTTTGGAAATCATTGTTCTTTTATCCCAAAGCATTGTTTTCATCTTTGTCACTTATACTTATTGAACACTATGCCCTTCGTCCCCTAGGATAACTTTCGCCTTGTCTTTCTTCGTTATTTTTACCCCATAGCCTCAAATGATGCTCCTATTATCCCCTCGGGATAAGTTTTCCTTTGTATTTCTTTTGCTTCCTTATCCTGGACCATTTTCTTTTAGTCTTTACGACCTTTCGAGATAAGGATTTCTATCCTTTTCCTTATCCCAGACGTCAACATATAGAAGTTAACTTTGTGTATATTTTCTTCCTCTGGGATAATTCTCTGCTTAGATTTACTTTTTACCGTTACCCTGGGTGTTGGCATTTCAGTGGAAAGAAAGATTGTTGATATTCAATAAGGATATTGAGAAGGTTGTTGAAGATTGTTGATATAACTGAAGAAGGATGATAACTATCTTTATAACATTATTTTGTCATTGATGTCAAGAAATTGATTATCTAATTTAGTATGATGTTGCCATATCTTAAGAATATTGATTAGAAGAGAATTAAGATGTCGGTAAAAGACACAGAAAGAATGTGATGAATAAGGGAAGAAATAAGTTATTCAATGGGCAACTATTACCGAGTTAGACAATGATGAGATCATCATGTTTAGATTGTTTTGATATCCTACATATGTTGTTGATTGTAAGGTTAATACTATACTATGTCACCGAGTAAAGAACCTAGTCAGTAAACCCTAGGGAACCTAGTCGGTAAACCCTAAGGTTATCGATATCGATTAATGAAGGCAGAATGTCTACAGAGTAAGGTTTAGTATTTACCGAGTTGGCATTATTTAATGAAGGACAATGATTAGATGGATATGCATAAATGATTGGTATGTCGTGCATGAAGTTTGTTAAGGATCTATGGCAAAGGAAAATCGACAGGAAGATCTACAACGCAGATTGAAACGCAATAACCTTGTGCAAGTTCCAAGAAGGGAATGCAAGTCCCTAGGCAAGGTAAGTCATTTTCAGATCGGAAGGATACATTGAACCTGGTCAAGTTTGAAGATCTGATGGCTAAGATTGGTCATGAGAAATGTGATCGAGGAGATTTAGCGGTTAGCAATTGTTTATAAATGAGGAATTGTTAATAAACAATGTATGCGGGCAAGTGTAAGCACAGGAATGCTAGATAGTGATTATTGAGCACAGAAGCTTGAAGACCTATTTGAATAACAGAGTAGAGAACCCATCAGAGGGACAAGATAAGTCCTATTAATAGATTGTTCTAAGCAAATAAGAATCTGCTTTAGCATTTTAGATGTGAAGTTGCAGATATATTTTATTACTGTTATTTTGTAAGTGACAGAAAATCTCTTAACCGAGTGGACTTAACAATCTTATTTGTAAACCCTCTAGCAAGGTAACATTCTAAATAAGTGTTTGAAATCCTTTGACAATGTCACTTCTAACAAAGTGAAGATCCTAACAGATTTGAGGGAAATCCCTTAACTGGGTCACATCTAGCAATGTGTTTGTAATCTTTAACATGATTTGCTTTTAACCGAGCATACTCTAGAAGAGTATATTTCTTAGTGGGTCCAAAATCCCACAGTGGTTTTTCCCTATTTGGGTTTCCATGTTAAATCTGATGTTATGAGTGTTATGATGATTATGTGTTTATGAGTTAACAAGTTTAGCAATTTTTGGTTAAGTTGCTAAAGTATAAGTTACTGAGGTTGAATCTGCTGATTTTATGGAAGTTTAAGTTTGTATGATTCACCCCCCCCTCATCTCATCTTGTTAGCTATTGACATCTATACTTTACAATTAGTATCAAAACTAACAATTGGTATCAGAGCTTTGGACTTCGGAAGAAAAAGTTTAAAGGTACTTGAGGCAAAGATCCGAAGATGTATAAAAGGGATGCACTGAAGCTAAACAAGTCAAGTTTCTCCACATGGAAGAAAAGGATGAAGCTACATTTATCAGGAATTGTAGAATATGCAACATATTATCTAGAGAATGATTACATTGCACCAAGCACCAACCCTATGACCTTGGAAGAGATAAAGGCAAAGCAAGAACATATTCAAGCTATGATTGAAATAACATCAACATTGACCAACTCAGAGTTTAATGATCTAGAAGGTTGTAATGATGCAAAAGCAATATGGACTAAGCTCATATCTATGTATGGAGGTGATGAACATGTTCAAAGAGCAAAAGTAGATAGTCTAAGAGGACAACTTGAATCCATGAGAATGAATGAAGGTGAGAACATAACACAATACAGTACAAGACTAAAGGAGATTGTCAATCAAATTAAAGGAGCAGGTGGAACTATTGAAGAAAAGGATATAACAAGTAAGTTGTTGAGAACCCTTCTATGAGCTTATGCTATTCGAGTCTCTGCAATCAATGAATTGAGGTTTGTACCTAACATGCCAGTTTCTTTGGATGCTACTGTTGGTAAGCTACATGCATTTGAGTTAAGTAATTTTGATAATAGTGGGTCTTTGGTAAATAAAATAGAATCTGCATTCAGTTATTTTCATATTGGTGAATTTGATGATTACAATGATAGAATGAGTAAGTACTCTAAAGGGGATCACAGTGGAGCAAGTGAAAGATTTCACAAGAACATGGAAAAAGTGTACAAACTGTATGAAGAAACCAAGAAGCAAGAAGAATTTGAAGCATTATTAGCCAGAAGGTTACCGAGAGGCAAAGGTAAGTATAAAGGGAAGCTACCTTTAAATGTTTCAATTGTGATAAAATAGGACATATGGCTTCTAACTTCCCTGACAAAGAATCTAGTGAAAAGAGTGAATACCGAGATAACAGGCAGAAAGATAATCAATACAGAGGACACCGAGACTTCAAAAGGAGAGATAGAAAGACATGTCCAATAGCAGATGAGGAATCCAACGATGACAAATCTGATGAAACTGATACAGAGGAAGTTGTTTATGTGGCTATTAAAGATGGATCTGATGAAGAAAGGTATCAAGAAAAAGCACTAATATCTCACATAAATAATAATGACTCTTGGATCATAGACAGTGGATGCTCACATCACATGACAGGTGATAAACACAAGTTTGTTAAATTGGAAGACTATGATGGAGGCTATGTAAGATTTGGTAATGATGCACCATGTCAGTGAAAGGGAAAGGATCTATAACACTTCTTGAAAATGCTAAATGTGATGATGTATACTGAGTTGAAGGATTAAAATACAATTTGTTGAGTGTAGCACAACTAAACAATACAGGATATCGAATAGAATTTCAGAAAGGAATTGTCAAAGTTCATGACAAGCATGGAAGGTTAGCTGCTACTGGGACACAAAAAAAAGGTAATACATTTCATCTTGACTCAACTTGGAACAAGTGTCTTTATGCAAAGATAGATGATACCTGGTTATGGCATAAAAGGTTTTGTCATGTAAATTTTGATAATCTGATCAAAATAAGTAAGAAGCACCGAGTGAGAGGTCTATTGAGTCTTGAAAAACCTGAGAATGCTATGTGCCGAGGATGCCAGATGGGTAAGATGAAAAGATCAAGCTTTACAAGTAAGTCCTACACTTCTAAAGGAATTTTAGATCTAGTACACACTGATCTTTGTGGTCCCATGAAAGTTCAAAGTTATTATGGTGATAAATATTTCATATTATTTGTGGATGATTACTCAAGGATGATGTCAGTTATGTTTTTAAAAGAAAAATCAGAAGCTTTTCAAATGTTTAAATGGTACAAGGCAAGAGTTGAAAATGAAACAGGAAGACAACTGAAATGTCTTAGATCTGATAGAGGAGGAGAATTCACTTCTGATGAATTTAACTTATTCTGCAATGATCATAGTATAAAGAGGCAAGTATCTGCACCGAGAACACCTCAGCAAAATGAGATAGCTGAGAGAAGAAACAGATCAATTGTGGATAGTGCAAGAACCTTGATGATAGAAAAGAGGGTGCCTCAAACATTTTGGAGAGAAGCAATCAACACTGTAGTTTACACCCTGAACCGAGTTCAACTGAAGAAAGGAACTATGAAGACACCATATGAGATCTGGTATGACAAGAAACCTAATGTAAGTTAATTTAAAATCTTTGGAAATAGATGCTATATTCAGAAAGAAGACAAAAATGGAAAGTTTGATCAGGAAAGGTGAAGAAGGAACATTTCTTGGTAATTCTTCTAGAAGTAAAGCATTTAAATGTCTGATCAAATCATCTAACAAAATAGTGGAAAGTGAAAATGTGAAAATTGATGAATTTGCAGAAAGAAATGATGAAGGAAATTCCAAAGCACCAGAAGATTTTGAAGAATTTGTTTATGTTCAACCGAGAAGTCCTACCAAGAAAGCTGCTAAAGAAAATGAAGATAATGTCCAGTTACCGAGTGATGAAGAAGATCATACAGAACCTACTGAGCCTATATTAGCCAAATATGTTAGAAGACATCATGCATCAAGTCAGATTATAGGAGATAAGGATGATCCAGTGATGACAAGAAACAAACTGAGACAGAACACATGTCTGATATCTGAATTTGAACTGAGAATAGTAAAAGAGGCATTTAACAGTGAAGATTGGGTAAATTCTATGACAGAAGAGATTGATCAAGTCAAGAAGAATGACACATGGACACTGATCCCAAGACTAAAGGACAAAAATGTAATCGGTACAAAGTGGATTTTTAGAAACAAGCTAAAGGAAAAAGGTGAGGTCATTCGCAACAAAGCAAGACTAGTTTGCAAAGGTTATGCTCAAGAAGAAGGAATAGATTATGGTGAGACTTTTGCACCTGTGGCCAGACTTGAGGGAGTAAGAACATTGTTGGCATATGCTACTTTCAAAAATTTCAAGGTATATCAAATGGATGTTAAATCTGCATTTTTGAATGGTATACTAGAAGAAGAAGTTTACATTGAACAACTTGAAGGATTTGTTGAAGATAGGAGTAAAGATCAGGTATGCAAACTAAACAAAGCTTTATATGGTCTGAAGCAAGCACCTAGAGCATGGTATGAGAGACTGCACTCTTACTTAATCAAGATTGGTTTTATAAGGACAAGTGAAAACAACAATATGTACATGAAGAAAGACGAGGACAATGGAATACTGTTCTCAACCATATTTGTTGATGACATTATATTTTGTGGTAATGAATCATGCAAGAACTTTGGAAATGAAATGTGCAAAGAATTTGAGATGTCACTAATCAGTGAGATAAAGTATTTTATAGGTTTACAGATACTGCAAATGAAAGATGAGATCTTCATTACTCAATCCAAGTACATAAAGGAAATCTTGAAGAAATTTGGAATGGAGGATTCTAAACCAGTAAGTACTCCTATGACTACTGTAGGATTTTGCCAAGATCAAGGGCAAAATGAAAAGCAAAGAAGAGACAATAGAATGACAAGAACAAACTGTATTCTCATCAATATGCAAAATGATCAACTGGATTGACCAATACAATGAAAATAGGCTTGCTTATATAGGCAAGGCCATATGGATGTATGAGCACACAAATATGACATGTGGCTCAATGAGAAACAAGGGTAGGTAAGAAATACTAAGGGTAGGTAGGAGAAATAATATAATATTCCACAAGAGGTGGATGACCCACCGAATGTGGAGTGTAACAGCAAAATAAGACCACAAAAGGTGGAATTTCTCCTACAAGCTCTATCCCTATGTGTACACTTCCCCAAGTGTCTCAAATCCAAACTACGAAGAGATGCATTATCCTAAGTTAACTTAAGTAAGTGTAATAATATCCAAAATGAATATTTATTTACACCAACAACCCCCTTAAGTGCAACTTAGGGGAATGAAGACTCAAGTCAACAATGCAAGATGGGTCCCGGCTACTAGGCCATGATAGGTACCCATGTGCAATATGCAAATGCAAGCAAAACTATGTAATGCAATCTCTCACAAATGGAGACAGGGAGAAAACCCAGCGGGAAAAAACTCCCCCCCAAAAGAGAGATGAATGTACAAAAGACTCTCAAAGAAGAAGGACAAAACCTCAAAGAGGAAAAAGTCCCCCCCATAAGAGAGGAAGGAGAAGTCAGCTGACCCCCCCTAATGACACGTCCCGCACCCCCAAGAGAGCTCGCAACTACTAGAACTTACTCTTGGTGAAAGGTTTGGTGAATATGTCAGCAACCTGCTCTGCTGTAGGACAATACTAAAAATCAATGACCTGCTCCTGGATGAGCTCGCGGATATAGTGCATATGAATCTTGATGTGTTTGGTCCGCTAGTGCTGGACCGGGTTCTTCGAGATTGCAATAGCACTCTGATTGTCGCAATGTAGAATTGTTGGCCGTGGAGTGGTGAACCCAAACTCTGTGAGAATCTGCTGGAGCCAAATGGTCTTAGTCTCTGTGTTAACAACACCTCGATACTCAGGCTCAGTCGAAGAGAGAGAAATAGCATGTTGCTTCTTGCTCTGCCAACAAATGGGGCCCGAACCAAGGTGAAAACTATAACCAGAGGTAGACTTACGATCAACTAGATTGCCAGCCCAATCGGAGTTTGTGTAACCAACCAAGCGAAGTCCTATGCTTGCTGCATAGTGAATCCCATAGTGATGTGTACCCTAGATGTAATGAAGGATGCATTTGGCGGCTTTCCAATGAAGCTCATGTGGTTCCTGCATGAAGCGGGAAACCATGCCAACTGCAAATGAAATATCAGGGCATGTATGAGTCAAGTAGATGAGACTACCCACAAGCTGATGATACAAAGTGGCATCAACTGGAGGAGAAGAACATTGAGCCTCAAGCTTGACTCCTGAAAGAAAGGGAGTCAAGGCAGGCTTACAATTAGCCATATAAAAGCGTGCAAGTAGATCAAGAGCATACTTGGGCTGCGAAAGTGTAATCCTGGAAGGTGACTGTGAAATCTCTATCCCGAGAAAGTAGTGCAAAAGACCCAAGTCAGTCATAGAAAATCTGTCATGCAAAGCATATTTGACTCTGCTAATGATGGATGAAGTACTCCCTGTAATGATCAAGTCATCAACATAGAGCACAAGTATCAAGTGAGAGTCATCCTATCGCAAAATGTAGACATTCGGATCGGAATGACACTTGGTGAACCCTGCGGAGAGAAGAAAGGAATCCATCTTGGCGTACCAAGCCCTGGGGGCCTGCTTAAGGCCATAGAGAGATTTCCTTAGTCTGCAAACCAAGGAAGTATCCTGGATGAAACCCTATGGCTGCTCCATATAAATCTCCTCATCAAGATCACCATGAAGAAAAGCACTCTTCACATCCATCTGATGTACAGTCCAACCATGAGCTACAACAATAGCAAGTGTCAAACGAATGGAGTTCATCTTGGCTATGGGTGCAAAGGTCTCAGTATAGTCAACACCTGCAACCTGCGAGAAACCTTTTGCAACAAGCCGAGCCTTATACTTATCCACACTACCATCCGCTGCAAACTTGGTCCGATAGGTCCACTTACATCGAACCACCTTTCTCCCCTTAGGAAGATGGACTAGATCCCATGTGTTGTTCCTCATCAAGGAACTATACTCTTCCTCCATAGCTTGGTCCCACTCAGAAACCCCTGATGCTTCCCTAAATGTCTGTGGATCGGAAGCGGTAGCAATGTATGCATGTGGAAGATCCTGATGTTGTGATCAAGTTCTTCGTGTATCTGAAGGATCCCCAACAAGAGAACCCGCGGACTCAAGTGTCTGTCGAGCCCAACAAGGTCTAGGTGGAGGTGGAGAACGAGGCTCCTCAACTGCAAGTGGACCCTGCGGAGGTGTTACCCTGTGAGTTAGAGTTGAAGGAGTCTCATCATCTAAATCACTAACATCACTATCCACAATGGAGGAAGGTGGAGGAGATAGAGAGGCTAAGCTAGGAGAGCTTTCCTCAAAGTGAACACTCCTCTCAATGAACACCTCATGTGTCTCTGGATCCATCAATCTGTATGCCTTAACACCTTCAGGATATCCAACAAATATGCAAGGCCGACTCTGAGGTTCCAATGCCTTGCGTTTCTGCAGAGGTATGTGAGCCCATGCTGGACACCCAAAGACTTTGAAATGTCTCACAATCGGTTTCCTACCAACCCAAGCTTCAAAAAGAGTAATACCTTGCAAAGCTTTGTGAGGAACTTGATTCTGGATGTGTGTGGCACAACTGATAGCTTCTGCCCAAAAGGCGGGATCAAGAGAACGTGCATGTATCATATAGATAGCCATTTCTTTGAGAGTTCTATTCTTGCGTTCTGCAACCCCATTTTGTTGTGGAGTGTATGCAACAGAATGCTAAAGATTAATCCCCTCAAATGTACAAAAATCCTCAAGTCTCTTGTTCACATATTCCCTTCCATTATCTATGTGAAGAATCTTGACCACTTTCCCTGATTGCTTCTCCACATAAGTCTTGAAGTCCTAAAATCTATCAAATACTTCACTCTTATGAATGAGAAAGTAGACCCAAGTGAAGCGAGAGTAGTCATCAATGAAGGTGAGAACATAGCGGGCCTTACTAAATGAAGGTGCTGGAAATGGACCTGCTACATCACTGTGAACAAGTTGAAGAACTTCCAAAGCTCTCCAAGTTTTCCCTTTATCAAACTTCTCTTCGGGATGATTGCCCATGGAACAACCTGAACATATACCCTCTGAAAAACTGATTCGAGGTAGACCTGTGACCATGTCTTTAGTGCTTAGCTGCTGAAGATAGCGGTAGTTGAGGTGACCAAACCGCTCATGCCATAGCTTACTTTCTGAATTTGAATGAGTAAGCAAGGCCCTAGAAGGTGAACTTGGCACAAAATGGGAGAAGGAATAAAGCCTTGAGTTGTCATTGAATTGTCCCACTGCTACCAAGGCATCATCATCAAGTTCCTTTACCACAACTGAATCTAGTGTAAACTCGACCTTTTTCCCATTCCCATAGTGAGTGATTTGGTAGATGGAGAGAAGGTTGGTAGACAAGTTAGGAACATAGAGAACATTCTCAAATGTTCCATCATCCATGTCAACTGAACCTTTCCCTTCAACCTCTACTTGTGTATCATCACCTATGTAAATGTGAGGTACCTTAGATGGCTCCAATGAAGAAAACTGCTCTTTTGTAGAACCCATGTGATATGAGGCACCCGAGTCAAGTATCCATTGCTGTGAAGAACCTGTTGTAGCCACAAATGCTTACCCTTTTCCCTTAGACTATGAGGAAGAGGAAGGAGATGAATCCTTCTTTGTGTAGGCAGATGGCAAGTTGATGTTGTTTTTCTTGAGAAGATTGGTTAACTCATCAACTTGTTTTGCGTGGCATCAATGCTCATCATGACCATACTTCTTGCAATATGCACAAGTTGGTTTATCCTTCTTAGGTGGTGTCCCCTTCTTGGAAGAGGATGAAAAATTGCCTTGTGATGGAGAGGATGATTGCCCTTTTTCCTGGTGTGGCTTAGACTTAGAGTGCTTCTTCTTCTTGTTGGAATCTTTGCCTTGACTTCCTTGATTCCCTTGATTAGCCACCAAAGCCTAGGACTTTGAAGACTTGAGAAACCCCATGTTCAACAACTTAGTTTGTTCCAATATCAACATTTTTGTGAAAGAATCAAATGAAGGCATAACATAGGACCTCCCCACTGTCAAACAATGAGTTTGGAAGCTAGATACAAATGCTGCATATTCTGGTGCAAGCTTGTCCAACAAGTGGAATATCAACTGAGCATCCTTTTTGTCAATTCCACAATCCTTAAGCTTTGCTCTTAGCTCATTTGCTTTGGTGACATAATCTTGGATTGTATCAAAACTCTTGGGATCCAAGTTGGTGAGTTCATTGTCAATCTGATAGCCTCTGATTTCATCAACTTGTCCATACAATTTTTGAAACATATCCCAAGCCTCTTTGATTGTTTTACACTTTTCAATGTGAAAAATGAGGTCATCTGATACATACTTGCGTAAGGTTCCAAGAGCCATGCAATTCTTTGTGAGCCATTCTAATTGAGCATTTGGATCAGCCTTAGAATTAGGTGGTGTTGTTATTGTTCGATCCATGTAGTGTGTGACACCCTTTTCCATTAATTTACTCCATACTTTAATTTTCCATGATGCACAATTATGTGGAGTTAAAGGTGGAAATTTATTAGGACTCATTGCAACAAAAATGGAAAGAGCACAAAGAGAGGCACAATCACACAAGACACCCCCCCAAATTTACTCAATCAAAGAACCCCCCCCCCCAAATGTGATGATTTTGGCACTTTATAAGTAGTGCGTATACAATGGGCCACTTGCAAAAATGGCAAAGTGGACTTCTGATTTATAATTTTACAATTGCCTCAATAAGGCCAAAAGAGTCTCAAACTGATAATGCAAGAGATCTAACTAAGATCCAAGCAATTTACAAGTACCTAATAGGCCAAATAAGACCAATATATGAAAGTACAATTTCCACTCAAAATATCTAAAATCTGATCATAGATTATGAAATTAGATGAAAAAATAAGCACTTTAAAAAAAAACGGCACTTGAAAAGGAGGTCGTATGAGCTCAAACGAGGCCTTTGAAGTTGCAGAATTGAGGATTAGACAGGTACAACTGAGAGAATCCAAAAATTTTGAAAAACCTATGCACAAAAATCAGAAAATAACCATACCACTGCGAAGATCATGAAATTTTAGCCGATTTCAAAAAAAATTGCACCAAAAAAGGAGCAAAAATGAGCAAGATATGGCCTTTCAAAGTTGGACTGCAAAACTGAAAAGCCCAATGGAGAGGGGTCAAATTTTTTTCAAAAAATGTTGATGTGGTGCTGACATCAGAAATTCACTATGTTAAATTTGATGGCCGTCTGACTGTCATAAAAACTTCGCCTCCCTACTGACTGGGCGTTCGTACTGTATGGACTGCTGACTGTACGCGATGACTAGGCAGATGATTGGATGTACAGTCTGATGACGTGGTAGTCTGATTGTACGTACGGAGGTCTATGTGGCATGGGTGATGTGGCATACGGATGTCCCTACATGAGCCACGTGGTGGGGTCCTGGTAGCCGATTGGGCGTTTGCGTGGCGGTCGGAGGTTTTTGGGCGGTTGCCAGAGGTTTTTGACTGACGGTGGTGCTGGGTAGATGGGCGCGGCGGGCCGGGTGTTGGGAAGACTTGGGCGCCGGTGGAGAGAAGGTAGTGGCGGTGGCGGGTCGCGATGTTGGCGCGGCAACATGGATCACGGCGGCAGTGGCGGGACTCGACAGCGGCACGGGTCTCGACGGTCTGCGACAGGTACAAACCTGCAACACCTGCGATATGCAGGTACGGACTGCACAGGGGGGGTCTGCGGACCCCCCAAAAACTAGCAAAAAACCTTTTTTTTTTTAATTTTCAATTTTTTCAAAATTTTTGATTTTTTCGAAAAATTTTCAGAAAATATGATTTTTTTTTTTCAAAAAAATTAATAATTTTTTTTTCAAAATCCATACGATAATAGCCAAAATGGGGAAAAAAAAATTTCTCACCAAAATAGGTCGACTTTATAGTTGAAATTTATGGAAACGGCCTCCCGGATTCAACGATGATGTCCAAATCGTTGTATGACGTCCCCAAAAAATGAAGATCCCCAAATCCGAAAATAGAAGCTTTCAACGATGTCTCCAAAAACCAATCAATGAAGCCCCAATAGCTCTGATACCATGTATAATTTTGCCAAGATCAAGGGCACAATGAAAAACATAAAAGAGACAATAGAATGACAAGAACAAACTATATTCTCATCAATATGCAAAATGATCAACTGGATTAACTAATACAATGAAAATAGGCCTGCTTATATAGGCAAGGCCATATGGATGTATGAGCACACAAATATGACATGTGGCTCAATGAGAAACAAGGGTAGGTAAGAAATACTAAGGGTAGGTAGGAGAAATAATATAATATTCCACAAGAGGTGGATGACCCACCGAATGTGGAGTGTAACAACAAAATAAGACCACAAAAGGTGGAATTTCTCCTACAAGCTCTATCCCTATGTGCACACTTCCCTAAGTGTCTCAAATCCAAACTATGAAGAGATGCATTATCCTAAGTTAACTTAAGTAAGTGTAATAATATCCAAAATGAATATTTATTTACACCAACAACTACTAACTATAAACTATCAAAGAATGATGAATCTGCATCTGTTAATGAGACACTTTACCGATCTATGATTGGAAAGTTGCAATATGTTGTGCATAGTAGACAAGATATAGCACATGCAGTAGGTATTATTGCAAGATTCTCTACAGATCCCAAGGAAACCCATATGACAACAATCAAGAGAATTTTCAGATACTTGAGAGGCACTGAAGATTATGGCTTAGTATATGAAAAGAGGAATAATTTTGATTTAAAGTTTATACTGATGTTGATTGGGCAGGCAACATAGATGACAGGAAAAGCACAAGCACAAGTGGTGGAGCTTTCTTTTTAGGAGAAAGACTAGTGAGTTGGCTTAGCAAGAAACAAGGATGTATTTCACAGTCTACAACAGAAGTAGAATATGTTGCTGCAACATTGAATTGTACCAATATAGCATGGATCAAACAACTGTTGGAAGGTATAAATGAGAAAGTTACCGAGCCAGTAACTATATTTTGTGATAATACTAGTGCCATTAACATTTTAAAGAATCCAGTAATGCACTCTAAGACAAAGCATATATCTATAAAGTATCACTATCTCAGAGAAGAAGTTCAAGAGAAGAAAGTTGTGCTGGAATATATTAGTTCAAAGGAGCAATTAGCAGACATCTTCACAAAGCCATTGCCAAGGGACACTTTTGAGTATCTCAGAAGCAAGTTAGGGGTACTACCCCTATCTTCTACTCACTGACCGAGTTCGGTGAAAGCATCAATTTGATGAATCTACAGAATATTATGTGTGGATTGATGCTGACTTACACACTTTAGAAGGTTTTCTAAAGATGTGCAAGAAAAAGTGAATAGAAACAAGTTGATCTGACTGAGACTGAGATGATACACAACAAGGCAAATCACTTCACAGAGGAAGAAATCATGATTTAGTTCTTTTACTTTTTGGCATTGTTCTCAAAGGGGGAGAAGACTAAATGGTTGGAAGGCTAAATGGTTGACTGAATGGTAAAGCCCTGAATGATGAAAATAACTGAAGACTAATGACAGGGGGAGAAGACTAAATGCAAGACAATAGATCAAGGATAACAGGAGAAGTCTAACAACAATCTGAATCTGAATCAATTTGAACATCTTGTTGGTATTGCCATTTAATTGTTGGTTTTGCCATCAATGCCAAAGGGGGAGATTGTTGGCATTTCAGTAGAAAGAAAGATTGTTGATATTCAATAAGGATATTGAGAAGGTTGTTGAAGATTGTTGATATAACTGGAGGAGGATGATAACTATCTTTATAACATTATTTTGTCATTGATGTCAAGAAATTGGTTATCTGATTCAGTATGATGTTGCCATATCTTGAGAAGATTGATTAGAAGAGAATTAAGATGTTGGTAAAAGACACAGAAAGAATATGATGAATAAGGGGAGAAATAAGTTATTCAATGGGCAACTATTACTGAGTTAGACAATGATGAGATCATCATGTTTAGATTGTTTTGATATCCTACATATGTTTTTGATTGTAAGGTTAATACTATACTATGTCACCGAGTAAAGGACCTAGTCAGTAAACCCTAGGGAACCTAGTCGGTAAACCCAAAGGTTATCGATATCGGTTAATGACTGCGAAATGTCTACCGAGTAAGGTTTAGTATTTACTGAGTTGCAACCAAGTTATGACAGTGCGCATTGGATGGATAAAAGCATTATTTAATGAAGGACAATGATTAGATGGAGATGTATAAATGATTGGTATGCCGTGCATGAAGTTTGTTAAGGACCTATGGCAAAGGAAAATCGGCAGGAAGATCTACAGCGCAGATTGAACCGCAATAACCTTGTACAAGTTCCAAGAAGGGAATGGCAAGTCCCTAGGCAAGGTAAAACATTTTCAGATCAAAAGGATACATTGAACCTGGTCAAGTTTGAAGATCTGATGGCTAAGATTGATCATGAGAAATGTGATCAAGGAGATTTAGTGGTTAGCAATTGTTTATAAATAAGGAATTGTTAATAAACAACATATGCGGGGAAGTGTAAGCACAGGAATGCTAGTTAGTGATTACCGAGCACAGAAGCTTGAAGACCTGTTTGAATAACAAAGTAGAGAGCCTAGAAGAGGGACAAGATAAGTCCTATGAATAGATTGTTCTGAGCAAATAAGAATCTACTTTAGCATTTTAGATGTGAAGTTGCAAATATATTTTATTACTGTTATTTTGTAAGTGACAGAAAATCTCTTAACCGAGTGGACTTAACAATCTTATTTGTAAACCCTCTAGCAAGGTAACATTCTAAATGAGTGGTTGAAATCCTTTGACAAGGTCACTTCTAACAAAGTGAAGATCCTAACAGATCTGAGGGAAATCCCTTAACCGGGTCACATCTAGCAACGTGTTTTTAATCTTTAACAGGATTTTCTTTTAACCGAGCATACTCTAGAAGAGTATATTTCTTAGTGGGTCCGAAATCCCACAGTGGTTTTTCCCTATTTGGGTTTCCATGTTAAATCTGGTGTTATGAGTATTATGATGATTATGTGTTTATGAGTTAACATGTTTAGCAGTTTTTGGTTAAGTTATTGAAGTATAAGTTACCAAGGTTGAATCTGTTGATTTTATGGAAGTTTAAGTTTGTATGATTCACCCCCCCTCTCATCTTGTTAGCTATTGGCATCTTTACTTTACAATTAGTATCAGAACTAACACTGGGATGATTTAAAATACTTTGCCACCTGATCCAGGGTATTTTCCTCCATGCTAATGACTTTATATTTTTATCCCGAGCTCTTCTTTCCCTTTTTTTTTTAACCCCATGGGATAACCCTTTCCTTTGTATTTTCTTATCCTAGAGCACAGTCTTTGACTTTGAAAAGTTGCCCGGGGCAAGGAAAGCATTCCTCATTCCTTTGTAAAATTATCCTGGGGCCTATGGGGACTGGCTAGAGACTTCCCTGAGGCAACTTTCCTTCTTCATGATCCCTCAGTAAGATTGATCCCGAACGAACTTTGGATGTCGTTCTTCGCTCCTGGAGACAATTGTTCCTTCTCTGCTCCATTATTTTCTTATCCTAGGCAACATATTGGAGACCCTTATGACATGTTATGTTATTGACTCATTGAGTTATTGACACGTAATATTATTGACCCGTCATGTTATTGACTCGTCATGTTATTGATATGTCATGTTATTGACCTGTCATTTTATTGACTCGTCATGTTATTTACTTGCCATGTTATTGAATCATTGAGTTATTGACATGTTATGTTATTGACACGTCATATTATTGATACTATTTTTTATGACTCGTCATGTTATTGACACCATTTGTTATTGACTCATCATGTATCATTATGATCCTCACAAGATAAGATTTTTCTCTTTGTTTTACTCTTCTTTCTTATCTCGGGCCCCATTTATTTAACCCTTCTAGTCCCCCAGGATAAGCAATGCACTTCTTCTTATCTCATTTCTTGCCCTGAAGAGTTGAACTTCCTAAGAGTCAAGTTAGCGAATAAAAGTTACCATGGGGAGATTTCAAGTTGGTTCCGAAAGGCATTGAAATACAAAGAGATGTGGAGTTCTTTCCTTGCCCCGAGTGACTTTTCAAGGTTAAAGACTATACCCCGGGATAAGAAAATATAAAGGGAAAGGTTATCCCGAAAGGTTCTAGAGGAAAGGAAAGTGGGGCCTAGGGTAAAAAATGTAAAGCAAGAGACAAAGAGAATTTTATCCCGGAGTGGTTAGCAAAGCATTTATGGTGGACCCGGGATAATATATAAAGGAAAACTAAGAAAAATTTACCTCAGAGGGAGAGAATACACGAATCCAGACTTTAGATTTCAGTGAGAATATGCATATGGTAATTGGGGCTCTGGGATAAGAGAGTTAGTAAATAAGCAGTAAAATATTTATCCTAGAGGGTAGCGTAGATAAAAGAAAGATGGCTCGAGATAAAGAAGTGAAGAGAAATACAAAAGAAGGCTTATCCCAAGGGGCAGAGAAAGGCATCTTGAGAACCTTTGGGATAAAAATAACAAATGAAGGTGAAGTGAAAAGTTATCCTGGGAGGCATAAGGTGTAGTGGCGACTGGATTTTGGGTTTTAGTGAGAATAAATAAAAGAAAGACAAAGCTTTGCTCTGGGATAAGAAAAGAATGAGACTCAACGTAAATTTTATCCTGGAGAGATACGAAAGACAGAGAGAAGAGCCCCGAGACAAAAACAAAGCTGGAGATAGTGAAATTTTATTCTGGAGCAATGAGTAAAGTTGCAAAAGATCACGTGGGATAAGTAAACATGACAATTTCAAAGCTTTTATTGCCCCACGTGGTGATTGACACGACATTCAGGTGGCGAAAGAGGATGGTGGCAACTCACCGGTCTACAGGGAGTCAAGGGATGATCGTGGCTGTTTAATTGATCATCAACAATGAAAATTCAAACTTCTAAGCTAACAACCACTTTGCTTCACACAGAGGAATTAAATGGCATCACAATAAAAGAAATAACTTTACTGCATTTGTCTTTGCAAAGAATTCAAGTAATCAGAGAGCATTTGCAGAGAAAGCAGAGGGCGAATTCAACTAGTTAAAATGCATCCAATCACGAGCAACAAACTAGTAAGTGGAATTCAAGCTTTTTCTCTATGTGTTTTTAGTTGAAGTACCTATAGGAATTGCAAGTGTTTTCAGAGCCTCAGGTTTTATTTTCTTCTGTCTACAAGTTTAGTCATGGCCTCCCTAATTGAGAAAGCCTAGGAAGCTGAAGCCAGTTCTAGTGACCCAAAAATTACCCCAACCGTTCCTATAAGCATGGTTTCCCCATTGTAAGAGCTGCAAGATACCCCCACTGTAGAATCAAACCCTGAGCCCAACCCTGAAGCATCTCCTTCCCAAATTGAGGAGGGTGAGGCTAGTGCTCCCCCAAAGAAATCCAAAAGGAAGAGAGGTTTGATGAAGGTGATAATTGAGGTATTAGAGGGATTAGAGGAAGAAACACCAAAGAAAAAGGATGTGAAGAAGAAGACCCCTACCAAAAAGAAGGCAAAGTCTACTTCCGTTGCAAAGGAAACCCCAGCTCCAAAGGCAAGAAAGCTAACTCCCAAGAAGAGAAAATCAAATAAAGATGTTGAGGCAAAGGCTTCTGCAAATCAAGCATCTGTACAACAGACCCCTTTAGTGATTGAGAAGGAGGAAGTTATAGAGAATCCAACTGAGGTGGCGGAGAAGGCAGAAGAAACACCGAAGAGAAAGGAGGTGAAGAAGAAGACCCCTCCCAAAAAGAAGGTTGAGTCTACCTCCATTGTAGAAGAAACCCCACAATCGCATGAAGAAATAGTTTCCTCAGCTGAGCCTCCCAAAATAGCTGCTAAGGTTGTGAGGGACACTGTGATAAGATTAGAGGAATTAGCCCGAAAGCAAACCAGAGCAACCTAGGTCCTAAGCCAAGATTTGCTAGAGTTGTTCCCCAACTTGAACACATTACAGTCGACAAAGATAAGATGGGGAGACAAGGCAGATGGGTGCAAAGATGCCATCATAGGGCATAGGGGGTGGGATGTTTTTCATTATTTTTATGGAAAAAGAGACCAACAAAGCCCAATCTGCAACCCATGGAATCTAAACATAGGGAAGCTGGTGGTCCCAAATGTGTTTGTGGAGCCAATGATGATTAGGGAATTGGCCAAGAAGTTTGACACCCCAAGCCTCACTGTCAGAAACCTCCAGGGGCAGGTTATTTTAGACATATCTCAGAAAGCTATCACAGAATGTTTTGGGCTGGATGGGACAACCATCAAGAGGATCAACAAGAAACCCTTGTTGAAAATGTATGAAAAGAACAAGGGAAGGATAAGAAGAGAATATTTGCCTTTTTTTTAAAGTAAGCTCTCCAAGTTCACCCCCAACTACATTTTTGCATCTGAGATAGAGCCATTTGCATTTGACAAATTTGAAACATATTTTAAAAGAACATATTATGCCCTGTGCTAGGTCTTGGGAGAGGATTGTGGGATCACATTGTTGTAGGTGGATTACATGATGCTAGCAGTATTCATTTAGTACCCGGCTACCAATGTGCTTTTTGACTTTGCAACCATTCTTTAGACCAAGTTATGTGAGAGCCTAGTTAAAGCAAAAGATGAAAAGACTGCATTGAATTTCAAGCACTATTATTTGGCATGCCATCTCCTTTTGTATCAGAATAGGTCATTCTTGTCCCCAAAGCTGAATATCAAGATGTTGGATCCATAGACAGGGTTGCCATGTCTGGTTTAGAGATGGACACATGTATGGGATAAGGGCTCTCGGTTTGGAGACTATTGTTTATTCTCTGATTATTTTGTCAAGAAGATTTATGATATGTTGAGTGTTGAATTGCCAAGGCTGCCCGAACATATAGTTAAAGTGTTGATAATTTAGGCATGCAGAGCTCCAAATGTACAATATGCAAAGGAGGCTTTTCACCACAATTTTGGAGACTTCTTTTTCTATTAGGACCGCACCATCATTAGGTGCTATGGTTTTGAAAAGGCTCCCCATAGGTTGCCCATTTTTGTTTCTCCTAGGGTTACATTCTTATAATTCATGTGGCAAATGATGTGGGTTGACAAGGATCGAATCCCAGAGAGGAAGGGGAGGCATCTCCTTAAAGCCACTATATTCGGAAATTTGAAATTGGTTGTGTTAACTTGGAAAAGATCCAATATTTTTTGGTCAAAAACTATAGATTCAAGGTGGGAATTCCCAAGAATTATGACCCTGAGGGGCATAGAGGGACTTAAGGCTAAATAAGTTCAAGGATAGGAACTATCATCATCAATTCTATGAAATTGAAGATTTGTTGAGGAATGCTCTGCCTAGGGAAGTCGTCCAAAGAAAGAAAAATGGGACACTTTGAAGAAATTGAAAGGGAGAGGATGAAAGAAGATAAGAACTACATAGGCTACTCAGAATAGAGTTCCAATTTGATGTTACAAGGATGATTATCCTTCCCTGGTTCTCAGATAAGATCATCAAAGATGAAATCGAAAGGAGAGAGACCAAAGCAAAAGGGCAAAAATTTGAAGAGCGTCCTATTGCAGACATCCCTATATTTTCCAATAAGGGGATGGTCATCAAGGGAGAGGTGCAACCTGAGTCTTAAAAGACAACAACTAAGGTTAAAGGGTTGGGGGTGGGAGAACTAGGACAAAAGATAGAGGAACGTCCTATCATCAACATCCCTACATTTTACAAGGAGGGAGTTGTCATCAAAGTAGAGGGGCATCAAGAGGCTTTAAGGTCAAGTGCCAATGGTAAAGGATTGGTGGTGGGAGAGATCAGAAGGGTGGAGAAAGGTAAAACTAGGATCTTAGATTTTGTTGATATCCCTGAGACCGATGATCCAAATGTGCCCCCTCCTTCCCCTCCAAAGAATTTTTTCCATGAAGAGGCACCTGCCGAGCAATTGGATGAAAATGACAGAGCTCTGGTCCCAAGTGTTATTCTGGCTAAGGAAGTGGATGATGAAAGGGTGGCTGTTGCATGGGAATTCATGTCAGATGACAATTTTGTGAATTCCCCAGAGTTTGTCTTTTTGGCTTAAAGAAAAACTAAGAAGTGCAGCTCTGGGGGAAAAAGTAAATATTGACCCCAGTAATATTCAATGCACCCTCGAGGAAGCTAGAGAAATGGTGGCCAATAGTGGCATGATTATAGCTCTTGGATGGGAACATGTGAAACTATTTTTGTTACACCAAGTTGTTAGGCAGGATGACCCAATGTATGTGAAAGAATATGAAAACTATGGGTCTGAAGTTAATGTAAATATCAAAGCCTGTGTAGTTTCGGTTAGGGGATGAAGTGTAAATAGTCCAATTGTTGCTTTTGGAATATAGCACCAGAGTGGAGAAGCAATCCTAATGACAACCAGTGACACCACAACAGGAGAGGTTGTTTCTCTGACTTCCCATGCAACACAATTTTCTCAGTTGGTAGTCCAGGACTTAGAAGCAAAATATATTTCTTTGAGGGATACTTTGGCCAAGTAGTATCATGATTATAATTTATTATTCGTTGAGAATTGTAAAATAAAGGAGAAATTGAATAAAGTAGAGGCAGGGAACCCTGGGGGAATAAGACCTGAGGAATTGGAAAGGGCTACTAGAGAGCTTCAGGAGGCTAAGGAAGAAGCCTCCAGGACATATTTTGAAATTAGGAGAGATACAATTTTGAAGGCATCTAATAGAGTCATGGATAGATTAGAGGATGTTCATGCTAATTATTCCTATTGGAATCCAAGAACACTGAGAAGGGGGGGGTGAATTGGTGTTCTACTAGAATGATCAATTTTAACTTTATTAAAACATGCATTCACCAATCGGTATACCGGTACATATAAGATTGAAAGAAGTAAAGCAACCAATAAGCTAGTCACACAAATTAATACCATAACACATAGAATTATACATGGAAAACCTCAAAGAGGAAAAACCATGGTGGGATTTGTGACCCACAATATCAATCCATTGGCCATATGAAGAGATATTACAAAATATAGGGGCCTGCACTTGCAGGAAGGCTTACAGCCTAGATCACACTGCTCAATCACAAAAGGAGTCTCACTAACTGCATTCAAATAAAGAATACAATCTAGAGAAATTATTGAACTGCAATGATAACATCTTCTATGCATGAATATAGTTCTGGTTAAGCTCTATCTGTTCTAGTCTGAAACTCTAAACCCTTACTGGAATAACTCCTTACATAAATATCCTCACATACATGATCTCTCTCATATATTTCGCATCTCCATTACATTCCATAACCTTACATATTCATACACATTTTTCTTTTACAAAATGATCTAATCAATTGAACTATATACCCTTTACAATCCATCATGCCTTATATTGGCTTACAAAGATAATTACAATATGAATATACATGTCGGCTCAATAACATAAATACATAAGTATCAAAATCAATAGCCGATGTCGGATCTCCCAAATGATGTCAGCCTCTAATACCTGTATCCTGATGAAGTCATGTCGGTCTATGATGCCAGTAACCAAAGAATTCCATCCAATCGGTGAAGATACCTACCAGTGTTGGTGCTGGTGAAGTGTCTGCCGGTACACTACTAAACCAAAATATGAATCTGTAACATGTTGCTATCAATGACAAAATATTGAAACCAATTAATTGAGTGTTAATTGCCAACAATCTCCCCCTTTGGCATTTATGGCAACACTCATGTGAAAAATGATCATGGTTTCCTTCTGTCGGTTTCATCTTGAGCCTACTCCCCCTGAGCTGAATATTCATCTAAGAAAAATACTCCATACCTCCAAATCTCCTGAATATTTTTAATCTATACCTCCCCCTTTGACATCAATACCATAAATACCAAAAACACCAAAAACCAAAAACCAGGACGGAAAATGAAAGATTGTACAAGGAATGTCCCAAAATTACCTTACCGGAGTTGAACATATTTGAAAATTTCTGGATAGGCCTTCTCCAAAAGCTCTAGATAAGTATCCCAACCTAATTTGAATGTTCCAAAAATAGATACAAGTTCATTAAGCATATGGGCATATGACTCTTTCTCATTAAGCTCTACTAGTGTGGGCTTACCAACCATATCTATACACTCCTTCTTATGTACACTTAATGAATCCAACCGGGGACTCACCAATCCTCTAAGACTTCTGGCTCTCCTTATGATTTTATCTTTTTCCCTCTCAAGAGCTAAAACTTGGGCTTCCAAAACCAAAATCTAACCATCAATAGATGTAGTCAATGAATGTGAACCATCAAAAGAATTGACTATACCTACAATCTCCTCCTGAATATCCTTAATCCTTTTATCTGTCTTTGCAATAAGTAAACTTGTGTTACGACATACTCTGTAAATATTAGTACACTACCTCAAAGCATTATCAATCAACTTTAACTTATCATTAAACTCTTTCCTCTCTGACTCAATCATCTAATCTAATGTAGCTCTCTTTGCTTATGTAAACCTCTCCAGTGCCTGTCAGTTTGATATCTGTTGTAAAGATTGAAAGTCCTTTGAAATGTGATCTGTGATTATTTTAAGCTTCCCATATGGGCTTGCTTCTCTGTCAAATTTGCACTCTGGGACAAGTCTATGCAAAACTAGGATAGACTGATCAATAACTCCTTTATCCATAGATCCTTCCTTCATCATTTTCTATGTAGCCATCATCATGAGCTCAATAGAACTCATCTCCATTATGCTTTTCCTTTCAACCTATGAGGTGTCAATTGACAACAATGATGGGCTCACTATCGGTTCCCTGTTGGATTCCTCTTTCTTCTTCTCTGATGGTTTAACTTTTATAGCTTCCTCACTTGCATCGGTGGCTTTGCCACTTTGTGCAATCTCAATTACTATCAGTTCCTCCTTAGGAATTGTGTCCTCAACCTGTACATTCGGTTCCAGGGGACTATTGTCCTCAACATTAGTAACCTGTACACTCTTTGATTCTACTGGTATCTCAACATTTGCCTGTACATTATTTTCTACCGGGGGCTCAATATCTAATATCTTAATATTTTTCAAAATTTTAGATGTGGTGCCCATTATACCTTTACCTTTCCCTTCAACTGAGATATTTGTAGTATCTGTTTTAGCCTTTGATGAAGTATAAAAACCAAGGTTCGCTGCAAAGAATTGAACCCATGCCTTGTGGTTCTCCTTGACTATCTCATTAACCCTACCTAACATAAGACTTACTATTATGTGTGTTTGTTGTGAAAAATATTTCTATCTGCAACCTCAAGTGTCCTGTCCATCTCCTCTGGAGTAATAGAAGCACAAATAGTTAACAACTCCTAAATCTTTATATGCTTGTCCTCCTCCATTGCTGATAATCTTCTAGCATCTAATTTGTCATATAACTGTGTTGGTATTTGATTTTCAATTTCTAACAAGGATTTCTTATAAATATCCAAATACAACAAAACTACTTCCTCAACTTCTCTCTGTTCATCATTATCTAAATGCTCATAATAAAACTGTACATTCTTCAACATACCATCCTTAGTTATTTCATCTACTAATTCTGCATAAGTCTTGGGTGGAATAATAGTTATATTACTAGATACAAGTGCAAGATCGGTGTCATCCTTCTTCTTTCTTCTTCCAGTACTAGATGGGGCAGAAGGTGTTTCCTTGGGAGCTCTTTTATGTGTCGGTATCCTAATTGTAACTTTCCTAATGAGTTGCTTCTTTTCTTCCACCTTAGTCTCTTCAACTTTCTTCCTCAATACCCTCTCAAATGCTAAGCATGTGTCATCATCAGATCCACATTCTGATGGAATATGCTCAATAAATATAATCAATTAATGCTTTGATGTCCCGTGAAACCTGTTCCACCAACTTGCTTGCCTTGCCCTGCTGCTTCTCCCTCTTCTTTCAGTTAAACTCAGTTTCAACCTCTTGCTTCTTCTACTTAGTAGTACTAAAGGTTTTCTCAACTTCATCAATAGGTGCATCAATTAGCCATTTTGCATAAGCATCTATAATCTATGCATCAACTTCATAACCCATCTCTTCAATCCAAATATTTTGGGGCCTAACTGCCATCAAAGTTTCATCTTTCTTAACCATGAAGCATATCTTAGTTGAGTATTTCTCAACAATTTACTTTGGAACCCTCTCCCTATAATTCATAACCTTTTGGAATGCTTTAAAGTAACCCCACACTTTGTCATCTTGCTTTCTACCCAATGTAGCAATAGATTGTTTCAGTTGTCTTCCTACAGGGATATCAAATGCCCATTGTCTCTTCCCAAATCGAGAGTCTCATTAATGAAAAATAGCATTAAACAGACAATAAGATTACCATACTAGAATGTTCCCTTCTTCTCTCCTTTGATCTTCCCTAGGTTAATTAACAATTCATCCAACATCCATCCATAGAGATCTAACTTCTCATTTTCTCTCATCATCTTATGTGTTGCATAAATGCAAGAGCTAGAAACATAATTTAGACAGTTTGATTGAGTTACCTTATAACCAATGACCGTGCTTCTCAATTTGATATCTATGTTGGTAATAGTACTAACCCTTATTGATCACTTGTCCGATGTTGCATCAGTGATCTTGTTGACCTGATCATTAGAAACCTTCTTCTCTAGACGTTGTCCAACCTAGGATAAATTGGTGATTGCCTTGATGGCCTCCTTCAAGATCTTATATGATATGTCCAACTAGATAAATTCTCCATGCACTCTGCTCAAAACATATCTGACAATCTTATCTTCAAATTTTGGAATATCCATAATGGCGGTAAACCATAGATCCACAATATGCTGGTACTCAGGCTTAATCTTTCCAGAATCTACCATTAACTCGCTCATGTACATTCTCTTAATATCACTCATTCCTAAATCCTCAATATGATAGTGAATGTAAGCTCTAACATCTTCAACATATACAACTCCTTTCAGGACATGGGAAAAAGCACCAATCGAATCGTCCAAAGTAGCAATATGCGGATATCGTTTGAAAATCAGCCTAGGATGATCCTTGACCTCAAATACAGTAGGATTTTCAATAAAAGTAGGTACAAATGATGATACTTCTTCCATGATGAAAGATAAATATCTAAGAAATAGTTGTCAATGAAAAATCCTAAAGAAATCTTCCAATCGTTGGTGAAATCGCTCAAGAAGATATCGATTGCATTGAATTGCCTTAGACTTTCTCTAAATTTCTCTACATGCAAACTGATTAGAAATGAAGTGAATTCAACCTTTTAACCTCCAATAAACCCTAATCGATCATTGATATGAATGACTTACCAGTGAAAGATACCAAATCTCGATCAAACATCTCCATGCCGGATAAGCATCTTCAATGTCTGGAACATCTTCCAGAACCTCTTCCTGGGGCATATGTATTATCATCATGAATTTTTCCTACCCCTAAGGAATCTACCTTAGTTACCGAGTGAGCTTCCTGTCGGTGTAGGAGAAACCTCCTCTGCCAGTTGAGTAACCAAAGCATTCCCATCTGCTGATTGATCTTCTGTCTTCTTGACCCATTTCTTGATATGATCTTTCTGGATTTCATTTACCTTTTCTTTTCCTTTATTATTTGATCCATCATTACCAATCGGTGGATTTTTGCTTCTACAAAACTTAGCAATATGTCCAACCTTATTACATGCATAGCATGTAACATTATTCTTTTGAATTGCTTTGCTAAAACCAGTATAATTGCTTGACCTGCACTGATTAACCATATGGCCAAATTTTCCACATGCATAACATTTAACATTCATTCTGCAATCTTATGTCTTATGACCATACTTATTACATTTAGAACATTGACCTCCATCTCTACATTGCCTAGCCATGTGACCAAATTTATTACAAATAAAGCATCTACCATTAAATTCATAAACATTAAGCTTCCTTACCAGTGCCTTATGGTTTTGATCTACATTTGCAGTACCAAAAATATATCCTTGTTCAAATCCAAGTCCACTGAAATCTCCATTCCATCTTTGACTCTTCAACAACTCATCAAGTTGTGCTAGACTAACCTTGATTTTTTCTTTATACTCACTTGCAATAGTTAGATCATCTCTCATAATGATCATTTGTCCCTCAAGTTCTTGTTCATTGCTCTCAGATTGTAATAAATCAGTTCTCAACATATCATTTTTATGAACCAACCTAGCACATTCTTCAAATTTGTTTTTCATAAACACAACAAGATTTTCTTCCTTCTTATTTCGGTCTTCAATCTCTTTAGACATCCTCATAGTTAAATCTTGTGTTTAATTCCTCATGACCATATTCTCCTGACTCACCTTCTGACACCTTTCATTAAGGGTATCTTTCTCTTCATTATCCTTATTCTACAAAAATTCCTTCCTCCTAGCCTGAACATATGATAACCTCTCCTATAGGACAAGAATGAATTCCTGAGTAGAATTCAATTTATCTTGTAACTTTAAGTTCTTCATCCTTTCAACATCATAATCTTCAAGTGTTACCTCAAGTTGCTTATCTAAACTCATATCCATGGATTCTGGATTCAGGATCTCCCTCAAGCTGTTAAACTTCCTCCGAGGCACAAGGCTTTGAAACCAATTGTTGGAATCCAAGAACACTGAGAGGGAGGGGGTGAATCAATGTTCTACTAGAATGATCAATATTAACCTTATTAAAAAATGCATTCACCAACCGGTATACTGGTACATATGAGATTAAAAGAAGTAAAGTAACCAATAAGCCAATCACACAAATGAATACCATAACACAAAGAATTATACGTGGAAAACCTCAAAGAGGAAAATTCATGGTGGGATTTGTGACCCACAATATCAATCCATTGGCCATATGAAGAGATATTACAAAATATAGGGGCCTGCACTTGCAGGAAGGCTTACAGCCTAGAGCACATTGCTAAATAAGAAAAGGAGTCTCACTGACTACATACAAATCCAGACTACAATCTGAAGAAATGATTGAACTGCAATGGTAGCATCTTCTATGCCTGAATATAGTTCCGGTTAAGCTCTATCTGTTCTGGTTTGAAACCCTAAACCCTTACTTGAATAACTCCTTACATAAATATCTTCACATACATGATCTCTCTCATATATTTTGCATCTCCATTACATTCCATAACCTTACATATTCACACATTTTTCTTTTACAAAATGATCTAATCAACTGACTTATATACCCTTTACAATCCATCATGCCTTATGTCAGCTTACAAAGATAATTACAATATGAATATACATGTCGGCTTAATAACATAAATATGTAAGTATCAAAATCAATTGCCAATGTTGGATCTCCCAAATCATGTTGACCTCCAATACCTATATCTTGATGAAGTCATGTCGGCCTGCAATGTCGGTAACCGAAGAATTCCATCCAACCAAAGAAGATACCTACTGGTGTCGGTGTCGGTGCCAATGAAGTGTCCGTCGATACACTACTAAACCAAAATATGAAGCCAAAACATGTTTCCATCAATGACAACATACTGAAACCAATCAATTGAGTGTCAATTTCCAACAATTCCTCCCTAGCAAAAATTGCAATTGCTTTAGATTCCATTCTTTCATTCTTTTTGCCCATTAAAGCTATTTGGATTCTTAAAGGGAAACAACTAAAGGAGGTTCTCCTGATTGATTCACAAAGGAAAGGGAGTGAAGCTAAAGAGATATAAGTCACATGGAAGAATTATAATACATTAATCAAAGAACTCCCCGTCATTGAGAAAGAGAAGCAAGCAATGAATGATAGATTTGAACCATTCAAAGGATTGCAGTGATGGGATATCCCTTCAATTTTGACACCCATGCAACACATTAAAGACTTGGTCTCCTGGTATGAAGAATTATAAAAGGCTATTAAGGGGTTCTAGAAGCCTTGGAATCAAACCTGGACCAAGAGGCCTCATACAGTACAATTTTGGATAGAATCATGGATGTTGAGGGGTTGTACCACAAGTTTGTTGTGGAAGCAACATGGGTACCAACACAGGGGACTAAGACAGATATGAATAGGCTGGAAGGTCTAAAAAAATTTGAATAGAAAATTGACAAGATGGAGGGGTGGTACAACAAGTACTGTGTTGTCCTCCAACAAGTCTTAGAAGCAGAAGAAGAGGACTAGTCTCTGTTTTTGCCATTTTGGCTCCCTTCCTTGCAGATTTGCTACACCAGACAATGACTTCTCAAGAAGCAAGGAATGAATGACTAACAAGGAGGATATCATGCTATCAACAAGGACACTTTTTGAAGTACTTCTTCCTAGTTAGGGTCTTTTGACATCTATGCTCATTGGCTTGAAGCTTGTTTTGCTCCCTTGTGTCATAAAAGGGAATTCAGGGCCTTGAGTACTGTTCCAAAAATTTGGTGATCATATGTACTAAAGAAAGGCTTACAAGTAATAGAAAGACATAGTTCTACAAGAGTATTGCACCACAATTCTTTGAATGTACTTGTTTCAACTTGAAGATCAATAAAGAATACATTCTCTTTTCTGGTTTCATATTATGTTCATGAGTTGTATAAGTTTCAAATACATAGAGTGTTGTAAGCTTGTCTATTCTAAATTATTATGTGTATGATTTTATGGGTTGCATTTGTAGTAAATGAATTAAATTCTATCAAAAAATACTGCAATATAGGATGAACTAGTGTGAGATCGAGTTAAGGTTTTATTTCTTGAGTTGAATGTATATGCAAGGCATTTATGTTCAAAGATCTCCATGGGATTAAAACCTAAATCCACATTGTTGTAAGTGTCATGGTCTTGTTTTAACTCTGTATTCCCTAGAAAGAAAGCACTGGTCATGTTTTCCAAATTTCAGAATCAATCAATCATTAAAATTTATTTGTTTTTCAGCACTAGAATTAAGTTTAGGAACAACATAGATTAGAACAAGTTTCAATGTACCAAAAGGTGACATAAAATAAGGTATGAGCCAAAGACTATGAAGTTTTTTTATTCTTTCCTTGGTATATTTTCATTGAAACATCTCCTAAAGTACAGTGTCTTGTCAAGCAAGTAAGAATATCAAAGTGATTTTGTTATAGGGATACCCACCTAGGTTTTGCAGAGACTAAATAGTAGAAAGTTACAGTCAGGGTGCTACACTTTGTTCATTGGCCAAATCCAATCCTACCACTTAACCATGAATCAATGGCTATTTCTCTAGAGTTTGGGAACCTGTAGATTTGAGTACCAACACTTAGTTTATTGAAGAACAATAAAATATATCATTTTCTGTTCTGATATCATTTTGTTGTCCATCTATTATATGAGTTTCATATGCTTACAACATTTTCAACTTGTCTTTTCAAATGAAAATGTATGTGTGTTGATGGGTTTCATTTGCAGCAAATGAACTAAATTCTATCAATAACATAGTAACATAATGTGTATGAGTTAATTGATATAAATTGAATTGTTTTAACACTTAATTGTTGTTGCAATATCAATTGTATAAGAAAATGATTATTACTTCTATATTTAATTAACATTTCCTTCTCTTTGTATGAGTTTAATGTTCCTTTGTCTGAAACCCAATATCCTTCCAAGAAGAAGTCATGGTCTTATGGATTCATACATGTAACATCTGCCCTTTTCAATGATTTTTGTTATGGTTACAATGAACGTACTTTGCAAGTCAGTGGGCATTCAAATTTTTAAGAACAGGGCATCCTTATTTTTATCAATTAATATGCATTAGTAATGGCATTGTATCACATACATAAAATCTTATTTCAAGGATATCAATATCACATCGATTTTGTTAATGACATGACACCTCATCAAAATTTTCATTATAACATGTTGTTGTAAAGGAAAGATAGAAATAAATAATATAACATGTTGCATTATTGTGATTTATGTAATTTAACGTATCGTGTTAGTGTAATCTATGTAATATAGTGTATCATGTTACTCTAATGTATGCAATATATGGACCAGTAGTGTGGTCTCTCTATTGATATTATTTTTAATATACATGGAGTGATTTTTAAATTTATATTAATAATGTAGGATACATTGAAGTTTGACATGTAGGTTGCACATGCAAGAAAACAAAAAAAAAAGGACCAATCTCACTATAAATAAATAGTCATTCACAAAAACTATAGGAAAATACCAAAAAAAAAAAAATTGTCCATGAAAATATACCATCATGTCCCTCTATAAACATAAATTTCAATGGTTTTATTAAGAACCATAGTCATATAGCCAAGAAAGATAATACAATTTTATGGGAGAGACCTCCTCTGTGATGATAATCTTCTTTCAATCCTTGCAAACCTTATCAGTGGGTGGGGACTATTATGTCCTGTGAAGAGGTGCGTATAATCCAGGACCACCAGATTGGTGGGAAAAAGGGCACTAGCAGAAACAACATCATCATCTGAGTGTGGCAGTTGGATCTGCTCTCTCCGTGGATCTGAATCTCGGCTAACAGTGCACATTATGTGCACCCTCGAAAGAGCCACGAGCTGATTGACAAAGGGTTTGAAAATGGGCCATAGTACCCTATATATTTCACTCTGTCTCCAAATAGGGAACTAAAAGAAGAGGTCTATTATGTGGAAAATATAGTATGTCTGGTCATTCTCATGTCCGTGTACGTCGACCTACCATCCAATTCTAAGGCGAGAATGCATCCTCAGCTGTGCAGCCTCTCAGCTGTGCAACCTCTTAGCTGTGCTCTTCCATATCTTGATGTAACCTACACATTCATCTAGCAAGAGTGCTTGTTATTTAACAATGGCAATCAATAAATGCAATAAATATTCTTACAATAAGCTTGTCATTTATTTAACTAAACCATTCAATAATTGTAAGACATATTCATACAATGAGAGTCTTACTTATTTAACCACAACATTCAATAAATGTGATACATAAAGGCGCAATACTGAAAAATAAAGTGGAAAAATCAAAATAACATCTTCCTATCACCATTGGTGTATGTGTTTGTCATTGCTTTGTAGACGGTGAACAAATATCTAAAATGGCACCTACTGAGAAAGATACAGTGTGTAAAAACATTGGGGACAATAATACAAAGCATTACAACAGTATTACAACAAACAAATCCAATCCATATTACTAAACATGTTGAAAGATAAAAATCTAAACATGGAACTAAGAAAAATGTACAAAGGTAATTACTGATAAATGGTTTAAAATATGATACAGATAAAATAGCGATCACCACCTCCCACGCAAAGTGAAACAAAAAAGTTTCACGATCAAAGTAGCATAACACAACGTGTTGTTCGCTACAAAAAAAATGTACCAAGTAACCTGTATAACACATCTTAGCTGTTGACATGAATATAAAAATTTCATGTAGTCGTCCACATATATGGACAATATACATAAATAATGTATATCCAAATTTGAATCAATAATACCAATGTTGTGTTAGCGAGGGACATTATGTGATCCTTATCTAGATTGAGCAAAGTCAAAAGCCAATCGTCGGTGAGGACTCCTTTGCCCAGATGTTGAGGGTGTAGTGAACATTGTCATGCCTGTCTGTGGTCCACTTTCACCAACTACATGTTAGACAACTCATATAACTGGAGGACAATAGAGAGGGGGGGGTGACTCAATTGTCAACATATTATAGAACTTTAAGCATTAAAACCTTATTATCAGAATACATATATAACAGTTAAGCACAAATATAAGCCACAAAACATTTACCAACCATCCACAAAATATAATACCAAGATTTGTATGTGGAAAACCCGATAAAGGGAAAAACCATGATGGGAAGCCTACCCACAGTCAAATAATACTTCTGCAGTAAGTATGTGATTACAAAAGGAGGGCCCTGCACATGTAGGAAGTCCAACACTGTAGAGCACACCACTCATCACAAAAGGAGGCTCACTAACTACAAAATAAATCCAGACTACAATTTGGAAAGAAGAGTGAATTGCAAGAATAACATCTCCTATGCCTAAGTACAGTTCTGGTTAAGGTCAATACCGAAGGTATTAAACCTCTTTCACCAACCCAATTCAATCACCTATGATTTTCCGAAACCTCTGCATATGATTACAACCTTATTCACACTCAGATAATTGCATAACCCATAAACCCTTAACCATACCACGATCTACAAAGAGATCTTACATCATATTTATACCAACGCGAGACCTAAACAATTAGGTTGGCCACCTAAAATATATTACAATGAATTCATAACATAAACTCATAATCTAATGATCAAATGAGTCATCCTAAGACCGAAACAACATAATCCAATCAATAAATCCAACCGGTAATGCATTAGGATCATCCACCAACACATTACATAAACCGATCCATAACCTAGCAGAATAAGATAGCATTAGGTCTGATCCTAAATGCAACACCACCGATCAACAAGAACATGAACAAGATAACCAACAACATCCCAAAATCCATTTAGAAGCGGTACCAACACCACTTATCATGTGCATCAAAAGATCTTCAACAAAACTGTGCTGGTAAAATCCTTACCAGTGACCAAAAAAGGCTTACTAGAACAAATGATAGCTCCTGAGTCATCAAATATCGAACCAACTGATTGTGATATGCATTTGAATAGCATGAATGACAAATCCAAACTAATTCCACAAACCAAAGCATACTGGATCAATATCATAATCCAACTGCTCTACCAGAACCTATCAGAAATTGGTAAACAACCAAAATAGCCAATGTTGCCATCAACGATAAAACATCAATGCAACACATAATCAATTCCTCCAATTTTCCAACAATCTCCCCCTTTGGAATAGAAGGCAACACTAGATGTGAAAAACATCCAAGTACCAAGAAATTCCAAAGAAGTCTCCCCTAAAGGAAGACAACCAACAATCTCCCATAAAGTGATATAACAATGAAGTTCACAAACTTTCCCTGTGAATGATATCCCTGTTAAGCTCTGATCTCTCCCCTTTGACTGATGATTCTGTTAAGCTCTTTTTTCACATATATCTCTCTCCCTTTGACATCAATGCCAAAAATATGACATAAACATCAAAGAAAAATCATAAAACCATTGAACCGTATAATTGACTACTCCCCCTGAGTAGTAGCACCAACACATCAATCCAAAATGAATAGTAGCTCTGTAAATGCATATCGGACTGATGTCAATCAGCATCACTCAGGTCTCTATTGAAGGAGTAGAAACCCCCAATTTGTTGTCTCTGAAATACTCAAATGATTACTTAGGCAAAGGTTTAGTGAAGATATCTGCAATATGCTCTTTAGTGTTCACATAAACCAGTCTGACTTCATTTACTTCCACCTTCTCTTTCAAAAAGTTATACTTGATAGATATGTGCTTTGTCTTAGAATGAAATACTAGATTCTTTGATATGTCAATAGTAGCAAAGTTATCACAGTGAATAACTACCAGTTCATTATAATCCACCCTTATATCCTTCAACATTTGCTTCATCCATAGAACTTGTGTACAGTTAGTAGCAGTAGCAACATACTTAGCTTCAACAACAGATAAAGAGGTACATGACAGTGTCTTTCTAATCCATGAAACAAGTTTCTTTCCAAGAAAGAAAGCTCCACCGGATGTTCTCTTCCGGTCATCAACATCTCCAGCCCAATCTGCATCTGTATATTTGGTATAGTGTAAAACCATCATCTTTAGAATACGACAAATCATATTCAGTTGTTCCCTGCAAATACGTGAAAATCCTTTTCACTCACTCTCTTGATTCTCTCTAGGATCACTCTGATATCTTGATACAATACAAACTACATTCAGTATATTTGGTCTAGTATGAGTCAGATATAACAAACCTCCAATCATTGATGTATCTTTCTTAGTCAATTTCTCTATTGTAACCATAGGTGTACCATCTGGTCTAGAATTTTCCATACCAAATCTCTTCAACAACTCCCTATCATACTTATTTTGATAGATGAAGATACCTTTATCAGTCCGAGTAATCTTCAAACCTAAGAAAAATTTCATCTCCCCAATCATAGAAATCTCGAATTCATTCTTCATATTATTAGAGAATTCCATACATAACTTATCCTCACGTCCAAAAATGATATCATCAACAAAGACTTCAAAAATCAATATGTCATCATCAGTGATCTTATAATATAAATTACTGTCAACATTACCTTTAGTGAAACCAAGCTTCAAAAGATATTTATCCAATCTTGCATACCAAGCTCTAGGGGCTTGTTTCAATCCATATAAAACTTTCCTTAACCTGCAAACCATGTTTTTGTCATCTAAAAGTGAAAATCCATAAGGTTGCTCAATATAAAATTCCTCTTCAAGATCTCCATTCATAAATGCACACTTAACATCCATCTGATAAACCTTGTAGTTCTTATGGGCAGCATAAGCAAGAAATAATCTCACAACTTCAATCCTAGCTACCAGAGCAAAAGTCTCATCATAATCAATTCCTTCCTTTTGAGAATATCCTTTACAAACCAATCTAGCCTTATTCCTCAAAACTTGTCCATCTTCATTCAATTTATTCCTAAAAACCCATTTAGTTCCAATAACATTCTTATCTTTAGGCGGGGGAACTAAAGTCCATGTGTCATTCTTTTCTATATGATATAATTCTTCTTCCATAGCTTTCATAGAAAATTAATCTTTACATGCTTCAATGACTGATTCTAGTTCAATTTAAAAAATTAAACATACCTCATTAGTTGTCAGCCTTATTCTTGTCATCACTCCTTTATTTTTGTTTGCAATGATCTAATCTTCTGAATGATTCAACTTTACATACCGAGGAGTCTTCTAATTTTCTATTCCTCTGCTCTGATCTTTAGTTACTATTGAATTTTTTGATACTATTGGAGTAAATAGTTCAACATTCTGTTTCGATGTAGGTGCTACCGGTTCAGTTATGATCATTTCTACTATCGGTTCTCTCTCATAAGTTCTAATTTGACTTCTATTATGATCATCCACCTTGACATTAGTGTTCTCCACAATTCTCTGCAATATTTTATTAGAACATCTATATGATTTGAATTCATTAGAATAACCAAGAAATAGCCCTTCATCACATCTAGGATCAAACTTTCCAATGGAATCATCTCTTTTGATATAGCATTTACTACAAAATATTTTGAAATACTTAACGGTAGGTGTATGACCAAACCATAACTCATAAGGTGTCTTACCGGTGTCTCCTTTAATATGAACTCTGTTGAATGTGTATATCGCCATGCTCACAAATTCTCTCCAGTAGATATGAGGCAGATTAGCTTCTATCATCATAGTTATATCCGCATCCAAGATAGTTCTACTCTTCCTTTCCACAATTCCATTCTGTTGAGGTGTATGGGGTGCAAATAATTGTCTCCTTATCCCATACTTTTCATAATAACTATTAAATTCACCAGATGTGAATTCTCCACCCTGATCAAACCTTATGTATTTAATCTTCAATCCTGTCGTTGTCTCAACTTTAGCTTTAAAGATTTTAAACTTTTCAAATGCTTCATATTTCTCCCTTAGAAAAGTAACCCACATCATTCTAGAATAGTCATTAATGAGCATAAAATATCTATCACCCTGAAAACTTTTGATTCTAGCAGGACCGCACAAATCAATATGAATAAGATCAAGAATATCATTAGATTTGTCTTATATACTCTTAAAAGAAGTTATGACTTTCTTTCCCATTTGACATTCCTTACATACCGGATTCTAGGGCTTCACAATCTTAGGTATATCTCTAATTGCCTTAGTAGAATTGATCTTTACAATGCAATCAAAATTCACATGACACAACCTTTTATGCCATAGCCAACTCTCATCAATTTGTGCAATCAAACATGTCTTCTCACCAGAGTTCAAATGAAAGATGTTACCTTTAGTCTGAGTACCATTTGCAATCTCCAATCTAGATCTGTTAACAATCTTGCATTTTCCATACTTAAACTATAACTAAAATCCCTTATCCACCAACTATCCTACACTCAAAAGATTGTTAGACAGTTCAGATAACTGGAAGACAACTAAGAAGGGGGGGGGGGGGTGAATCAGTTGTCACAGATTACCAAAAGAATTATCAATTTAAAACAACAATACCGAAATAATAGTTAATCCAATTAAGCATAAACAATAATCACAGAATAAAAGCCATCCACACAACACCAAGATTTGTACGTGGAAAACCCGGTAAAAGGAAAAAACACGGTGGGAAGTGTTGGTATTATGGATGACTTTATCATGTGTTGCATTGGTTTTGTCATTGATGTCAACACTTATCTTTTTGGAGGTCTACATTGTTGATTTGGCACTCTGGTTACATTGGTTTGTTGATGAACTGACACATCGTGGTCTTGGTATGGATATTGGCTTATGCACAGTTACCGGTATATGTTTCACCAACATCTCAGGAAGTTGATGATGACTTGCTATCATTTGGAGATAATTTGGTTATGTCGAAGACATGGATTGGATGCTTGTATTTGATGTTTTACATATTGGACTGATTGCGTTCACATATTTGCCTTGACCGATAGATAGGTCCAGGTTAACATGTTCCAGATCAGCACAACACATTTTGGAAATGATTTATTGATTGGATACTGTGTAAATGTATTGAGCCCAACATATTGTATTGCACCAAGACTTATTTTGTAATTGATTTAAATGTAATCTTTTGGGAATCGACCTACTGGTTAGGTCTTAGGTTTTGTATAATTCTAAGATCTTATTTGGAAGAAGTGTGTGTATGTGTTGAGATTATTGTGAAGTGCGAAAACAAGCAGATCCTTGTGTGAATCACACAGATATCATTTGAAGGTTGAAGGAAAGAATGTTAAAGGTCATGAAGGTGTTTAGTCCTCATGTTCTCAACTTAAACTGGTACTGAATCCAACATTGAAGATGCTAAATTGAAGTAGTACATTGATTATTGAATTTAACCATCCAACTGTGTAGTCAGTGAGACTCCTAATTTTGTGATTGAGCAGTGAGCTCTAGGTGGTTGGCCTTTCTGCATGTGCATACTCCATTATTGTATTCACATACTATCTATAGTAGTATCATCTGATTGTGGGTAAGGTTTCCCACTATAGTTTTCCCCTTACATGGTTTCCACATCAAAATCTGTGTCATGTGTTGTGGATGTTGTGTTGCTTTTTGTTTCATGCATTAAGTTGTACTAGTATTACTATAACTATTAATATGTTTTACTGGCACTCAATTTTAAGTTGGAGTAATCTATTTTGGGTTGCAATTTATTAACAACTGATTCACCCCCCCTCTCATTTATCCTTCTCAGTTCCTAACAAGAAGCCTACCCATAGTCAGATAATACTTTTGTAGTAAGTATTTGAATTTACAATGAAGGGGCCTTCACTTGCAGGAAGACCAAATGCCTAGAGCACAGTGCTCATCACAAAAAGAGTCTCACTAACTACATACAAATCCAAACTACAATCCGGAGAAGTGTTGAACTACAAAAGATAGCATCTACTATGCCTAAGAATAGTTCCGGTTAAGCTCAATACCAGAGGACTAAATCCTCTTACAAACCCAATTTGATCTCCATTGATCAACCAACTCCTATGTTTGAATGATATTACAATATTCACACATTACATTCCTTGACCATGACCTCTTACAATAACCATGATGATCTACAATGAGATCTTATATCTTATTTATACAAACCCTCGACCATAAACAATCAGGTCAACTACCAGACAATAAACCAATTATATCATTACAAACCATGTCGGCCTTAGACTAAAACAAATAATATCCAACACATAAGACATCCTAGAAATACAACAATAATTCTTGTCCACACGTTACATTAATACCAATCCATAACCTAGATCAACTGGGACCAAGTATAGGTCCATGCGCTTCAACAATGATCTCCAAACACCAAGTCCTGAACAAGATTACCAACAACATCCTGAAACTCCATCAAAAGATGCACCAACACTAATTATGCAATGCATCAAAGATCTCCACCAAAAGATCTGTCGGTGAAACCCTCACCGAAACCAGAAACCAATCTTTTGTGTAAGCAAGATAGCATCCGATCACCAAACTGAAACCAACTGACCAAATATGAGTATAGGCATTATGAACAAGTTAATTCCATCACCAGATTATACTGGAGTTAACCAGATCATGTTGGATCCAAGTTAACCAAAAACCACTCAACCTACCAGGATCAGAAGGGTGCCAGTAAAGCATCCAAATAGCTAGTGTTGACATCAATGACAAAACATCAATGCAAAACGTAATCAATTCAACCAAATGGCCAACAATCTCCCCCTTTGGCATTGATGGCAACTTAGATGTGAAAAACATCTAAGTACTAAGAAATGTCAAACAAGTCTCTCCCTGCAACAATCTCCTGCATATAGCTTTGAATATCAACATCACTCCCCCTATGAATAATATCTCTGTAAAGTTCTGACTTTCTTTTTCACATCACTATCTCTCCCCCTTTGACATCAATGCCAGAAATCTGATAGAAATATCAAAGAAAAAACATAAGCCTCTGAATCTCAAAGCTGACTACTCCCCCTGAGCAGTAGCATCCCACATCAGTGTCAGAATGAATAATGTCTTTGATAATGCATACCAGACTGATGCCAAAATCGCATCAATCAAGTCTTTGTCGGAGGGGCATAAACCCCCAATCTATCTCTCAGGTACTCAAAAGATTCCTTGCATAAAGGTTTAGTGAAAATGTCTACAACCTATTCTTTAGTGTTCACATAAACCAGTTTAACTTCATTTGCTTCCACCTTCTCCTTCAAAAAGTTATACTTGATAGATATGTGCTTTGTATTAGAGTGAAATACCAAATTCTTTGATATATCAATAGCAATAGAGTTATCACAGTGAATAACTACCAGTGCATCACAGTCCACCTTTATATCTTTCAACATTTGCTTCATCCATAAAACTTGTGTACAATTAGTAGCAACAACAACATACTCAACTTTAGTAGTAGATAAAGAAGTATATGATTGTTTCTTGCTGATGCATGAAACCAACTTCTTTCCAAGAAAGAAAGCTCCACCAGAAGTACTTTTATGGTCATCAACATCTCCAACCCAGTCAGCATCTGTATATGCACATAAAGTGAAGTTATCATCCTTAGGATACCACAAACCATATTCTGATGTACCTTGCAATTATCTTAAAATCCTTTTCACTGCCATCTCATGATTTTCTCTAGGATCACTCTGAAATCTTGAAACAATACAAACAACATTCATAATGTCAAGTCTAGTTTGAGTTAAATAAAGTAGACCTCCAATCATATATTTGTATCTTGTAGGATTTATCGGTGCAGAAACATCTTTCCTTGTCAATTTCTCACTTGTAACCATAGGTGTACTTACCGGTTTAGAATCTCCCATACCAAATTTCTTCAACAATTCCTTAGCATACTTAGTTTGACATATAAAAATACCTTTTTCACTTTGAGTAATATGCAAACCTAAGAAAAATTTCATCTCACGAACCATAGACATCTCAAATTCTTTCTCCATGTTCTTAGAAAATTCTATGCATAGTTTATCTTCACCTCCAAAATTAATGTCATCAACAAATACTTCAACAATCAATATATCATCATCAGTGATTTTATAATATAAATTACTATCAGCACTGCCCTTATTAAAACCAAGCTTCAAGAGATATTTATCCAACCTTGCATTCCAAGCTCTAGGTGCTTGTTTCAATCCATATAAAGTTTTCCTTAACCTGCAAACCATATCAGTATCATCTGATAGTGAAAAACCATCAGGTTGCTCAATATAAACTTCCTCTTCAAGATCCCCATTGAAGAATGCACATTTAACATCCATCTGATAAACCTTGTAGTTTTTATAAGCAGCATAGGAAAGAAATAATCTTACAGCTTCAATCCTAGCTACAGGTGCAAAAGTTTCTCCATAATCAATCCATTCCTTCTAAGAATATCCTTTATAAACCAATCTAGCCTTATTCCTTATAAATTTAGCATCCTCATTCAATTCATTCCTAAAAACCCATTTAGTTCCAATAACATTTTTATTTTTAGGCCCGGTAACCAAAGTCCATGTGTCATTTTTCTCAATCTGATCTAATTCTTCTTCCATAGCTTTTAACCAAAATTCATCTTTACATGCCTCAATTACTGATACCGGTTCAACTTATGAAATTAAACATACCTCATTAGTTGTCAGTCTTCTTCTTGTCATCACTCCATTGCTCTTATCCCCAATGATTTGATCTTCAGAATGATTTAATCTCACATACCTAGGAGTCTTCTAACTCTCTGTTCCTCTTCCCTAATCTTCAGTTATTGTAGAATTTTCTGATGTTACTGGAGTAATTGGTTCAACTCTTTGTTCCAATAAAGGAGCTACCGGTTCATATATAATCATTTCCATTTCTAGTTCCTTTTGATAAATTATGATTTGACTTTATCTCAACTCATCTACTTTGACATTAGCACTCTCCACTATTTTCTGCAATCTCTTTTTATAACATCTATATGCTTTGATTTCATTAGATTAACCAAGAAATATGCCTTCATCACTTCTAGAATCAAATTTTCCAATAGCATCATCTCTCTGGATATAACATTTACTACCAAAGATTCTGAAATACTTAACTATGCTGGCATTATACACTCAGATGAGAATAGTTGATGTTGTCATTGATGGCAACCAACTGGTAACACGGTTCATAGGTTCTACCGGCTACAAACTTCACCTATCGACACTGACAATCACTACAAGGTCTATTCACACCGGTAGTCCAAGCCAACTTGGAAATAATATTGTTAATGTGAATTGTATTGTAATGTAATATTATATTCGTATAGCCGACTTGATGTATTGTAAAGACTCATATATGTATGAGATCTTGTAGGTCATTTGAATTGTGTGAGAGTATGTATGTAAGCAGTATATGAGAGAGAATAATTGTATATGCATTTTGATGTATTTATCTTAAGAGCAAATAAGAAGCAGACCTGAGCGAAGAAAGGTTTTTGCAAAGGTATCAAACAAAGCTTAAACTGGTATTGAATCCAGCATTCCAGATGCTATTTTGGGTAGTACATTGTTATTGGATATAACCATCCAATTGCATAGTCAGCGAGACTCCATTTTTGTATTGAGCAGTGAGCTCTAGGCAGTTGGCCTTCCTGCATGTGCAGGCTCCTACTGTACTAAGTAATATTTATTCATATTGGTCAGTGAGTAAATATTGTGAGTCACAAATCCCACCGAGGTTTTTCCCTTACCGGGTTTCCTCAACAAAAATATTTGTGTTATGGTGTGCATTGATGCTTATTATTTTGTTTCTCTTTACTACATTATTATTTGCTTACCGATATATTAATTTGGATTGTAAAGTTGCAAATAAGTTTAAATCTTGCATCTACTGGTCAGACACTGATTCACCCCCCCCTCTAAGTGTCTTTGGGACTAACCAAGTATCTAACAATCGGTATAAGAGCCTAGTCCTCTATTTGTAGAAGACTAACAACTTGAGGAAGATTCTGAAACTGGTATTGATGGAAAGCTTGAGACAACAATTGGAAGGAGCTCTTGAAGATTTTGATGCAAAAAAATTGAAGAATATCAAACTAGAAGATGAACTCAGATCTGCTCAAGAATTTATCAAAGCACTTCAAGATAACCTGATTATAACAAAGAATAAGAGAAAAGAATTACACATGCAACTACAAAACCAAGATGATGAAGAAAAATAAACTCTCAAAGATATTGCAGAGAAACTGAGACAAGAGAATAGTAACATGAGGAATGAGATGCAAGATTTAAGCATGAGACTATGTAAGGATATTAAAGATAGAAAGAGGAATGAGGACCAGAATGATGAAAATGATATGCTTAAAATAGATTTAATTCATATGCAACATGACAAAGAGGAACTTATGAGATAATTTAGTACTTTGGAAGGCGAGTTGGTCGCTGCAAATGAATACAAAGACAAATTCAAGAATATTTCAAACAAGCTTGATGATATGCTGAAAAGTCAAAAACCTGATGGAGAAACAATTGGACTTGGATTTGAACATGAAGAAAGTTCTAGAGCTGCAAACAATCATGATCACAGAAAACCGGTAAGGCAACCTAATGCTTATAAATTTAATGGAAAATGTTTTAATTGCAACAAATTTGGTCATAGAGAAAATTAATGCAGATTTAGGAATAATCAGAATACAAACTCATCCACCAGTCAATGTTCCAAATGCAATAAAAATGGTCATAACTCAGAAAATTATAGAATGAATTTAAAATTCTATGTTTGTGTAGATTTGGACATTTATATAATCAATGCAGAACTCAAACCGATCAAGGTTATGGAAAAGCTATTCAAAGAAACAATGTAACATGTTATGCATGTAAGAAGATTGGGCATATTGCAAGATTTTGTAGAAGCAATAATGTACCGACAAACAACAAAGGATCTAATGACAAAGGCAAAGAAAAGGTGAATGAAATCAAACAAGAATTCACTAAACAATGGATCAAGAAGAGAGATCAGAGGAATGATGAATATGTCTCTGCAATGGAAGAATAGAGCAATCCTACACTAATAGGAGATTCTTCATCTAACTAAGGAATAATCCTTAGGGATAAGGAAACTAATTGAAGATCATGCATTTACCCTTAGTTGGTGGTAAGAAGTCACATTTCTTCTTTACTAGAGAATATGTTGAGTATTCACTTCATCGGCGAAGCATTTAATGCGGTTGTAAGTTAAAATTTTTGGTTATAAAGCACTTGAATTTCTCATTTCGACCCACCAAGCATTCAAGCATTCTAAGAGCACAGGAGTTGAGCACCAACATTCAAGAAGTGAAGAAACAAAGGTTTTTTAGGGAATCCAAGGTTTTCACTTGCATTCAACAGTCAAAGGTATTTATCTTACGACATGGCTTCTTCATCTTTCATTCCCAAATTCATTGCAAACCCCACTATTGTGGAAAATGTCAAGCATCCTAGATCAGTCTCCAAGATCATCCCTAAGATAGCAAAGTTGAATGACTCCATTGGTGCATTTTCAAAAATTTTGAAAGGAGTCGCATTTGCTGAAGAACCTATGGCATACATTCATTGTAACATCGAAGATTTAGGGTCTGAGGATTTAAAGAACATGTTCATGAATGTTATCGCTGACATACAAGGTGTAGTCAAACCAGAACACTAGGTTGTTGAAGATTTAGGGCTCACTAGCATCCTTCACATGTCTGAATTTTTAGATGAGATTGTCTGTTATGTTCTTAGTAGAGTTTATGGTGAATTTTTGTGGTTAGATTCAGTTTTCAAGATCACTAAGAAATAAATTAAGGTTGTTACTAGTTTAACTTCTTCTGGCACTAGGCTTGATAAGAAAAAGAAAATTCCAAACAAAGAGGTTATGAACTTAACCGATGCTACAATAGATCGCTTAGGGTTAGTGATATAACTAACAACAATGTCAAATATGCTAGTATGGTTATTGGATACAAATTTTCTCATACTAATAGGTTGAATTCTATTTCAAGTTTATGCATTCATAGTGCCTATGAGATGATTATGAATAATAAAAAAATTGACATCTGTGAATGGCTGAAAGATGAACTGTTAGAAAATTTGAGCAAGATCAAAGGTGACAAGAAGGGAACTTTCAAGTTTGGGAATTTGATTGTATGCTTAATGCTATATTTCTCAAAGGAGATTCTTAGTATTGGACACAAGGACTTTGCTTATTAATAAAAAACAGATTAAGGAGGCAATTACCGACATAGGTTCAGATGGTGACAAACTGGTAAAAGAGTATTTCAAGGAATTTCAAGAAAAAATGAGGCAAAGGGAAAGGATTCCCCAAAGAATTGTAGACAAATATGACAAATAGATATGCTTTGTTAAAAAAATAGATGAAGTATGGATGGAGGCAGTTAGACCTAGAACTGTCTGGATAACAGAGATGGGTTATGAAGTGGACTCACACATCTTGGAATCTTATGCCAAAATAATCATAGATGCTCCACTGGAACCAACAGAGAAGATCTTTGGTAATGCTGAAACTATGGAGAGTGATGTTACTATGCAGAAGTAGAGGAAGAAAAGAGAAAAATTAATAAAAGATGCTTTAAGATTTGTTGAAGTTGTTAAGAAGCGCTTGTTGAAACTTGATCCGATGAAATATGTTGCTGAACAAGAAATAAAATCTAAACAACAACCGGTAGCACATATTTCTCATGTGGGTACCTCATTTGACTCTGACAATGATAAGGCTACTGAATTCAAAAGGGTGGACAGAAAGAAGAGAAAACCCTCACTGGAACCTAATCCATCTCCAAAGAAATCTAGAACACTCAGGAAGAAACAATAGGTTGTGAGAGAGCCCTGTGGTCAGAAGAAGAAAGTCACACCAAAGAAGCAACTGAAACAAAAGGAACCGGACACTCTTTCACTGACTGAGCTAATAAATGAAATAACTCAAGAAGGAAATCTTAGCAATGTTAATAAATTCTATCATTATTTTAAGGATTCAAATAAGGATACTATTGAAGAAAGTATAATTTTATATCTAGATATATATAAGAAAGTTCTTATTGAGGTTGTAGATGTTCTTCCTAATGATTTATACTTGATACTTGAAGCAAAGAGAATGTATGTTATGGAGTTAGATAAGAAATTGAAGGTTGAGTCACTGTTAGTAGTTCATCCTGTTAATTCTAAGCAAGAAATAGATGACTTCATATCTGAAGCTAACAAGACTATTTTTGTGAGTGGTCACCGACAAGTTAGTCTTATGGTCGGTAGAGTAAAAGAGATTGCAGATGAAACAACTAATAAAAGGGATATATTCTTTGTTGAGAAGGAGAAAAGAGAAGAGAAAGACAAAAAATTGATAAATAATTTACTAAAGTATATCAAAAAAACCGATAAGGGCAAGAGTAAGGTTAGCAGTGTACTTGACATCACAGTTAAGGACAACTTACCACCACTGACACAAGATACCCCACTAGTAGTATCCGAGGCACTAACAGAAAAGGAAAATGAGCCTGAAGAGATATTAGAGAAAGTGAAAACATATAATGTTGATTCCGAGTCAGACATTCTATTCACAATGAATGTTGACACTCAAGACATCAATATTGTATTGGATAAGGAAACTGTAGAAGAGAAGAAATCTGAAGCTATAAATATTGAGAAACCTGAATCACCGGTCAAGACTGTTGACACTCAACAAAATATTGAGATACTGGTAGGAACAAAAAAGGAACAAGAATAGACACAATCAGAACCGACAGTAAATAAGAATGAGGATAAGAGTGAAAATAAGAAAGAGAAAGTGGATAAAGAAGAGGTTAAGGTATCTAGAGAAGAGAAGAAAGTTATTGTAGAACCTAGCACTCCTCCCAATACTTCTACAATGGACTACATACCGACAAATGTTACTGATGTACTATTAGATTCCATTAAGAAGATAACAAAATGCAATGCCTTAGCATTTAAGGCTATTGATGGTTCTTTACCAATCTTGCAGATGATTGCACCAGTGTGCAAGGTGGATCACATTGTGGGGTCTATAGGTAAATTGGACACATTGTCCAAATTCATTTCTTCTAACATTCAAACTATAGATAAGATAAACGAGGAGACCATTAAGGAAAGAGTTAATAAGGAGAAGGATGATTTCTTTGATAAAATAATAAAAGATAGTACAACACAAATTGATTCATTGTTACCGACACTGAATTCCACCATTCTGGAATACAAGGAATTATATAGGGAAGCATTCCTCACCACCTAACAGAAGATATTGATGAGAAAATAAAGAAAACATAGAAAGAAATTGATGACATTGCTGACAATATGATTGGTTCTTTGGAACTAACATCAGTTTTGGATCAAGAGATGGCTACTTATGAAGAGAAGATTGAGAAACTGGAAAGAGAAAAACCAAGGTTGAAGATGAAAACCTGGGAGTTAACGAACAAGCTTTGTCCTAGATTGGATAATTTGTTAACACACCAAAATGAGCTATCTAAGGAAACTATTCAAGGAGAAAGATCACTGGAGCAGCAGATGCATTATCTCACTGGGATGATCCGACAAACAGTGACTATAATTTTTTACAGTACAAAGTTTTTGCAAGGTCTTAACTTGGTTTTGGCAGACATTTTTTAGATTGTACATAACTGAATACAAGTTTCTAGGTAAATTTTGAATTTTTGATACTTTTGACATCCTTTGTCATTGATGTCAAAGGGAGAGTTGTGTAATGAGAAAAATATACAGAAAGAGATCACTTGCTCAGGGGGAGCACTCTCAGTTTTTGGACTTCAAATTTTGGATATCGGTTTTGGATTTTTCTCATGAGTGTTTCCATCAATGCCAAAGGGGGAGATTGTTGGTATTATACACTCAGATGAGAATGGTTGATGTTGTCATTGATGACAACCAACCGGTAGCTGTAATACCCTAAAATTGGTCATCTAAACCATGGGCCCCTAATCTCGATAATATCACCAAGGTCCTAACCAAAGGCAATTAAATCAATCTTGAGCACATTAATTAATTCTTTAATCATCAAATATCACATGGCAAATCAATTACTCAATATTAATTAAATATTTATTTAATTAATTGAATCATTCCAAGAATATCATTTTGATCAATTACCCTGTTTTAATTTATTAAATATCCTAGCTTATTTATTTAATTAATAAATTTGTCATTTAATCATGCAAAAAAGGAATTAATTAATTACAAAAGAGGAATTAATCACAAAGCAAGAGTTAAATTGAAAATAAAATAAAATAATTAAATTGAGAGAGAAATCAAACTTGAGATATTATTTCTTTCTTCTAAATTGAGAACTTGAAATCAGAAAAACAATTAATTGAATTATTAATTGCTTTCTCTAAAATTGGAACTCCAAGCTTTTGAGAAAAAGAAGTTCAGTTGCATTAAAAAGACTCTTTTCTTGAATAAATAAAAGAATTGTCTATTTATATCACAAATGCACAAAATTAATTAATTCTTATTTCTAATCCAACTTGAACTTCTTATCTGAATGCATTTCAATTAAACTATAATTGGAATCTATCTCAACGTTAACTGAACCTGATTTCTCAATTATTTCAATTAATTCTAGATTGTGCTTTTTCTTGATCTCTCTTGTGACTTTCTATAAATTCAGTCTTCATCTCTCATTCAAATCACCTCAGAGATATTTGAGAAACACCTTGGAGATTATTATTATGTTGATTTTGCTCCGGAGCCATTGAAGATATATTTTGCTTGCTTTTTTTGAGATTATTGCATCTTAGTTTAGCTTTTTTCATATTTAGTTTATTCCATTATTGCTTGAATCCATTTTGCTTGAATCACTATTTCTTCAATTAATCATCCATATTGCATCCATTTCATTTAATTTCATGCTCATATAGATTAAATCATTCATCTTGGTGTAGTCTAGTCATTGGTATTGCTTATAAAAATCTGAGAGCAATCTTATACTTGCATCTTTTAGAAGGCAATTAGTCGCTTTGTTATGGTTTATTATTTATTGATTATTGATTTATTGACCATACATGTAATGACTTAATTGAAGTGTTATGCCTGCAGCTATTAGACCTCTTTTCACTTTTTCACACACACATTTCTGGTGCCCACCGTGGGGCAGAAGACTACATTTTTTTGGCCTCCAAGACTAACTTTTTATTTTTATTTTTTTTCAGATTTTTTTGACTTTTCGGATTTTCATCCATATAAATCTTTTGTAATATCGTACGACATTTCTCACATGCCAAAATGACAAACTATAGGTGTCGTACGATCTGGTACAATTTATCGTACGACTTGGTAAGAATTGTTGTACAATTCTGTATTTTCTTGGTCAAAAAGAAGATTTCTTTCTTCAAATTTCTCATTCAATTTTGATTATATTGACGACTAACCCTAGCTATTTATCTGTCTATCTGAGAATTTTCACAGCCTAATCAGTTTTTTGCAAAATGCTTGTCAAAGTATATGCTTGTCGCACAAAGAAAATATGACTACTGATTCGTTGTCTTTGCAGGTTGCCTGAGAAGAATCGACCAAACATCGTGTATTCTTTAAATTCATTTTTAGGCACCTAAATTTCTATCTGGTTAAAGAACAAATCTGTATTTTGTGTTTTAAGTAAATTCTGAGAGGTAGGAGAGTATGCTCTTGTCTTTATAGACAATCATAAATCCAGACCCTTGAGGCATTTTCTTTAAGTTTTGAGATTTGTACATCTTTAGCGGGCCTACCCTCCCAAGGAGCTAATAACTCTTAAAGCCATTACGGTCAATGTGAGGGGAAAGACCCAAGTGGGAATGGCTAAACACCAATTACTCCAACCCACTATAAAATAAATGTGATTTGATGAAAATCAAGTCAATGACAGTGCTCAGGAATAGCTCTCTTTTGTACCTTCAGGTATATTAAACTTTGGTTTTCAAGGCTGGGAGACCTCTTAGTTGAGTTTATACCTCGACGTGCTGAACGGACCCCTTACTAGTTCCAATTCAAATTAGAAGCTACCTTGTTCACCTCCGAAAGGGGGGATAATCTTTGTGCAAAAGAGATAGTAACTCTCCCAAGATACTTGTCGTTTTGTGCCCCATTAGCATTTGGAGTCAGCTAATACGACATTGAGAATCCATTGTGTGAGACTCAGCAACCGTATTCTGATTAGCTATTGGGTGTGTACCTGAGTCTACAAGCAAAGGTTTTCTTCTCTCACCAAATTTTGTAGGGTTTGCATGCTGTAATTGGAGTTATTATTCATATTACATGTTTTTTGTGTTTTTCCCTGAAACTGAAACTTAAATACCAAAATTGGAGAAAACAAGAAACAACTTAGTGATAAAAAATCGTGTCTAAAACTAGTCTATCCCAATCGTAACTCTATCCAAAACTACTCTATCCTAAGTCAAAACTTTGTCTGTGTCACAAACTAGTATACCTTAGCTATCAAAAACTCAATCCACCTCTAAACTGCTCATCGTCAGTCAGCGATCAAAAACTTAGTCCATCTCAAATATGGTCATACTTAGTCATTGAAAACTCAGAATTTTGCCTCTGTCTAGCAAACAGTCATACAAGTCTTCTGATTTATTGTTTTGTTTCATATTTTATGTCGTACAAAATTCCATCACTCCTAATAGTCTATCGATTGAGCCTGCATCCTGTGTTGTACGAGTCCTGATTGTCTGTCGTCTGATTATGAGAATTATCATTTTAACCTGAATCCTGTGTCGTACGATAAACCTTTGCATTGATCAGTCTATCATTTCAAACATACCCATTTGTCATATGGTACAAGGAAACAAACACACATGAAACACTGTTGTTGTCTTCCTGAAACTATTGAATTATTGTCTGGTCTTGAGAAACCTGTCATACGAATCTCTGATTTTGTTAGTCCAGAATAGTCAAACTTGCCCAAAATAGTCTACAGTGAGCATAAAACTGGTTATCATCATCGTGAGCATAAATAGATCAAAACAATGTACCTCTGCCATTTGTGTTACACGATTTTGTCGATCATCTTTTAGCTAGTTCAATCAACTACAGATCAAACCTAAGTCACTTAGATAAACATCTTATACAGGTTGGATCTTTCCTAAAACTAGACTGAGTATTAGTCACTTCTCTCGGATTAACTTAGATAAACATCTTATACAGGATATATCATTCCTAAAATCAAACTAAATCTTAGTTTCTCCTTTCAAACAGTACGTTAACTGAACAACTAGCTCTGAATTTGATCTCGACTTTTGCATCACAAATAACTTTAGGTCACCCCGATCAATAAAAATGCCTATTCAAACCAGAAGTTCTCGTAAGAAAGATGCCAAAGGAAAAGGGCAATCATTTTCATATAAAGATAACCCATTTTATGAAGAGGATCCCTGACTGATAAACCTTCATCATTAGAGATACTAGTTTATGATCAACCTTTATCTCCCACTATACCTAGAACAAAACAAAATGATGAAGACAACCTCAGTATTCATGAAAGCGATAATGATTCCTCATCAAGTGAAGCTGAAGATTCTAAACCTCTAGAAAAAAATATTCATAAATGTCAAAAGGATAAAGATTTCCAAAAAATGATGAAGGCTATCATGGCTAGACAAACAGAAGACTGTTTTCTAGAACTAGCAAAACAAGGTGCCAAACTTCCTACTGGATATGATGTTCAGACTCTCATTACTAAAAAGGAAGAATCACCTATAATAATGGTCTACAAACAATTACAAGCTTTACGAACTGAGATCACAAAACTGAAAAACAAGGATAAATCCCCAAAACAATATTCTCTGGAGATAATATACCCATTTCCATTTGACAAAAACCTATACATGCCTCCATTCCCTTCATGAGTTGAGATTACAAAATTTGACAAATATGACAGTACCTTAGATCCTCAAGATCATGTCAGAGAATTTTGTGTTGCCTGCATGGAGTTCATGCACAATCTGTTAGGATTCCCAAAGATATTGAGAAGGGGGGTGAATCAGTATCTAACCGGTTGACATATTTTCTAGTCTTATTAAGTAATTTACATTCCAAAACAATGTACCGGTAAACAAGAATTAATGCAATAAATATGAACAATAAACACAACATAGAAAGCACACAATAACACAAGATTTTTGACGAGGAAACCCGGTGTGGGAAAAACCTCAGTGGGATTTGTGACCCACAATATTCACTCACTGGCCAATAAATGGATATTACTCACAATAGTGTGCTTGCACATGCAGGAAGGCCAACTACCTAGAGCTCACTTCTTTAATACAAAAGGAAGTCTCACTGACTTACAAAATGGATTATGAAAATCCAATATAATTTACTGCTACAAAAAGCATTTGCTATGCCAGGTTCAATACCGGTTGAAGCTCATACAATAACCATAAACCTTTCTACATGATCTACCTTAGTATTCACTCTACTTATCCATCCTATCATCTCTCTACAAAATGATCTACAAGATCTCATACTTATATATGAGTTTTATTACAATATGCCATGTCGGCTTACAAAAAGATATTACAATTAAATACAATATACAATAAACAAAATCATGTCGGCTAGGGTGCTGGTAAACATCCTTGTCACTGTCGATGAACTATCTGCCGGTGTAGAGTTTGCCGGTGTCGGTGCCATAAGATTGCAAGGTTTCCATCAATGACAATACCTTCAATCACCTACAATTCTCATCAGAGTGTGCAATGCCAACAATCCGCCCCTTTGGCATTGATGGCAACACTCATGAGAAAAATTCAAAATTGTATCCAAAAATTGAAGTCCAAAATTCTTACCAAAACAGTGTGCTCCCCTGAGCTAATAATCTCTAAGTCATTGGATTTTTCTCTTCTCTACTACTCCCCCTTTGACATCAATGGCAAAGGCTGTCAAAATGTCAACTGAGTGTAGTTTTAGCTCGAACCTTGTAACCGGTTGGTTACAATCTAAAATAGGTCCGCTAATACCAAATTCAGGCTTTGACTAAACCTATCACTATCCTTCAGTGTTGCCTTTGTTCTTTGAATTGTACCAGTGAGGTGATGCATTTTCTCTTCCGGTGTCTTTTGTCTTTGAACAAGTGCCTCCGAGATCTCTTTCCTCAAAGAGATGAGGTTATCCAATTTAGGACTAAGCCTACATTTAAGTTCTTTTGCCTTTCCTTTTATTCTTTCCTTTTCTTTCTCCAATTTCTCAAGTTTCTCCTCAAATCTAGCTATATCTTGTTTTATAACTGATAATGGTTCTGATGAACCAATGATATTGTCAGCTATATCATTTATTTCTTTTTGTACTTTGCTGATCTCCTTATCGATATCCACTCTCAAAAAATTTGTCTTACATGTATCTCTATATAGTTCCTTAAACTCCATTGTTGTTTTACTCAGTGTCGGTAAGAGGGTATCAATGTGCCCCAAGCACTTCTTTATTGTTAGAGTATTCGGGTATTTACTTGATTAATTAAACAATATTTTTTTAATTATTTAAGTTCCCTTTATCTCTTTTACACTTAAGCTAACTTTAGGTGCATAATAATTATTTATTTTATTAATTATTATGTGCAAGCCTAGGGTTTCTTGACCTATTAAAGGTTGAGTTCTCTCTTTTCATTGTATGAAGAAGGATTATTATTGACAATACATTTTTGGAGATTATTGAGCTCTCATCTTTTGGAGCATATTTTTCCTGTGTTTTTGTTCTTTCTGTGATTTGCTTCATTGCTTCTCCTTGTAACAAGTTTTTCAGCTTGCAGAGATCATTTGGGCTCTTGTGGTGTTGTATTTTCTCAACTCCAACATGGTATCAGAGCTTCAGATCTGCAGCTATCTGTTCTTGTTTTGAGAATTTTTGCATTGGAAGCAGATCTGGGGTTTCAGATTTTTTTTATGCACCTAGGGATAGGCCTTTTTCTGAGCACTTTGGGCCTAAATGGACCTCACCATCGTGCGCACAAGGCCTGAAAAACCCTATGGTCATATAAAATTTGACCTATTTTGGTTCCTGAGCCTCAAGGAGTATTTTTTCTCTAGATCCAGGGCGTACGACCCTGGCATGCAATTCGTGCAAAAAATTTCAAAAACAATAATTATTTTTTTCCTTTTTATGGCATGCATGCCGGATTTTGATTTTTTGAAAAAAAATCACAAAAAAAATCAAAAAAATCTCAAAAGGCATTGTAAAAAAAAGTTTTTTAATTTTTTTTTTGTTTTGGGGCTCCCACGGTACGCAGGGTATCGTGGGGCCCTTGTCAGTGTCAGTATGGCTCCTGGTCACTACCCAGGCCTCGGGCCCCACACCTTCCCGGCAACCCCACCCCGCTGGTCCTCCGGCCCTCGCTGACAGCTTTCCCTAGCTCACATCCCGCCTGCGGCTCTGCCAGCTCCCCGACCATTGCTGCTTCCCCAGCTGCCACTCCACTCCTCGGCTACTGCAACCCCAACCGTCGCTCTGCTCCTTGGTCACTGCTACTTCCCTGGTCATCGCTCCGCTCCCCAGCTACTGCAACCCCGTCTGCCTGTGCAGCCTGCTCCGTCGCTCGGCCCGGCCTCCTCTACCGTCGACCGTCGGTCGTCGCTTGCAGCACCGCTGCCACGGCCAGCTCAGCCCAGCCGCCCTCTACACCGCTAGCCCGCTCTACTCGACCACCTTAGCCACTGAAAATAGCAACCCGCCACTGAAGAACCATCAAGGCACCACTGAAGTGCCACCCACTGGCCACGGGAGCACCACCCAGCCACTAGACTACCTTTTTTGCCTCTTTCAAGGGGGGTTTGGTTTTTTGGCCATATCTTGGGCATACAGAGTCATTTTTTTCAAAAATGAATAGGTGTTGAAAAGCTGGTTCTAGGCCGGACCTCATCATATTGGTAATTTTTTCCAATTTTTCTATTTGACTATGTTTGTTTCCAGTCAAAGTGGGGTCTTTTTTTTGCACTTCGAGAGCCATAAACTGAGCATCCGAACTCCATTTTTCAAAAAGTTTATATTTTTGGAAAGCGTGTGCTGTGTACTTTCCATCCATCTAATTTTCATTTCTAGATTCTACTCCATGCATATTTTATTTAGTTTTTTTCTTTTCAGCACTTTGGTGGATATCATGGTTGTTTCAGGTCCCAGTATCTCTTCTCTGAGTAGGATGTCTCTATTTTGGTTCAAGTTTCTATTTCCAGTCTTCTTATCGTTGTAGCTTGTATTTATGCAAATGCACTGAGATAAAGTGCCATCATGCATTGTTTACTTGGGATCTTGCACCTCTTGTGCTTTATTGTACATGCACTACTTATAAAGTGCCATGAGGGGGTTGATGTTTGCCTTGTTTGTCATCTACCTTTGTCCAGTGAGTGTTCCTTCCATGACATTCACCTCATGATGTGTGTCAAGTGAGTGTTCCTTCCATGACACCATGTACTTTTATTGTCTCATCAAAAAATTTCTCTTTTTCTCTGTCCATCTTCTCCTTAAATGTCTCTTCATTTATTTGATCAACAGTCAATATGTTGCCAGTGATGTACTTAGACAATGTGTCTAATTGACTCAAGGAATATTTATTTTCTACATTTTACTTGGGTGCAATCAATTTAAGAATGGGGATGGTATCATCTAAAGCCTTATAGGCCAATGCATTGCAATCAGTAATTTTCTTAATAGAGTCCAATAATACCTCAGTTACATTTGTTGGTCTGAATTCAGTCATGGAAGTATCAGATGATCATCCAATTACCTTAACAATCTCCATGCTGCCGGTGTGAGCAACCACTTTGCTTGCCTCGACCTCTGGTGGGTCAGTTTGTGTTTGCATTTCTATCAGCAAAGGTTTAGGCTTCTCAGCTCTTGCTAGTGGCACTATCTCTGTATGTACCTGTGACTCAACCTTTTTCTCTGCCTGTTTCTCAGTGGGTTTCATTGTGCTCTCTACTATCAGTTTCTCTATCTACACCTCTGCACTATCCACTATCAGTGACTCAATAGGCTTCTTTGTATTTTCTGCAGCCAGTATCCCATATGTTGGTTTTTCAATGTTTGCATCAATGGTATCAGTCACCATTCCAATCTCAATATGTTCCACTGTTTGTTCTACATGTGTCTCTACCTCAATATTTTCAGTCAGTGGGTCAGTAGCCACATCTTTCTTCTCATCATTGGTCTCCTTATCAACCAAAATATTGACCTCCTGAGTATCAATGTTAATTGTGTACAAGATTTCTGATTCATGATTTGTATCCTTATGTGGAGTCTCCACATCCTCAGTAGTCGGTGTTGCATCTGTCTAAACCAGTGGAGTAACAGAAGGAGGTGGAAAATTGTCTATCACTTTTATATTTTGTAGTCCACCTATTTTGCCTTTAGCTTTATCTTTATCCTTTTGGTATACCTTAAAAGCTTTAGGTCTTTTGAGTTCTTCTTGTTTCTCCTTCTCCACAAAGAAGATGTCACATTTATCTATTGTTTCTTCTGATATCTCATTAACTCTGTTGACCATTAGACTTACATGCCGATGACCACTCAAAAATATTGTTCTATTAGCTTCACTGATCAGCTCATCAATTTCTTCAACTGATTTAACAGGGTGAATAGCTAACAGTTTCTCAATCTTTATTTTATTGTCTAATTCCATAATGGATAACCATTTAGCATGAAGCCGCCTATACAAATCACTAGATAAATCATCTACCACCTCTATCAAAACTTTCTTATAAATGTCTAGGTGTAAGATGATACTGTTTTCTATGATTTTCTTTTCTTCATTGGTAAATGTATCATATAATTTGCTTACATTTGATAAATTTCCATCATCTGTTCTTTCATTCAATAGATTGTCAAAAGGGATAACCTATTTTTCCTTTTTCTTCCTGGGTGTCATCTTTTTAGCTGGGGGCCTCACTACCAATTGTTTCTACCTTGTTGTCCTAGTTTTCTTGGGAGGAGGAGAGGATACCGGTGAAGGTTTTCTCTTCCTATCTACTCTTTTAAACTCAGCTGGGATATCACTTTCCGATGAAGTTCCAATCGGTGAGATGTGAGCTTCCGGTTGTAAACTTCCAAATCACTTTATTTGATACCAGTGATATTCGTTACATTTTCCTTTATCTCTTTAACCTGCTTAGATGCACTTCGGATATATTTCTCTCCTCTTTCTTTGTTTCAGTGTTTGCACCCCACTTTCAATCATTTTAACATTACCAAAAAAAATTTCCTCTGGTTCTCGAGGGGCTTCAAGTAGGGCTTTGGCATATGTCTCAATAATGTTTACATTAGCCTCATAACCCATCACTATCACCCAAACAATTCTAGGAAGAACTGCTTCCATCTAGATCTCATCCTTCTTAATCAAAAAACAAATTTCCTTTTGATACTTGTCTACAATACTCTGAGGTAACCTTTCCCTAGTCTTCATTTTAGCCTTAAATGCTTGGAAATATTCAGTTATTTTGTTTTCCTTGTCTGTTCCCATGCCGGTGAAGATATCCAATAGTTGTTTTTCCTACCGATATGTCATAACCAAAGTCTAACCTGACTATACCGAGGGCCTCCTTAGTAAGATATAGCATTAGGCATACTAGAATATTTTCAAATCTAAAAGTACCTTTCTTATCTCCTTTGATTTTCTTCAAATTATTAATCAATTCATCTTTCAACCACTCACATACATCTATTTTAGCATCATTGTTGACCATATCATATGCACTCTTGATACATTGACTGGAAACCAAGTTCAGTCGGTTAGCATGTGTGGTTTTGTATCCTAAGATCATGATAATGAATCTAACATTGTCATCTTTCACATCATTAATTCTTAGTGATCTGTTGTCATAGGTTGCACTAGTTAAAGTCATCATTGCGTTTTTTGAAACTTTCTTGGTCTTATCTGGCTTGCTACCGGTGGAAGGTAAGCCAGTCACAGCCTTAACTGCTTCTCTTGTGATCTTATGGATAGAGTCTAACCAAAAGAATTCTCCATGAACTCTACTGAGTACAATCCTCATAACCTCCTTAGGAAATTCTAGGATGTCAAGGATTTCCACAAAACCTAGGGTTTCTATAACCTTATGTTCTAGTTTTAAAATTCCACTTTCATCATAAATCACATTTTTATACATTTTCACAATTTCATCTTAACCTAGTTCTTCAATATGGCAATGTATGTAAATTCTTGGGTCTTGGCATATGCAACTCCTTTAGGGAGTTTAGAAAATGCACCTAGGGTATCATCCTGTTTTGCTACTTCAGAAATAATCTTTAATTCAGGACTAGGGCATTTAACCACTTTAATAATAGTAGGGTTTGCAATGAATTCACGAGCAGAGGAGGAAGCCATTGATAAATACCTTAATCTGCCTTTTTGGTTTGAATGCTTGAAATATTTTGCTTTACTTCTCGTTGTGTATGCCTTTGCTCAGGTTTTTCGCACTCTTAGGAAATTTGAATGCTCGGTGAGTGAAAAAAAGTGAATAACACTGATTTATAATGTCTTTTCCTTCAACGACCATAATAAATGCATGTCGGTTAAGTGAATCTTAACACATTTGCTGATAAAGAAGAAGTTCATCTTCTCACCATCAACCGAGGGTAAACTTGCATGATTTTCTATTTGATGTCATACCCACAAAAGGTTTCTTTTCAGTTAGATGAAGAATCTCCTACTGGTGGAGTAATACTTTGTTCAACTGGTGAAGGAATAGTCTCATCAACATTCTGATCTCTCTTTCTAATCCATTGTTTTGAAAATTCTTTCTTTACCTCATCAACCTTCTCTTTGCCTTTTAAACTAGGTACTTTGTTATTTGTCGGTGATACCTTCTACAAAATTTTGCAATATGTCCAATCTTGTTACAAACATAACAAGTCACATTGTTCTTCTAAATAGCCTTTCCATATCCTATGTCGACATGTGTTCTGCGTTGATTAGATAGGTGTCTAAATCTTCCACAAACATAACATCTTATATTCATTCTACAATTTTCTAAATTATGACCAATTTTGTTGCATTTGGAACATTGACCGGTGGGTGTATTAGTGTTCTGACAGTTTCTAGATCTACACTTATTTGCTCGATGACCATACTTGTTACAATTAAAGCATTTCCCAATAAATTTGTAGGCATTAGGTTGTCTTACCGGTTTGTTGTGATCATGATTGTTTGCAGTACCAAAGCTTTCACCAACTTCAAATCCAAGTCCATTAGTCTCTCCACTAGGTTTCTGACTTTTCAGCATATCATCAAGTTCTTCTGAACTTTTCTTGAATTTCTCTTTGTGTTGATTTGCAGTAGCCAACTCCTTTTGTCTCATAAGTTTAGTTTTATCATGTTCCATGTGAATTAGATCTGTCTTCAACATATCATTTTCATGACCGAGTCTTAGATTTTTCATTTCCAGCATCATTGAGTCTCCTAGTAAAGTCATCTTCATTCTTCTTTTCGTCTTCAATGTCTTTACAAAATCTCATAGTCATGTCTTGCATCTCATTCCTCAAGGTCATGTTTTCTTGCCTCATCTTGCTTACAAGATAATTAAGAGTTTCCTTTTCATCATCATCATTTTGTATCTTCTCATGAAGTTCTCTTCTTTTGTTTCTAGCAATAGTGAGATTTTATTGAAGTCCTTGAATGAATTCCTGTGCAGTCTTTAGATCATCTTCAAGTTTGATATTTTTCAACTTATCCATCCTATCATCTCTCTACAAAATTATCTACAAGATCTCATACTTATATATGAGTCTTATTACAATATTCCATGTCGGGTTATAAAAAGATATTACAATTAAATACAATATACAATAAACAAAATCCTATCGGCTAGGGTGTCGGTAAACATCCTTGTCGCTGTCGGTGAACTATCTGTCAGTGTAGATTCTACCAGTGTTGGTTCCATAAGATTGAAAGGTTTCCATCAATTACAATACCTTTAGTCACCTACAATTCTCATTGGAGTGTGCAATGCCAACACGATCAAATGTATCTCATGCACTTTTTTCTGAGGAGTTTGGGAGGACAAGCTATGGAATGGTTCTCAAGTCTACCTAAGGGGATAAAAACTTTTGAAGAACTAATCCAACTATTTTTACAACAATACTCCTATAACATTCAACATCATGTTACTATGATCAAAATTCGCAATACCAAACAGAAAAAAGGGGAGCCTTTTCTCACTTTCCTCCAACGTTGGAGAAAGATGTTCTCTAGGTATTCACGACCTATCCTAGATGCTGAGAAAATGGATATATTCGTCAACAATTTAATCCCTGAATTGAAATATAGTATCCAAATGCAAATACACCCATCATTTACAAATTGGTAGATAATGCTATCTAAATGGAAGATGTGCTTATAAAGAAAGGAGATATCACGACTTGGAAAGAAACACAACCAGGATCTAGCTCTAAAGAGAAGAACAAGTATTGGAAGTATGGTAAGAACAACAATAAGAATGTTGTTAATGACAAAGTAGTAGACACTGTTAAAACCAACTCAAAGCCTATGATATTCAACTTGGCTAGTGGCACACAAGCACTCAAAGCAGCTGAAACCGCAACAGAAAATTCTCCGAAGAAAGCAAAAGAGTGGTTCAAAGAGAAACCTTGGCTTTCAAAACCTAGATGCGAATTCAATCCTCTGGAAGAATCATACGAATCCACTTTCAAAACTCTATTGGAAAACAACCTAATAACATTACCAGATAATTCTAGGCCATATGATCCGGAAGTCTGGTGGAGAGAAAATGAATATTGCAACCACCATAGGAGTAAAGGTCATAACACAAACAACTGCATGAAGCTCAAGCATGAGATCCAAGATCTCATAGACACTGGTAAAATTGTTGTCATGAATCACCCAACAAATGTTGATCGTAAATCTTTTAAAGACCCCTTACCTATTTACGAACAAGGTGATTCCTCAAAAACCAAAGGAGGTGCCAAAGTAAATTATACTTATACTAGCAATGACAACGTCGTCAACATGATTGAGCCTTCCCAATCCGAATATTGCAATGTGATCATAATCCAAGATAAACAAAATGAATCGCGATATGCAAAGGCTATGACCCGTTCTCAAAAGAAAGTAGCTCTCCAAGGAGCTAGTTCTTCAACTTTTGCTCCAACAATGTCAAACCTACCAGCCTCATCAAACAAACAAAAAGAATCAACATTTGATAAGTTTAAAAGGCTAACTTCATCATCATCCTCTAGATATAGCATTGTGGAACAGTTGAAAAAGACAAAATCTCAAATTTCCCTCTTTGAATTACTAAAAATCTCTTCTGCTCACAAAGAAATCATGGATAATGCCTTTCTCACCACTAATATTCCAAAAGATTTACATATCGATCAGTTTCAGTCTATGGTGGGTCATCTAACTTCACCTCACTATTTGACCTTCTTTGAAGAAGATGACAACTCCCTAAATCATCCACATAACTAGCCATTGCACATTGAAGCCATGATCAATAGACCTAGAGTCAAACGTATTTTGATAGATGGAGGCATGGGGTTGAATATTTGTACTTACAGTCTCTTACACAACTAGGATTTTCTGAAAATGTCATTGATCCGGTCAAGAAAATAACAATTAAAGCCTATGATGAAGAGGAAAGGACCTCTAAAGGTCTAGTGTCATTACCAATTAGGGTAGGACCTATAGAAAGAGATGTCATTTTCTAGGTACTTGATCTTCCTCTGTCATAAAATAACTTACTGGGTAGACCATGGATTCATGAAATGAAGGTAGTTCCATCTACATACCATCAATGCTTAAAATTTCCTTATAATGGAGTTGAGGTCAGTATTCCCGCTGATACAAATGTCCCCTATAATGCATTGACAAAAGGTGTTGATACCTTTGTGCCTCATAATAGAGTAGCCTCTACAAATGAAATTTTAGAAGCCCTGATGAAAGACTTGGAAAAGAAATTGAAAATTACCAATACTAGCATGGATGGATACAAGATAAAACCAGTACTTTCATTGGTCTCTCTTCCTCCATCACTGAAATAGTTGGGAAAACCATCAGAGGCTACGAAAACACAGAATTCAACTTTGAATATAATATATGATGGTCTTTTTGTACAATCTTGTACTTCCCTGACAGTTGAAATAGAAGAGGATGTTGTTCTAAAATGGCTTTTTAAGGAAGATAGTGAAAACAAAGAATTATGACATTGTGAGATTTCCTCAACACAATATGGTCTAGGCTAAAAAATGATTCAACACATGGGATATTCAGGTATTGGTCCCCTGGGAAAACATCAAGAGGGTATTATTGAACTGATTCAGCTGCAAACAAAATCAACAAATGATAAGGTTGGACTGGGGTACAATCCAAAAAAGACATCAGACCAAAAACATGCTTCTAAGTCTAAATGGCATAAAAGGATATAGCCTTCAACATTACATAAAACAAACACTCAACAAACTCAAGCATAGTGTGTAAAAGAAAAAGAGGAACCAACAATCAAGAGAGAAGAAACAGTCAGCACTCAAGTTCCGATGGTGTCAGCTACAACGATACAAGGAGTTGAGGTCCTAGAGGATACAAGAGATGAAGTAGAAAGAATCAAAGAATTGTTTGCACCACTGAAAGTTCCAGTCACATACACTAGTAGGCAGCAAGTAGATAATTCAGAGACTGACTCAAATGAGTATGAATAGGGTCTAGACCACCTCTCAAATACATCCAGTACAAAAAATCCAGAAGATTCTAGCGGTATCACAAATGATACTCAAGAGTTGATGTGCTTAAAGCTAGAAAAGGAGATACAGGAAATCAGACTAAAAAGACAAGCAGACTATGAACAATGGCTAAAGGAAGGAAGAATACCAGAAAATTTTTCATCTATTATATACCCCTCTAAAAAGACAAAACAAATTAGGTATGGGATTACACAAGAAGGATTGGAAGCTATAGAAGCAAAACCAATCATCAGTCCAGAGGAAGAAGAATGGAGTAGATGACAGGGAGTCACAAAACCATCAAGATCATGTCAACAAACGTGTCAGATACAAATGCTAAATGAGACAAATCTTGAAGGAACTTGCAACATTAAAGATGTTGGTGTTGACACCATACATACATTCACTCAACCACTTGAAGAAGACTCATAAACTTCATCCAATGACTCTGAGGACTCTAACAATAGTCTTGTTTATGACAATATCTACTCATCATCAAACTATGAATCCTCTGATATAAATGGCAAGAATCTGTCTACTGATCTTGTTACTAGCGAACCTGAATATGAAGTTCAGCCTGGCATAGAGAACAATGCCACAAGTAGGTCTATTGGATTAGGTCAACTAAATATTAACGTGCACTTTAATAATCATGTTATGACTTTTCCTAGTCTCAAGACATTTGCGCAAGGTATCCTTCTGGAACTCAACTTTTTGATCCCCAGTTGTGATGACAATAAAATGAACTCCCTCGAACTTGTCCACATTCTATCCTTGGTACATCCTGAATTAATTGACTATAGTCTACAAGACAAACCCATGAATGTACCTACTTTTGCCAATGACTACACACTAGCCTATTACCTAAATGCAGTTGAACCCATGTACTCTTTCACCACCGAACAGAGTGAAAACATGATTGAAACAAATATGAAGTATCTTAGTCGCAAAAATTGCAAAAATAAAAATAAAAGATCTGATGGCGAAAACCACTTTGAGGCAGTGTCAGAATCTAAAAAGAGAAAATAAAAGACGTACCTAAGGGTGAAAACCTCTCTGAGGCACTTGAAGGTGAGATACTTGATATACTGCCAAGTCACTTCCAGGAGAAATCTTCTATATTGATTAAGCCAACTCAACCAGTGAACATTGGGAGTCAAGAGACACCACACATCATTCATGTAGCTCAATCATTGTCAGTAGAAGAATTGAAAGATTTCACTCATCTCTTTTCAAAAAAGAAGATCAATTTTGCATGGACATACTCTGATATGCCAGGCCTGGATCCTAATCTTATCATGCACCATCTTTCTATCACACCAGGAGTTAAACAAGTCAAGTAAAAACTTCGTAAGATGCACCCTCACATGGCACTACTAGTCAAAAACTGAGTTAGAAAAACTGCTAAAAGTTGGATTTATCAGAGCTATAGACTATGCAGAATGGATTTCAAACATAGTACATGTGTCAAAGACAGACAAACCTATTAGGGTTTGCACAGACTTCAGAGATCTCAACAAAGCTTGTCCAAAGGATGACTTTCCATTACCAAACATTGATATGACTGTTGGCTATGAGATGTACTCACTAATGGACAAATTCTCCTATTATAATCAGATCAAAATAGCTCCAAGAGATCAAGAAAAGACAACTTTCACCTGTGCATGGGGAACCTTTTGCTAGAATGTCATGACATTCGGGCTGAAGAACGCAAGAGAAACTTACCAAAGAGTAGTAACTACTATCTGTCATGACATGATGCATAAGAATATGAAAGATTATGTTGATGAAACTTTAGTAAAGACTATGAAGTGATCCACACATATTCAAGAGCGAGGCCCTATACTAGATAGAATGGAAAAATTCAAACTACGGCTAAATCCAAAAAAGTGTGCATTCGGAGTGACATCTGGTAAACTACTTGGCTACATCATTTCAAAGAAAGGAATTGAGGTTGATCCTGAGAAGGTCCAAGCTATAATGGAAATACCACCTCCGAAGAACATCAGTCAAATGAGAAGTTTACAGGGATGTCTCCAATCAATCAGATGCTTCATTTCTCATCTGGCAGACAAAGCTCAACCTTTCACAAAAGTATTGAGGAAAGGAGTAATATACAACTGGGATCAAGAATGTGAACAACACATTCAACAAATCAAAGAGTACCTGTTCAATCCACCAATACTGATGCCACCAATTTAGGGAAAACCATTGATCTTATACATATCAGCCATTGATTCATCATTGGGGGCACTTCTGGCACAACAGGATGAAAATAAAAAAGAGAGAGCTATATATTACATGAACAAAACATTGGTGTCTTATAAAATGAACTACACTATAATAGAAAAAGCACTCTTGGCATTAGTCTTTGTATCACAAAAATTGAGACACTACATGTTGGCACATTCCATCAAGCTAGTAGCTAAGATTGATCCGCTCAAGTATCTTCTCAACAAATAAACACTCATTGAAAGATTGGCAAAATGGGTCATGGTACTTATAGAGTTTGATATTGAATATGTGGAATACAAAGCCATCAAAGGATAGGTAATTGCAGATCAACTCGTTGAAGCTCCACTTGAAGACACTCAACTTTTGCATATAGAATTTCAAGATGAATCAATAATGCACCTTACTTAATAATCCTAGAAGATGTTCTTTGATGGATCTTTCACCCAAAATGGTTCCAGTGCTAGAATACTATTTATTACTCCTCATAAATATTCAATCCTGAAGGCTTACAAGATTCTTTTCCCTTGCACAAACAATACTGCAGAGTATGAAGCTTTGGTAAATGATATCAAGCTAGCTATCGAATGGAAGGTTGTTGAATGACATATCTATGAAGATTCTCAACTAATTATCAGTCAAATCAATGATACATATCAGACTCAAGATGAGAAACTGATGCCTTATAAGAGAATGGTTGATGATCTCAAGAAGTATTTTACTTTTGCATCATTCCAGCAGATTCTCGGATCAACAAATAGAGCAGTAGATGCTATGGCCACCTTGGCATCTATACCTGAGTTACAGGAATCTAATTTTCGCTTTGAATTCCTAGTGGAAGAGTTACATTACCCTACCTATGATTCTCCTGAGTCCCCGATAGTCTATTCTATTATTGGACATGACTCATCTCGATATAACCACATTTACTCTTATCTATGTGATCAAATTATCCCAGAAAATCTTACCTATAATGAGAAAAGGAACTTAACCTGAAATGCTTCATGGTATGTCATCATTGCTAACAATTTGTTTAGGCGAGGTTTGGACGGTACATTGCTTAGGTGTCTAGAAACTGAAGAGTCTAAATGTGCATTATCGGAAGTCCACGAAGGTATTCATGGATCTCATTCAAATGGTCTTACTTTAGCTCGAAAACTACTAAGGGATGGCTACTACTGGCCAGACATGGAGAAGGACGCTATAAATTTTTCTAAAACTTGTGAGAAGTGTCAGCTACATGGAAACCTCATACATGCTCCAATAAAAGGATCTCATACCCTTCATCACACATTGGCCTTTTCAACAATGGGCCTTTGATCTCATTGGTGAAATCTATCTAACATCATCCAATGGACACAAGTTTATTATAACCACAACTAAGTAATTCACTAAGTGGGTAGAAGCGGTTCCTCTCATCAAAGTAACTGGTAAACAAGTAGCTATGTTCATTCTAAACCATATGATTTGCAGGTATGGGATACCTTCGTCCATCATGATTGACAATGGAGGACAATTCAAGAATAAAGATCTGGACGAGCTCTATGAGAAATTCAAAATTAGACAACATTGGTCATCTATATATTACCCTCAAGGTAATGGACAAGCTGAGGCATCTAACAAAAATTTGTCGACTATCTTACATAGAACAGTAAACAAATCTAGGAAGGATTGGCATCTGCGGTTCAATCCTGCATTATGAGCTTATAGAACAAGCATCAAAACACCTACTGGGGCTACACCTTTTTCTTTGGTGTATGGAACTGAAGCAGTATTACCTATTGAATTAGAAATACCATCTCTACGATTTTGTTTGCAAGGTCTTGTTACTTACGAAGACTATAGGATATCTAGATTGCAAGAACTTGAATTGCTGGATGAATGTCGACAAGTGGCATTTGATCATCTTAGAGTGTATCAAAAGAGAATGTCCAAAGGATATAACAAGAAGGTTCGACAAAGAGAATTTTAGGTTGGAGACCTAGTTCTGAGAGAAAATCCTAAAAATCAATAGTTTCGAGACAACAAAGGGAAGTTTGAACCCAACTGACTAGGTCCCTACATCATTACTATAGTATTTGACTCTGGTGCCTATCAACTCTCAACATCGGAAGGAGAAAAACTCTATGAATTGATTAACACCATCCATTTGAAGAAATTCTTCACTTAGCATTCACTACTCCAGCAACCTGTACAGCTGAAAAAGTCCTGAAAAAAAACCATAAAAATCATAAAGTCCTGAAAAAAAAAAAGAAAAAAGGAATCTCTACCAAGTAGGTGAAAACCTGGCGAACAGGCACCTCTTGTACTCAACGCTCCATCTATCAATGCAATGTTGGCATTTCCCACTTTCATGCATCTTTATTATCACTTGTACATGTATTTTAGTCACTTTTGTGACTTTCTGGTCAGTTAGAACCCCCATGGCTTGAAACTGATTAATGTCTTAGTCTTAGGTTAATCAACAGAGCACATTACATTTCCTAAGAAGTATCAACCAAGTCATCTTTTCGTCAGTGAAACCTGGTTGTCCACTATGAGTCAGTCACCTGTCTCCTAACTACCGAAGAGTTTTATCGTGCTGAGTACACAAGAAAAACAACATAACGGAAAACAATCACTAAATAGTTTGAGCTATGCATTAAAATTTTCTTTGTGTGTTGTCTTTTATATTGGTTTTCGATTATTATTCCCTCTGAGTAACTTGAGGAAGTCTATCTTGACTAAGAGGAGCAAGGATTGGGGGCATAATATTTTTCTTTGTTTTCTTCTTGTAGGAATGATTCCAATGATCTGGAAACATCTAATAAGCTGAGTGTCTATGATAAGAGCCTTCACATCAAGGTGAAATTGCCACACATACCTCGACTCCTCTTATTTGTATCCTACAGGGAGTTTCCCATCATTTCTTTGTCTGTTTTGAGCGAATTTCTTTATCATGCAATCTGGGTCCCTGCGTAATCTATCCAAGGATATGAATGAAAAAATTATCATTGAGGACAAGATAATTAATATTGCACATGAAAAGAAAGGAACTCTAATCTGCTTGCTATGTTTGTTATGCTCAGTGATGAAACTTAAGCATTTTAAATCCAGTGACTAGGTTTAGGTTGCATCTCATTTTGCATTTCATTTTGTATTTTGTGAATTTAGAGTGACTTCAGTATTGGTAATAATCTCTTTATCTTTTGAATGAGAGTTGGACGCATCATCATTTCTTAGCTAAGTGGTTTCTTTTTCATCATCTCTCTGATCGAGTACTTGTGTATTGAATATGTTAGTTGCATACATAAGCATCTTATATAGATTCATACATTTCATTATCACTCTTTCGCATTCATCTTATTGCATAGAAAAAAGCATATAAAAAATTGCATTACTCATTACTCATTTTCATCATTTATTTGCATATGAAAAGAAACAAAAACAAACATTCATATTCATTTGCATTTACATACATCCATACAGAAAAAAAATATGCATACATATAGAATAAAGCATATAGAAGACATCTTATAATCGATCAACACAAGTACTATGAAGTCCAATCAAATCTCGTATATATATAATCATCAATGTCTTGGGGTACAAATAATGTCAACTAACATGTACAAACTCCCATCGGAGCAAGAATTGTAAGGGCTACAAAAAATGGGTGTGTTTGCAAAATATCTCAGAGCTACAAAAAGAATATCTAGCTCTCGACCTTTCCCTCATCGCCTAGTGGAGGAGGTGGAGCCTGCTGACCTGGATCCTGACGAGGTGCCCAAGCTCCCTCCAATCAAGCCATATATTGTGAATATAGTACAACTTGTTGTGCTACTGGAACTGCCACAACATAATAGGTTGCTTGACTCATCTGATGGAGAACCTCCTACTAAAGAGTGTCTCACTTTGCCCTTGTCACTGCAACCTGATGATCATGCTTTGCTCTGAGCTCAGCTAGTTGACGATCTCTCTCTGCTCTAAGATCCGCTAGCTATCAATCTCACTCTACCAACTGAGTCTATGCCACTATCAGCTATGACTACAAACCCGCTAGCCGTACTCTCATCGACTGCGCTGTGTCAGCCCCCTGATCCCTCGCAGGCTCTTCGCCTCCATCACCTCCTCCATCTCTGCCTCTGGCTCCCCCTTGCTCCTCTCTCCTCTTCCTGACCTATCTCGATGCTACTCTCTCCTCCACCCTCTGGTACTCTCACTCTACCACGTCTCACTCCAACCATCTCTGCTACCTACCACCAGCTAGTACCCCACTACTGCTAGCACCAAGATCACTGCCTACCCGCCTTAGAGCCTCGACTCTCTGTCCCTGCCTCTGTCCATTTCCCTATCCATGTGCAGGGACATCATCCACTACCTCCTCTATGTGAGGTGCCTCCTCAGCTAGATCCATAAATCTCGAGAATGGATGCTACTAGAACCCATCCCTATAATGGGGCAATACTCCCGCATCTGCAACATCATCCATATAGTCCCATCTGAGACGTTGTAGCCTAGTCATCTCCTGCATGCTCAAGGCGTAAGATAATCTCGCTTCCCATCCCTACCTCTCCTCATCTGCATAACGCGTGTATGCAGTGAACTCCTATAAGATCCCCCGAGGTCTACCATACTACCTCATCACTCGGGAAATAATGAATCGCTCAACTACAGTCTGTGATTTGTCGATGAGTGGTCGAGTCATGAATAAATCCTTACAAACAACCCTCCAATCATCCCATAGTTCTAGACCCTTATATGGTCTCCTTATCATGGCTATCAAGTCATCCAACTACCATCTCCAAAAATCTATCTTGCCTAGATGGGGCTGAGTAACATATCCTGAATATCTATATACAATGGGCTGACCAGGATCCCTGTCATCATTTACAATCAACCTGCAAACTGGGAGGTGCTCCTAGGCCCATACCTATAAAATCAAAACTCATGCAACCATACTCTTCCCCTCCCTATATACAATCTCATGCATCTCGCGATACATGTGGGCCAATATACAAGAACCCCAGCTTAATCTCTGAGGGGTCTCAATAAGTCTCTCTAACATCCTGGCCCATCCTCACAAAAATCCTTGTTGTCCCTTATCTAGCATTAGAAAGTAGCCAATTAAACCTGCTAAGACGCAAGCCAGTGGAAAATCCTCACTGTACCTGCCCATCATCACGTCCCAATTAATAGAACATGTCAGAATATCAGGATCCCTAAAAACATGTCTAACAACTAGTAACCCAAGAAGTTGTGCTGCATCATAATCAACCTTATCCCCAATAAAACGGATACGAAGAATCCTATACACATCCTCGGGAGTGATGGTCATCTCCCCAATTGGCAAATGGAAGGTGTCATTCTCTGAGTGGAATCTCTCAACTAATGCGGTCAGCATACCATGATTCACACAGATATCAAGTAATTCAAGAAGGTGGGTCAATCTGCACAAATCAATATGTGCTCGGTCAACATCTGACAACTAATGCATTAATGTCATCGTTGGTGGATATAAACATCTAAGAAAAACATGAGGCAATCGAACCTGCAAAAATCAAACAATGGAGCATCAAAAAATATTTCATGTAAGCATACAAGAGAAGTAAAACATCACACAAATTCAACTACATCAATTGCACAATCAAAATTTCAAGTTTGCACCTTCAAAAATGTTCACTGTTTTCCAAAGGACAAAACATCATAGGGGCAGAAACTCATATGAGTCAAAAATAGGTCTAGTACAACAAAAGACTCCCATATGAAACAAGACTAGCCCTAGGATGACAAAAGGAGCTCTTTTGAATGTTATCGTACGACATAAGGGTAGGCCTAGTACGACAAAACTAGTGAATTTAAATGAGAAAACAAACTTAATCAGTTTCTTGTACGAGATAGGATCCTGTCTTGCATGAAAAAATGAGAAAGCCCGACTTTAATGTGCCAAAAATTAAAAAATTCAACAAAAAAGTTCAAAATTGAAATAAATAAAAGGCTTAAGATCGATCACTTACCGCTGGCTCATAGTTTCGAGGTTGATTATGTCATCTCTGGTGCTCAAATCGATGCATACAAGTGGGAACCACCATTTTTCTTCACAAAAAGCTTTTTGAATTTTCAAACTTGGAGGGTTAAAATGAATTGAAAATGACACTTTTACCCCATATATAGCCAAAACCCTAATTTTTCAACTTGCTCCAATGGACATGAAAATTGTACCATTAGCTAATATGCCCGTTCTGATTCCATTTTCAGGATCGAAATCAAAATTCAAGATCATTCTGCTAGTCAATTTCCAAAATTTGGACTATTTAGTGCTTTTCATCAAAATCTCATTCTTTCTTCAAATTGCGCTCAATTTCTAATGAATCAACGTCGAATCTCAATTTTATTCTACAAATCAACTTTGCGCTCAATTTCTCATCAAGTCAAATTTTCAAATATTCCTCCGAATCATTTATGCTCAAATCAAAATCATCGCCAAAAATTGCCTATAATCATGTACCCTCGCTATCTTTTGATTTCGCTCCTGAGGGGCATACTAATAACTTCATGACCTCACATCTTCAAAGTCGAGAAAATTTTCAAATATTCACCAAAAGTCGAGCAAAAAAATCTTTTTCAACTAAAGAAAATTAAATTCTTATTCCTAAGGGGCATCTCAGCTTCATTGCTTCACATCAAGTTGAGATCTCTCGATCATCTGAATCGAATCAATCGCTAGGGGCATATCAGTTTCATCACTTCAAATCAAGTTGATATTGTCTTCATCTGAATCGGTCTCTTAACGTTAATCAGTTTCATCGCTTTTCATCAAGATAATTATTTGTTTAAATTCAATCAAGGGTTTAAAGAGTATCTTTGATCACACTCAATCTAAGCAGGTGTTCAGTTTCATCGCATCAAATCAAGCTGGATAGTTTACCTTCGCTCATCATGTCTTGATCCATCAAGTTCAAGATCGATTTTATCTTCATTCGCTGTGTCTAGTTCAATCAAGTTCTAGATCAGTAAGATCTGCTTCTTGATCAATCAAGTTCAAGTTCGGTATCTTTGCTCTCTATCATTCCTAGTTCAATCAAGTTCGGGATCAATATCGCTTTAACCAGCTTTGTTTAGCTTCATTGCTTCAAATCAAGCTAAACACCTCGCTTTTCATCTGGTTTGTGATCAATCAAGTTTAGAACTACCATCTCCTAGACATCAACTATTCTTTGAACCAACGCATTGCTCTCACATTAATTCAAAGAGGGACAAGTGTAATACCCTAAAATTGGTCATCTAAACCATGGGCCCCTAATCTTGACAATATCACCACAGTCCTAACCAAAGGCAATTAAATCAATCTTGGGCACATTAATTAATTCTTTAATCATCAAATGTCATCTGGCAAATCAATTACTCAATATTAATTAAATATTTATTTAATTAATTGAATCATTCCAAGAATATCATTTTGATCAATTATTCTCTTTTAATTTACTAAATATCCTAGCATATTTAATTAATTAATAAATTTGTCATTTAATCATGCAAAGAAGGAATTAATTTATTACAAAAGAGGAATTAATCACAAAGCAAGAGTTAAATTGAAAATAAAATAAAAGAATTAAATTGAGAGAGAAATCAAACTTGAGATATGAATTCTTTCTTCTAAATTGAGAACTTGAAATCAGAAAAAGAATTAATTGAATTATTAATTGCTTTCTCTAAAATTGGAACTCCAAGCTTTTGAGAAAAAGAAGTTCAATTGCATTAAAAAGACTCTTTTCTTGAATAAATAAAAGAATTATCTATTTTTATCACAAATGCATGGAATTAATTAATTCTTCTTTCTAATGCAACTTGAACTTCATATCTGAATGCATTTCAATTAAACTATAATTGGAATCTATCTCAAGGTTAACTGAACCTGATTTCTCAATTATTTCAATTAATTCTAAATTGTGCTTTTTCTTGATCTCTCTTGTGAATTTCTATAAATCCAATCTTCAGCTCTCATTCAAATCACCCCAGAGAGATTTGAGAAACATCTTGGAGATTATTATTATGTTGATTTTGCTCTAGAGTCATTGAAGATATTGTGCTTGCTTTTTTTTGAGATTATTGCATCTTAGTTTAGATTTTTCCATATTTAGTTTATACAATTATTGCTTGAATTAATCATTCATCTTGCATCTATTTAGTTTAATATCATGCTCATATAGATTAAATCCTTCATCTTGGTGTATTCTAGTCACTGGTATTGCTTATAAAAATCTGAGAGCAATCTTATACTCACATCTTTTAGAAGGCAATTAGTCGCTTTGTTATGGTTTATTATTTATTGATTATTGATTTACTAACCATACATGTAATGACTTAATTGAAGTGTTGTGCCTACAGCTACCAAACCTCTTTCACTTTTTCACACACACAGTAACCGGGTTCACAAGTTCTACTGGCAATAGACTTCACCTACTGGCACCGACAGTCACTACAAGGTCTATTCACACCGACATCCATTTACACCGGCAACAAATTATACCGATAGTCCAAGCCAATTTGGAAATAATATTGTTTATGTGAATTGTATTGTAATGTAATATTATATTTGTATAGCCGACATGATGTATTGTAAAGACTCATATATGTATGAGATCTTGTAGGTCATTTGAATTGTGTGAGAGAATGTATGTAGGTATGTCTGTAAGTGGTATATGAGAGCGAATAATTATATATGCATTTTGATGTATTTATCTTAAGAGCGAATAAGAAGTAGAGCAGAGCGAAGCAAGGTTTTGGCAGAGGTATTAGACAAAGCTTAAACCGGTACTAAATCCAACATTGCAAATGCTATTTTGAGCAGTACATGATTATTCGATTTAACCATCCAATTGTGTAGTCAGTGAGACTCCATTTTTGTATTGAGCAGTGAGCTCTAGGCAGTTAGCCTTCATGCATGTGCAGGCCCTTATTGTACTAAGTAATATTTATTCATATTGGCCAATGAGTAAATATTGTGGGTCACAAATCCCACCGAGGTTTTTCCCTTATCGAGTTTCCTTTCCAAAAATATCCGTGTTATGGTGTGCATTGATGCTTATTCTTTTGTTTCTCTTTACTGCATTATTATTTGCTTGCCGGTATATTAATTTGGATTGTAAAGTTGCAAATAAGTTTAAATCTTTCATCTACCAGTCAAACACTGATTCACCCCCTCCCCCTTAGTGTCTTTGGGACTAACCAAGTATCTAACAAACTATAGGTGTATTGCCAAACCATAATTCATAAGGTGTGTTATTGGTTTCTCCTTTGATATGTTCTCTGTTAAATGCATAAACCATTGTACTAACTACTTCTCTCCTATAGATATGAGGTAGATTAGCTTCCATCATCATTGTTCTAGCAACATCCATGATAGTTTTGTTTTTCCTTTCCACAACTCCATTCTGTTGAGGTGTCTGGGGAGAAGAAAATTATCTTTTTGATACCATGCTTGTCACAAAAGTTATTAAACTCACCGGATGTGAATTCTGCACCATGATCTGATCTCAAACATTTAATCTTCAACCATGTCTCAGTTTCCACTTTAGCCTTAAAGATTTTAAATTTTTCAAATGCTTCAAATTTTTCTCTCAAAAAAATAACCCACATCATTCTAGAATAGTCATCAATGATTAACATGAAATATCTATCACCATGAAAACTTTTAACTCTAGCAGGGCCACACAAATCAATGTGAATAAGATCAAGAACATTATTTGATTTATCTTGTATACTCCTAAAAGAGGTTCTAACCTATTTACCCATTTGAAATTCTTTACATACCAGATTATAGGGCTTCATAAACTTAGGTATATCTCTAACAACCTTAGTTGAACCGATCTTCACAATGCAATCAAAATTTATATGACACATCCTTTTATGCCATAACCAACTTTAATCAATCCATGTAATCAAACATGTCTTCTCACCAGAGTTTAAATAAAGTATGTTACCTTTTGTCTGCATACTGGTTGCAATCTCCAAGCCAGATCTATTAATGATTTTGCATTTTCCATCCTTGAACTGTAATTGAAATCCCTTATCTACCAATTATCCTACACTCAAAAGATTATGCTTCAAACCTTCAACATAATAAACATTGTCAGTATTGTTCTTACCATCCAATGATATAGTTCCTTTTCCCTTAATCATACATGCCTTGTCATCTCTAAATCTAACTAATCCACCATCAATTTCTTGCAAAGACAAAAACTTTCCTTTATCTACAGTCATATGATGTGAACAACCACTATCAATTACCCATTCATCCTTATCCTCAATTTTAGTAGCGAGTGCCTTCTCCTCAGGTACATTCTCTTCCAGTGCTGGATCATCTTCCTTGATACCCAAGAATACCCATTCTTTCCTATTGTCGAATCCACTAGCAGAGTTTTCTACCGGTTCATCATATGAATCAGTAATGCCTTCCTCATCCGCTATGTATCATAATTTGTTTTTATTGAATCTATACATTTTCTAATTAGGCTTAAATTCTTTCTTAACTCTTTCTTCAAATCTTAAATTTCATTCAGGACATCTAGATGCAAAATGACCAGTCTTATTACATGCAAAACATTTAAAAGGTGCTTTTCCTTCATACTTACTTCCTACCAGTCCTTTCGGTGCTCTTCTAGCAAATAGTGCTTCAAGTTTCTCTAACTCTTCATCTTCTCTCTTCATATCTTCTAATTCTTTTGTATATAAAACTCTCCAATCTTGCTTATCGGTTGTAGATGTAGATGCATGAAAAGCAGGTTCTGTTTTCACAACTCCAGAAGGTCCAAAATTCCTGAATCTCAAAAGAAGATAGTTTCCCAACCAAAGTATCTCTGTTGATAGATGTATTAGCCAGTTCTCAACTCATTAATAGTAGTAGCCTTCATTTTGTAAGTCGATGGTAGGGCCCCTAGGACTTTAGAAACAATCTCACCTTCGCTCAGAGTTCCACCACAACATTGAATTCCCATAACAATCTCATTTACTCTTTCCATGAATGTAGTGATCCTTTCATCTTCTTCCATCTTCATATTTTCATATCTCACTTGGTAACTAACAAGTTTAGCAATCTTCACTATAGAGTCACCTTCATTAAGGGTCTGTAATTTATTCCATATAGCCTTTCCAAATGGTTTGTATGATAATCCCATAATTTTTTGATCAGAAAGTGCACACAAGAGGGCTTCTCTTTCTCTACAATCATTCTCAAATCCTTGTCCAGGTTTTCTAGAGAAGGATTGCCAGATCTCGGATTAAAGGGTGTGACACAATTCTGTGTGATCTCCCAAATCTCCTTGCCAAGACATCTTAGATGAGTCTCCATCTGAATCTTCCATACTGTATAATTTATTCCTTCAAGCCTCAATATATCCCTTCAAAAAATAGCTCTAGAAGAACTAGATGAACTTGAACTGTTAGTTGCCATAGGATCTTCCTCAAGCAGGTAAGATTTCTACAGAGAGGACCAAAACTCTGATACCAATTGCTAGACAGTTCAGATAACTGAAAGATAACTGAGGAGGGGGTTAAATCAGTTGTCACAGATTACCGAAAGCATTATCAATTTAAGACAACAATACTAAAATAATAATCAATCCAATTAAGCATAAATAATAGTCACAAAATAAAAGCCATCCACACAACACCAAGATTTGTACGTGGAAAACTCGATAAAGGGAAAAACCACGGTGGGAAGCCTACCCACAGTCAGATAATACTTCTACAGTAAGTATGTGAATTTACAATGAAAGGGCCTAGACTTGCAGGAAGGCCAACTGCCTAGAGCACAGTGCTCATCAAAAAAGGAGTCTCATTGACTACATACAAATCCAGACCACAATGCGGAGAAGTGTTGAACTTCAAAAGATATCATCTCATATGCCTGAGTACAATTGTAGTTAAGCTCAATACCAGAGGACTAAATCCTCTTACAAACCCAATTTGATCTCCATTGATCGACCAACTCCTTTGTCTGAATCATATTACAATATTCGCACATTACATTCCTTGACCATGACCTCTTACGATAACCATGATGATCTACAATGAGATCTTACATCTTATTTATACAAACCATCGACCATAAACAATCAGATCAACTACTAGACAATAAACCAATTACATAATTATAAACCATGTCGGCCTTAGACCAAAACAAATAATATCTAACACATAAGACATCCTAGAAATACAACAATAATTCATGTCCACACATTACATTAATGCCTATCCATAATCTAGATCAACCGGGACCAAGTATAGGTCCACATGCTTCAACAATGATCTCCAAATGCCAAGTCTCAAACAATATTACCAACAACATCCTGAAACTCCATTAGAAGCTGCACCAATACCAATTATGCAATGCATCAAAGATCTCCACCAAAAGATCTGCTGGTGAAACCCTCGCTGGAACTAGAAACCAATCTTGTGTAAGAAGGATAGCATCCAATCACCAAACTGAAACCAACTGACCAAATATGAGTATATGCATTATGAACAAGCCAATTCCATCACCATATTATATCGAAGTTAACTAGATCATGCTAGATCCAAGTTAACCAAAAACCACTCAACCTATTGGGACCAGAAGGGTGCAGGTAAAGCATCCAAACAACTAGTATTGACATCAATGACAAAACATCAATGCAACACATAATCAATTCCACCAAATGGCCAACAAAGATTATGCCTTAAAACTTCAACATAATAAACATTATCAGTGTTATGCTTACCATCCAATGATATAGTTCCTCTTCCCTTGATCATGCATGCTTTGTCATCTCCAAATCTAACCAGATCGCCATCATATTCTTGCAAAGATAGAAACTTCCTTTTATCTTCAGTCATATGATGTGAACATCCACTATTTATCACCCATTCATCCTTGTCTTCAACTTTAGCAACAAGGGCCTTTTCTTCAGGTACTGGATCATCTTCCTTGATATCCAGAAATACCCATTCCTTTCCATTGTCGGATCCACTAGCTGAATCTTGTGTCGGTTCATCATCAAAATCAATCACACCCTTCTCATCCACACAGTACCATTATTTGTCTTTGTTTCTTCTGTACTTATGTTTGTTCTAATAATAATGGTTAGGCCTAAAAGATCTTCTATCTCTTTCCTCAAATATTGAATTCCTTTTAGGACATCTAGATGCAAAATGACCTATCTTATTACATGCAAAACATTTAAAAGGTGATTTTCCTTCATACTTACTTCCTGTCGAACCTTTAGGTACTCTTATAGAAAATAGGGCTTCAAGTTGTTCAAACTCTTCATCTTATTTCTTCATTTCCTCTAGTTCCTTAGCATATAAGGATTTCCTACCACTCTTGTCGGTGGATGATGTAAATGCATAAAAAGAAGGTTCAAATTTTGTAACTCCGGAAGGACCAAATTCCTCAAGATCAAAAGTAGATAACTTCCCAACCAAGGTATCCCTATTAACAAAGGTGTTTGTCATTGTTCTCAACTCATTAATTGCAGTAGCCTTCATCTTGCAAGTCGATGGCAAAACTCTCAATACTTTAGAAACTATTTCATCTTCATTCAGAGATCCACCACAACACTGAATTCCCATGAAAATTTCATTAACTCTCTCCATAAAAGTAGTAATCCTTTCATCTTCTTCCATCTTCAAGTTCTCATATCTCATCCGGTAACCATCAAGTTTAGCAATTTTAATAGTAGGGTCACCTTCATTCAGAGTCTCCAATTTATCCCATATAGCCTTTGCATTTGATTTGTCAGTTAGTCCCATAACTTGCTAATCAGAAAGTGCATACAAAAGGGCTTCTTTAGCTCTACAATCATTTTTAATGTCCTTATCCAATCCTGCTAGAGGAGGATTTCCAGATGCCAGATTATGAGGTGTATATCCTTTCTCAGTGATCTCTAAAATCTCCTTGCCAAGACATCTTAGATGAGTCTCCATCTGAATCTTCCATACTCTGTAATTTGTTCTGTCAAGCCTAGGAATTTATCTTTAAAAAATAGCTACAGATGAACTTGATGAACTTGAACTATTAAACACCATAGGATCTTCCTCAAGCGGTTAAGCTTCTGTAGAGAGGACCAAGCTCTGATACTAGTTGTTAGAGAACTTAGATTATCGAAGGACAACTGGGGGGGGTGAATCAGTTGTCAAAAGATTATAGAACTTTAAGCATTAAAACCTTATTACTGAAATACATAAAAAATACTGGAATAACAGATATAACAGTTAAGCACAAATATAAGCCACAAAACATTTACCAACCATCCACATAAGATAACACCAAGATTTGTACATGGAAAATCTGGTAAAGGGAAAAACCACAATGGGAAGCTTACCCATAATCAAAAAATATTTTTGTAGTAAGTATGTGATTACAAAAGGAGGGGCCTACACATACAAGAAGACCAATAGCCTAGAGCGCACTGTTCATCATAAAAGGAGCCTCATTGACTATAAAATAAATCCAGACTATAATTCAGAAAAAAGAGTGAACTGCAAGAATAGCATCTCCTATGCCTAAGTACGATTTCGGTTAAGCTTAATATTGTAGGTATTACACCTCTTTCACCAACCCAATTCTATCATCTATGATCGACCAAAACCTCTACATATGATTACAACCTTATTTGCACTCAAATAATTGCATAACCCATAAACCCTTAACAATGCGACGATCTACAAAGAGATCTTACATCATATTTATACCAACTCAGGACCTAAACAATTAGGTCATCCACCTAAAAAATAATACAATGAATTCCTAACATAAACCCGCAATCCAATGATCAACCAAGTCGGCCTAAGACTGAAACAACATAATCCAATCAATAAATCCAAATGGTAACACATCGAGATCATCCACCAACACGTTACATAAACTTGTCCATAACCTAGCAGAATAAGATAACATTAGGTCCAGTCCTAAATGCAACACCACTAATCAACAGGAACATGAACAAGATAACCAACAACATCCCAAAAGCCATCTAGAAGCCACACCAACACCACTTATCACATCCATAAAAAGATCTTCAACAAAGTTCTGCCGGTAAAACCCTTACCAGTGACCAAAAGGCTTACTAGAAAAAATGATAGCTCCTGAGTCATCAAAACCCAAACCAACTGATCGTGATACGCATCTGGATAGCATGAATGCCATATCCAAACCAATTCCACAAACCAAAGCATATCAGATCAATATCATAATCCAACCGCTCTATCGAAAATAAGTGAACAACAAAAAATAATCGGTGTTGCAATCAATGACAAAACATCAATGCAACACATAATCAATTCCTCCAATTGTCCAACACTGTGAAACATAAATACTAAGTAAGCACGCACACTATTGACATGTTTGGAAACCACTTAAATGTGACACACTTGTGTACCAACTTGTATTGACCATTTTTCTTAAACATGGCAGATTATTGACCACTGTCTATAACATAGCAGATTATTGACCTTTTTCATCTTAAGCATGGCATATTATTGACCATTTTGTGTTTAACATGGCATATTATCGACCATTTTCATATTAAACATGGTAGATTATTGACCTTTTTGTCTTCAACATGGTAGAGTATTGACCATCTTGTCTTACAAATGGTAGATTATTGACATGTTTGGAAATGACTTAAACGTGACACAGTTGTGTACCAATCTATATTAGATACAATGGATCCTATGGCAAGGACGTGCGGTTCTGGTGCTTCGTCAAATATCCTATTGTCCTTCTACCTCCTAGTATTATTTGAGGGGAACTCAAAGGCCTCAGGGTGCACAACATCATCAAAGATCTTAGTGCTTGCCTCCGAATCCGACCACGATCCCTACGTGCACTGAACCAAGGCTGCATTCGAATGATGCTTGTAGTGGCTAGATCGATATGGGGATTGAAATCAAATGCCATGGCACCAGAATTGTCAAGATCAACCATGAACCTCTCTACACAACCTACAAATACCGTTATTTTTTTGCATGACTATGGTATTGTTCGCAACACCATCTTCAACTTTGTGCTTGCTTCATTCTACATCATGATGGCAACATCCTCTACATGTGCTTTTGTACTGGAAATGGTATTGACAACTGATAGAGATGTTGGGTGTTCATTAACATTATTAGATATTGGAGTTGACATAGGAATAGATTCTGCATGAAACATTATCTTAAAGTGAAGTGCGGATATTTTAAATCACCATACACAAACATTGACGAACCAAACAAGTTGAGTTGTACTTGACATCGACTTACTTGGGAGATGCGAATCATTAAATGAGTTGTCGACCATTGCAACAACCTTCAAAGCATGCTTGCATGTGTTTTCTTGCAAACTCCACAGACAATCACGTGTACAAGTGATCACCGCATTTAGTAACCACGTACCAATTGCAAGAGGACTGACTTTTCACCTGGTATGAACCAGGATTCATGTCATCTGGAACAAAATCATCATCAGGAATTTCCTTTTCCTTGTCCATGCTAGTTCACAAATGTGACAACCTATAGTTTCTAATGAATTCATAATATTGCAACAATTGCTTTTTCTTGTAGAATGGTTCCACTTTATAGGCAAGATTGTGATATATATTGTCCATCCTCCTTGTGCACATCTTCTTCTTATTGTCTCTTAGGTGCAGTACCTTGAATTTTCCATGGTATAATTTGATGGCATTATTTGTGTCTTGGTTAGCTTGAGGGAAATTTCTGAAGTTTCTCACCCACATTGCTACCCAAAAGATAAAAAAAGGAAGATGTCAATGAACAAACGAATGCAACAATTGTTGCAATGAAAGAGTTAACAAGTCGGGGAGGGCAAATCTAAGATAACACAAAACTCACCAATACGGCCATCTTGAGACCATGTGTTGTGGAATTACTCTAAAAAATGTTGTTGATCAATGAATTCAACAAAAAAAATTTGCACTTGTTGAGTATTTCACTCTTCACTTTCATGCATTTCCATCATTATCTATCCTACATGATGAAAAATGCACCATTGTTGTCTACATGCAATGGTTGCTTGTATATCAAGATGGCCACGTCTTCCCTACCACATAACACCTTGATAATGAAATGGCACGTACAACCTCATTTTTTCTAATACACATGATTCCATTTCAGAGGCGATTGCTTATTCCTATTGTCTTTTGGTCTATAAGAACACCAATACCTTAAACATAAAACTGTCATATTTTCAGCAAGAATCGATATATCATTAAACATAGACAAAACATACCAAAGAATGTGACTACTAACTGGCTGTACATCTTTGTCGTATGGCTATTGTGCACACTACTATTATCATCTTCAGTATGCCTCTTTTGAATAAACTTGGTTTCAAAACCTTCAACCAACATTTCCCCCTTCATGAATGCATCCAATCTAGCAAGTGGAATCGCCGCACAAAAGTCTTTGATCAAATCATTGTCAATGCAAATTTTAGTCCACCAAATATCCTGTAAAGAGAAGTGATGGAGACCTTCACCACCATCTTGCACTTCCAATCCCAACATCTGCTACCATTTTCGATGAATCGGCATCCTAGTGACCATATATCAACCAATATCATTGAATTACACACCAATTGCCAAATAATTATTGTTGGTATTATGGATGACTTCGTCATGTGTTGCATTGGTTTTATCATTGATGCCAAAACTTATCTTTCTGGAGGTCTACATTGTTGATTTGGCACTTTGGTTATATTGGTTTGTTGATGAACTGGCACATTGTGGTCTCGGTATGGATATTGGCTTATGCACAATTATCGGTATATGTTTCACAAGCAGCACATGAACTTGATGATGACTTGGTATCATCTAGAGATCATTTGGTTATGTCAAAGACATGGATTGGATGTTTACATTTAGCGTTTTGCATATTGGACTAATTGGATTCACATATTTTTCTTGACCGACAGATAGGTCCAGGTTATGAACTGGCATAAGAAAACATGTTCCAGATCAGCACGACATGTTTTGGAAATGATTTATTGATTGGATAATGTGTAAATGTATTGAAGCCAACATATTGTATTGCACCAAGACTTATTTTGTAATTGATTTAAATGTAATATCTTTTGGGAGTCGACCTAATGGTTAGGTCTTAGGTTTTGTATAAATAATTGTAAGATCTTATTTGGAAGAAGTGTGTGTATGTGTTGAGATTATTGTGAAGAGAGAAAACAAGAAGATCCTTGTGCGAATCATGCAGATATCATCAAAAGGTTGGAGGAAAGAATGTTAAAGGTCATGAAGGTGTTTAGTCCTCATGCACAGAGCTTAAACTGGTATTGAATCTGGCATTGAAGATGCTAAATTGAAGCAGTACATTGATTATTGGATTTAACCATCCAATTGTGTAGTCAGTGAGACTCCTAATTTTGTGATTGAGTAGTGAGCTCTAGGCAGTTGGCCTTTCTGCATGTGCAGACCCCATTATTGTATTCACATACTATCTGCAGTAGTATCATTTGATTGTGGGTAAGATTTCACATGGTGGTTTTTCTCCTTCCAGGGTTTCCACATCAAAATATCTGTGTCATGTGTTATGGATGTTGTTTTGCTTTCTATTTCATGCATTAAGTTGTACTAGTATTCATATAACTATTAATTTGTTTTACTGATATTGAGTTTTAAGTTGGAGTAATATGTTTTGGGTTGAAATTTATTGACAACCGATTCAACCCCCCCCCCTCTCAGGTGTCCTTCCCGGTTCCTAACAATTGCAAGTACATAGAGCATACAAATAGTCGGTTCATATTGAGAGTCATAGACACCGTAACAACTATAAAGAGCCAAATTCGGTCCATGGAAACATACAACATGGATGCACATACAATGCAAACAAAAACCTCTTAAAATAATATTAAATTTGATGTCGACATCATTCTGTTTGTGACTAATCACAAACCATTTATACACAAATAATTCATGCAAATTATTTCAGTTTATAAGAGGTTTGGGGGATAAAGCTCGATGGACAATATAGTAAAAAAAAAGCACAATTTTCTCTTGATTTATGCTTCTATCATCACAACTCTGAATGAGATAATTAGAATTTGTTAAATTTTAGGATCAGATTAGGGTAAGCATTTAATTTAAATTTTTTATTTTACTATTTGCACTTAGATATAAGTTAGATATTAATTCAATTATGAGAGGTATGAATTCAATCTACAATGTGTATATTGAATTCACAATGATTGTATATAATGAATTGTTGTATGTTTATTCAACATGCCACAGATTACATAGATGATCCAATCTACAGAGTTCATGTATTTCCATGACTTTTTCATTTAGATAGACCGATGTATTTAATTGACTTCCTCCAAGTTCGTGGTAATCAACTAACTGCTATATGTGCATGAACTGTAGTATATTTTTCTCTATCTTATTATATCTACAGACTGTTGTATATACTTGCCAATCCCTCCCAGTTCATAATAATTATGGATTACTTATACACAAATTGCTATATATAAATTTCCTATATTATCACTATTACTTATCAACCTTCCAAGAGAAATGTACATTGCTCTTATATAACAACCAATAGAAAAGTATACAACGTAATTCTAGAGAACCAAAAGGTGTCTTATAACCTTAATCGATCACAAACCGATTCATAACACAAATTGTATTATAAGCAAAATGAAAAATAATATGATCAGTTATGTAGAACTGATAAACTAAATCAATCATGCTATAATAATCAATGATTAATACAATTAGTTTCATAACCAATATTAACAAATCATATTTAGTTGTTCATGAACCGACTCAAATATAAATGAATGAACCAAAAAGAAAATACTATCGATTGTGTATAATCAGTGATAACAAACAAACATTAACATATCAGAAGGCAGATGTTAACGTTGGGTATAAAAAATGTTATAATCAATAATCATGACAAGTACTCCGCTTCGATTTTGATCAATAACATGCAGTCCAAAAAGGTGTTATAAAACGCATGTTATTGAGTTTTCCAAAAAAAATCAAAAAATCACATCCGCAGCTAAATCTGGGTTGTAGCTAAAGTGGTTCCCAAAAGGTGCGTCAATAACATGCAAAGTCAATAACACAATTTTTTTTCAAAAATTACAGATTGTTGATCATGACCATCAGATTTAGCTGTGGCTTTGATTTATATCACGATCTGTAATTTTTGAAAAATTTCGTGTTATTGACTTTCGTGTTATTGACATACCTTTTTGGAGCCACTTTGCGTGTTATTTATTGTGTGTGTTATTGACATAACTTTTTGGAGCCACTTTGCGTGTTATTTCGTGTTATTGACTTTGAATGTATTTCATGTTATTGACTTTGCATGTTATTGACTATACATGAATTTTGTGTTATTGCATTCATTTCTCTGTTGGCATCTTCTTGTTTTTTTTTCAATAATACCATTAACCAAATGGAAGATGGGAATTTGGTAAATGTCAACCGGTGCTCTAGTTTTGGTAGCCATTCATTTGTTTCAATGATCCAAACACATTCCTTGCAAGTATTGTGTGATGACTAGATTTTTAAATCAATGATTATTCAATTCTTTTATGTTAATACCAACCTATTAACTTAATTTTAACATATTATAAGATAAATACGTCAAAACACACACTGTCTAATCCAAGTTGTACACGACATAAAAAATACATGTTAATCACAGACACCAATTAACCAAATAGTTGATTTAGACGACTTAAAAAATTGGCCTTTAATCACATCAATTCTTTAAGTCATTTGTTTGTTTCAATGATCCAAACGCGATGACCTGATTTTGCAGAATGACACACACAAATATAGACCCACAAATACATCCAAAACACGTATTTAAACAAATGCATAAATAAAAACTCGTGGGTTTTAACATATGCATCAATAAAAACTAGAGTCGACCATGAGAACGCATACCTTTCACAGATCTAACACAACCCTAGCCCACGCTGCTGCCACTACTCCTATAATGTGCGTCTAGTCTTCAATTTCCAACCCTCTACAAGAAAAAGCCAAAGGAAAAACGTATGAACAAAAGTTGCAAAGGGAAATCATATGAACACATAAGGAAAAGGAAAATACTGTGAACAATTATCTTAGCATACCTGGCAGCTTTGACATCATCCAAGCCCTCACCCACACTGTTGTTGCTGATCATGATCATATAACACGCATTTAACCTTCCTAGATATCTGCTCTGCTCTTATTTTTCTCTTCCCTGCCTTGCAATTTAATGGCTTTGCATGTTATTGACCACAAATATATGACTACTCTTTCTTGCCTTCCAAGTTAATGGCTTGGCATGTTATTGACCACAACATATGAAGAGCTATATTAAATGTGTTGCTATTGACCTAACCTAAGTCTCAAAGTTATTGTCCCCAATTACTTGCATGTTATAGTATGACATTAGTCGTGGGAGACAACTGTCTCCCACTAATTTCCTACCTGCCCAAAAAATTCACCCCACGGTCTCCTGGCAACTTGACCAATTGCATGTTATATGCCCCTCCAAAGTCGACGACATGACGTGCTATGTGGACATCATTTATGGCAAGTGGAACGTCATCACATCCTTGAACCACATGATGTCCCACTATGTCCACATCGTCACAACTCATGCGGTTTTGGAGCCACAATAGCTATGTTCGTGCATTTCTTTGTGCCATAATAATTGTGCGAGGTAGAGGGGATAAGATTCCCTCACCTACTAGCTCACACTCCCTTCTTGATTGCTTGGTTTTACCTATACGGTGAAGGGGAAAACATCTCCCTCCCCCACATCCCTGCATTTCTCTTCATGCTTCCCTTTTCTCCTTGCGGGATAGAGGGATTATAATACTTTTGGAAAGTCTTTTGATTTTTATGTCCACTATATTTTCATGGGCCCACCATTATATATTTCCTTTTTCCTTCACATGATTTACAAAACATAATCATGTTGCATTATAATCTCCAACAATTAAATTTTATAAATATAATCTCCATTTATTGATATTTAAACATACTCAAATCATTATTAAAATGATTTTGAAATGTATCTCATCTTAGTCTTCCTTTTGAACCCCCTTACATTTAAACCAATTAGATGATTTAAATAATCTCACATCCTTCTCCATTCAAATATATTTAAAATATAATAATATTATTTAAATCCAATTTGATTTAAATAATATATATTTTGTCTTAATGAGTTTTAATTGATCTTACTAGGCCCAAAGCACTAGTCGGGTCCTTGGTGGGATTGACTAAAAAAAATCATTTCTGAACAACTGATCCTTGAAAATTATTTTTAACCCTAATTGGACATATTCTGGATTTGAAAAAATAATTGTACCATCATTTAAGCTAGACGTTCAACATCATTGAACTGCAATCGAAACTACTCAAGTAGCCTCTGAAACTACCCTTGAAAATTGATCAAATCATCTCTAAGTCCCAAAAATTGACAAACATGCAGAATGATATACTTAGAACTCAAAAATCCAAATGGATAGTCATGGTGATGCTTAAGGTGATATATTTTAATGCCTGAAGTTTCCTACTCAAGCACTTTTTGAAACTGCACCTTCTAAAACCCTGTTCAATCATTGTTTTGAAAAAATACTAAACTTTGGTTTCAAGGGCTGCCAATGGGGGAATCACTTCATTTGGATATGGAGAGCATGTGAACAGAGGGTGTTTTCTCAGTTCCATCATATGTGCAAAATATTCACACCCAAACTTGCCTTCTCTCAACATTTTTGGAAATGTTGATTTTCAACCCCTACAAAGTTCATTTGGATTTGGCTTCGAAAAAACATCAAATGAAGTGTCAGGGTGCTGCAAATAGGTGAAGTGGTAAATTAATATATAGATAATAATGGGAACACTCATTTTATCATGCAGTTCAATAGGCCATGAAATAACAATCAATATGCAGGACAACTTTAGCAGTTTTAACACTGTTCAGTTTGCAAATCTGAGCAAATTGCATATGGATTTGACATGGATAAAATATCAAAAAAATTAATGGGGATTTGAAAACTAACATGGTATTTCATTAAGATGCATACAATTGTTGGGAATGATTATCTTGAATTGGCAACCTGCTGATAACAAAATGCAACTCTCTAAAAATGGCTATTCTAAAATATTTGACAATGTGCAATCAACAAACCTAACCCAAGAACCAAAACAAGGACTTAAAAAACTCATCTAATCTGATCTTGGGAAAATTTGAATGGACATGAGCCATCTCTAACAAGAGGTTAACAGTATCCCCAAATGATTTTTCATGAAAATCAAAGGGTGTGAAGATACTGACCCTCAAACTATGTTACTTAGGAAAAAATTGCAGGGGTGATTTTGAATGTCACAAGTAATTCTCTCTTTATGGGCCCTCAAAATTTATCAATTTTTTGAGGTCCCAATAGTACCTAATCAAGCCTTTTGTTATCAAGACCCATTTTTGCATTCATTCATTTAGATTTTTTCTTTACTCACCCTAAGTTTCACTTAAGGGGGGTTGTTAGAGAAACACATTTATTAGCTTCTTATTTTACAACTAGTTATGCTTTTTTGATTTTTTTCTATGTTCACTTAGAATTGCTTGCTTCTAGTTTAGCTTATGTGCATCTAGTTTAGCTAAAGTTGATATGTTTTTAGTATCCTCATGCTTGCATTTTAGTTCTCCTATTTTTTACATAGGGCATATTTATGCTTTCTTAATAAGAAACTCATTATACAATTGTAATTCATTTTGTATTCTTTTCTTTTGAGTAATATAGCATTCATTTGTGTAACTATAGTTTGTAGAAGGTATTTCTATTTTTTGTTTTATCTTGCAAGTGCTTGTTTTGCAAAATTCAACATGATAGAGAAGGGGTCTATTAATGTGTCACTCTTGTTGATATAAATAATGTCTATTTAGATTAAAAATATTATTTTCATGTGGTTATGTACCCCTATTAATGGATCAAATGCACACATTTTTTATTTATTTTAATGTTTGAGTGGTCCCAAAGACTACAACTTTCTGGCCAAAAAATATATATGTATGGCATAGTAAGTGTTGGAGAGATATGAGAGAGAAGGTATATTTAATGATGATACATTGATGGCTCAATATGGAAATAAAGGTACTACTGGTAGTAATTTCAAATAATTAGTGCATAGGAGTGCAAGGTGATGGTTAATTTGAAACAAGTGAAAAAGGGACTCGGGCAAGGAGGAGCAATTATAGGATCTTAGAGTATTACACGAAGGGGAATGAGAGAGAGGCAAGGAGTAGTTGTAGTGGTAGGTATAGAAAACTATGAGTGTTTGGAGAAGATACAATTGATTATTTGATCTCCTTCTTGGAGAATGAATTTCTTATAATCTAGGAGGTGGCTAAAGAAGTTGATAGGGAGTTGTGTGTTAGAAATTGGTTTTTTTATGGCTAATATGTTTCTAGACCTTGGTCATACCAAAGAATGTAAGAACATGTTTTCTATGGCATAGTTCGTTAACTATGCCTACACGTTGTTGACTATGATTGACTCATACTCACTCCATAGTATAATCAAGGAAACCCAATATTAAAATGAAGATTATTATAACTTCCTTCTAAATATTCTTCATGCAAGAAAGTAATGTCAAGGGCATTTGGCAAGAATTGTGCTAAATTATTAAAGGTAATTTTTTTCTTAGACTCTATTTCTTCCTTTTTAAATTGTTATGGTGAGGAAAGATTTGAGGATGTAATCAAATTACTCCTCCCAAAGAGGTCAAATATAAGATCTAAAAATTGTTGAGGTTCGATGAGTGTAAAGTAATTTGCCCCACCTTCTCAACTAGTATAGATGGTATATCTATAAATTTATTAAACAACCTACTATTCAATATGGGGGAGGTTGTTGTAACTTGTCTCCCCCTCTAACTTTAGATACTTTTATTAAACTTTAGGTTGCCCTTTGAAATAATGGATGAACTAGTCTAGGTATGGGTTATATTTTTATAACAAGTTTAAGTATGCTTGGAGGTCAAAATTTGATTATTATTAGCCATGTTGTTAGTATTTAAAGGCTTAAGTTTGTGGGTTATTGAGAAAAAGTGATCAAAATTTTAATTTTTTGGTTACTCCTTATTCATTTATGTTTTATTGGAACTACTTTGAGACAAAGAGCAATATACGCAACTAGTTGTTGATGGAATAGATTAATCTTATTATTATATGTATGCTGGTTTCTTTATGTAATTCCTTAAGCCAATAAAACAATTTCATTTAAAAACCAATATAATATAATTAAGGTGTGATACTACCTAGGTACAAGGGATGCCACATGCAACCAAGGTCTTGCAAGATACACAACAACATACCACACAAGAAATCATTGATTCCATAAGCAAGGTGGCACCAATAAAAGACTTAAAATACAAAAGAGATATATCTCCCAACAAGGAACACCTAACCACAAGGGCTAAACTTTCACCAAATATTATACCACTAGGAGGTACGATATCTGTATAACAAGGAGCGAAAAAAGTTAACTTCATGCCAATGCACACTTGCCAACATAAAAGATGAGATGAATTCCAAATGGATACACCTACCAATAAAGTGATAGCATGTAAGACTCGCAATACCGAGGGTAATATCATTTTTATACATTTTTTTCTCAATAAAAGCTAGAAGTACTCATTGTCTATGTATACGGTGAAAATGGATAACAACAATAATATTGAAAGACGAAATAGATTCAACCACAAAACCCTTACCTAACAACAACAAATATCCACCATAACATATGAAGATTACCTAAGACAATGCAAATCAAATGAAATCACAAAGATTATACCATCACATGTCCAATAGGGTTTGGATCTCCATTCTTCCTATCTCCATTGATCTTGCTTGATATATTTGCTCTCAGATTTTATATGCACAAGAGCTCAACAAAGAACGGAAATGTGATTGCAAGTAGGCTTGATTGCATATGAAAGTTCGAAAGCATAGAGTAGTCGAATAATCATCCAGTCTGATAATGAAGAAAGCATCTCCTTATATATAAGACACTATAAAAAATGGAGGGATAAGATTGAGAGGTGTAAAAGATAAATGGTTAGCTAAGATTAGAGGGTAGGTAGAGGAAATAAGAAAATAATGAGAGGGTAGGTAGTGTATGAATTAAGAGATGAATGACATGTGTCATAGGTAGAAAAGGCTAATGAATTAATTAAATAAATAAATATTTATTTAATTAATAGAAGAAGTGGGATCAATTAAATAAATAAAAGTATTTATTTAATTTAGGAAAAGGATAATTTAAATAAATAAATGTATTTATTTAAATGAGAAATAAGGCTAGAAGAGGATAAATGAATGAATTAAATAAATAAAGATTTATTCAATTAATAGAAGAATTAGGCTAAAATAATTAAATAAATAAAGATATTTTATTTAATTAGACATGACAATTTTAGGTGTCTACATTTTGCCCCTCTTTGAGACAATGCAGCTTGTCACGTTGTTTCAAAGAAGATAATATGAACTGATACAAATTTGCCCCAAGATGGGAATGATATGCCCCCTCGAGAGATTGGATGGAAATGTCTGGAAAGATCGTAGACAATCTCTTGATAAAAAAGAAAGGCTAGAATGGACTGACCAGATAGGATAAAGTGATAGAGTCAAGGGATAAAGAAGACTGACTCGGGAAACAAGAGCTAGGGCTAGGGCTAGGGCAGTCTATAAAATAGACCATGAGGGGAATACATCCTCATTGTCATCCACACACCTATGAGATCAAAGTGTAGAGAGAGAATAAAGCAACAGCAGTTAGCAATGATGGCATTGGTGCATGGATTTGATCGCGTTTGCCGATATCAGAGGCCAGCAGATGCAAGAGAATCGGTAGGTACCACAAAACCTCCTTGTACTTTGCCACAATAAATGTTGTCATAAATGCATGTTAGGTAGAGTAATAAATACATGTTTAGATATGTCAAAAAAGGTTAAAAAATGTCGAGGTACGTCTGTGTTAGTGCAAGGCGCATCTAGGTTAGCTAGGCACATCTGTGTTTGTGCCAGGCACGCTTGTGCAAGAAAAGGTGTCTATATCAAATGCGAGTGTGTTTGCATTGGGCAGGCACCATTTGTGCTATGTGGGCATGTCTATGCAGAGCAGGTGCATCTGTACAGAGCATAGATACGTCTGTGTATTTCAGGTGCGTCTATGCAAAGTAGGCACATTCATCCAGTATGTTAGTGTGTTTATGTCATGAAGGCGCATTTGTGTCTTCAAGGCTGAATTGACAGTTCTTTGATGAACATATACTGTTGATTGGATAAGCTGCTAAGAGGATACACTCAAGCAAGTCCTCTAGGGAAGACTTAGAATAGCAGATAGGGTTAGGATTGACAATTTTGTGATAGAACATACATTGCCAATTAGGAAACTACTCAAGAGGATACACTCAAGCTGAGGCCCTAGGATAGGATAGATCGAGGCACTTTGTGATGAACAGTGAGTACCAAAACATAGTACTTTGTGATGAACAGGGAGTACTAAAAAGAGTAGCACTTTGTGATGAAGAGGGAGTGCTAATATGAGCAACACTTTGTGATGAAAAGTGAGTGCAAATATGAGCAGCACTTTGTGATGAACAGTAAGTGCAAATACACGTAGTACTTTGTGATGAATAGGGAGTACCACTAGGATAAACAGCAACACTTTGTGATGAACAGTGAGTGTCACTAGGATAGAGTATCATAAGCACTAGGATAATAAGCAGCATTTTGTGATGAACAGTGAATGCCACTATGACTGACAGAGCTGATTTGTTTGACTGTAGGAGTACCTACCTATGCTGGAGTCACAGGAGAGATTCCCATTGACTTAGAGTTTATGAACAGAGCTGACTTTTGAGGACAGAGCAGCTATTGACGTTATGGGTTTGCGATTCATTCTGTATGTGCCTGAGTTTTAGGCAAACATGGGGTTGTTGACTGCACTTGTTGAAAGATGGCACTCTGAGACTTGCACTTTCCATTTGTCGATGGGTGAGATGATAGTCACCTTGGAGGATGTATATAGGATATTGAGGATACTGATTGATGGGGAGTTGATTCCCTATGATCAAGACGGAGATAGGGATGCCTTGAGATGAGTGTTTCAGGATCCTGAACTGGAGATGAGGGTAGGACACGTGGCATGGGATACCATGACACAAACAAGATTGGCACTACCATCAGTACTAGTAGGAGTGATCAGTGGGTTCCTATGTCTGGATAGGGTGACACGAGGGTTGGTTGTGGGTTGGGGGAGCACCTTGCAGACATTGGTGACACAGCATACCAGATATTCCTGGGGATCGTGCGTGCTGGCGAATTTATATTATGAGCTTCATCAGTTTGTATACCATGGATCCGTAGGATTGGGCTGCATAGTGACATTATTATAGGTATGGGCTTATGAGCATTTGTCGATCACCAGACCGATTCATTTCAGAGGTAGGGGCCATGCATGTAGTTTTGTACATTTATATGATATGATTACCTCACAGCCACGGATCGAGAGACTGGAGCACTGGTGCAGGGTCATCGATGAGATAGACACTATGGTATGGAGACCATACCAAGAGTGTGAGGAGTGGGAGGATGACATCGTGGAGCTGCCATACACATTCAGGAGCAGGTATCTGATTGGACGGACACCCTATGTACTGGAGAGGTAGTTGGTTGACAGGGTTTGCAAGCAATTCGGCAGGATTCAGTGGATGCCATAGGGTTCCAGGATGTATGCTCAGACAGTGAGGGATCAGGCACGCTTCAGGCCATTATTGTCATATGATTAGGTAGTGATGCAGCTAGTAGAGATGATTCCCTTGCCTTGGGATATGTGGCCAAAGATAGAGGATGCAAGGATGGATGCAGAGTATACTGCATATTGGGTTGAGCATCCATTTCTTCGATTGACAGATCCAGGGGAGCAGATAGATGGAGATGGTGGGGGTGATGAGGATGATGATGGAGATGGTGGGGGTGGAGGCCAGTGGAGGAGGTGGGGTGTGATAGGAGAGAGAAGAGTGGCTCCATGGAGAGAGGGTGGAGAGGAGAGACAAGCTCACATAGTGAGAGGTAGAGGTGGATTGCCTTTACAGGTGCCAGCAGCATAGGGTCCGAGACAGGTACAGGGATGAGGACAGGGGTAGGGGTAGCCATAGGTACAGGGGCATGAGTAGGTATAGGGGCAAGAGAAGCCATAGGTATAGGGGGAGAGGAGGAGGATGAGCTATTAGAGTTGAGGGAGATCTACCAAGGATAGGCAGATGAAATCCAGGATCTAGAGAGGGAGACAGCCAGACTCAGGAGATAGCTAAGGGACACAGAGCAAGAGAGAGATCAGGCTATCGAGCATTATACCGAGGCTGAGATGACACTGAGGGTAGGGAGGTAGGTGAAAGAGGACAGAGTTGGTTATGCTTATGTTCTATGAGTCGGGGAGGAGATAGGCTACTAGAGAGACCTATACTATGGAGTTGTGTCACCATAGCAACGAGCTAGGAGCTTTTGTAGACCATCGCAGACAGTGACGACCACTGGAGGGAGGGATAGGAGATAGGCATCCAACGGTGGGGTTATGGGTCGTCCATCACCACCAGACAAAGGGGACAAGAGAGATGATCTTGGGGTAGGTCCTTCCAGGGCTCAGACTCAATCGAGGCCAGGTGGCTCCGAGGGAGGGAGTTCATCATAGCCTTAGAGGTCTCCCTATGTATCAGTTTTTGTACCATTTTGTATGATGATGTAGACACCTTCGAGTGATTATAGCCATATGATTTTGACACCATTATATCATGACACTTATGATCATATATATATGAGATGATTCATCTTTGCGGTAGCTATATGTATCTGTACCTATGTGATGTATGTTTCTATGTGGTGCAAATATGTATATGATGCATGCAATATTTTTGTTCTTTTATGTTTTTAATATGTATGCAAATGCAAATGTATGAAATGTAGATGAATATGATAATGCAAATGACTATTTACATGATGAAAATGTAAAATGTGCTAACATGTGTTGTGTGTAGGATATGATGCAATTGTGATATCTATATGTATGTATGAAATGCTTAATATGTGGTAATGCACGTGCAACTACATGAAATGTAAATATTTTTGGTGTGTCATTATACTCAGTCATGTGATAACATACTATGCAGACTTAAGAAGGATGATGGAGGTTAATCAAGAAAGGGGGATGGAAGATAGAAGATATGAAAGTGAAAGAGCTTCTTGTGCATTATCATCATTGATCTTTATTATGGCAAGTAGGTTATGACAATCGAGGCATATGTTCGACCCAAAAATTCATTGTACCTGTCTGCATGGAGATAAGATAGTCACAAACAAGGAATGCCCTAGTTCATACTAGACTCATAGTGTCCTCATATCCTTGGACAAGTCATAGCATTACTAAGAGACAATCTACAGACAACAAAGAAAAATAGGTGACGATACCCCATCCTCACCTTTCTAGTCAAAGACATCTCAGAGATAGAATCTCTAGTCAGAGACATCCTGGAAAAGCTAAAAGACATGTCACCAAAAGATAAAATCAAAATAAAACCAAGACTTGACACCAACATCCACTGTAATCCTCAAGTTTAGTGTCTCTTGTCACTTGTATAAGTCTATTTGATTGTGGTCACAATGTTTACTTTCACAAAAGGATAGATGGCACTGAACCATAATGTTGTCTAAGTCTGTTGAAAGATTTGATTTGTTGAAAGTTCATTGTTGTTGTTGTGTCTCATCTGAAACTGACTGAATCCATGAAAATGATACTTTATTGTGAAGAAGACAGAACTTTATTGCGGATTGGCGATGCAAATGTTACTTTATTATGGATTGTGCATGGATAGACTGAAGAAAATTGGAAGAAGTTGTACTCCTCAAAACATGTGATGCTCTCAGTTCCACACCCATCACTAGACGTAAGATTTTCCTTAGCCACAGATAGGAGCTGATTTATTATGGATGGAAAGAGGTGAAAAGGAAGGTTTATTATGAATGGCTAACCAATCTTGGGTAGATCAATAACAAGCCATGATGAGAATGTGTAAAGTTTATTATGGATGAAGAGGTTGTGAGTGTGTGCAAAGTGAAAGATGAAATGGAATCCTGAAGGAGGGAGGAGCAATGTCTCTATGCATGGCGCTAGTGACCCAGTTTTCACCATGGTACTTGCCCAGGGCACCACTGAAGTGGTTTTCACCATTGGATGAAATGTTTTTCTATTTTTTCAATTTTTTTGTGTTACAAGGCACCTGTTTGCCAGGTTTTCACCAAGTAACAAATTTTTATTTTTACGATTTTTTTGTCTTTTTGTGTTTTTTGATTTTTTTGTATTTTTGAATTAGGATACTCTGAAGATCTATGTGTAAAACCTGCAAAGATACATGTTGTTGATAGGATCCTCCAAAGGTTCACCCTTTGTGGTTGAGAGCTAATATGCACCAGATCCATATGTTGTTATGATGATGTAAGGACCAAGCCAGTTTGGTTCGAACTTGCCCTTCTTCTCTCTGTCTTGCTGATTTTTAGGATTTTCTCTGAGAACCAAGTCATGTACCTCAAATGTGCGAGGCTTGACTTTATGATTGTAGTTGTGACTCATTCATTGTTGATAAGCCTTGAGATGATTAAAAGCAATTTTTCTTCGTTCATCCAATAGTTCAAGTTCTTGTAAGCAAGAGACCCTGTAGTCTATATCACTGATAATGTTTTGTAAGGAAACTCGTAAAGAGGGTAACTCAACCTCAATAGGCAAGATAGCTTTAGTGTCATAGACAATTGAATAGGGTGTAGCTCCTATAGGTGTGCAGACGCTTGTGCAGTAAGCCCAAAGTGTGGGATTAAGTTGGATATGCCAATTGCGGCCAGCATCATCGACTGTCTTTTTCAAGATTTTAAGGATTGTTTTACTAGACGCCTCAGCTTGACTGTTACCTTGGGGGTAATAAGGTGTAGAAAAATGATGGGTAATATGGAAGCGGTCATAGAGTTCATGAACTTCCTGATTTTTGAAGGGATGCCCGTTGTCGGTGATGATGGAAATAGGAATACCGTATCAACAAGTGATATAGTTGAGAATGAATGTAGCAATTTGTTTTCCAGTGACTTGTGTAAGAGGCACTGCTTTGATCCATTTTGTGAAATACTTTGTGGCAGTGATGATGAATTTATGACTATTGGAGGAAGGAGGTTGAATCTTGCCTATGAGATTGAGTCCCCATTGACAAAAGGGCCAAGGAGTCACAATTGGTTGAAGTTCTTGTGTTGGCGCATGAATGAGGTCTCCATGAATTTGACACTGCTTACATTTCTTGACAAATTGATATGAGTCTTTTTCCATATTGGGCCAGTAATATCCAGTCCTGATGAGTTTCTTGGCTAAGGTAGGACCACTAGAATGTGGACCACATATCCCTTCATGAACTTCATGTAATGCAATCTGAGCTTCGTCCCCTTCTAAACATCTAAGAAGAGTGCCATCTAGACCTCAATGGTATAAGATATCGGCTAAAATGACGTATCAAGAAGATTGGCGAATGAAAGTGTGATGTTGGTTATTGGATAGGTTAGGAGGAAGGGTATTGTCACGAAGGTATGTGAAAATGGAGCCATATAGCTGGGACTTAGGACTGACGACACATATCATCTCAGTAGGAGTGATCTCATACGAGGGAACCAAAAGGTTATCCACCAAGAACTCATAGTGGGTCTCATTCTATGGTAGATTGATTAGTGAAGCAATTATAGCCATAGCATCTGCGGCTCTATTCTGCTCTCTTGGTATCTGCTCAAAGTCTAACTTTGTGAAATGTTGTTTTAGGTCATCCATCATTCTTTTGTAAGGCATTAATTTCTCATCCTTTGTTTGCTAGTCATCAGTTGCTTGACGAATTACAAGTTGAGAGTCCCCAAAAACATGAAGTTCCTGGATATTCCACTAAACTGCAATCCATAATCCAGTTGTTAATGCCTTGTATTCTACTATGTTATTAGTGTAGGGAAATGATAATTGATATGATTTTGGTATAGAATCCCTTGAGGAGTTACAAAGAGGATGCCAGCTCCTACACCATGTTGTGTGTATGAGCCGTCAAAGTATAGCTACCAAGGCTTTCTGTGTGATATTGTCAAGATGGATTCATCTGGGAATTTTGAAGTAAGAGGAACATCATCTATCATGGGAGCATCTACTAACTGATCTACGATAGCTTGTCCTTTTATTATTTTTCTGTCCACATACTCAATGTCGAACTCACTCAAGAGCATCACCCATTTGGCTAGTCGCCCAGTAAGTGTTGCTTTATTGAGAAGGTATTTCAATGGATCAAACCTTGCAACCAACTTAGTTTTATGATTTAGCATGTAATGTCATAATTTTTGCGAAGCAAAGACCATAGCAAGACATGCACACTCAATTGGTGTGTAGTTTAGCTCATATCCCACCAATGTGCGACTGATGTAGTAGACTTCCTTTTCTTTGCCCTCAGCAACTCGTTGTGCTAAGAGTGCCCCCAGTGCTGTTGAATTAGCTGATATGTATAGTAGTAGAGGTTGATCTGGAACTGGTGGCATCAAAACTGGTGGATTCAAAAGATAATCTTTGAGCATCTGAAAAGCCTGTTGACAGTTATCATCCCATTTGAATTTGATGCTTTTATGTAGCAAGTGTTGAAAAGGATTACATTGATTTGCAAGTTGTGCTATGAATCTTCATATGGACTGGAGTCTCCCTTGCAAAGATCGAAGTTGACTAATATTTCTTAGTGGTTGCATCTCTAGGATGGCCTTGACTTTTGCTAGATCAGCTTCGATTCCTCTTTTTGAGACAATGAATCCCAGGAGCTTCCCGGAGGTTACTCCAAAGACACATTTCTTAGGGTTTAATCTTACTTTGTATTTTTCCAACAGATCAAAAATGATTGAAAGTATGTCCAAATGTGTATCTTTGTCTATTGATTTTCCCAAGAGGTCATCAACATAATCTTCCACAGTAACATGCATGAGGTCATGAAAGATAGTAGTCATGGCTCTTTGATATGTAGCGCTTGCATTTTTTAGGCCGAAGGGCATGACATTCCAGTAGAAAGTTCCCCAAGGACAAGTGAATGTTGTTTTGTGCTGATCCTTGGATGCAATTTTTATTTGATTATAACCAGAGAATCCATCCATCAAAGATAACATCGCATGATTTGTTGTGAGATCTACGATCAAGTCAATATTTGGTAATGGAAAGTCATCCTTAGGACAAGCTTTGTTGATGTCTCTGAAATATGTACATATTCTGATGCTACGATTTGGTTTACTAACAGACACTAAGTTGGAGATCCATTCAGGATAATCAATTGGGGGTATTAATCCGACATCCAATAATTTTTCAAGCTCTACTTTGACTAATAATGCCACTTGTGGATGCATCTTTCTTAATTTTTGTTTCACTGGTTTTGCCCCCAGTTTAACTATCAAATGATGCATTACCAAATCCGGATCCAATCCAGACATATCTACATATGACCATGCAAAATTAATTTGTCACTTTGTGAAGAAACTTATGAACTTTGATCTTTCTATCTCTGTCAGGGTGTTATGTGGACTTTCTTTTGTACCAATGTTTGTTTTGATGGTCTCCTCTACCAACATAGATTATTTTTCTTCATATGATGCTGGGAGAATGTTGAGCCTTCCATCCTCAGGTGCCTTAGAGAGGTTTTCACCTTCAGATACATCCTTTCTTTTTACTTTTTTGGGGTCAGACAGCGCCACAATGTGGTTTTCGCCATAAGACCCTTGATTTGTTTGTTTTTTTATGTTTTTGCGACTAGAAGGCATGACACCCTCACCAAAATATGCCATGCTATTGAGTTTTATAGTGTATCTTGCCTTATGGTCCCCAGGGGGAAGATCATCTAGTATGCCTAGATAGTCAATAAAGGCTTCATCATTTTGGAATGTGTCGAACTGTGCAGGTCCTTCCTGGTCCCAGTCAATAAGTTGGTGGTGAATAAGGGGAAGGCCTTTGATGTCTTCGAAGTTAGCGAGGCTAAGAGTGAAGAAGCAATTATATTCAGGTATGTCGAGGTAGTTATCGAGGTCATCATTGGCACTCTCCTCATCTATCTTGATCGTGAATGAATCCAAATTGTCATTACTAGTAGTGCATTCTGGGACAGGTGTCCTCATCCTATGTGATTTCGACCTAGAACCTAGAGGCAAGGACTGTGTGGGATTCTCAGGGATTGTTTCTTGACCAACTTTGAATTTTCTATAAAATTCCTCTTCTTCTGTGGGTTCACCTAGTTCTCTAAATGTCTTGGTGAGTTCATAGTCACTGGAGGATTTATCTAAATCCCATTCCCATTCATTGGAGTCTGTGAATAGTGATTCTCTTGTTGAATTTTGGCAGCTTTGATTTGTATTGCTTCTCCTATCTTTTGAGTGTTTACCTTGGAAGTCATGAAACCAAGTCCTTTCGAGCGTTCCTTTTTGAATGTCAATTCAGATTGTAAAGGTTCAATGATGCCTTCCTTTCTTAAGCCAAGAGGACTTTTTCCATCATACCCAAATTTTTGTAGGATCTTGAACCCTTTGTCATATTTTTCACATGGTAGGCTGATGTGATCTTGTGTATCATTTTCAGGGTCTTTGCAAAGCATTTTGTATAAGTCTTCTTCTTCCCATTCACCCCATCTTTGAAAGATAGTAGGGTCCCATTTGAGTATAATGATAGATACCAGTTTATTAGGATGTGGTCTTCCATATTATTTTGGTGAACTCATAACTTGTTGTAAATGCATGGTTTGATTCAAAGTGTATTCACCCATGCCCTTGTCCTAATATTTCCCTTTAAGCTCACCTTGTTTTGATGTCGAAGGTTTAAATGATTCAGGATCAATGTATGCAGAAGAAGGGACAGCTTCCCTATTACTTGGAATGATTGTCTCAGTTTTTGGTCTCAAGTTATTGCAATATATGAATGGATTAGGATCACCATTAACTATTATTTCAACTCCATTGTGAGGAAACTTAATGCATTGGTGATATGTAGATGGGACTGCCCTCATTTCATGAATCCAAGGATGTCCTAGTAATATATTATATGTGAGATCCAAGTCTAGGACTTGACAAACCACATCCTTTGTAACTCACCCAACTCTGAGAGGTAAGGTGACTGTGCCTTTGGATGAACGCTCTTCATCATCATATGCCTTGATGGTAATTTTGTTTGCAGAATTCACAACTTTATCTGAATATCCCAATTCTTTAATAGTGCTCAATGTGCAAATGTTTAGACCTGCTCCTCTATCTATCAGGACTCATTTTATTCAATTTTTGTGTATGAAGGCTTCAATGTGTAATGGTGCATTATGTGGCTAACTTACGGAGCCATCATCAGCTTCTGTGAATGTAAGGGAGTGTGGAATGGAAAGATATCCCACCATGGCTTGAAACTGGTCCACGTTCAGATCCGTAGGGACACAAGTGTCTCTCAAGATTTTGTCAAGAATGGCTTTATGTGCAGGGGATATGCGTAAGAGCTCAAGGATTGAGATAAGCATGGGTGTCTTCCCCAACTATTCTACGAGGTCATACTCAAGCTTAGTTGATGAGGAAGGGGTGTTTTTAGTTGGAGCATCTTGCAAAGTGAATTTATCTTGACGAGTTGTAGCATTACATTCAGAGGTAGGTTCGGAAGAAGATCCAATGCCTTTTAGGACAATCTTGGGTCTATGGGTAGAATTCTCTGACGTTTTGTCCTTGATGATAATGGTAGAGACAAAATTGTCTATCAAAATGTGATTGATAGTTGAATCATAGTTATAAGATGCTCTGGTATAGTTGGTTTGGTCATCTGTGTCTTTAGCTTTTCCCTTGTCATGTTTTAGGAATGATTCCTTGAACATCTCATGTTCTTGATTGGATGAATTCCCTTCAATCTCAGTGTCACCTCTATCAATAAGATCTTGTATGATGTTCTTCACTCGATGACAATTTCCTATTTTATGTCCTTTGCTCTTATGAAATTCACAATACTCATCGTCATTCCACCAATTTTGTTTAACCTTTGGCTCATATGGAGGCAAATCTAGAATTGTTATTATCTTGTTTGCCACTAGCTTCTTGAAAACTGACTCAAGTGATTCTCCCAATGGGGTATACTTCCTTCATGATTTGGAAGTTGTTTGAGTATTCACCTGATTGTTTGTAGAGCTTGATCTGGAAAAAATAATTTTGGGTCGTACTGTATTGGCATCAACAACACCATCATTGACTATGTTATTGTATTTATTCCAAAATCTTGGCTTATCTTTTCCTTTAAAGTCATCTTTGTTTTCCTTGAATATCTTAACGACTCCTTGTTCAATTAGGACCTTCTCTGTTGCTGAGCCTTTTTCAATGACGTCTTTGAATGTGGACAAACAAGCTTTTCTTAGGTCATAACCAATGTCTTTGTTAACATTTTAGGTGAACATCTCTACCATTTGTTTTTGTGGAATTTCATAAGAGCATCTGCTAGATAGATTCCTCCATCTTTGTAAAAATGATGAAAAAGATTATCCATCCTTTTGCTTGGTGTTGCACAAGGTAGTGACTGATATGTCTATCTCTATGTTATATGAGAAATGTTGTATAAATGCCTCAGCTAAGTCACTCCATGACTTAATTACAGGTGGAAGTTGGGAGAACCATTCCATAGCTTGATCTCCTAAGCTTTGTGGGAATAATCTCATCAAATATGTCTCTTCTACCGCTACCTCAATGCAGGCTATGAAAAACTATCTTATGTGTGCCTTAGGATCCCCTTTTCCTCTGTACTTATCAAACTTAGGTGTCACAAAGTGTGTAGGAAATGGAGGCATTGAAATGCTTTTATCAAATGGATAGGCACATATGTCTCTCATTGTGTAAGTTGGCTTCAGTGTATTTATGTCTTCCATTTTATTTTGTAAGTCCTTGATTTGTTGTTCCAAACTATTCTTAGGTGGAGATCGACTTCTTGGACCATACCCCATGCCTGAACCACTGGGTGGAGGAGGAGCATGTTGCATATATGGATGATATTGATCATACACATGCTCATATGGAGGAGGTCTATAGTGATGCTGCATATATGGACCACTTGGTATAGAGTCATGATGAGGAATGAAATATCTACTTTGTCCATGTATACCATACTCTACAGGCATGTCTTGAGTTTGTTCTAGTGTGTTGCTCCCAAATTTGACACAGGGTTTCCTTGTATCCAAATTTTAAGCATGCCTTTGGATATCCAATTGCTTTGGTGGTTGATCCTTAGAATTGGCATGTGATTGAGTATATTTTTCTGCATAAGACTTCCATAATGGTCTACGAAGGTGAGTATCATATACTTGACCATGTGTGTATGGGACCTCTGGTTTTTGAAACAAAGATGATGGTGATTTAGGCACAAGATGTGGTCCTCTATTGCCTCCACTATTAGGCCTCCTTTGATCCATGTTGAGGTGAAGTTGTTGCAAAGGTTGATTTTCCATTATTTAAGACATGTCAAAATCATGAGGAATCTTGGCTCCACTTTGTGCCATCACTTGTAAGAAGTATTGTGTATCTCTCCTCATTATTTCCTCAACCAATCTATTGAAATGGGGATCCATAATGGAGTCTTCCACTTCTACTGAATGTATGGAAAAGTTGTCCATATTGTCATTGTGTGTATCATTGTTGTTTGTAGTGTCCATGTTCTCAACATTTGGAATGTTTCTATAGGCATCAATGTCAGGTAATGTAGTATGATCAGAATTAAAAAAGATATCATTGTCAAACTCATAGGAACTCATGTTTGCAGACTCTTGAGCCTCTTTAGTTTCTCTCCTATATTTTTGGGAACGGGTTTCAACCATGAAATAGGTATTGACCAAGATTTGTGAGACTAGATGAAAAATGGAAAGATATGAAAGACCAAGAGTTGGATGGACTGTAAATGAATCTGAGGTTTACTTGCAATGTCCAAAATGTAAGACCAAGTATGTATGTAGTAGAGTAGGTGTGGCTTCCAAAGAGATGATGGTTTCTCTTCATGAGGTAAGTTGGCCTTGACTCTAAGTAAGACCAAATGAGACCCAAAGGTGATAGACCTTGATGAGGGACCACTTAGCAAAATGTTGTTATATGTAGTGTGTTGACAAAGTAAGATGAGGACAAGCAAGTGACCTTTTGACTCAAGTTTAGACAAATGTGAATATAATGTAAAGTGTAAAGCAATGATAGACTTTGTGAGACCCAAAGATAGGTTGAATGCTAGATGAAAACCCAGAGAGATAACCTAGGAAGCTCAATAAGTCTGAAACTAACTGTTCTTGTTTGCTGGATTGTAAAAAAATTTCAATTCTGAACACAAACGTGCCTGTATACTTCACAGACGTGCTTAAATGACACAGACATGGTTCTATCAGACACATACGTGTTTCTGAGATTTTGTAAATGCAATGTTGTTCAAAGGACATAGATGCATTTTTGCCCTTCACAGACATGCTTAGATGACACAAACGCAGTTCTGTCAGACATAGACACGTTTCTGAAAACTTTGTTCAATTTTTCCAATCTCTGAAGTTGTTTGTTGTGACCAAATCTGAATGTTTGACTATTTTTCATGACAAGAGGACATAGTGTTGATGAGGACTCAATGTTTGCAAGTGTGTAGACTCAAAATGACTCAAAGAAAAGTGTGTTGTTTGATGTAAAATTATTTTGCATACACTTGAAGACATAAAAGACACAATGTTTTGATGTTTGGTCTTGAATGTTTGATTGTTCAAAATTAGACAAGCACAATTCTTATGGTTGGCCAGGACAATAGTTGTTGATCCCACATGAGGCTATGCAATTCAGAGCAGATACTTAGATGCTTGACCCCACTAGCTCCACCCTCGACACTCACTTCTCAGCACAACCAAGCATCAGACCCCATGAAAACTCCTCGTGGTGAACTTTGGATCTCTACTAAGAACCATATATGTGTGGGCCACTCCAGAGGTCCAACCTCCTGCCCCAACAACTAGAAGGATTTGGCTTCTAAAACAAAAAGGTACTTGTAAGGGCATCCACTCGTGCGGCCATACATGCGGTACTTTCAGCTCTGTAAATATAGAAGGCTCCCAGCTAGTAGGGGTTACGCCCTACAAATGATCAAATAAATTTGATCAAACGGGTTTATGGGGAGACATAGTGTCGGTATGAACTAATCAACACACATTATCCATAGTTTTCACCATGAATACAGTTGTTTATAGTGGTTCCGAAGAGGTGGGTTTTCCTTGCTACCACTTGGGTCATTCTCTCCTCACTAGTAGTCCTAATGACCACACGAGGAGACAGGCTCTATAAAGATGAAACAAAAAGAGCCTATTGCTCAAGACACAAAAGACACTGGTTCAATTTTAGTACACCAATTGAAGTGTTTGCTAGTCTATGAAAATAAGGCACACGATAAAGATCAAAAACCCTTGCTAAGATCTTGCAACAAAGATTCATTAGTAGTTTGGATTTGTTTCAAATGATCACCCCTTCCTGCAAGCACACAAGTTAGGTAAATTTTTAGATCCAAAAGACTTTGTGAAATAGGGGTCTTTGACAAAATGATTTTGCTTTCAAGACAAGTTGCACCACTTTTGTTAGCTAGATCTGAAAATGTTAGCTCAATATAAACCAGATCTAAAATCTGAATGTCGAAAAACTGATTCAAAGAAGTCAAAATGCAACAACTGAACATAGATGCAGTTATAAGTAACACATGTGCTATATAAAAGCACAAACACGGTTAGATCTAACATAGACGTGGTTTCTAAACACAAACACGGTTTCTAAACACAAACGCGTCTAGAGACCTCACAGACGCGAACAGGGAACACAGACGCGTTTCTCGGAATCTACAACGAAAAAATAAAATACTGTCGAGGGTGCAAACGTGATTCCAGATGTCATAGACGCGACAGAAAATAAAAAACATGATCCGAATGCACACAGACATGAAAATATCAAAATGTTGTCATAAATGTCAAATCTGCAACTTCAAAACACAAAATATGCAACAAAAGATGTTAAATGCAAAAGGGACAAGAGTCCCATCGGGCGTGCCAAAATGTATATGGTGAAAATGGATAACAATAATAATATTGAAAGACTAAATAGATTCAACCACAAAACCCTAGCCTAAAAACAATAAAGATCCACCATAACATATGAAGATTACCTAAGACAATGCAAATCAAATGAAATCACAAAGATTATACCATCACATGTCCAATAGGGTTTGGATCTCCATTTTCCTATCTCCATTGATCTTGCTTGATATATTTGCTATCAGATTTTATATGCACAAGAGCTCAACAAAGAACGGAAATGTGGTTGCACGTAGGCTTGATCGCATATGAAAGTTCAAAAGCATAGAGTAGTCGAATAATCATCCGGTCTAATAATGAAGAAAGCATCTCCTTATATATAAGACACTATAAGAAATGGAGGGATAAGATTGAGAGGTGTAAAAGATAAATGGTCGGCTAAGATTAGAGGGTAGGTAGAATAAATAAGAAAATAATGAGAGGGTAGGTAGTGTATGAATTAAGAGATGAATGACATGTGTCATAGGTAGAAAAGGCTAATGAATTAATTAAATAAATAAAGATTTATTTAATTAATAGAAGAAGTGGGATCAATTAAATAAATAAAAGTATTTATTTAATTTAGGAAAAGGATAATTTAAATAAATAAATGTATTTATTTAAATGAGAAATAAGGCTAGAAGAGGATAAATGAATGAATTAAATAAATAAAGATTTATTCAATTAATAGAAGAATTAGGCTAAAATAATTAAATAAATAAAGATATTTATTTAATTAGACATGACAATTTTAGGTGTCTACAGTCTAAAAAATAAAATTATAACAACAAAATGCTAGGAGGAAAAAAGAATGACTACTTAGGTATATTGGAAATGAAAAAGTGTCCAAGAAATGTATTGGAATCTCATCTTTGTATTTTATTTCAATTTTGTACTAGTGTCCTATTCTTACAATGTCATTTGGCCAAAGAATGAATGGATAATTGCTCCTAGGTCTCCAACCTAAGTATAATCCTTAAGACTCACACAAACTAGGATACAGTCACAAACAGACTCCACAATGATGATATAAATAGTATACCTATAAAAACACCAGCCAAACTTAAGTTATAAACACAACTAGAAAATAAGTTTCAATATTACCAATAATTGCATGTTACCTAAAGCATTATGTTCATTTTGAACCCAATTGAATATCCTCCAGTTCATTTTAAGCAACATCACTATAATTTAAAAATTCATTTAGAATAGTATGCATGTTTGACACCAATGTTAAAACATACTAAAAGAAATTACAACATTTTTCTACTTGTGTGATCAGTTTACAATTTGTCCACTAAGGAGGTTCTAATATAATAATATAATTATATTTGAGGATTAAAATGTTTCTAAAATAAATATAGAAATTTTTTAGCATGTGATATTAATTATGAAATATGAACCTTTTAATTTTCATCCTTGAGTATGATCTTGACATACTTCAAATGATCTACTAGTCCTAAACAATGGTTCCACTTCAACCAACTGTGTGGCATCTACAGGGCCACCCCATCATGTTAAGTGATAACCTCAAGGAAAAAAACAATCTCACATAAATCATGGGGCTAAGAAGACAAATGTGTGCCACTCATGATGCATACAAAGTGGGTATGAACAAAACTTAATCAAGTTTTCACCTAGTCACATATATGGATAGAAGTGGTCTCACACAAGATAAAACATCCATCTACTACAAGGATGATGATTCTAGATAAAGACAAGGAGTATTGTAACAATAGCTTAAATAGATGGCCATATAGACTCAATAATATATACCTCTTTCCACATGAAGGGAGTACCCAAATGACATCCATCATCCTACCCAAGGGTAAATATGTACATGATGTATGCATAATGATCTTATGCAAGCACTCCAATAATATTGTCAAAAACTATCTTGGTTCATTATTACGTAATTGTATCTATAGTTATCATGTAATTACATAACTATCATGTCTTTTGTCATCATCGAAGCCACTTCTAGACTTGGAGCAATGTCAAGAGCCACTCCTTCCTAACCCAACATCTCAATCCTAAGTCTCTTAATGCTCCATTTAGCCAATTGGGTGTGACATACAAAATAATGCACAAAAGTGAAACAATTTTTTATTTGATGGAGGATTTTATATCATCCATAAAGTCATGTATTTACCCATTACAAGAGAATGAGCCTTTAGGTTAAAACATCTTTGACTAAGAGCTAAGGACTGAGGGATATCCATTATGCCAATTTTTCTTGACGAACATATCCAACATCATCCCTTATGATTGTTACCTAAATTTTGCTACAACTAAATTTGGTGGCCTATTACAAGCCTTACACTTTGCATTTGAAGAAAGGTACACAATTTTTTTTTTATAAATTCTTCTTTTTGCACATTATGGTTTAAAATTTGAAGTTCATTACACATATGCAAGTATTTCAAAGAAATAACAACAAAATATTGTATAGAAATAGATTTTTCATTGCAAGAAATGTGTAAGGTGTCCCACACAAGCCATAGGAATAGTTGACTGGTAGCTATGAACATATATTTTCATACAAATATGAAAATAAACTACATAATAGATGATTAGAAATGAATGTGAAGGTAAGGTAACCCGTCATTGCCTGGAATGATGAGCCCAACTGGAAAGAGTTGTTGAACTTTATCTGCCCATCCACTCTAGCGTATTTTGCTCCCATTCCAAGAGTACCTACAAGATAATTTATAGCTGAGTTAGAGAAATGAGGATTATCATACTTTCATATTCAAACTTAACAAAATATAGTCCATCTACATATAAGATACCAAAATATATGCTTACAGCTATGAGCGAGTCAGATTCAGAAATAGATATCAGAGGAATGCAAGAGAAGCTGAAAAAAGATATGAAAAGAAATATTAGATGATAAGACCAAAAGATGCATTTATTTTACTAACTTTTTTGTTCATGTGTAGGTACATGGATCAAATAGTACATTACCGAATTATCATCCAAGCATGTGGGGTAAAATGAGGCTCCCACAAGGGTTGAGCCCAACATGCTAATACCTAAATATGGCTTTAGTGAACATGGGCTTACCATTCACAACAATGAACTTTTGAGATCACTGTTATAAATAATATGTCGGTGTCCAATGGAACCATACTTAGGTATTAAACTACCAGACAACCCTAGTAGGGTCTCAGAGTAATTATTGTAGCATCAAATCCAGAGGAAGATCAATGATCATAAGTCATAAGAAGAGTCTCAGGATCAACAAAAGAAGGTATTATTATCAATATATCATTTAAAGGACATGACTATGGTTGAAAAGACACAAAAGATGGTCTTAAAGACCAAAAGAGATCAATAAAGAATTCAATGATCTCAATACAATGGTAGAGGAGGGAATTATTTAGAGCAAACAAATCCCATAAGGGTATGTATTTGATAGTCATTGTTAAATAGCAATCACAAGGAAGCCAATAAGTAAAAGACACGGTGAGTAGTGAGCAGCAAGATTGTAGTGAGCAGTGAATAGTGAGCAACCAATAAGTAATATAAGCTATCAACCTAGGAACCTCAAAGATTCATCAATAGAGAGCATAGACATAATGCAAAATGCAAGTATGAGTAAAGTATCTCAGAATAATAGGGGTTTCTTTTACAACATTAACAAAACTAGGATTTGCATTCATGTCCAAAAATAAAACACCGTCATATATCCTAAGCACAGTCATGTAACAGAGAAGTCTTTAGAATAGTTCTAAAGGAACTAAGATCATGAGAAATCTCAATAGAAATACAGTCATGAGAAGAGGACTGTGACAGTTCCAACATGCATCTTCAGCCCACTCAAGGAAAGAACTTAATTATATTCAATGAAAGAAATCTCATAAAGCAAAGCCCTAAAGATATCACAATGAATTGACAGTATTTGAGGAGTACAAAATAAATTGAAGACAGAGGGTTCAAAGACAATAGGGTTCATTGTTTTATGAGCAACCATCATATAGTCAAAATGAGCAGTTACAACAAGCCTTAGCAATCAAAAAGATAAATCATCAATGATGAAGATAAGAGCTAAGAAGTAGTGTTAAATCAAGAGCAAGTTCATGGTGTGCATGTTAATCTACAAGAAAAGATTCATTCACAACTTCAGCTACTGAAGAGCATAGTTAGTTATGAATAACCCAAAGCATGATAAGGATGACTGTCCTAGGCATAATGATTACCTACGGGAAGAAATACAAAAAAAACAATCATACTTATCATGAAATCTCCATCACAGAGCCAGAACATTGTCATAAGCATACGACCTAGGTCTGAGACAAAAGGGCACTTATAACATAAAAGCATATCACATTCCAAATAGTGGCTATAAAGAGACAAGTGAATAAAGTAGCATTACATCCATAAAGAGACTCTGAGCCTGATTTAAAGTCATCATGGCTATGTATATGTTGACTTGATGATGATGTTTTGATGTAAAGAATTGATTGGTGACTTGTTTTATGTTGTCATTGATGGCAAATATGTTTTTATAGTCACATAAGTCTTGTAAGCCAACCAGTAGAGAAGATAGTTTAACAGTGAACTGACAAATAGGTCTTCAACTAGTAAATAGAAACATAGTTGCATTTAAGCAACTGGTACATGCAATTGATGAAGAGTTAGATGATGCAGTTCTACAAGAGAGATGGAGATAGGTACTTGGTGCTAAATTCATGACCGCATTAATAGATTCAACAGGATGATCGAGATTTGATGTACATAGCAGGCTATCTAGAAGAACACTTAACCGGTAGTGATAAAGTCTCTAGATCGATAAACCGATAGTTTTTGTTTTATTTTTGGTTTGTTAAGTCGGTGGATGACATAAGTAAGGAGTGTAATGTAAGTTTGTCTAGATTTATTGAACCTAGGAAATTGTTCCAAGGTTATGAGCCAACTAAGTTGATGTCTATAAAAATTGTGATGAGTTATGAGATAAGTATGTGTGAGATCATTAGCGAAGGATGTGAATTTGATTGTGCGGTGATTAGTGAAGCTCTGTATTGATGTGTTGTTGAAGTTTTTGGAGGAACTAAAGTGGATCTTATCAGACACAAAAGTGTTATATGAAGATCATTGAACAGTTGTTATCCTAACAGTTGTAGTAGTCAAATCCCTTAACCAGGTAGGTCCTGACAGGCCTTAATATGTAAATCCCCTAAAAGGGTATCTCAATATTTGAGTTTAAATCCTCTTGTGAGGTTGCTCCTAATAGGGAAAAGCTCCTCATAGGGCTCATCATAGAAAATCCCTTCATCGGGTGACTCCTAATAGGGTCTGCTCCTAATAGGGCATATTTGTAAGACGTTAACCGGTCAGAGATTTCTATTCTGCATATAGTGAATCTTGTGGGTACTAACTCCCACCGTGCTTTTTCCCTTTTGGGTTTCCATGTATAAATCATTGTGTTATGGTTGGCATCTTTTATATAGTGTTTTATTATGTGATAATTTTCCTTGCATACCTATTGATTTTAAAGTTGTTAAAAGGTGTAATCAAATTCTTAAGGTTTTTGCTTGCACTGATTCAACCCCCCTCTTAGTGCCTTATAATTTTATCAATCGGTATCAGAGCTAAACATCCTTGAGGCTTAACCGCTTAGGAAGGATCCCTAAGGTAGACATGGGGGAAGGAATGAGCTATAGAGAGATGTATAATAGACTTGTAGAAATTGAGGAAGCCCTAGAAACATTGAAAGGCAAGTATAAAGCCTCACTTGTTAAGAGAAGAGAGTTAACTGAATAACTGTTGGAGGTTTCTGAGAGAATTTCTTCGGATGAAGCAAACATATATGTATTGGTTGATGAAATGGAAAAATTGAATGATGAGAAGGCTAACTTGAGGAGAGAGCTAGAATCCCTAACCATCAGAATGAGTCAAGAACTTGAAGCAAGGAGGACAATAGAAGATAAGATCAAAGAGAAAGAACATGAGATCTTTAAGTTGAATTAGGAAGTCGGTACCCTGTATGCTCATTGGCATGAGTAAAAAGAAGAAATAAAGGTAGATCTAGAGATGGCAATGTCTCTTAGAGAGACTCTTATGAAAACGAATCAAGATTTTACACAGAAACTTGCTAATGCTAATGAAAAACTTGCTAAGTTTAACAAAATTTCTACCATGCTTGATGAACAGATTCAATCACAAAGGATGAAAGGTGACACAATTGGATTAGGTTATACTACATTTGAGAAAGGTGAGTCTTTCAGTACAAAGAAAAACATGAAAGAAGGTAAATCTACACCTAAAATTCAAAATCCACTAGTAAGAAACCTTATAAACCTCTATGTTTTAATTGTCATAAGCTAGGGCAAACTGCTAATGTTTGCAAAAGAAGATCTAATTATAGACCTAATACATATCAAGGATATAAGCCTAGAACTTTTAATGGATATTGTTACACTTGCAACATGCATGGGCATAAAGTTGTTGAGTGCAGGTATGGAGCAAATAATCTGACACCTCACATGAGTCAGAGGTCTGGTAGTGGTTGGCAAAGAACCTTTAATAACTGGAGAAGTCCTAATTGGTAGAGACCCTATGCTAACTAGTCTAGCCCCTATGAGGTGGAAAACGTGATGAATATGGTTTGTACAATCTGTCATAATTATGGTCATGTAATTATGAAATGCAAAAGAAGGACTAGTAGAGGCAATGTTGGAACTTGGAGAGCATCTGGTATGGCTTGTTATCATTATCATCAACCAAAACATATTGCAAAGTTTTTCAGTGAAAAGGTGAATCAACCGGTAAATCAATTTGCTGACAGAAAAGGGAAGATGAAAATTTATGTGGAGGAGACCAAAGCTGAATTGAATAAAATATGGAAAAAGAAGGATGATGAGAAACCATCTGAAGATCCTAATTCTTCACCTGGTGTGGAGATTAATATTAGATCTATTTCAGAACTGAAGGATCATGAGGTAAGTTAAATTTGCATACTTTGATGCATTATGATATTGAGAATTGATTTTAAGATCAAACTGGTAGGTTTGATGTGTTATGAGAACCAGTAGTATGTTAAAAGTTGTTTTAGGGTTTTATCGGTAATAACATTTAATATGGTAGATAAAGGGAAAATAAAAAGGAACTTTGTGAATGTCATTTGTCACTTTTGATTCTTGTGAGCACTCAGAGAGCAAAAAGAGCAAAGAAAAGTTTGTGTTTGCAGCATCTAACCGGATTGACAGAGATTTGAGGTGATCCAAGATCTGTAATCGGCAAGAGAACATTATCGGTGTCAAAACCCTAGTTGTGAAAGAGAGAAAAGGTATTTATCCGGCAAATTCTATTTTCTATTTTTGAAGTTTGAATCTTTGAGAATGGATACCCTGCATCTAATAGATGTTACAAACATACCTTGTGTTAAATTTAAAAGGTACTCATTTAAGTCTGTTGAAACTGATCTCGTTAGAGCCCTATCTGGAGTTCCTTATGGAGTGTTACATGTAAAAGATGTTAGATCTTTTTATCATTGCAAATTGGAGGATCTTGGTATTTTTGCAATCTTTGATTGATGTGTAATAAGAATGGAGTGTTGAAGGAACAATTTAAGAAGGTTACTAAGAAAGGTTTTCACCATGCACTAAATTGCATTCATGATTTTGATGGTGAACATTTCAGATATGTTCTTAGAAGGATTTACAACCAATTTATGTGGCTTGACAGACCACATAAGATTACAAAAGAAGCTATTCATGCAGTCATCAGACTTTGTGCCACCGGTGAGGTTCCAATATTGAGATCCATTCCTAAGAATGATGTAGCTAAATTGACTGATTCAAGATGGGATGGAAGAGCAATGACAGTGAATGATATTAATGATCTGGCAGTTAAATATGCTTGAATAGTTATTGGTTACCAGATATATCATTCTAGGAGGATGAACAACATCCCTTCTGCAACCATTCATACCACATACTAGATGATAAAGGAACATGTTGATTATGATTTGTCTGAGGCATTGCGAAGTCACCTGATAAGAAATCTTGAGTCCATCAAGAAAGATAAGAGATTGAAGTTTAAATTTGGACAGTTGATCATTGGTTTATTTTTCTACTTCCAGAACTGGTTTCCCGATATCAGTGATGTTCAGTGGTCTAAGGACACACCGACACTATTACAGATGAAGATCAACATTAGAATGTTGGGTAATGGTTTTGATAATATTGCATGAGGATATTTTAAATATTTTCAGAAGAAGATGCATGCAAGAGAAAGGTTACCAGAGAGTATTGTCTAGAGATATGAGGATACAATTTGTTTCATGGTTGATACAAAGACCTGTATGATGGAGGTAGCTGATCCCAGGACAAGTTGGGTGATGCCTATGGGTTATGAAGTTGAGACAAATTTTTTTGTGGCATATGCAGATCACTTGTTAACTCAACCAGTAGATACGACTACAAAAAGATTTGGCACCTATAAGGAGAAATCTCTATAGGTGCACTTTGAATTAAATAAACTGGTAATTGATAAGAAAGTGAGAAAGGAAGTGGAGGGATTTCCTGAACAACAAGGTTTTACAAAGGAAGCCATTGCAGAAGCAAGAGAAAGACATGCAACACAACAGGCAGGTGCATCAAGTGCCCCAACCAGTACCTCCACTAGTATGAAAACAAGAAGTGAAGATGCAAAGATTAAGAAAGATAAACCTACTACAAAAAAGAAGAAGAGAATGAAGGAACAACAAAAAGAAGTTGAGACAATCAAACATGTAGTTGAAATTTTGTCAAGTTTATTACCGGAGACTGATACAGACAATTTTGCTACACCGATTGATAAGCTAGGTCAATTTGTTAATGATGCTAGTGAACATATGCAAATATTTGAGGATGCGGCATATGTTTGTATAGAAAATGAGTATAAGAAGCAAAGGATAGAGCAGTTAATGAAAGATATTGATAAAAAAAAAGTTGCTTTGACTATTAATAAGGACCACTTGATGGAAGCATTGGAGACTAGTGGTAAGATCATTTCTACTATGGCAAAAGTTTCTTTATTTTGTGATGATTTGGTAAAGAAGAAGCAGGAAGCAGAAAAAGAACTTGAAGTTCTACGTGAATCAATTAAGCCCCTGAATGATTCTATAATATACTATGGACAGTCCGTTGTAAAACTTCAACATAAGCTGAAAGCTTATGAAAATGAATAGGTAAAGAGAACAACATCCTTGCAGGAACTACAAACATAGTTGATATCGAAAGTTGAAATTTTGCAGAGAGGGTATAAAGAGTCAAAAGCTATTCTTGCAACCCCAGAGATGAGCACTATAGATGCCATGGAGGAGCTTGTTGGGTAGATCAAAACACATGTGGAGATAACCAACACTATTTTGGAGACCTGGCATAATTATCTGAAGCAGTTGAACTCTCATTTTGATGTATTTACTTTCTTTTATCATTGTTGTCTAAGGGGAAGTATTAGTTGAAAAGAGTCAGTCAAAATTTTTTTGTAATTATAATGGGCAGTAGTAGTATGAGTCTTGTAATGGTTTAATTTTTTGTAATAACATGTAATTGCTAAGGGGAAGTATGTGCCATGAATAGAGTCAATTTTTGTATTGCACGTTGATAGGGAGGCTACCTAGTTTGCCATCAATTAGATTTCTTGACGGTTTGCTTCTATCCCTTCCCAGGTTCCAAGTCTACCCCTTTAGACTTCTAAGTGCTTCCCTACTAGTATTTGCTTACCACACTCAATACAAGCTCATAAAGAAGCTTGTTCTCCATGCTCCCAGATTCTAACACTATGAGTTGCAGAGGTGTAGGACTACCCTTTCTTACTTGCAGTCTATAAAGTCATCATCCTATCCAATTTTGAAATCAGACTTCTACACCAGTCCTCCCCTGCACTTACTCCTTTACGGTCACTGAAACCTAGTTGGACTTCTTCCAAGATCGCCTAGGCTCAGTATGCAGAAATGGCGATTGCCATTTCCTAGTTTCCTCCTACTGCTACTTTAATCTTACTATACATTTTTGGCTCTTCCTGAAGAACTCCAATGATCGTGTGGATCCCACAGTGGAGGTTCAAGATAGAGCCATATTTACACCGTGAATTGAAAACAAAGAAATGAACAACAAAAAGGAAACTTTAATTACAGAATTGTAATGAAAAACTTAACAAAAACAAGACAGTACAACACTCAGCGATAGAAAACCAGAAAATAGACTTGTATGTATTTCTCTTGTGTTTCTTGTAGTATCCAACCAATCCAACGCCTTACAATTAGACTTTTATAGCTCATCCATCTGTCATGAAACATAAACAGTTACAAACTAGAGAAAACGGTTTCACAATGGGTCATCGGCGTAGCCTCAAAACCTGGCTTCTGATACCCGTTGATGACTTGCAAAGTTTGCACTTTTCCATCAGGTGATCGGGGTAACCAAAACACACCTTCACCGATGGCCAATAATCATGTCCACCACTTGCACTTTTCCATCAGGTGTCAGGATAGCAAGAAATCCCTTCATTCGATGGTCGATGCTTACCTTCGCTTCCTGGGTGTTTCCATTGGGTCATTAGAAAGACAACCAAACAGCTATCCCGATCATCCGATCTTGCTCAATCTCTCTTTTTGTGGTCCGCCATGTGGTACCCCCTGATTGGCTTTAGGATCCCTGCCCTGCCACCTTAGCATGACCTCACTAACCACCCAGAATGAAGCTCTTCTTTGTCGTTGGGTCCCACCATGGTCACCGAGTCATGGGAATAAACTTTGTGCATCTCGCCATAGCAGTATAGTGGCAATCATCTGATCAACCCAAACTTGCTCACTCGTTAACTTGCCTGAGCTTCTCTCTTGTCGGGTCCCACCTTGGTCGCCAAGTCGCAAGAGATAAAATTCATGCATCTTTCCATAGCGGTATAGCGACCACCGTTGATCCACCTTCAACCTACATGGTCATTAACTCACCTCTTTTTTTGCACGTGCTTTGTCACCAAGTCATGAGGATTATCCGGCGATCATCTTCCCATCGTGGTATAGTGATAGCCATAGGATCATCCACGATCACCGTCCGAGTATAGGTCAAGTTAATCATCGAGGAAAGTTGAAACTACTCCTTCCAATACCCGATAACAATACTTTGAGCACTGACGACTTATCAGGTCATCGGGGTAAGTGATTCACTCCAAACTCTGGCGAACTCATTGGGGTAAGACTTGTTGGTCGGGGTAGGTCTTGCCGAAAAGAGACATTTTAAAAACTGCAACTAAACAACCATACAAATGGACTAGAGCCAGTCCTTATGTATTTACATGACTACTGGAAGGTCTCACAAGCCAAAATTGGTTAAGGGCATTTCAACCCTTAGGTGCTCCTGCACCACACACTTAGACAAAAATTTTCCTAAGTGTTTCCATTAATGCCAAAGAGGGAGATTGTTGGCTTGATGATGATGTTTTGATCTAAAGAGTTAATTGGTGACTTGTTTTATTTTGTCATTGATGGAAACTATGTTTTTATAGTCACATAAGTCTTGTAAGCCAACCGGTAAAGCATAACTGGTAGAGAAGATAGTTTAATAGTGAACTGGCAAATAGGTCTTCAACCGGTAAACAAGAACATAGTTGCATTCAAGCAACTGGTACAGGCGATTGATGAAGAATTGGATAATGTGGTTCTATAGGAGAGATGGAGACAAGTATTTGGTGTTATATTCATGACCACATTAGAAGATTCAACATGATGATCAAGATTTGATGTACAGAGCAGGCTATTTGGAAGAACACTTAACCAGTAGTGATAAAGCCACTAGATCAGTAAACTGGTATAATTTTATTTTTTTTGGTTTGTTAAGTCGGTGGCCAACATAAGTAAGGCATGTAATGTAAGTTTGTCTAGATTCATTGAACCTAGGAAATTGTTCCAAGGTTATGAGCTGACTAAGTTGATGTCTATAAAAAATGTGATGAGTTATAAGATAAGTATGTGTGATATAATTAGCGAAGGATGTGAATTTGATTGAGCGGTGATTAGTGAAGCTCTATATTGATTTGTTGTTGAAGTTTTTGGAGGAATAAAAGTGGATCTTATCAGACATAGAAGTGTTATATAAAGATCATTGAACCATTGTTATCCTAACTATTGCAACAGTCAAATCCCTTAACCAAGTAAGTCTTAGCAAGCCTTAATATGTAAATCCCCTAACAGGGTAGCTCAACATCTGAGTTTAAATTCTCTTGCGAGGTTGCTCCTAATATGGCTCATCATAGAAAATCCCTTCACCGGGTGACTCCTAACAGGGTCTTCTCATAATAGGGCATATTTGTAAGTCCCTAACCAGTCAAAGATTTCTATTCTGCAGATAGTGAATCTTGTGGGTACTAACTCCCACCATGGTTTTTCCCTTTTGGGTTTCCACGTATAAATCATTGTGTTATGGTTGGCATGTTTTATATAGTATTTTCTTATGTGATTATTTTCCTTGCATGCCTATTATTTTAAAGTTGTTAAGAGGTTTAATTATATTCTTAAGTTTTTTTCTTGCACTGGTTCACCCCCCTCTCAGTGCCTTATAAGTTTATCAGTATAATCTTTCCATACCACAAAGGAAAGTGCATGATTAGAGGGCAATATTCATAAGTTTTTTTAATTAAAAAAATCAGTTAAATAGAACTATCATGATCACTATTAAATTTAAATTTTTAGACCTTTGTACCTTACAATCGAAAGATGAGGATACCTTACAGTCAAAAGATGAGGATACCATGAAATGAAGGAGGTTCTTTCAAGCACAAGATAAACCAAAAGGTCAAGGCTAAAATACTTTTCTGAAATCACAAAGGGAATAAGAGCAACTTCAGTACCAATAATAGTTCACAACTTGGGGTGTTGGTCAATCAAATAAATATTTGCAGTTAAAAAACACAATCACCAGGGCAGACCTAAACTTAGAGACAGTCTTCAAAGCCATAACAAAGATCATTGAAAGCCATGAGAAATGTCAAAGAGCAACATCAAGTATCAAAGATAGAATAGCTAGAAGGTTTTGACAGTCCTCATTTAGATCAAGGATCACATTTATGGCAATTACTAAGTTGTATCAAAGAGAGAAGAGCAACCATTCATAGTAGTAGCTAAGAGAAAGTATCAAATAGCTAAGAGATCACTTCTATTTAGATCATATGTATACAATGGTGTCTTATGCACAAAGCCATGACTAATGATAGGCTACAGTCAAAATCACAAAATTTTAGAGATAGTGACTTATATTTGGAAAGGCTTTTGCTTCTTATTCTTATACATTCACTTCACATATACAGAAAACATACATTCAATGGAGAAACTAATATTATTGTTAGAGATCAATGTTTTGACACTCAAAAATAGAGAATAGAGATGCAAAAAATCACTGAAGGTAGTTGCAGAGATTCAAGACAATAATGACAGTCCCAGGGTTTAGCATGATAATTATTGTCATGAAACAAAGGTTAGATGTATTCTTCAAAGGGAAAAAATATACTACAGCCAAGGATTTATTTCAATATTAGTTATCAGTCATATAGTACAGTGAAGAAGTTACAAAATTAGTCATAAAGATACGATACAGAGAAAGTATAGACAATATTGCATCATCAAAAGAAGTACACATAGTGACAAACCCTAGTGAACAGTGCCATAAGAATGGAGGAGCACTAAGAATTGACGAACAACAAGGAGAAACATTCACATAGAGATAAGACATAGTAAAGCTACAACTGTTCAAACATAAAGAAGTCATCCATAAAGCAACCTTAGGGGAAACCTTACCATGGTATTTTTTTTATTTCAAAACATTAATTTAGTAATATGTTTGGATCAAACCTTTCAAGATAGAACATGGTGTGCAAAAAAATATGCAGTGGAAATGTTTTAGAGCAGTGATGGAATCATATCCAGTACAAAGTTATTCATCATGAACCCCAAAAAGGTTAAAGAACAACATATCCATTCATTAATTCTTCAAGCACAACATCAATATTTGAAAGTAAAGGTTATTACCTCACTACAAGATCAATAATCAAGCACAAAGAGTCAAAAACATTCAAAAGCACTCTTAACATTACCTAGTTCTAGTACACAAAACATCTACAAGCACGGTAAGAATATAATCATCCCTTAAAGATGACAATATTATACTGTCATATGACTATTCAAGGAGGGTAGAGCACAAGCAAATCCATTCTTCTAACCACAATGATTACCTTCCCTACAATGTCCAACAAAAATATATAGTGCACAAAAAATATTGAACCTATAGTCCGAGTTCATGAAGAAAAGGTATTTAAAAAGAATTTCAGACAAAAAACCCTAATTATATGCATGTAAAAAGGCAGAATTCCTACGGATTTTTCTTCCAAAGAATAGCAACATGAGAAGAAAAGGCCATAAAATTACATACCACACATACAAAGTCCAATTGCAAACTTTCAAACTCAGTTTAGGATCGAGTAGACATAGTGTGCATGGCGGCCAAAGCAGAGTCATCTCCATCAAAGATGAACAATGAAAGAATGAACATGTTTATAGGGTTATTGCTTCTCTTTTGTATGCCCTAGTTCGAGGCAAGAGATGAGTTTTTTTTTTTTAGAAAAATAAAATCACTTAGTGTTGGTCAAGGTTATGACTTGTGAAGTCATTAAAACTATAATGTAAAAAAGAATCCTCGAAGCTAAAAAGGGGGCAATCTCAAACAAGGATTAAAAGTTTTAAACAATTCAAGAGCAGTTCTACATTAGCAAAGAGGTCCACTTTCATAGCCCTTTTTAAGGAGCTATTTTGGCACACCAACAATCATTTTTAGAGCAGCTATGCATGCTTTTATGTATGTTTTATAAGCAAATTTGACCTTGAGAAAGCTTCATGCAGATTTTGAAGATTAAAATGTAAAACGCGAGGCTAAATATAAAGTTCAACCATATTAAGCTCTCTCTTCTCAAGACTATTATATAAAGTCTCTCGTCCCTTTTTTTTCCTTAGTTATTTCTCTCCTTAGCATGATTGTAGACTGATTTTTGTCTCTTTCATTCTCAAGGATAGAATTGTAGTTCATTTTTTGAGTTTTGTAACAACAACAACTCCTTTATTTTTTAATAAAATAGCATAATTTTCCTTCTTAACACTTCTTGTATTGTGTTATGGATGAGTGATTTGATATTATTGTGATTTGTGCTTAAATCCTTTAGTTAAGTCTCATTCAAATATGATTGGTGTGAATAGTTACATGATAGGTGCAAGTTATAGATTGTGCTACCAAATTTCTATAATTTGTAGTTACAAAAACAATATGTTTTCCTTCAAGCAAGTTTTTTCTGAATTCAATCCTTTCTATGAAATATTGATGCATCACATGTTTAGTTGAGTTGTACTAGTTGAAGGATTTTGTGAGTTAAGCAGGTTGCAGGTCTCAAAAAGAATATTTGGTGTATCACCTCATAGGATAGGTTTAATTTCAATATTCCTGCTATACTTTTTTTCAATAGAGATTAGTTTGCAGGAGATTCATCATATAGGAAGCCGACCTATAATCTGGAGGTCTACTTTCACCATAGGCCTGAAAGTATTCCCATGTTTCACAATATTGTTGGGTTTCATACTTAGCTTCACGGGTGCAATCCTTCATGACAACAATAATATCGAAGCCTTGTACTCAATAAGGCTTGATCCCTAGTAGGTTTACCAAGAACAATTCAACTTCACCAATAGAGAAAGGGCTCATTGACATAGTGGAACAAAATTTAAAAATTATTTAGAAAGGTTTCTATTAAAAAATCATTCAAGAGACTTGTTTTCCCCAATTCTAGAAAATCAAATTTACAAACAATTTCAATTTTTTTGAATTAATTTTATCAAATAAAACCATGAAATTCTCATAAAATCTATTGATGAATGGTTGAATTTTTTGTAATAAAAATAAATAAAATCACAAAAATACCCTTTTGATCCTAGTGCGAACAACTACTCATTTTTTTAATTCAAAATCATTTCTTAGGTTTTTTAGAAAAATGCCATAAGAAGGGCACAAAATGAACTTTAAAAAAAATGAAAAAAAGAATTTAATCTACTAATATAATGTACAAAAATTATTCTACAATGGGATTCATATGCTACCTTAAGGATAAGGATGACATTTGTATGTCTAAATTAGTGTGAAAATCATTAAACAAAACATAAATGAGACAAGTATTGATATAGAAAGAAAATTATGATTTAGAAATGCAAACTTTGCCCTCTTTTTAATGTTCCATTTTCCTCTAATCCCAAGGATTTTGAAGATCAATAGATGTGGCTCTCAACAAGCAGCACAATCATCAAAATAACTACCTAAGACATGAGTAGCTATGTGATTTATGATAAATGCAATATTATCCTGATTTAATACTAAGATGTTATGCTAATTGTTAAGCTATTCAAATGATTAGATGTAAAATTTAAGAGAGTAACAATGCAAAATTAAGCTAAGTGCAAGATGCCTGGTTGATTGAAAGTGGGGGGTTTTTATAGGATTTCCAAGTCCAAAGATGAGGTGGCAATAATTGATGGTTAGGATCTGATCTAGAGATATCAAGAGCTAAGGATGGAGAAGTTGGAGAGAATGTTGGAGGGAGAGACACGTCATCCCTAGGGTGACAAATGTCCAAGAGTCTTCAATGAATCGCCCATGAGAGGGAAAGTGTCAAGGGGTAGAAGACATGTGGCCAAAATTCCATGTGTCTTCAAGAGAGGGTGAACACTCCAAAGGGGTTGGAAAGAGGTTAGGATGTGCAAGTTGGAAGGGATAGGGTTGGCTAACCCTTGGTTAGATTCAATGGGTTAGGTTAGAGAGTGATTAGGCTAGGTGATTAAAGTTAGGAGCCATGTGCTCATTTGAATTTAAAAATTCAAATAATTAGGGATGGATAATTAAATTTAACAAACGATTTAATTTGTTTATTTAATTATAAGAATAGGAGAAATGAATTTAATGGGGGGAATTATTTAATTGAGATTGATTAATCAAGGGGGATTATTCAAATGAACTATATAAATAAATCTAATAAGTAGAAGATTAAAAAGGAAATTAATTGAATCACCCTGTATTTAATTAATTATCTTTAGACCGATTTTGAGTGTATACATTTTGCCCCTCTTTGAAATTATGTGTAACGACGCATTGATTCAAAGAAATTTTTTGCTTGATGACATTGATATGATTTGATTTGATGCCCCAGACACTGATTGTCAGATAACAATACGAGGATGCCCCTCGGGAGATGAATCAAATAAATTTTTTGTTTTTAAGGATTTGTAGCGATTTTTTCAGATTTTTTTATTTTATTTTTTTTAATTTTAATTTTTTTTTTATTTATCTCTTAAAAAAGGGAATTTTAAATAATGTCGTGGCAAGAAAATTTGATTAAATTGATTTTTTAAAATGCATGGGAGGAAAAAAAAGATCCCACTTAATTAACTTTTTAACCCCTTTTTAAAGTTAAAAAGTGAAAATCAATTTACCATTTAGTTCATATGCATTATTTATTTTGAAATTTTTGATCTTTGAGAGAAAATGACAATTCCTCGACGAAACCACCGACTCAAGCATGTGTGGAAAGATCAACGACCTCTGGAGTACGGACCCTAAAAAGATTTGTATGTTTTTCCATTTTTTTAGCAAATTTTTCATATTTTTTGTGCAAATTTTCTTTATTTAGCATTTTTTACCAGGGCTTCAGCGTTTTTGCTTGGGATTCTAGCATTTTAGGGTAAATTAGCGCTCTTGATAATTAAGTTAGCATTTTAGGTATGTTGTTTAGTGTTCCAGAATGATTTAGCACTTTTGGTGTTAATTTTAGCATTTTGATTTCATATTTTAGCGTTTTTGGCTAAATTAGTGTTTTAGGTTAAAGATTCAGCTTTTCAAGTGTCTGTTTTAGTGCTTTAGGTAATTTTGGCATTTTGAGTACATGTTTTAGCACTAACAATCTGTAGATTAGCATTTTGGGTTGTTTTAGCTCTCCCTATCTCTTTTTTAGTGTTTTAGCTAGGCAGTCTAGTGTTTTGAGTAAAATGTGATTAAAATTTGAGTTGTAGTCCTCCCATTTGAGTGATTTTGATTAGTCTCGAATATTGTGATATCGATAGGTCAATAGGATAGATAGAAATGACCTCATGATGAATGGGAGTCACTGATAAAAGCTCAACGAGATTGATAGAATCTCACATGGGTTGATTAGGTTGATAGATTGATAATTCAAAAAATGATAGATTGATTTGATGTGATAATAGGAGAGACTAGGTGTTCTTCAGTCTTGGGAGAGATTCTCGAAGACCTATCAGTTGATCCCGCATCTGACACGGGATGATCTTGATATAATTGATATATGTGGACTATCCTCATTGATTGATATGTCCTGATATATGATCAACCGGGGTTTTTTGATCGTACTAGTGGAGAGTTGGTATAGCGAGCATAATACCTTCCACCTTTTGACTGACAAGATGACAATGACGATGAAGGACATCTATAGGATTCTAGAGATAACGTGTAATATGATTTATATGAGAAGGGTGGGACCACTGCCTTGAGGAGGATCTTTCATGATGACCATATTTGTAGCTACGACATCCTCTAGCAGGAGTTGATTGACCTGACATATGCACCACTTCCTTTAGTTCTCGTTGGTTTCATTAGAGGCTTCCTTTGTCCTAACCATAGGTCAAAGGGATTATCAGTTGGTTGTGATCGCTTGCTCAAGAAGATGATTACACAAGGTACGTGGTTCTCTTGGGGATCATGCATGTTGGCCCATGTGTACCGTGATTTATACAAAGTTGTATATCTTGGAGCTACTAGTCTCTTAGCTAGTGTGACATTACTTTAGATTTTGGCCTGGGAGCACCTGGCCATCACACATCCATTGGCAAATAGGGATCATCCTGTCGGACCCACCAAGAGACCATATGTCTATGGTTATATAGGTGTGGTTGTCTAGTGACAGCTGGGAAAACTCGAGTACTAGCAGCGAGCTCTTGATGATTTGGATACTATTATCTAGAAACCATATAGAGACTGTGAGCTGTGGGTTGAGGATTCCCTTGAAATGGCATATGTTTTTACTTCCTGGTACCTTATTAGATCTATGCCATATGTTTTCAAGTGGTTTATCATCACCCAGATTATGAGGTAGTATGATAGAGTGCAAGGACCACACAAGGTACTACTATATACGCATGACGACGATAGGATGTGGCCAACTGGGGGAGGACTAACCCACCTAATGTAGTATATGCAGGGCATCAGGCACTTGGAGGGTAGGACTGAGACTACCTAGCCTCTTTCATTGATCCAGAGACTACTGTGGATGAGTCGGTGCCATCCTTCAATGATGGGGAGGATCGGCCACCTTTCTAGGTTGTGAGACGAAGGAGGGACAAAGAGGAGGGTAAAGAAGGTGGTGGCAATGGAGGTAGTGGTGATGGTGGTGGTGGAGATGTAGACGTTGGTGATGGAGGACTTTTTGCTGACTAGGGGGAATGGGTGGTTAGGAGGAGGCAGTCTGGGATAGTTCCTCTATAGGTTACAAACACAAGGGCTATTAGTGGGTCAGGACAGGTACAGGTAGAACAACCATAGGTACCTTAGGCAGAGGCAGGACAAGCAGAGGTATCCCAACATCCCAGACACATACAGATTAGAGTGCCCTCCAACCAACAAGAGGCACATATCAGAGGGTTACAGAGCTTCATGCAATACTTATAGAGGTGGATGGCACAATTGGCTCAGGCATAAACATAGGTACAAACTTTGACCGCAGAGTGAGATGTTGCGATAGAGCGGCATGGTCAAGAACATGCATTGATACACTCTACAATAAAAAACTGCTCAGGTATTGATCGAAGACACTTTGAGGGAGCTTACCTATTAGTTTGGCCAAGCTGATTACTACATAGGTCTTTATTTCTGAGTTTTGCCACCAGAGAGACGAGCAACCTCCTATGTTCATAACACTAGGTAGGGGGATCACAACAAACAGAGAGTCAGGGCTTCACTAGCCCTAGGAGAGATCTAGGTTGTCCTTTAGGTGGTGGTGCTAGGCCTATTGATTTTGGGGACACTTCTGCTCAGCGCCGCTTCCGAGACATTGATATTGCACCCATTTATATTTTTATATACACTATTGAGGATGATTCTTGCTGTGTACTTTTGTGTTGTATCTCTGATATTGTTGTGATATCATTGCGCATTGGACAACAGTCAATTTGATTATAAATGAGATGCAGATGATATTTGATGAGATTCCTATATATGCTTTATACGCTTTTATGATGTTTTATGATATGATGGATGTAGTTACTTACATTATGGATGCATTCTACTTTTTACATGCTTTATATGGGTTGTATGGTTTATATACATTTATATACATGTCTAGATGATCTTATGTTATGCAATTTATGCATTTATGATTATGAGACACACTTTGCAATGATGTTATTTATGATGTACTTCATGCTTATGTGCATGTTATGTGATGAACTCTTATGCTATTTAACCTTATGAGGGTATGATGCTTATATATGAAGTTTTGCATTTGTATGATGCTATAATGCCATGGATAATATGCAATGAATGGTGAATATGACAACATACATACTGAAAAAATATGACATGGTTGCATGATGATTTATGCATATACACATGATTATGATATCAGTTATGATAAATTATGCAATGCATTGAATATGCCAGACATGATCTTATGTATGGATTTCCTTATGTACAATTTTATGTAATGAAATGTAATGTGCAAAGTTATGATGTGCAATACAATCTGTTATGAAATGTTGAATTATGATGTAATGTTGGCATTGTGTTTTCATTGATGTCAACCTGTATAGTATGGCAACTGGTAGGGAGATTGATGTGCAACATTGTTATTGATGCATATCGGATGTGATGTCTTTGATGTCACCTAACTTATTAGGTCACCGGTAAGGAAGAGAAGTTCATCTAGCATAATGGCCATTGGAGTCATTGGTACACAAGTTATTTTGACTTGTGTTGGAGACATAAGGACTGCAAACCGGTAAGTGGCATGTTGGTTGTGCATAGTTTCCAACCAACAAGAGAGCAGGATGATGGGTGGTTGATTGTGATGAAGAGGGGGAATCTTACCTAAATCACATCAATATCAAAGGTGAAGTATGTGCAGGCCACTGATATGCTATGTGGATGTCAAACAACATGACTCCCACCAGATAAAAATGTAGTCACCACTTGCAGAGATGACTGATAGTGAATGTGCCCAACCAGATCACATGTACATGTTTCAAGATATGCATGCTCAAACAGGGAAGCCACATTGGTGCATTGAAGGATGTAGATGACAAGGATCCACTCCCACCAGTAAGTGGAGCTTATCTCCTATTATGCATAGAATGCATCATAGTCCTCCGAGATAAGACAAAATAATAGACAGCGGGTGATTGAAGGTTCTCATAGGATGTATTAGTGAAACACTAAGTTGCCTTAGGTGCACGAGATCAGGGATGTGCATCGAATCAGCTAGGAAGACATGATGAGTTGTAGGTATAGAGAAGGAAGGATATGTTTTTCACTTTGACAAACATGTTAATAGCAGAACTAGTCTATTGATGAAGAAGGAAAGTTGGAGCAGAAGTAGACAGATGGAGATTGATTGAGGCTAATGACATGATGTCATCAAGGTGTTTACTAGTAAGTATGACCATTGGTAAAGTTCCCTTGGCAGTTGAAATAATAGGGATTTTAATCCTAGGGGTTATCTCTTTTTCTTTTATAGAAGCCTCTAATTGTATTTTCCCTTTCTTCTCCTTAACTTGTTTATAAAAAAGTTTAGCCCTGGGTTATGCGGTAGGTTTTTGAGCCAATTTCTAGCCATAGGCATGGAAAATATACATATTTTTCTTCAAATGAACTTGTTTCCCTTGATTCTATTATTTCTTGGGGTTTTCTACTTCCCCTCTTTTGTAATCCTCTAAATCAGATTTTTATACTGCTCAGGGCAAGATTCACATGTTTAATCCTTTTTACTCTAATAACTCCTCCCAACTTATGTTAGTAAATTAGATAACTAAAATTATCTTTACTATAATCATAATTAGAAAATGGTGTGATAAGCAAGTGTCCTTACCTTTTTGGACTTCTACGGCCATGCAAGTAAGAAGGTGAGCAAGGTAATGTAGTACATTAACTAGACTTCCATGGCACCAATGACTGAGAAGCTTAAAATGGTGTGCATACAAAAAAGACATTTGAACCTCATAAGAAAGTGTAGATGAGGGGATTTGATACCCTTGAAGTGATAAACCTCAAGGAGCAAACCAACCTTCACTCGACCTCACTTTACTAGCACTCTAGTGAGCCAGGGGATACAAGTTGTAAAACTCAACAAGTAGGCTAAAAAGACATTTCAATGACCTCTTCTAAGCCTATGTTCTCAATACAAATGCATAGAAATGGGAGACCAACACCATGTGCTAACTTCCTATATGAACATAGTACAAAAGTCCTACAACAATTGCAAATATAACAAAATTACTGAACCAAAGATGGTATACTAAATGAGATAACTTATAGCGTTGCAAAATGTCCCATGCCAATTTACACCTCATGTTTGTGCCCCTCCTTTAAATTCTCCTATCCTCATCCCCTATTTACATCCATTTTGTGCCCATTCTCCAATTCTTATGCCATGTACACCCATTGATGGACTTATTGGAGGGGTGTCCTTCTCCCTTGGGCTTAATTGTGGCCCCTTGTTGAGCAGGACTAGGGTGCCCATGCCCTCGTCCTAGACCAAAGCGCCCATGCCTTGGTCCCTCTTAATAGAGCACCATTTTGAAATGGAGCAAGGGCCCTCTCTCTCCAAAATAAATTTAATTTTGTGGCTCCACATGACTGTTGGAGGTCGTCCTAATCGGTAAATGACCTATATACCCCTATACAAAGACATTTGATCAATCTAATTTCATCTATATGTTATAACTATCCATCCTAAAGAACTCTTACATCCATGAAGCATTCTCAAAGATCTTCAAGGTCGCATATTCTTCATGTTAGACACAATGCACCACGAAGAGGGGAGTGAAACAATGGTTCTCAAACTTTTCCCTTTAACTATCCTTATGAATGTATGTCGATTAGCAGATCTAACTAAATGCAAACTTACAGGTTAGTAAGGAGACTAAACACAAACGCATTCACACAAAGGGACATCACATAACACCAATATGTATGAGGAAAACCCAAGATGGGAAAAACATCAGTGAGAAATGCTATTGGAGTCTACCACTCCAATCCAACCTCACAATGAAATATATTACAAAGTTTAGGGCACCAACCCAAGAGCTACAACCCTTGATTTAGGGCATCAGCCCAAGGAGCACCAACCTAAAGGAGCCACAACCCTTGCACCGAGCTACAACTCCTGCACCGAGCTACAACTTAGTGATCACAATGATAGATTCAAATACAAAATTAGTCATACTGTTACAAGTGAATCTTGTAACCATTTCATATACCTCACTCTGTCAATGAGATACCTTCTCTGCTACACCGATTCACTCTTTTGTTGCTCTCATATGTTGTTCCATTGCTTGTAAACTCTACCGATTCACCTCTACTCTTCTTCTTTCTCTACTAGTTCTCCTCCTCACTACTCTTCTCTTCAGTACCCTCTGCTATCTTCTTGTCGGTAAAAGCACCTACCAGTTATCTCCTCTGATGCAATCTAGTTGCTTTATTAGTTGCTCAAAGCATATCGGTTAACGCTTTGTTGAACCCTATCACCAGTTTAGCCTTCACCCCCTCAGTCACTGTTATCTTTAGTTATTTTCCCTTTGACTGATCTGTAATACTCAATCACTACGCAACAACTCTATCTTCTCCCATCTAGCAGCCTTCTTCAATGATTTTGGCTTCCTTATTTATAACCTGGTTTTCCCGCCAAAAGCCAATTCAAATCATAGATGGTTAGGGTTTCCTCATCAACCTCAATCAAACCAAATCCAATCAAATCTTATTCGATCTGATCGCCCAAACAGCTATTTGCACATCACTGCCATTGTTGTGCCTTCTTGATTACGCCTTCTGTGTCGACTTGAATTTCATCCTCAGAATGCTTCCTGTAATAAGTTAGTTTCACAAAATACAAATGGAAATGCTACAGGAGATCCAAACTCAACCAATGAAACTACATGAAATACATATGAAAATAAAACATTATTTTACCTTCATCATTTATGTCCCATTGTGTCCTAACCCCACTGTTCCTGGTTGCAGATGGTGTGCTCTCAGACAATGCATTGATGGCTTCCAAGATGGCATATGAAGAATGGACTGATAACTTGTATTTAACTGATGCTATGATATGCAAATTCTACATGATTATGCTAAAATGATTATGCTAAATGATATATAATAATTGCTATTGCTATTTGCTTCAAAACTAAAACTCACTGATGCATATGATTAGCTTGCAAAATGCACTTGAAGTCTCTTGAAGTCTAACTCTCTCTCAACTAAATCTCTTGATTTTATAGACTTTGAGAGGATGAGATGATGTGGCTTAGATCAACAGTCATGATCAGATCTACAGATTTGAATGGCTGTGAGCAAAGGTGAAGGTTGATAGAAGGGGGAAGGAGAAGACAAGTGTCACTCATCTCACCTTGACTAGGTTGCTAACTGAGAGAATCTAGGGATGGTTGGAGGAAATTTAGGCATGATAGGACAAGTGGACTCAAGTCCTTCCTAAGATGTAGGGGGTGTTGGAGAGAATATAGGAAATGGTTATGAAATATGTGTACGTACACAATATTCATTAAATTTTGGAAGTTGGAAATAAATGATGAATTAATATTTACAAAATATTAATTTCTTTAGCCACATGATGGATGAGTTGGCAAAGGGAAGATGAAGTGAAGATGGAGGGTGAGTTGGAAAAGGGATTAAATAATTTTGAGAATTATTTAATATTTGAGACTATAGGATAGGAGAATAACCATTAAATATTGGATATTTAATTGATTGGAGGAGATAATTAAATATTAGATATTTAATTAACTTGGTTAAAATAATAATTAAATATTAGATATTTAATTAATTAGAAGAATAGGATAGATGAATTAATTAATAGAAAGACACGAAAATGAATTAAATAAATTAATGTTTTCAAATTAACTATTTAATAGAAGAATAATTATTAAATAAATATAAAATATTTATTTAATTGCTCATAGCCAATTTTTATGTGTATACACCTTCTATCTTTGGCAATCTACTTTTTACCCTGTCAGCTGATTTCTTGGTCAATCACTGAGATTGGTCTTGTGGTTTCCTTCATCTGCCTCGATCTCCTCAATCACTCTGAGCTGGCCCTCTATTGTCCTCCATACCTTGAGCCGCAAACCTCTACAATGGCTCTGCAACACATCCCATGATTTACAGGATCAACCATTAATATCGACCAACTCTTCAACAACCTCATTGGTGCACATTCCATCTACCACTAGATGCACGTTCACCACCTTGGCTCCACATGGCATCCATGTCGACCAACTTCCATCTTGGATCTTTGTGTCAATTCAGATAGGAACACCAACCAAACACTCAACTAGTTCTTCTTTTCTATCGATTCGCTAACCCTACTGGTATCTCACACTTTACCGATTAACCTTCATGTCTGCACTTTGTTGAATTGTTGGCGGAACACCTTAACCGATCGCCAGACATGTCTATCCATAGCATGATCACTCTCATTAGGTGGGAAGACTTCTGCATCTGCCCCTTGTCCCTATTACCGGTGGACTTACATACCGATGCATACTCTTGATGACACCATGTCATCTACCTTCAACTATTTTCATCTAAGGCATCCGCAGGTCGGTTGCACTATCTATCTGCAATTTCTCAACCTTGCCTTCTTCATCATCAAATTAGACAACATCTCTGTCAGTTTGTCAAAGTGACAAACCCATCACTCTTCATTTGTTTTAGCATCTCATCATGCCTTCTATGTCGCTCCCGTGCATATCCTTGATTTCATGGACTTGAGGCATTTCTAAGATTCACCGGTAGAGTCGGTGTGTGCCTTCAAACACCTACCTTTACCTCTTCTTCCTTATCTCACAAAACTATGATGCACATTATGCATAGTAGGAGATAAGCTCCACTTATTGGTGGAGTGACACCTTGTCCTCTAGATCCTAAAATGCACTCATGTGACTTCCTTGTTTGTGCAACACATCTTCAAAGAAGCACGTGATCCATTGTGGGCACATTCATTATCAGTCAACTCTACACATGGTGACTGCATCTCTATCCAATGGGAGTCCTATTGTTCTGCAACCACACAGCATACTAGCCATCTGTTAATTCTTCTGATGTGGTGTTGATTTGATTTAGGTAACATTTTGCCTCTTCATCACAACCAACATCCAAGCATCCTTCTCATTGTCAACACATTGCTTACCGGTTGACATCCTTTCCTTACCGATGTTAGAATTTACTGGTAACCTATCTATTTAATCCATACACAAGTCAAACACTAACTTTTATACCGGTGACTCTAGTGGTCCTTCATTTGAATGACATTCTCTTCCTTACGTTACTGGTGTTCTGCAACACAAGGTGATATCAAAGATATCTCATCTTGTACTCCTCCATGACAGTGTTGCACATACATCTCTCACATCAAGTAGTCATCTCATACTATTTGACATCAATGACAACACAATGCCAACAATCTTCCCCTTTGGCATTGATGTCAACTCGTGTAGTATTTGGCATACTACATAATCTATCTCCCCATTTGTATGATCCAATGGATTCTCACTCATGTAGTATGCGGTATACTACATAATCTTTCTCCCCCTTTGACAACAATGGCAAAGGGAACTATTAGGATATCATTCCTCCTTCTATATACCGGTCAATGACAAAATTATTTCTACCTGTTTATCTTCATTGGATGCATCTCCTCCTTTGATACCACTTGTTACATCTTCTCAAGTCACAACACTTGAGATGGAGGACTCAACCATCAACTGACACCCATTGAGGATGTAAATCTGATACCATTTGTTAAAGCACTCAATTTCAGAAGGATGCGTCAATGAATACTATTCACCTATCGGTCAAACTGCATCACCTCTCGTTTGATCCCAAGTTTCTTTAGAATCAAATGTGATTGTACTATAGAGACAACCAACCAAATGACAAGTAGATACCCTTAACCATGAAATTCTCCTGGGTACTCCTACTATAATCTCCAACATTTTCATTTTGGGCAGTCAGTAACCATACAAGTTCAAGCATGTCGGCTCTGCATCATAAGCACTTGAACTCCCCCTAAGTTATACATCTCAGGTCCACAATGCCTATGAGGTCCAACACCAGGGCACCAATCATCTCCATATACCAGTTGAGTTGTGCAACTGTGATCATCTGATGATCTTTCAACTTCATTATTGATCTAATCTCATTGTATACTTGGACTTTATTGTTTTATGATGATCTATATGCAGACATGGATTCTATATGATGATGATGATTTATATGCATGTTACTCTTATTTGATGATGATGCAATAATAAATGCTTTTGTTGATTTTTTATTTTGATAATCTTGGATGCAAATGAAAATGATTACTAACTTAAATGATGCAAATGTAATGATCTATATGGAATGCAAATGAATGATTGATTTGCTTTTGATGATGATGCAAATGATCTACATGAAATGTTTTTTGTATTTTTATATGTAATGTTTATAATGATTTATGAATCTAAGTACAAATATGCAACTAAATGATCGTTAATGGAATGATAATGCAAATAATAATGATGATACACTACATGATGAATGAAATGCACTTAATTGAATGCAAACTAATGCAATTTTTGAAATGCAACTAAATGAAATGGATAATGATTCTAAAATGAATGCACCTATAATGATTAAATGCAAATTATTTTTGTTTGTCCAAGTATACTCAATCTTTATTTATGACCGTTGATCTGTTAATGAAATGATATGCTTATAATGAAACTGACAAATGAATGCTTATAATGCAGACGAATAATGAGCTAATCTAAAATGATCTAACTAAAAATTGTATTGTCATTCTTCATATGCTATCTTGTAACAGTGCTCGATTTCATCATTGAGCTTTAAAATGTTGTAAGAAAATACAAGCAACTTGACATAATGATTCAAGATGACCTGGGTATTCCTTACAAGGATTTTTATATAGCAAGTTAATACAAGCAACTTGGTATAATGGATCAAACTGACCTAAGTATTGCTTGTAGAACAGACAAGGATTATCTCCTTTCATGCATGAATTGGAACGTCCTCCTTGATCTTTTGTCGATCATATCTCGAGACAAGTTCATACTGTAGTAAGAGATAAACCACAGACAACAATCAAAGAAAATAATCATGCCCCATCATAGCTTCTCTAGTCATGGACATCCTTGAGTTTGCATAGAGTACATGATTAGCAATAAAATCAAGATATAAACACTGAATCTTGTATGTCATTCACATGTTCTTATGGTCATTAACTGATATAATCATCTTGACGAATGATCTTTGATAATGCTTTGTTACTTGTTAGTTGATTCTTTGGTTTCTGATTTGCATGATTCAGGTGTTGATGCAATGCCTTGATTTTTGTTACTTTGTTGCTCGTTATCTGTTTCAAAACCCTAGGTGTTTTTGGTTTTTTTATGTTTTTCGAATGTTTTGAATTTTCAAAGATTCAAAAGATCACCTTAGCAAAAGGAATTTGGATTTTGCCCCTAGTAGAAACAAAAATTTATTATGGATGTATGAATTGATCAAGATCCAAACCATGGAGGAATACAAATGCAGATTGATTGATTCTGATAAGGTCCAAGACAGTGACTACGACAAGTATGTCAAAGATTGATAAATGCTAGTAGGCTACATATTTTTTGCTAAATGGTTCAAAGCAATGGATGTGAAAGATGGAATGGATAAGCTAGGATATGATGGAAGCGATAGATGCGATAGGATGGAGTGGATAGGTGCGCAAAGAGATATCATAGATGGAGGAACCTACTTCTTAGATAGCATCTATTTACCAGGTTTTCACCATCTAAATTTATTGCATTTTTTCCATATTTTGATTTTTGTCTTTCCTGATTTTCACTGTTTTATGCTTTTTCTGATTTTTGAGAGATGAAACATGTCTTGCCATCAATTGATAAAGATAAGATTACCCAGAACAAAATCCAACAGTCATACTGATCTATGTCATTGTTTTTATTTGTTTGATGATTGATAAGAATGTCTGTGAGTACCCCGTGTAAGACCGATCTCACTGGTTTTGAGTGTACCTATCCCTGTATAAGACACATTGATGTTGATAGATTTCGAGTGATGAATTGATTAACAAGACATGTGATCAGTTTGATTGAAGATTTGATAAGTGCAAAAGCTAAAAATCACTTTGATGATTATATTTAATGTGTTTGATGTACATGTATGATGAAATAAGGACTTGGTTGATTGATTTGATTGATTGATTGATTGATGTTGTTGGATAGATTGATTTGATTGATTGATTTGATTGCTTGATTGATCGATTTGATTACTCGATTGATTGATTGATTGCTTGATTTGATTGATTGATTGATTGATTGGTTTGATTTCTTTGATTGATTTATTGATTGATTGATTTTACTGGCTCTAAGAAACCGATTTAGTTTCTAATGCAAGAGCTTAGTGGAGTTTTGATTGAACTTAGTGATTTATAGAAAACCATGATTGATAGGTTTTTAAAAATGATTTGATAGCTTAAGTTGCTTCAATTTGATTTGATAGATTTGACAATTGATGATTGATTTAGTTTGATTTGATGGATTTGATTGGCTCTAAGAAACCGATTTAGTTTCTAATGCAAGAGCTTAGTAGAGTTTTGATTGAACTCAGTGATTGATAGAAAACCATGATTGATAGGTTTTAAAAATGATTTGATAGCTTAAGTTGCTTCAATTTGATTTGATAGATTTGATAATTGATGATTGATTCAGTTTGATTGCAGACTTTGATAGTTTTCCTATTGTTGATTTGATGGGTGGGCTATGCGCTCATGCTTTGATTTTCAATTTTGTTCTTTTTTTTTTAGTTTTTGATTTTTTATATTTTGAGCTTTTTGGATTAGAAGAAAGATGTATTTGGTTTCCCCAATGTATAGCAAGATAAGGAATGGATGAATTGTTGAGCTGAAGATGAATGGGTGAAAGATGGAGATAGCTTATGAGGAGACATGTCAAGAGATTTTTTAAATTCATGTTTTTGTCCTTAGTTTTGATCAAGATCAAGGATGGAAAAGGGGATATGGATAGGAGAAACAAGATCATAGATAGTGATAGATGATGGAAGAAATGAATAGTTAGGATAGATGGTATAGATTAGCATGAAGCAAGATCATAGATAGCACTGGATGAACTTAGATAGAGTAATGGATACTGGAGGAAGGATAATGGGAGATGTGGTATGAAGAATAGAGTGGATGAAACTTTGATCCCAAGTATAGAACTCTCCATTTGTGTAGAGGTGATATGTAAGATTGTCACAGTATTTAGCACCACTTGAATAAATGTTCCTAAACTTTTCAAAGATAGAGACCCTACCCACACTTAGAACCTCTAATAAATTCAACCAAACATATCTAGAAACTAGGAAGTAGACTCAAAAGGGAAGAAGAATCCCAAACTAGATCAAGGTACTTAGTCTTTGATTACCCATGTGTGTGCAATTGGGTTCATTCTAGCTCATATGATCATTGTAATCTTTAGAATCCAACTTGGCTAGCTACATGAGTTACCTTGACTTCAAAAGCATCCTGGATAGAGCCTTGCTGCCAGCAACAATCCATAGATCCAATGAGGTTATCGTTGTAATATCACAAATATTGCTCCATTGCCAGCCAGGCGTCCATAGCCCCGATGGAGTTACTCGCATTTTCCCATAGCCAAGCTTTTGATATTTCTTTTTTTTTTGGATATTTCTTTTCCTGATCATGCTTTGGATCTTTTTATGTTGTCTTTTTCTTTTCTTATTTTGATTGCATTGGCTTGTAAGTAATGAAACTTACATGGGTTTGATAATTACAGTGGTGCTGAAGCAAGATTTTAGATTTTTCACTAGCCATGTCTTTGACTAAGAGATCACAATGATTTAGAGCAATTGATTAAGTGTATGAGATGTAGTAATCAAAATATGTTGGTACCAAGATATGATAAGTGGTTCTTTTCTGGATTGAGTATGTATCCCAACCAAAAGATAATGTTAAAGAGGAATAACCTCAAATTCTTAAGTGTATCATGAATAGATATCTAGGAAAAGGACTGAACATGAGATTCGAGCATGGGCAAGCATGCGACAAAATGACACAAATGCCTATTTCACAAATGATGAATTTATGCAAAGGATTGAATGAAAGGGATGGAAAGATATAAAAGAGGTGTTGGATAATAGATAGAATGTTTGAAGATTTGTGCGAGGATAGATGGAAATGTATTCAAGATGAGTGTTGGTACACAACTTGAGAAGTGATGAAGAGATAAAGGAAAATTGAATTTTGGGACATAAGAACCCAAAATAGATAAAGAAAATGATGGAAGAATACTTTTGAAAAGATGTTTAGATAGTTGTTTGAAACAAGTTCAAAGGTGTGTGCCTTTGTTGATCTTTCTTATGGATCATTTGAGGTGATGGAATAGTGGATGGAGGGAAGTAAGGACCCAAGATGGATGGAAGGGATAGAGAGTTTGAATTTGGAACGAAAGGACCTAAAATGCATTTGGAGGATGAAGAGTTTGACTTTGGAATGAAAGGACCTAAAATGGATTTGGAGGATGAAGATTTTGACTTTGGAATGAAAGGACGTAAAATGGATTTGGAGGATAAAGAGATTTTTTTATCTTGATCTTGACTTGGAGTAGGATCATTTGAGTTTCTATTTTTCTCTTGATTTTGAATTAGATTATTGAAGGAGATGGAAGGGATGTCATTCTCTTTCTTAGGAGGTGGATGTTGAATGTGACTCTGGTCTTGAGATAAAAGGGGATCATCATGGATGAAATACCAAAATTTTAGGGGATCATCATAAGATTCTTGATTGGTAGGATCTTGATCAAAAATGGGATTAGATTGGAGAGCCATGATATCTTGATCTTGATTTAGGCTAGGACTCATTTCCTTTGAATAAGCTTTTTATTTTTCAAATGACAAGGGATAATCACATGAGCGATCAAAGTTTCAGTTTAGATAGGTTGATGTTGTTGACTTGATGGATACTTCGTTTCGGATACTCAAGCTCACTAAGTCAAATAGAGGGTTTGTTCGATAGGCCCCTATGACAAAGTATGTCAAATGATATGGATAAAGTCTCTTGATATGGAAACTTGATTTGACTAAATTGAATACCTAGCTAGGTATTGTTGTCGTTGAGATAGTTGGATGATAAACTCTTGATCACTTGGTTTGATACTCCCCTTATCTTGTTGGATGAAAGTCTTTGTACTGCCCTTTTGATCAATTTTTTTTAGTAATTTGTTGCATTTTTGCTCACTCATAGATGATAATCTTTTTCAATTTTTGACCATTTGGAACATGTTACAAACATAGAAGACACAATGTTTAATAAACAAAATGCACAATCAAGTACAAATCTTATGGCAGGCTAAGACAATAGTTGTTGAATCTCACGTGGGGTTTCCCCCAAGGCTACGCTATTCAAAGAGGATATTTAGATGCTTGACCCCACTAGCTCCACCCTCGGCACTCACTTCTTCAGGGTAGCCAAGCACCAGTTTCCATGAAAACTCCCCATGGAAAACTTTATATCTCTACTAGGAACCATATGTATGTGAGCCGCTTCAGAGGTCCGACCTCCTGCGCCAACAACTAGAAGGATTTTGGCAACTAGTACAAGTGGTTTTTAGTAAAGGCTTCTGGTCCTATGGCCATACATGCAACACTTTCAGCTCTGTAAGTATAGAAGGTTCCCAGCCTATAGAGGTTACACTCCATAGGGTTTATGGGGAAACATAGTGTTGGTATGAACTTATCAACACATGTTGTTTGGGACTTTTGTCACAAACATGATTTATTTATAGTGGATTGGAAGGACTCGGTATTAGCCCGTTTCCACTTTAGGTCATTCCCCTCTCACTGGCCCCCTCAAGGCAACTTGGGAAGGCAGGCCCTCTAAAGGATTTAATTGCTTGAAAGTAAAGAAAGCGTAAAAGAGTGGGTTTGACTTTTTGATCACCCAATTAAGGGGAGAGCATATACCTACCACTTAAGACAAAGCAATCAAAGTTCTTTTTAACCTTTTTAAAGCAATTGTTGGCTAATTCCTATTTGGAGATGTTGCTCCAACAAGCATGGTGTTTATTTTAGCCCCACATAGAAAATGATTTTCTAAACTAGGAATCGAAAATACTAGTCAAGAAAATGAAAATCATTGCAAAAAAATAGCTTGCTTTGTAAGAATGGACAAGTTGATTGTTCTTTTTAACTTGCAAAAAAAATAATATTGATTGTGCTTTTTACCTTTGCAATAAAATGAAAGATTGTTATTCTTTTTAGAGCCCAAAATTTGAGGTGTGAATCCCAACTTTGCAAGAAAGTAAATGTTTGATTTGTTGTTCTTTTTACCTTGCAAATGTGATTATTTTTAGAGCCCAAAAATAAGTGAGGTACTTTTTAGAACACCAAATTGAAAAATGAAGTTCTTTTTACCCAAAAGGAAATATGAGTTCTTTTTAACCAACTTTGAAAAAGCTAGAAAAGAAATCACTAAATCCTAACTTAACTCCTCCAAATCTGCAAGAAACTGTTAGAAACATATAATAAAAAAAGAAGTTAGTGAAAATCAGAAACCTTAGGTGGGCTTCCATAAACCTAATTTCAAATCTTGGTTACAAATTTTTCACTCCTGATTCTGAAATGCCCTCAAATTTAGCTAAGTCTAAAATTTTGAGGATCTTCCAAAAACTATATTTTGCATTATAACTCCTAGAGGTCTGAAACCCCTCTCAAGCATCCTAACAATATATATGGAATATAACTTAAAGTATAAGAAAGCAATTTTCTCTTTCTTATACTTAAATGTTATATTCCATATATATTACCCTTGCACAAGCCTAATTTCAAGATTTGATTAAAAATTTTGCACTCTATTTCAAATGCGGTATCTTAGAGAACATATGCACTGAAACAATTGTCAAATGAGCTAATCTATGTTACAAAAGCACTAACCTGTGATGCAAATGCGCTAATTTTCAGACAAAAGCGCTAACCTGCATGACATATGCGTTGACTTTTGATGCAAAAGTGCTAACCTATGATACAAATGTGCAGATTTTCAGACAAAAGCGCTAACCTACATGACATATGCGCTAACCTGTGATGAAAAAGTGCTAACCTGTTATGCAAATGCGCTAACCTATCGAACAAAAGCACTGTTAGAATTCACACATGCATGAATCTGCATTACAAATGTGTCAATTTTATTTTTGTGAAATTTTTAAAGATATATGCGAGGTCTAGCCCCGCAATGGGAGCCAAAATGTGTCGACTTGAATTTCATCCTCAAAATGCTTCCTATAATAAGTTAGTTTCACAAAATACAAATGGAAATGCTATAGGAAATCCAAACTCAACCAATGAAACTACATGAAATACATATAAAAATAAAACATTATTTTACCTTCATCATTTATGTCCCATTGTGTCCTAACTCCACTATTCCTGGTTGCAGATGGTGTGCTCTCAAACAATGCACTGATGGCTTCCAAGATGGCATATGAAGAATGGAGCAATAACTTGTAGTTAACTAATGCTATGATATGCAAATGCTACATGATTATGCTAAAATGATTATGCTAAATGATATATAATAATTGCTATTGCTATTTGCTTCAAAACTAAAACTCATAGATGCATATGATTAGCTTGCAAAATGCACTTGAAGTCTCTTGAAGTCTAACTCTCTCTCAATTGAAGCTCTTCATTTTATAGACTTTGAGAGGATGAGATGATGTGGCTTAGATCAACAGTCATGATCAGATCTACAGATTTGAATGGTTGTGAGCAAAGGTGAAGGTTGAGAAAAAGGGGAAAGGAGAAGACAAGTGTCACTCCTCTCACCTTGACTGGGTTGCTGACTGAGAGAATCTACGGATGGTTGGAGGAAATTTAGGCATGATAGGACAAGTGGACTCAAGTCCTTCCTAAGATGTAGGGGGTGTTGGAGAGAATATAGGAAATGGTTATGAAATATGTGTACGTACATAATATTCATTAAATTTTGGAAGTTGGAGATAAATGATGAATTAATATTTAATAAATATTAATTTCTTTAGCCACATGATGGATGAGTTGGCAAAGGGAAGATGAAGTGGAGATGGAGGGTGAGTTGGAAAAGGGATTAAATAATTTTGATAATTATTTAATATTTGAGACTATAGGATAGGAGAATAACCATTAAATATTAGATATCTAATTGATTGGAGGAGATAATTAGATATTAGATATTTAATTAACTTGGTTAAAATAATAATTAAATATTAGATATTTAATTAATTAGAAGAATAGGGTAGATGAATTAATTAATAGAAAGACACGAAAAATGAATTAAATAAATTAATCTTTTCAAATTAACTATTTAATAGAAGAATAATTATTAAATAAATATAAAATATTTATTTAATTGCTCATAGCCAATTTTTATGTGTATACACCTTCTATCTTTGGCAATCTACTTTTTACCTTGTCAGCTGATTTCTTGGTCAATCACCGAGATTGGTCTTGCGGTTTCCTTCATCTGCCTCGATCTCCTTAATCACTCTAAGTTGGCCCTCTATTGTCCTCCAAACCTCGAGCTGCAAACCTCTACAACGGCTCTGCAACACATCCCATGATTTACAGGATCAACCATTAATATCGACCAACTCTTCAACAACCTCGTTGGTGCACATTCCATCTACCGTTGCATGCACGTTCGCCACTTTGACTCCAGGTGGCATCCATGTCGACCAGCTTCTAGCTTGGATCTTTGTGTCAATTTAGATAGGATCACTGACCAAACACTCAACCGGTTCTTCTTTTGTATTAATTCACTAACCCTGCTGGTATCTCACACTTTACTGGTTAACCTTCATGTTTGCACTTTGCTTAACTGTTGGTGGAACACCTTAACCGATCGCCAAACATGTCTATCCATAGCATGATCACTCTCATTAGGTGGGAAGACTTCTGCATCTTCCCCTTGTCCCTATTACCGGTGGACTTACATATCGGTGCACACTTTTGATGACACCATGCCATCTACCTTCAACTATTTTCATCTAAGGCATCTGAAGGTCGATTGCACTCTCTATCTGTAGTTTCTCAACCTTGCCTTCTTCATCATCAGATCAGACAACATCTCTGTCAGTTTTTCAAAGTGACAAACCCATCTCTCTTCATTTATTTCAGCATCTCATCATGCCTTCTATGTCGCTCCCATGCATATCCTTGATTTCATGGACTTGAGGCATTCCTAAGATTCATCAATAGAGTCAGTGTGTGCCTTCAAACACTTGCCTTTACCTCTTCTTCCTTATCTCACAAAACTATGATGCGCATTATGCATAATAGGAGATAAGCTCCACTTATCAGTGGAGTGACACCTTGTCATCTGCATCCTAAAATACACTCATGTGACTTCCTTGTTTGTGCAACACATCTTCAAACAATCATGTGATCCATTGTGGGCACATTCATTATCAGTCAACTCTACACATGGTGACTGCATCTCTATCTAATGGGAGTCCTATTTTTCTACAGCCACACAACATACTGGCGATCTATTCATTCTTCTCCTATGGTGTTGATGTGATTTAGGTAACATTTTGCCTCTTCATCACAACCAACATCTAAGCATCCTACTCATTGTCAATACATTTCTTACCAGTTGACATCCTTTCCTTACCAATGTTAGACTTTACTAGTAACCTATCTATTTCATCCATACACAAGTCAAACACTAACTTGTATACCGGTGACTCCAGTGGTCATTCATCTAAATGACATTCTCTTCCTTACCTTATTGGTGTTCTGCAACACAAGGTGATATCAAAGATATCTCATCCTGTACTCCTCCATGAAAGTGTTGCACATACATCTCTCATATCAAGTAGTCATCTCATACCGGTTGACATCAATGACAACAAAATGCCAACAATCTTCCCCTTTGGCATTGATGTCAACTCATGTAGTATCTAGCATACTACTTAATCTATCTCCCCATTTATATGATCCAATGGATTCTCACTCATGTAGTATGCGTTATACTACATAATCTTTCTCCCCCTTTGACAACAATGGCAAAGAGTACTGTTAGGATATCATTCCTCCTTGTATATACCGGTCAATGACAAAATTCTTTCTACCCGTTTATCTTCATTGGATGCATCTCCTCCTTTGATACCACTTGTTACATCTTCTCAAGTCACAACACCTAAGATGGGGGACTCAACCATCAACTGACACCCATTGAGGATGTAAATCTGATACCATTTGTTAAAGCACTCAATTTCAGAAGGATGCATTAGTGAATACTATTTACCTATCGGTCAAACTGCATCACCTCCCATTTGATCCCAAATTTCTTTAGAATCAAATGTGATTGTACTATAGATACAACCAACCAAATGACAATTAGATACCCTTAACCATGAAATTCTCCTGGGTACTCCTATTGTAATTTCCAACATTTGTAGTTTGGGCAGTCAGTAACCATACAAGTTCAAGCATGTCGACTCTGCATCATAAGCACTTGAACTCCCCCTGAGTTATACATCTCAGGTCTACAATGCCTATGAGGTCCTACACCAGGGCTCCAATCATCTTCATATACCAGTTGAGTTATGAAACTGTGATCATCTGATGATCTTTCAACTTCATTATTTCACCACAACATATTACATGATCCTAGATGTACACAATGCCATACAATATCATCATCAAGTCATTGATCAAACCGATTAGCCAAAAAACATGCGAGCATGCATGATCAACCATCAAGCCAACATATGTCATCCAGGTCTTCATCAACACCACTTGAGAGATAACTTCCCATTCCATGTTATTGGGGCTATTACAATGATCTCCAACCTTATTGTCTTACATAACCTATAAGTAAGTGTTAGCATTCATGTCGGTAACCTCATGCACATACCGGTTCTCTATACCGATCCACTATCACTACCGAAGCACCTTCCTGTGACTCCTGACATTTTGTGTCACCTTGTATCTGATTTTAATTGTTAATCTGCATCCATTGACACATGCAGTAGTGATCCAACTTTCATTTATAGGTGTGTAGTCAAGGCAGCCTCTACACACACTTATCATCTCATATTCATTTGTCATATCGACAGAACCTTGTTCTTCCAAGTATCCTTCTTCTCTGAGGGAGTGAAAGATCTAGCTCAATATATTACTCCCCCTGAGATCCTGCATCTCCTTTAGGTCTTAGGAGATATCACCTATACATTGAATGCACAATATCCATCCATGGTCTTCTTCCTCCACACCTGCTTGGTCTCATTCTTCTTCCCATTTTCAATCTTGGGAGCAGGTCTTACTATCTTCTGCTAGTGGGTCTTTTCTTTATCGGACATTGCATCACAACCAAAAATAGTGCTATAGTAATACACATCCATCTCAACTTCATGATTGGGGAATCTCTTGACATATTGGTTTGACTGTCTGCTTTTGGTCATGTTGTTGTGATTAACAACTGAAACCGGTGGACCTTTTCCTCCTACGAGGACATTTCTCCTTTGGTTCTAAGCAAGCTTCTGACTTCCATATGCTCTAGATCCATTTTTATGTAGAGCAAAGTTGCTATACCTACCTCCATATGACTGCAAGTTCCTCTTCCTGCATTCAAACTCTCTATGGCCAAATCCATTGTAGTTCTGACATACAACATTTACATTATTAGGAATAACAAATGGATTCTTTCTAGCATAACCTAGAGAGGGGATATGCATGTATCTACTCCTTGATACATATTTCTCATATGCATGATATCTACAAGATCCTATATTATTTCTTCTAGATCTTATTCTACAATCTTCTATCTTATGGCCATAACTATTACATGCAAAGCAATAACTAGTAAACAATGGCATATGACTTACAAATTTATTTTGCTATGCATGGGGAGATCTTACCGGTCTAGCATATCCATTTCTCCTTCTTTGAGGATGGATCCTAAGTTGTCCATTTTGTGCAGCCCTTCCTTTTGGTCTCTTCTTCTCCCACACTTGCTTTGTCCTATGGGTGGTAGCATTTCTTTGTCCTCTACTGCTAGGAGGTCTTCTTTGTTGTCTTCTCATCTTCCTGCTTCTGATAAAGATATCTTCTCCCATCTTCCCTTTACCTTTGGGATCTGCATGATTTCTCCTTCTCGTAGCAACAATCTTTATTCTTGTCTACAAGTATTCATTGGTTGTAGTTAGATCAACCTTCTTCCGAGGAGCATCTCTAACAGTGAAGGTCTAACCCTTATTTTCTCCATTTGAGGAGACAAATAGAATGTCATTATGGAGGAAATTCTTTCTTGTGGATCATTCACCGACACCACTTCCTAAACCTTCAGTATCCTTGGCATGCTTTTTCTTCTTCAACATCTTTTCCAAGGCATCACTTCTGCCATCAAACAAGATTCTTACCTTGAGCTCATCCTAACACTTCTCGAGGTCATTTTGGAGAACCTCCATTTCTCCAACCAGCTGCAGATATTCTTTATCTCTATCTTCTAGCTCAAATGCTAGATCATTACACCGACACTCCTTAGTGTCTTCTTGTTGAGTCTTCAACTGTGAGATGCATTTCTCATATTCTTCAAGGCATTTGATCAACCGGTTCTTCTCCACCACTACAACATTCTTGAATAGCTTGTATTCATTCCTTACTCTTCTAAGTTGTTCAAGTGCATTTACAAGCTCTCCTTCAAGATCAACTTCTGCTTCTTCTTCTTCTTCACCTTCACTATCAAATAGATCTTGTTGGCTAGATCAATCTACCTTATCTCCTTCTTCTTCTTCTTCTTCATTATCACTGCCAAACACATCATACCGATGAGATCTATCTACATTAACCTTTTTTGATGTGCGATTCTCAATATTTGTCTCATGGGCCATGAAGAGATGAGTCTCCTCATCACCATTGCTACTACAACACTCTGATCTGCCTATGTCATCTGTACATGTGTCTGTTGCATTGTTCTTCTCACTATCACAAGTTGATCTAGTAGTGCAGGGTTCATTTCCATAAAGCTTCTTTAGTCTATCCCATAGACTCTTTGTTTATCTACACTTATCCACCTATGAGGGAACATCACCGATGAGCCCACTGAATATAGCCTTCATGGCTTCTTCATTGCACATGCATCTTCTTTCTTCTTTAGAGATAGTGGGATGACAAAAATTCTTAGGAAGACCGTTGACAACACAAATCCATACATCAAACCCTAGAGAGGACAAGTAGACTTCCATTCTACAACTCCAAATAGAATAGTTTGAACCATAAAAAACTAGAGCAGGGATTGACACTAAATAGACCATATTTCCTTAAGCCAGAATCTACCCAAGCGAGAGAAAGTTTGATAAACAGGGTACCTAAGCTCTGATACCAATTATTAGACACAATGCACCACCGAGAGGGGGGTGAATCAGTGGTTCTCAAACTTTTCCCTTTAACTATCCTTATGAATGTATGTTGATTAGCATATCTAACTAAATGCAAACTTACATGTTAGTAAGGAGACTAAACACAAATGCATTCACACAAAGGGACATCACATAACACCAGTATGTACAAGGAAAACCCAAGATGGGAAAAACCTCAGTGAGCAATGTTGTTGGAGTCTACCACTCTGATCCAGCCTCACGATGAAATCTATTACAAAGTTTAGGGCACCAACCCAAGGAGCTACAACCCTTTATTTAGGGCACTAATCTAAGGAGCACCAACCCCTAACTGATTTATGGGCTACAACCCAAAGGAACTATAGCCCCTGCTAGTTTATGGGCACCAACCCAAAGGAGCTACAACCCTTGCATCGAGCTACAACTCCTGCACCGAGCTACAACTCAGTGATCACAATGATAGCTTCAAATACAAAATTATTCATACTGTTACAAGTGAATCTTGTAACCATTTCATATACCTCACTCTGTCGGTGAGACACCTTCTCTGCTACACCGGTTCACTCTTCTGCTACTCTCATTTATTGTTCCATTGCCTGTAAATTCTACCAATTCACCTCTACTCTTCTTCTTTCTCTACTGGTTCTCCTCCTCACTACTCTTCTCTTCAGTACCCTCTGCTATCTTCTTGTCGGTAAAAGCACCTACTGGTTATCTCCTCTGATGAAATCTAGTTGCTTTACCGGTTGCTCAAACCAAATCGGTTAACCCTTTGTTGAACCCTATCACCAATTTAACCTTCACTCCCTCAGTCATTGTTATCTTTAGTTATTTTCCCTCTAACTGATCTACAATACTCAATCACTTTGCAGTAGCTCTATCTTCTCCCATCTAGCAACCTTCTTCAATGATTTTGGCTTCCTTATTTATAACCTAGTTTTCCCGCCAAAGGCCAATTCAAATCATAGACGGTTAGGGTTTCCTCATCAACCTCAAGGCAAACCAAATCCAATCAGATCTTATCCAATCTAATCGCCCAGATAGCTATTTGCACATCACCACCATTGTCGTGCCTTCTTGATCACACCTTTTATCTTTGGCAATCTTCTTTTTATCCTGTCAACTGATTTCTTGGTCAATCACCAAGATTGGTCTTGCGGTTTCCTTCATCTACCTCAATCTCATCAATCACTTTGAGCTTTCCCTCTATTGTCCTCCAAACCTAGAGCTGCAAACCTTTGCAATGGCCCTACAACACATCCCATGATTTATGGGATCAACCATTAATATCGACCAACTCTTCAACAACCTCATTGGTGCACATTCCATCTACCGCTGCATGCACGTCTACCACCTTGACTCCACATGGCATCCATGTTGACCAACTGCCAACTTGGATATTTGTGTCGGTTCAGACAGGATCACCGACCAAACACTCAACCGGTTCTTCTTTTCTATCAGTTCAGTAACCCTGCCGGTATCTCACACTTTACCGGTTAACCTTCGTGTTTGCACTTTGTTGAACTGTCGGTGGAACACCTTAATGGGTCACTAGACATCTCTATCCATAGCATGTTCATTCTCATCAAATGGGAAGACTACTACATCTACACCTTATCCTTATTACTAGTGGACTTACATACCGGTGCACACTCTTGATGACACCATGTCATCTACCTTCAACTATTTTCATCTGAGGCATTTGCAGGTCATTTGTACTCTCTATCTGCAGTTTCTCAACCTTTCCTTCTTCATCATCAAACCAAACAACATCTCTATTGATTTGTCAAAGTTACAAACCCATCAATCTTCATTTGTTTCGGCATCTAATCATGCCTTCTCTGTCGGTCCCATGCATATCCCCAATTTCATGCACTTGAGGCATTCCTAAGATTCACTGGTAGATCTAATGTGTGCCTTCAAACACCAGCCTTTACCTCTTCTTCCTTATCTCATATAACTATGATGCACATTATGCATAATAGGAGATAAGCCCCACTTATCGGTGGAGTGACACCTTGTCATCTGCATCCTACAATGTACTCATGCGATTTCCCTGTTTGTGCAGCACATCTTCAAATAGGCACATGTAATCCGGTGTGGGCACATTCATTGTCAATCAGCTCTACACATGATGACTGCAGCTCTATCCAGTGGGAGTCATGTTGTTTTGCAACCACATAACATACCGTTGACCTGTTCATTCTTCTCCTTTAGTGTTAATGTGATTTATGTAACATTTTGCCTCTTCATCACAACCAACATCTAAGCATCCTGCTCATTGTAAACACATTGCTTACCAATTGGCATCCTTTCCTTATCGATGTTAGACTGTACCGGTAAACTGTCCATTTCATCCATACACAAGTCAAAAACTACCTTATGTACCGATGACTCCAATGGTCATTCATCTTAATGATATTCTCTTCCTTACCTTACCGGTGTTCTGCAACACAAGGTGATATCAAAGATATCTCTTCCTATACTCCTCCATGACAGTGTTGCACATACATCCTTCATACCAAGTAGTCATCCCGTACCAGTTGCAATCAATGACAACACAATGCCAACACTTCATTCAATCATTGTGGAGCAAAATTACATCATTTATATGCAAGCATATGGGTGTGATTAGGATTTTCTCATGTTCATACCATTTCATACAATATATATGATTACATTCAAAAAGCAAAGCATCATCATCAACAATTGCAGATCTAAGGTATATCTTTCAAATATTTATTTTAGTATTTGCATTATTTCATTCAAGGTTAATTCTTACATCGACATTTGACTTAGACAAACCCCTATTCCCAATAATTTCCCCTTTCTTTTCAAGTGCAAGAAATAGGTATAGAGCTATAATTTTTAGGATCAACATTATTCACAGAGACAAACAGGTTCCTTTTGGATGATGAAAAGTTTGAAGGACTAGAGCGATGGGCATTCTGATCCCAAAAATTCAGGTCAACCTTCTGGGAACAGATCCGAACATTTATATATTGCTTAGATCTAGGCTTGTGGCTCCGTTTAATGACTATAGTTCACTATTTATGCATAATCTCTTTCATATCAACACATTCCCTAATTTCAGCATCTTCAACAAATTCAAATCAATTCAACCCAAGGGAAAGAAGATCTATTAGGTTTAGGTTTAAATATATCATATTCTTATATTTCCCTAATGTAATTGGTTCCTAAGAAAAAATTGGCGGTCCTACTACATCCAGTGGTGGAAACCCTATTTTTTCACCATATTATAGAATTGATAGCAACTAAAAGGAGACAAGGAGAGATGAAAAAATATCACAATCGGTCCATGATTGAAGCCTCTATCAAAGCAACCTTCCTCTCTTGACAACGAACTTTCACACAAGCAAGAGAAAAAATGTTGGGGATGTGTTAAGAGGTTTGCCTTAGTCAGACCCCCCTTTGGCATTTCCACCGCCACAGACAACCAAGATAATAACCATAGATAAAGAAAAGGATAAAGACACAACTAGACAAACAAGATAACTAATATGCTTAATGGAAAATAATGAATATGATATTGTAAAATGCAAACAAACAAAGGGAGAGAACTCCCCTTCAACACCCAAGAAGCTATCACTCAAGGGAGTGAACTTGAGCACCAAGGACTCTCCAAACCTATGATAATGGTGGATGTTGAATACTAGAAAGTTGTGAAAGATGAAGATTCAAATGCCAAAAGCTCAATAATTCCCAAAATGATCAAGAAGACCTAAAACATATGATCAAATAAATAAGATATAGAGCCTAGAGAAGAATCTCGATGTTAGTGGTTGTAGATAGAGGTGTTATGAACTTTTCCAGTGTAGGCGTAATGCTCATTTACAACAACCTAAAGGCTAACATATTTGTGGGACACTTGTGCGACATGCAAATGTCTCCATGGTGCGCTAGAGTCCATATGTAAATTGGTCAACATGGTTGAGAAAAGGCTAGATTCAAAGCTAATGAGGCAGTCTATGCAGACATACAGACAAAGAGATTAAGGATTCCAATCAACTTAAAGTGAAGGCGCTTATGTGATGTGGAATTACACAGAGTGCAATTTACAACATTACATTTTACCCCCACTTTAGCGAGCATATCATTATTGAGAGATGCAAAGCTAAAGTATAGAGAGATGTTATTGATATTGCAAAGCAGAAGCATAATTCGCCAATCGAAGGAAGTTGCCCCTAGGGAAATAAACTTGAAATTGCATTATATTTTTCTAGGTTGTTTCATCACAAACACGTTAACTGCAGACAAAGATGTTAGATGAGAGATTTAAAATAAAGTGATCAAGCATGAAGATGACAAGATAGCGTAATAGAGATAACCCCGCTTAATGAAGGAGAACCCTTATTATGGAAGATACAAGATTAGCTCTGCTATGGGTAGCAAGTTGTGTTATACTAGATAGCCATACGATAGGGTGGCCATAGATTGATTGATAAGCAATGGATTGGCCCCCACAAAAGGCAACAAGATTAATGGATCAAGTGGTTTGGCCCCCACGAAGACAAAAAGGTAAATAGATCAAGTGGTTTGGCCCCCACCAAGGCAAACAAGATGCCAAGATAAATAGATGCAAATACAGATATGCAGATACAATAGCCTCCCCTTAAAATGGTATAAATGAAAGGCATGTCATTCTAAGGAGAAGAAATGTTGTGTCATGTCAATGTAATGAGATATTTTTGTGGAATGTCACCTTCAGTGAATGACAAATCAGACCCACAACATCAACAAAAATGCAAGAGCATAGGGGGATCCGATTATTTGGTGTCAAGACCCATAGTCGTTTGATAAAATAAATGATATAGTTGTAGATGGATGTTTCATCACAATGCCAAAGTTCTCGAATTTGAAGAAGGAGACATAAAAACAAAGATAAAATAAAAAAGTCAGGTCAACATGGAAGAAGGCCTAAATGCCCCCAATGCTTTGCATCATCCTCGAATGTCGAAAAGAAAGATACAACAAAGAGAAGAAAGAGATTAACAAATAGAAGAAGTTACACAATGGAAAATCCCCTATTTCTGAGCACCTACAGAGTCCAACTCAGTCCTATAGGAGAGAAAAACATACAAAGACACTCAACCTTCCTTTTTTGAGAACTAATAGAGTAACTTGGGTCCTTCAAGAGGGAACAAACATGTGAAGGAAGCACAAGGGAACACAAACATGCACACATTCTAAGCTACAAGATAAGAAGGGTATCGTCCTAGAGATTATCTCTTAGGTGATCATCATCCTCCCAATATAACTCATATTTGAAGGGAGGACGATCTTATAGAGGAACAACCACAAGGGCAACACCAGGCACCTCACTAGCATCTAGAGCTAGGGATGAGGCAACTTCAACATCCGCGTCCACAAGCTCATAAGAGGCGAGAATCAATGATCAGGTGTAGATCATAGACAGTGTCATGATTTCTTCCAAAGAGTCAAACAAACATGCCTTTGTAGAGGAAATGGGTGACATAGTTTGAGGAGGCGATACAGGAGTTGGACTGATGGCCTCCATGAGAGGGGCAATGACAAAATCGGGAGAAGGCAGGGCCTTGTCAACAATACAAATATAAATAGGTAAACAAATAGATATTGAAGTTGTCAAATATATAACTGAGGAACATACCTGAGCCAATTTGCGATGATGAAACTCCAAGAATGGGACCCTACTTGAACTTGTGCTTAGGTTGTGAAGGAGGTGCAGGTCTCCCATCAACCGTAGCAAGTTGGAGGACCCCAGGAAAGACCTAATGAAAAAGCAACTACAAAATAGGAGGACCAAGAAAAGTAACACTAAAGACGACCTGTGTGTGCAACATATATAAGGGATGAGACAATGGAGGTATCTCAGGCAATGAGGTGATGAGAGGTGGTTCCAAGGATGATGCAATGAAGACTTGCACCCTCTTGGGGTGACATTCAGCAAGAGTCCCAAAATAGACCAATAACAACACCAAAGATGGTATAGATGTTGGAACTACTAAAGGAATGGGAACAAATACAACAGGAATAGATTTCGAAGGTGCACCATCAACTTTCAAGGCAACATCATGTTCCTAAGCCATCTCTAGTCGATATCATTTTACGCTCACATGCATGTTGATTGCAACGAAGATGGGGACCAGGGGCTAAATCCCAAGAAGGATTAGGAGCATTGTTCTCCATAGGGGAGGCCTATGAGACTGTGTATGGCATAGGAGAAGGTCCCACTGATGAAGCAAGAGGTGTCCCTAAGATGGGCACCACATTCACGACCACGGGCGCCCTTCCTTGCTTTCCTCAAGGAACAAATGGAAGAATAGGGGGTGCCCTTAAAGGTTGTAATGTAGGGGATAATGGTGATGAATGATCATGAGGGGAGCACTTCCCCTTTTCATATCAACCAAGATGAGATATATCTACCAAGATTGGGAGCTCAACGGGAGGGTGGGCTGCAAACTTTGATGACATGGGTGCCTTTCTTTTGTCGGTACTAGGTGCAGATGCAGGACTAGAAAGTGCCACTAAAGGTTATGTATTCTTAGGTGGACAAGGAGGTCTACTCGAAGGAACATGTTTAACCTCAGCCCTTGATGAAGAAAGGGCAAAAGGCACTACCTGCTACAACACAAGAATAAACAGAGCAAAAACTGATGTAGTGGGAGGCAACGAATACCAAAGCTAAATAAATTTAGAAGCCAAATCCCTTGTTTTCTATTTATAATAAGAATTATACATTAAAACACCATGAGGAAGCATAGGCCCTACCAGAGCAGGCCAAAAATGATCCAATGAAAAATCCTCGTGAGCCACTAGTAGTTGACACTGAGTACCCTAGACGACATGCATCGAACTCTCATGAGTTAAATTGAAGCACCTATAAATAATTGAAGGTACTGCATCCATAATTATCAACCAAGTAATACCTAGTTTAACACGAAAGAGGTTTGATTAAAAAATGATGATGCAAATAAAGTTTAAATGGCCTTGAGTCCCACGAAATTTGTCAAGGCAATACTACCCAAAGGAGAAAGAGACAACACATTATGGCTTCTCAAAGTAGCATGACACCTATTGTATCTCGACCTATCCCATTCAAATACAAATAAGGTTTCCTCTGTGATGACAAAGGATAAACCATTACATCCATAATAGTTTGACCATTGAGCTTTGCAGGGATGTACAAAGGAGTGAGCTCTCCATAATATGGCGCATTCGGAAGGGTGAATGATATGTCAGAGTTTTCCATCTTCTGGCTAGGAGGCAAGATTGGAGTGACGGTAATCATATTAACATAAGGGACCTCAACTAATATGGGATCCATAGATCATGTACAGATGAAGTTAGATGAATGTGGTGGAAAAGGATCTGTGTAAATTTGCAACTCACTGTTTGTTTATCAATAGATTTATTAGACTTGTGTTTTATTTCATCTACCTTGATAGCTCCATTGTCAATGCGGTCTTGGACTATATGTCTAAGATGATAACAATGTTCAATATCGTGTCTAAACACATGGTGATATTGACAAAATTTTGAACCATCATACCAATGAGGGTATGGCTTGTTGTCAAATAGGGGTTTGATCTCCATAAGGGTTATAAGGTTATCCTTTAATAACTTTTGTATTGTGCTCAGATAAGAGTCATTCAATTTGTTGAAGACCCTATTATGTTGTGGCTCTTGTGCAACAACTATTTGTGGTGAAGCTACGACATTAGCCACAACTTTTTTATTTCTAGATCCTTCTATGGACATGCCCCCAAAAGCACCAATATGAGAGTTTGAAGCAAACTCTTCAAACTGATTCATCATATGTTGGTAATCGGTGAGTGCAGAACATAGAATAGTAGAGTTTTGATATCAATTAGAGACAACTTCTCCCTTAATTCCAATTGCAAATCTCCAATACACATTCTCTACAAGTCACTATCTGACAGGGCGAAGGGGACTTTGGTAGAGATAGATTGGTATCGCGTAATAAAATTAGCAACCTTCTCATTTGGATTTTGCTTACAATGAACAAGGTCTACGATGGTGACCCTACTACCAATTTTGGTTTGGAATCATTTGAGAAACAAATCCATGAGCTAATCAAATGTTTGAATAGAATGATCAGGTAACAAGTTGTACCATTCTAACGCAGTTCCCTTGAGGGAGTGTGGAAAACTTAAGCAAGACAAAATCCAAATTGTGGTAATCGCCACACCTAGTCATGACTGAGTCGATATGAACATTAGGATCACTATCTTCATTGAATCGATCAAATTTCAATACTTCAACGTCCTAGGATAGATAGTCAAATCAAGTGGGCTCTTGTGGTAATAAGAAGACAAAGAAGAGTGGCCAGAGACAGATGCAAGGTTCATGAGTTGTTGTTGTGATTGACCCATGCTTTGCAATATGTTATTCAAAATGGGATTTAAAGCCGAAGGAGGAGGAGCACCACTTGCACCACCACCTACACCAACACTAACATAAGGACCAATACCACCACCAAGTATGGTACTAGCACCTAAACCAACATTGAGAAAAGTGGTATGTGTTGTAGTGGAAGCAGGAGTGGAGCTTCTAGACATGTCAGTGTAACCCGAGGGAATGATAGAAGCATTGATGTTGGGAATAGTAGGTCTTGAGTCAACCATGTGTACTATCATCCTATGTATTTCAACACCAATTTGAGAACTAGAGGTGTCAAATTGATTACCCTCGGGAGGAAAAACTTTCTAGGATCACATGATTCTTAATTTGCAAAGATAATGCTCTCAACATCTCCAGGTCTCTTCTATTTGAAATTAACACGACTTTCAAAGTGTTTATGACATTCTAGCCTGAGCAAAAACATTTTCCTAGCTTAAGAACCCTTCAAAATCTCTCAAGTTCTCCTCTAACAAATGAATCGAGTCAAACTCAATAGTGACAATGGAGTCATGATCAATAGCAAGAGAAGAAGATGAGTGAGAGTTAATCAGAGTGTTATTTTGAGAGTTATATTATGAACTAGATGGAGAAAGACCCCCTGTCATAATGGTCATAATAGGGTGGGAATTCATGAAGTCATTTGGATTGGGAAGCGGTTCTCTAAACATCAGGCCTAGGTAAGGGGGACTATAATGATTTGGAGGAATTCTCTTCCTAATAGTCCTTCTTACAATAATGCATGTGGCAGTCTAGGCAGTAAAGTTCATAGATAAGTTCTACAATACTTTGACCACTATATGAGGGTACCATAAGAATCTTACAACATTTGGTGATAAAGAAATTTTATTGATTTTTTTATATGTTTTATTTTTATTTTTATTTTTATTTTTATTTTTATTTTTTAACTTCTAACCATACACACACAATGAGAAATGAAAACATAATTGGTTCACATTGAGTTCACCAAAGTGTAGAGGGGATTTGCTACCCTCAAAGTTGTTAGATATTGTTGGATATTGGTTAATATGTTGTCATTGATGTCAACATATGGGGAGATTGACATATGGGAAAAATCGTTGGATAGAGGAATATGTTGAATATGTTTCAGTGTTGCAGTTAGATTGATTGAGTTGGTTTAGCCTGTGTGTTGCAGATGAGCTGATGCAGATTGAAGGGTTTCTGGTATGTTGTTTGTAGATGGTTCATTCCCATTTATAGAGGTTTGCATGATGTTTTGATCGAGTTATGAGGTTCGGTATTATGGTTGGATATTCAATTGTTCATGTTATTCAATATTCTGGTTTGTGCTTCGTATTGCTCTGGAATTGTAATATCTTTAGTTGCAGATGTATGGATGTATTCTGGACATTGATGTGTGTCCTCAGTTTGATTGGTTCATTATTTGGAAATCCACAAATGAATCTTTCAGGTTGACAGTTAGTTAAGCTGGTGTTGTTGAGCTCTGGTAGAGAGATGATGATGATTATAGTGATCTGAGTTGTTGCAGTTTTTGTGGTGCAATTCACGTTGCTTGTGAATGTTTCTAGACCATGTTCTATGTGTATTGATGGTCCACATTGATTATTGTGTGCATTATTGAAGATTTTTCTTTTCTGGTGATGTTCTTTGTGTTATGCGACATTCTTGGTGATTGTAGCATCTTGCGGATGATCAAGGCGTAATTGTTGGAGGTGTTGCATGTTTGTGGTGGTTGTTTAGGTATAGACTATGTTTAGCTGACATTGTTTTGGTCTTCATGTATTTTTGTAATGTGTGAGGTTATTATTTTATAATTTGTATTGAGGGTTTGGCCAACCTATATTTCATGGGTTGATGACTTATATAAATGAATGTAATAATCATTGAGAGGAATCATGCTATGTACGAATATTGTATCAATCATTCAGTAGCAGAGAAGTTGTGCGAATTTATGTGAAGAAGTGTGTTGCAAAGAAGATTTGAAGGTGAGCTTAATGGGAAATCTACCTAGACATATGGAGATGCTATTTGCATAGTTCATGTAATCCGGATTGTTGTCTGAATGCTTTTGCAAGTCAATGAGACTTATTGTAAGGAAATGAGCCTTCCCTAAGGGTTGCAACCCTTCTAGGTTTCTTGTTTGAGCAGTGAGCTCTAGGCAGTGTGCCTGAATGCATGTGCATTCCCCATGGTAATATTTATGTTTACTCTTAGCAGGGTATTATCTCATTGTGGGTAGGTTCCCACCCTGGTTTTTCCCTTAACCGGGTTTTCCATGTCAAAAATCTTGGTGTTATGTGTGTTATTGATGTGGTGTTGTTTCATGCTTTAAACTATTAACTATCAGATCTTATTTGTGCAATAAGTTTTTGAGCAAACTGATTCACCCCCCTCTCAGTTTACTGCATTGTTGCCAACGATAAACCCCAAGTAGAAAACCGACCTTTGCTCTACCTCACTTTATTGGCACTCTGGTGAGTCGAGGGATACAAACTATAAAACTCAATAAGTAGACTACAAAGACCTCTAAACGACCTTTGCTAAACCTTTGTTCTCAAGACAAACGTGTAGAACTGGAACACCAACACAGTGCGCTAACGTCCTATATGAACAAAGTACAAAAGTTGTACAACAAATGCAAATATAATAGAACTGCTAAACGAAAGATGTTATACTAAACGAAATAACTAACACAAAATGACAACTAAAAGGAGACAAGGAGAGATGAAGAAAGCTCACAACTGGTCCATGATTGAAGCCTCCAACAAAGCAATCATCCTATCTTGATAACAAATCTGCACATAAGCAAGAGGAAAAATGTTGGGGTTGTCTTAAGAGGTTTGCCTCAGTTAGACCCCCACTTTGGTGTTTCCACCTCCATAGACAGCTAGTATAATAGCCACTCATAAAGAAAATGATAAAGATACAACTAGACAAACAAGATAACATATATGCTTAATGGAAAATAATGGATATGATATTGTGAAATACAAATGAACATGGGGAGAGAACTCCCCTTCAACACCCAAGAAGCTATCACTCGAGGGAGTGAAGTTGAGCACCAAGGACTCTCCAAAGCTACAATAATGGTGGACATCAAATGCTAGAAAACCTATGAAAGATGAAGAGAAGAATGGCAAGAGCTCAAGAATTCCCAAAATGATCAAGAAGACCTCAAACATAGGCTCAAATGAACAAGATATAGAGCCCAAGGAAGAATCCCAATGTCAATTGTTGTGGACAGAGGTGTTACAAACTCTTCTAGGTATAGGCGTAGTGCTCAAATGACCACCTGCAAACTGACATATTCATGAGACACTTGCATGATGCATGAACGTCTCTGCAACACGCTAGCATCCACAAGGAAAATGGTTAGCATGATCAAGAAAAATGATAGATTCTAAGATGACAAGGCAGTCTATGCGGACAAATGGACAAAGAGATGATGGACTCTAATAAACTTAAAGAAAAGGTGCTTATGTGGCGTGGAATTGCACAGGGTGCAATTTATGATGTTATAGATAGGTACCTGATTATCATTTCTACTACCTTAGCCCACTTTTTAGGTAGATAAACCTTTCAGGTCCCTTGCTTTGATGTATCCAAAGGTAGGTCTCAAGTCTTGTAAATTTCAGGTTGATTGGAAACTATATCATGTGTGTCTAAATAGTCTTCTTCATTTATAGAAAGACTAGTCACTTTGACAATAGCTACCATGCTTGCATCCACTCTTAAACCCTTAACGATTGCTACATTATCCAGGCAAATTCTAGCATCACTTGTGTGTCATAGTCACCTAGCTTGTGAAAATAGTTTAACCATCCTGAGTTTACTAGTTCGTCTCTTTAATGAACAACATTGTCAAGAATTGTATGAATTGAGGATTCTTTTCTGATAGGTTCTCCTCCCATTTATTTCTCCAATATAGGGAATTGCTCAACTTTCCACAAACTTCGCTCTACTTCTTGCAAAAAATTATCTCCCTTTTTGTTTGTCTCTACGTTTTTTGTATTCCTTGCCTAAATTTTTACCAGTTTCAAAAAATTGAAAATACTAAGCAAAAGAAATAAATATTTGATAAAGAAAAATTGGCAAGGCAGGTTCAAGAAATAAATATTTTAATTAATGAAAGGTGAGGAAATTATCAATACGAACGCTGAATTTAAAAAAAAAATGACTATGCAAGATAATCATTATTAGTTCCTGCCCATGGCAGAAATACTTATGCATCCACCATGTTCTTAAATAGCTATTATTTATTGTCCTTGACAAACAATCAGTGTTTGAAATTTTTCAAACTAAAATAATTTTTTGTCTTTTCAAAAATTGACATGAACAATTTTTAACAGAAATATTTTAAAACATGATTTATTTTTCATTTGATTAGTCTGCCTAAAATTTAATTTTTATAAATAAATAAATAAAATTTTCCTATAATTGTTATTACTGACATCACTTTTTATACTTCATTAAATTAAATATCAAAATCATATTTAAAGAATGAAGTACATAACTAAATATTTTAATATAAATTTGACATGCCATTAATTACTGAACTTCCAATGTGACATATTTTAATATTTTGAATGTACGTCATAAACCATGTGCATCGTTTAACGTGCATGGGCTCTAATTTTTTATGGATGTTATTGCAAATTTGGCAGATGAGTGGTAGGTCCCACGTGGAATTCTACAAAGTTAATTGCTTTCCTTAAAAATGGTATCGATTATTTATTACATTTATTTGGAGGGAACGATGTCAAGTCATCCATGGAGCATATTATTAAATTTTATAAGAAGGTTTATATTATTATTTTTTATAAGAGTTTAAAATTTTAATTTGTTGATTATGTGGCAATTTGTATTTAACGATAAGTTGGCATTTGGAGGTACAAGTTTTTTTTATATTCACTATCGTGGAATCTGGAGGTGTCCTTGCCGAAGCAAGACTAATCCCCCAGTGTGTACAACCCACTCACAAGGTAGCAACACACACAGAGTTAACACAGCCGGAGACTCGAACTCAAGACCATGGGGAGCATACCCACGCCTTAAGTTGCGATCCACGACCGGGTGAGCTAGGGCCGAAGCCCGTAAGGAGGTACAAGTTTCATTTCAAGTAAATTAATTTTATATTATAAATTATTATGAATAGGATTATTTAATAAACTATATATTGTCATTTATTTTTTATTGTTATATTAATTATACATACATTAATTTTTATTATTTTAAAATATTTTATGTTAATTATATTAGAAGTTTTAAATTTATTAGTTTTCTTATAAAAATAATAATATATAATTAAAAATATAAGTATATTATTATTTTAAAAATTGATTTATATTATAGAAAAATAAAACTTACAAAACATGTTTTAATGTTTGTATATGGTTCATTCAAACGAAAATTTTTGTGGATGTTATGATATTAAGATTTTTATTAATAATTCTATGAATCCAAATAATATTTTAAATAATATAACTTATATTATTATATCATGTGTAAATTCATTTTAAAAAATATATTATGATTATATATTGCATTTTATAGTAAAAATTATTAGATATAAATATAATATAATATATAATTATTATTAGAGTGGTGAATATATATAATCTAGTAACACTCATTTTAAACAATTAAAATTAAATCTTTTCAACTACAAGAGTATTTTAATTAAAATTTTCTAATATTCATTTTCTAATATTAAAAAGGAATTTTAATATATTAAATTAAATTTTGATAACACTAACTTCTCTTCTCTCCCTTCTTCTCCCTCTCTACCTATCTCTCTTTAGCTCTCCCCCTCTCTCTATGTGCTTCTATCCCTTTCTCTCTATCTTTTTATCATATTGTCACATATACCTCTATCTCCCCCTCTCCCTCTCCCTCTATACCTATCTATCTCTTCCACTCCCTATATACTCATCTATCTATCTCTCTTTCTCTCTATCTCTCTACCTTTATCTCTCCCTCTACCTCTTCCTCTCTGTCTATCTATCTCCTTATCTATCTCTCTCTCTTTTTATTTTTATATTTTCCTCCACCTTTCTCTATCTCTATATATTTCTCTCCCTCTCCCTCTATTTCTATTTTTATTTATTTTAAACTAATTATACTAATGACAGGAACTTAACGCTTTACGTCCTTGTTAAAATAGGATGACATGACTACCTCCCCCAAACTTAAGGTTTGCAAATTGTCCACACGTGCATGATAGATGGTATGATAAATGTAGAAAGAGAACGAAACATTGTATTGCACGATAAAATCATAATATAATACATGAAATGTATGTAATAAATGTGTTGCGATAAAAATGAAAAGATTGTTAAATTAATCGATGATGTAATGCAATGAAGACAATAGATTACTTGCGATAAGCCATGTTAAGTTATCATGGAGTTTGTAGTTTCCATGTGCAATCTCCCGAGAGTTGTGTTGCAATTTTGAGTTGATGGTGAATGAAAGTTTGAAAAGGTTGATGAGATGGTACAGATGAGATGAATTTGAATATGTCATGTGTATGAGGGGAACTGGTAGTGATTGTGTTGTCGTGGTATATCATGGCAGAATGAGAAAATTGCAACATATGGATAATCACGAACAAGACAGGTCTCGAGTTGGAAGTTGTAGGAAATAGGGCGCTTCACTAATTTTATTAAAACTTAGAACTATCAGAGAATGATGTATGATGCTTTTATTGTGGCGATGGAGTGTTCTCAAATAAATGAGAACTTTATTATTTTTTACTACAAAATTTATTCTAGATGATCATCGGGTCTTGATTGTGGAATATCATGAACAAATGATTTTGTTGAAAATCCATGCTATTGAATAAACTCCTCCTTACTATTGGTCTTGTTGTATAGTCTAAGTTTGTGACCATTGACCAAAAGTGAGAATTGCATTGGGTCAAGGGTTTATAATTTTACTATTCCATTAGGGCATACCTCTACAACTTCATAAGGACCCAACCATATAGTTTGCAATTTGCCCAAATGATTCTTATAATGAGAATCAAACAGTAATGCCCAATCACGTTGTTTAAATTTCTTTGTTTTTATGTATTTATCATGCCATTTGATTCATTGATTTTGATCTATCCATTCATGGCAATGCCTCCCTTCTGAATTCATGAAGTATGTTGAGTTGTCGAATTCTCTTTGTTTGTTTCGTTTTTAGATCTATGCCAAGATGGTCTGTTATTTTTTAATGTCTTATGCTCAAACTCAATGGGCATAGTTGCTTTTTCTCCATACACCAATTAAAATGGTGTGAATCCTATAGTAGTTTTCCATGTAGCCTTGTAAACCCATACTCCCTCTTGCAATATGGAAGCCCAATATTTTTTACGAATAAAAATTATTTTGTGAGGATTACCTCTAGCTCCCTATTTGTGACCTCTACTCGTCCATTGGCTTGTGGGTGGTATGGAGTACTTTTACAATCCCTTAGTTTGTATTCATTCATTAATGTTGCAATCAAGATTAGATGTGAATTGTGGACCTTGATCAATAACAAGCTCTCTTGGAACACCATATCTTGTGAAAATATCTTCATATTGAAACTCAACAACCTTGTTATCCTTTGCATGCTTTGTTGCTCGTACTTCGACCCATTTTGTTAGGTAATTTGTACATACCAAAATATACTCTTTATTATTTGATGGAGGATTAATATGCCCTATAAATTCCAAGCCTCATTTGTTAAATGGTGCAAATACTAATTGTGTTCATAAGGGCATTTCATCTGACTTGGTAGGCCTCCCCATTCTTTGGCATCTATCACAATGTTTGATATACTTAACTAAATCTGTTAGATTTTGCCAAGATCAAGAGCTCAATGAAATGTACAAAATAGAGACACAATATAGGACAAGAATAAACTGTATTCTCATCAATAGAAAATGATCAACAATCAACTGGATTCAACAACATACAATGAATAGAGGCTTGCTTATATAGGCAAGGCCATATGGATGTATGAGCACACAAATATGACATGTGGCTCAATAAGAAACAAGGGTAGGTAGAAAATAGGTGTGGGTAGGTAGGAGAAATAATATAATATTCCACATGAGGTGGATCACCCACCGAAGGTGGAATTATCACTCCACAATAAGTGGATATGATAGTGTAATAACAAGATCAACACCATAAAAAGTGGAATTTCTCCTACACACACTATCCCAATGTGGCACAAACACCCAAGTGTCTCATATCCAAACTACTATGAAATGCATTATCCTAAGTAAACTTAAGTAAGTGTAATAATATCCATGATGAATAATTATTTACACCAACACCCCCCCTTAAGTGCAACTTAGGGGAATGCACTTAAGTCTACAATGCAACTAAGCAATGCAAGATGGGTCCCGGCTACGAGGCCATGTTGGGTACCTATGTACAAATGAAAATGCATGCAAACCAATGCAATGAAATCTCTCACAAAGTGGGGAAAGAGAGAAAAACCCAATGGGAAAAAAACCTCCCCCAAAAGAGAGATGAAAGCTATACATAAACTCTCAAAGAAGTATGTGAGGAACAACACCCCATGTGAGGAAAAAGTCCCCCCCATATGAGAGAAGAAGAGAAGTCAAACTGTGACCCCCCCTCAATGGAGAATCTGCACCAATGGAAGAAGCTCGATGTATGAAGAAACAGCTCCACAAACGTCGAACAACATTCCTCCCCTTAGGAAGAAACAAAACCAAAGGTGTATCCATGAAGTCTCCCCAATCATGAAGGGAAGATGTATGAAGAAAACTCATGATGAAAGGAATCTCTGAAAACTGCTCAAGTGTCTCCATGTCGATGCTGAAAGATACCCCCTCCAAAGGTGGTAAACTGTGCCACACTGCTGAAAAAGGCACTCCAAGATCTAGTGGAAATGGATGTAGAACATCTCCCAAAGACTCATGTGTCTCCTCAAAGAATAAAGAGACCTCCTCCACTGTTGTACATAAGTATCCACAATCATGTCAACCTCGAAAGAATGATCATTTAGAGAATGAACAAGAGGGTCAGAGTGTGCCCTCGCAACAATCGAAGAAGGATCATCTTCATCAAAGAGAAGATGAATGTCATCAATGATGTCTCCCAATTCTGCAATGTAGGATTCCATAAATAAACCTGCAATATCTGTCAAGTAATCATCCCATGAATCTGAAGCTGGAAGACAATGAATATCCTGCTGCACTGAATCACATGAACGCAAAACTGTCGCACTATCTGCATCATCAGGTGCAATAGGTGATGTGATATCAATATGAGGAGATGAAATACAAGACTCAAGAATGGGGTCACACGTAAGAATCCCCATGTTCAAGTGTCCAAAGTTCTCCTCAAAATCTGAACCATCACAAGAAGTGTGATCATGTGTAGAATCATCAAATGTGAAATCATCATCATCAACAAAATCTGAAAAGGGGTATAACCGAGATGCATGATCAACCACCCCAGTTGCAATGATATCTCTAGTCTCCATGTCTCTAATGAAAACTGAGTCAAGTGTGAACTCCACAACTCTCTTAGTTGCGCCATGTGTGATTTGATAGATAGAAAGGAGATTGTTTGTTAAGTGGGGTACACACAACACATCATTGAAGGAGTTATCCCCAATGTCAATAGATCCTTTCCCAATCACATCCATGTATGTATGATTGCCCATCAAAATTTGTGGCATGGTGCAAGGCTCAAATGTAGAGAACATAGACTGCGAAGATGCCATATGATGAGAAGCCCTTGAATCTAGAAGCCATCTCTCTGAATTATGATTGGTAGTAGCACATAGAGCTTTTCCTTTTCTTGTTCCAAAAGAGTGAGTCTTCCCACTTGTAGAAGGCATGAATGCTTGCCCTTTTCCTTTTGAATGTGAGGAAGTGGAAGTTGATGAATCATCCTTCTTGTAGACTTTAGGCAAATCAATGGTATGCTTTTTGATGATATGTGTAAGTTCATCAATCTTCTTAGAATGGCAACGATGCTCCTCATGACCAATCTTTTTACAATAAGCACAAGTAGGTCTTTCCTTCTTTGGTGAATTATCTCTCTCGGAAGAGGATGAATCTCCTTGTTTTGGAGAAGATGGTGCTTTTTCCTTAGGCTTTGATAGCCATTTCTTCTTGTTTGAGTTGTCCTTTCCTTGATTTCCTTTGTTCCCTTGATTTGCCACTAATGCTTGAGACTTAGAAGAAGCCTTAAGTAAGCCCATGCTTATCAACTTAGTTTGTTCCATCATCAACATTTCATTGAAAGCATCAAATGTAGGCATTTTGTAGCTTGAACCCATTGTCATCCTATGGGTTTGGAGACTAGAAACAAATGTTGTATATTCTTGTGGAAGCTTTCCTATCAAGTTGAATATCAATTGAGTATCCTTCTTATCAATGCCACAATCTTTGAGTTTTGCCCTCAACTCATTTGCCTTAGTGACATAATCTTGTATAGTATCAAAGTTCTTGGGATCCAACATGGTGAGATCACTATCAATTTGATATCCCCTAATCTCATCAACTTGACCATACAAGTCTTGAAACTTTTGCCAAGCATCCCTGATTAGAGTACATTTCTCAATATGAAAAATGAGATCCTTTGATACATACTTTCTTAAGGTACCAATTGCCATGATATTTTTAGTGAGCCAATCTAAGTGACCAACTGGATTAGCCTTAGGATCAGCTGGAGCAACAATAGTTCCATCAATGTAATGAGTGAGTCCTTTTTCCATAAGTTTACTCCATGCATCAATTTTCCAAGTAGCAAAATTATGTGGAGTTAAGAGAGGAAACTTAGAAGAACCCATAGCAGCAAAAAGGAAGGAACACAAGAGCACAAAAGCACAAGAGACACCCACCCAAATTCAATCAATCAAAGTACCCCCCCAAAAGTGATGATTGTGGCACTTTATACTTAGTGCGATTACAATGAGCCACCTGCAAAACAAGGCAAAGTGAACTTATGATGCAAATTTTACAACTTCTCAAATGAGATTCAAGCAAATATACAAGTACCAAGAGAGCAAAAAATGGCTAAGATCTGAAAGTACAATTTTTACTTACAATGACATCAATCTGATAGCATCATGTTAAATTAGACAAAAAAATACACACTTTCAAAAAAAATGGCACCTAAAAAGGAGGTCGGATGACCCCAAACGAAGCCTCTGAAGTTGCAAAAATAGGGATTACTCAGGTACAGTCACCAAAAACTGCATTTTCTGAAAAATCCATGTAGAAAAATCAAAAAATTTCTTCACCACTATGGAGAGGATGAAATTCTAGCCAATTTCAAAAAAAATTGCATCCAAAAAGGAGCAAAAATGAGCAAGTTATGGCCATTTGAAGTTGAACTGCAAAATCAAAAATGCAAATGAGAGGGGGTCCAAAAATTTTCAAACCCTGCTGATGTGGTGCTGACATCAGCAAGTCACTGGGTTAAATTTGACGGTCGTATAACCATCGCAAAAACTTCACCCTTTGCTGACTGGGCGTCCGTACTGTACGGACGGGATGATGTGGCAAATGACTATATGGCTGACTGTGTGGTCCGTACTGTACAGATTTGTTGACTGTGCAAGCTGCGTGGAAGCCGTACGGATGATGCGTGGCAGGTTTGTACCTGTGGGCCAGTGGCCACCTGCCACGTGGCGGGTGTGGTCCTCCGGTCTTTATCGGTGGTCGTCGACGGAAGGATCGCCAGAGGCGGAGGGTCGGCATCAGGAGGACGAGCAGCGGGGAGGCGCCGGCATGGACGAGCAGTGGGGAGGCACCGGAGATGCCGGAAGCAAAGGACGTGGGCGTCGGAGAGGAGGTAGCGGCGGTGGCGGCCGGGAGCAGGGACGGCAGCGACGCGGGAGCGGGCGGAGCTGCTGGTCCGGCGGCAGCAGCGAGGCGGTGGCGGGCGCGGGGTTCGGAGCATGGACGACAGGGAGGACGCGGTTTGCAGCACGGACGGGATGTCTGACAGCACTGCAGAGCAGGTATGCAACCTGCAAAGTACGGGGTACCGTGGGGAGGTCTGCGGACCCCCCAAAAAATCCTCTTTTTTTTTTATTCTCTTTTCAAATTTTTTTTTCAATTTTTTTTTGATTTTTTGATTTTACAAAAAATATTTTTAGAAAAAGGAAATTTTTTTTTTTTCGAAAAAATATAAATTTTTTTCGAAATCCGTACAATACTAGCAAAATTGGAGAAAAAAATTTTCTCACCAAAATAGGCCGACTTTATAACCAAAATTCACGGAAACGGCCTTCTGGACGCAATGGCGGGGTCGGATCTGGTCTAGGACGCCTCCAAAAGATGTTGCTCCTCAGATCTGCCTCTTGACGTCGCAATAATGCCTCTTCAAGACGAATCAATGAAGCCCCAATGGCTCTGATACCATGTTAGATTTTGCCAAGATCAAGAGCTCAATGAAATGTACAAAATAGAGACACAATATAGGACAAGAATAAACTGTATTCTCATCAATAGAAAATGATCAACAATCAACTAGATTCAACAACATACAATGAATAGAGGCTTGCTTATATAGGCAAGGCCATATGGATGTATGAGCACACAAATATGACATGTGGCTCAATAAGAAACAAGGGTAGGTAGAAAATAGGTGTGGGTAGGTAGGAGAAATAATATAATATTCCACATGAGGTGGATCACCCACCAAAGGTGGAATTATCACTCTATAATAAGTGGATATGATAGTGTAATAACAAGATCAACACCATAAAAAGTGGAATTTCTCCTACACACACTATCCCAATGTGGCACAAACACCCAAGTGTCTCATATCCAAACTACTATGAAATGCATTATCCTAAGTAAACTTAAGTGTAATAATATCCATGATGAATAATTATTTACACCAACAAAATCTTTATGGATAGAAGGCCAGTAATATCATGTATTTAGCACCTTAAGGGTTGTTGTTTTGGTGACAAAATGACCCCCACAAAGGTTCATCATGACAAGCATGAATAACATCATGAATCTCATCTTCTTTGAGACGTCTCATAATGTTGTTTGGTCCACTATAAAAGAGCTATCTTACAATTCATGAATAAGAAAATTCTTTTCTACTAATTGATGCTTTCCTCTAGCAAAAAAATAAGGTCGTACCTTTCTAGAGACCAAATAGTTTGCAATGTCTACATACCAGGGGTCATGAATTTGGAGTGCAAATATGTGCTCATTAGGGAGTGAATCATTAATTAGATTGTTTGAGTATATATTTGTAAGTCTTGACAAGAAATATGCAACTACATTTTCTTTACCTGGTTTGTCGACTATGGTTATATCAAATTATTGCAGCAATGGTAACCATCTTACCAACTAGCCTATTACAACCGGCTTATTCATCAGATATCTTATTGATGTATGGACTGTATGAACAAAAAATTGATAATCTATGATGTAGTGTCTAAACTTGTTGATAGCACATAGTACTTCTAACATCTCTTTCTTTGTGACGATATAATTAAGTTCAATTGCTTGCAAATTCTTATTGGCATAATAGATTGCATACTCTATTATTCCTTTTTTTGTCCCAAGACTACACCAATTGCATGGTCTGATGCATTTGTATGGATGTGAAATGGTGGAGTCTAATTTGGTTCTCTAAGAGTAGGAGATTTTGTCGAAACATCCTTCAATTTTTGAAAGGATTGTTAACATTCTTGGGTCCAAACAAATTCAACATCTTTAGTTAAAAGGACAAATAATGGTGATGCAGTTTTGCTAAAATCATTAATAAATATTCTATAGTAGCCTGCATGGCCAACAAAAATCCTAACATCCTTTTATCTTGATGGTAGTTACAAATTTTTAATGACCTCTATTTTTATAGGGTCAATTTATTTACCTTTCTGGGAGACATGGTGGCCAAGAACCACCCCTTGCATCATCATATAACACTTCTAATTGCTAAGTGAAAGGTTGTGATCTCTACATCTTTGAGGCACCTTATTCAAATTTGTCAAAGCTTCTTCATAACTATCACCATATGTGGTGAAGTCGTCCATATATACTTCCATGCAATTATGTGTTAGGTTTGAGAATATACTAGAATGACTGCTCTTTGAAATGTTGCAGGTGTATTGCATAGTCCAAAAGGTAGGACAACAAAGGTATGAGTTACCTAAGGACAAGTGAATGTAATCTTGTCTTGATCTTATTATGCAATTCGAATTTGGTTATAACCACTAAAACCATCCAAAAATGAGAAATGTCTCTTTCTAGCTAAAGAGTTTGCAACCTAAACAATAAATGGAAGAGGAAAGTGATCCTTCTTGGTTGTTGAATTGAGTTCCATATAGACAACACAAACTCTGCATTTCTCTCCTTTCTTTGGTACTATAACAAGTGGTGAGACCCATTGGCTATGAGAAATGGATAGATGGATCCTGCATTCAACATTTTTTGCAATTCAGTCTTTACTATCTCTTTGACTATTGGAATCATCCTTCTTTGAGGTTGTCTGACCGGCTTGCGATCTTTTTTGATGGAAATCCTAAGTGTATAAAGGTTTGGGTCCAATTCTTTCATATTACTATAATGCCAAGCAAAAACTTCTTTCTTTTGCTGCAACAAAAATACCAATTATTTTTGTTGTTCTCGCAAGAGTCTACAATTGATATTTAGGTACATTCTCCTAAGTGGTAAGTAGACTCATTGAAGTTGTATTCGGGCATTTTGTAATTGAGGCTATTGTGTGTGGTAGAAACTAGTGAAGTAGTTGTGCTATAGACAAATATGTCTCAGAAGAGGTTGCAAGAAGCAATGATTATAGGGGACAAGATGTACATGGTAAACATGACAATGCTTCCTCTTTTCTATTATACTTATTTTTGATTATGTGATCAAGGACCAAGTCCTCATCCTATCCTTGCAATATAGGATCCCTTTCTATCATCATTAATGCTTGTAGGTTATCTTCTTTTGTATCTCCAAAATTGAGCTAAAGGATAGAGAACTAATTACTTTGCGACATTACCATTTGAGATGACCATCTCCCTTGATCTACATCCTATAAAAGAATATTCTATTGCAAGCCATGGTTTCCCTAGAATAATTGGATATTCTCCAAGATTAGATTTGAACTAAAATAATGATAATCAGTAGGGTATTACCAAGAGTCTAGTGGTATGACCAAATCTTCTACCATCCATTCTAGCTTAACAATGGAACTATCAACAAGTTAAATGATAGTAGGTGTACGTCTTAGATTGTGTAAGTACATATATAACTGTTTGCCCTCTCGGGTGAATAACTTAAAACATAAAGCACGTAATGCAGAAATACGCCATAGATATCAAACAAGTATAAGAGATGTTATTTCATTCATAATTGTGTGTTACAAGTTACATTTCGAAGTATATAAAGATACCGAGGGGGTGCGAGCGCCAACCATCGCACTGCAACGACCACCCCTCGGTTGCTAACTAACCAAAACAATTACACATAATTAACTAGTCTTATGTTTGTGTACAATAATGCCACTAACATCATCCCCCCAAAAAAGAAGTCATCTCTAGGCGACTAACAACAAAAATGAAGACAATGCAACCTATAATAGATACATCAGCAAAAACTAAGGAGGGGGCTAGGGAAGCATCCCTGAAGTAGAAGGTTGAGATGTTGGTGTCTAGGCCGCCCAGTGGGCACGGAGCTCATACACCTACTGAGTACGGGTAGTCACATCCCACTCTGCCACCAAGACCTTCTCCAAAGCCGTCTTCACCATATGCGTGGTTCCAGCAGCTCCTTCTCTTTGGTATCCATTGTCACTATCATATCGACCAACCAAGTCTGCAACAGGCTCCTCTCGGTAGTGGCTGCTACTAACTCCTACTGCACGAGGCTCCTCGCACTCTGCTTTGCCGACAGGCGAGTCTCTACCTCCGCCTTCTCTGTGCGGGTCATCTCTACCTGAGCCAACAATTGGGCCCTCTCTATAGACCAGGAGGCCTGCTGAGTGGCCACATCCCTCTCCAACGTGACTCTAGCAGCCTCGCGGATCTCCGACTCATGCTGGGCATGCCTTAAGGCATAGTAGGCATCCCGGTAGACTTGCTCCATCTCATGGACAACTGTCGTCACCCGACTCTCCACAACTGGCTGACGCACATGCCAAGCTTGGAGCATCTCCTTCGTCTCAGTAGTCGGCCAACCCTGAGACTCAAAGCATGTAGTAAAGGCTACGAAACAGCCCACCTGCATAAACCATAGGGCCCTCTCCAACTCCACCACAACCTACTGCAATGTGTGCGACTGGGCAGTGGCCACTACCCGCCTACCCCTCATCACCATGTCTGCTAGATAGGCCTCAATATCCTCCCCCTCCTACTCTGAAGGCTATGAAGTCTCTGGTGGAGCTAACACAACCACATCCTGCTATGAAGGTACCTCCTCCGCCACCAATGGTGTACCCTCCCCTGGCGTCTAGATGGCAGAGACGACCTCTCCTATCGCGTGCCCCACTGCTGGCACATGTGTCTTGCCAGAGGAATTGTCCAAGTTGACTACCTCTACTCTAGTCTCTCGACACAGTGAAAATACAACAGATCCCTCTGGTTGTGCCAAAGTCATCTAAAATATCTATGTGAGCCAGCTCTCCATAGCCACGATCGATGGGTCAGCACGCATCTCGATGACCGGGGGATGGCTCGCTGTCATCGGCTACTCCAACAAAGATGCTAAAACAGTCACCATAGCCTCGATCCCCACAACATCCAACTGTACTTGCGGCTCTGTATCCACTACCTCCCTCAACCCCTACTCCTCGGTGACTACTACCTGATGTGGTGACTCCTTTGTCCCTGACTCTGCCATGTCCTTCGTAAGTGTCGTTGTGGTTGGGCTCAGTGATGCTACCCATTGCTGAAGGGGGCCAAGTGTAACTGGTGTGCAGCTCTATCCGAAGGCCAGAATAAAGGTGCCGCCTACTCTAGATGATGGCAACGATGTGCCCATCAGTAGTAGGAGTGGGGTAAATAGGACCCGCTCTTCCATTGCCCTGCTGCTATCATCCTCCTCTTCCGCTTCTAATTCCTCTGTGCTATTGGAATCCCTCCCGCTATCAGGCTCCCCTAAAGCCGAGGTCGTATCTACCACCCATTTTCGCTTCGCAGAAGAGTGCCCAATGTCCAAGTGCCTCCAATACATTATTGGAGGCTCACCTGCTACCAACGGTCCATGTGGTCGTACCTCCAGCTCTACCTCTGACACTGCTTCCCACGTGGCCTCTAGGAACAATCCTATAGCGTAGTGTGGCATATAGAATGTGCGATGCTGCATCGTCAAAAACTCATACATTCACTCTGCGAGTAACGTGGCCCAATCATACACGATGCCATTCATCAACCCATTCATAAGCATAATCTGAGCGAGGGTGATGTCCAATGCCCTACCCGACCCTGTCAATCTGCTCTTGATAACATCCATAATGCACCACCAGTGGCCCTTTGCAACAAAGGTCTTATGGATTCCCTGACCCTTCGTGGCATTAGCCACGCTGTCCAACTCTGCTGTCGTCAAGTTCCTGGAGATCAATTTGATCCACCTCTCCTTCTCCTCCCGCTTCATCTTTTTAGCCTTCAATTCTATTTTCTTGCCCTGGCTGCTTGGAATGCTGAATACCCTCGTGAAGTCCCTCGCTTTGAAGGATATGGTAACATCCCTCTTGAGGTATTCAAAAGTGTTGGTGCATGTGTGCCTGTTGAAGGTATCCACCATAAACCGTAGGGCACCCTCATACTCGCAAATAGGAAATATGGGCATCCGAATAGCCCACTCCACTTGTGCCTTTTGGAGGTTTTGCTTCACCAAATCATCGTCGGGAGTGTCTTGCCACCATTTCCAGCATTCTGACCCATTCAACCCTTCAAAGGTGATGTTCTAGGGTGTTAATGTATTTTTCACACGTAGGGCAGCCCGTGGTGTTGTCTGCTTTTGCTACTGTCGGGTGCTGGTATCCATGGTGCTGCCTGCAACACGTACACCTGATGATAAAACCCTGGTATTGCTATCCCTCTAGCTGCTACTGAAGGAAGCCTATAGCTATTTTTTCCAACTTCGTTTCCCTGTTGAATCCATTACTCTTTGGTATAACTGAATTTCGGTTAAAAATCATATGGTTGTTGGACACCTTCGTAACGACCTTCTTCTGTTGTGTATGGCTATGTTGTTGTGTGGGTTGTGTGTCTCCCTTCGTGCATGGCGGCTGCGTGGTTACTTCTGACATGGGTTGCATCACTTTTTTTCCTCGCGTGCGTGGGCTACATATTTTTCCTTTGCGTGTGTTTTTGTGTTTTGCACTTTGTTTGTGTGGGGGTTTATGTGTGCAGGTGTCCACCGCATGGTGGCATCCACCATCGATGGCCCCACCGTCGATGTGACCACCACATAGTGGTTCCACCTTTAGTGGTTCCATCGCCGGTGGCCCCACTGTCGATGGTTCCACCGCCGGTGGTCCCACTGTCGATGGTTCCACCTTCGGTGGCCCCACGTCTTCTTCTTCTTCTTTTTCTCGTACGGTACGGTTGTCGTACGGATCGTACTTTTTCATTATCTTTTAATAGACTGACAAACATCCAGACTAGAGGGTCTAGGTTCCCTTTGTTCATGATAAACCTTTAATTTCAACCCATTGACAACATCTGGTATCTCCTTCCCGTCGAGTGTCCACAACTTGATCGCCCCGTTGGTATTAACCTCGTGTACCTTGAAAGGCCCCAACCATCGCACTTTAAACTTTCCTGGTTTGATTTCGTTCCTCCCATTGAATTTCAACACTAACTGTCCAGAAGTAAACTTCATTCTTCGAAGGTACTTGTCGTGCTAGACCTTCCACCTTTTTTGGGCTGCCTTTGTGGCCCATTGTGCCAACATTCTTTTTTTGTCCAACTTACTTAAGGCATACAATCTCTCCCTTAGGCTCTCCATATCCTCGAGTCTGTTCTCTACTACAATGCGAAGGCTTGGCACCATGAATTTCGCTGGCACCATGGCTTCCTGCCCGTACATGAGTTGGAACGGAGTCTGACCCGTGGTCACCTTGTAAGTCATTCTGTAGGCCCATAGTACAGAGGGTAACCTCTCCTCCCAATCTTCCTTTTCTACTCCACAGGACTTGTAAATTACCGATACCAATATTTTGTTTGTGGCCTCGGCTTGGCCGTTGGCACATGGGTAGTACGAGCTTGATAATGAGTGAAAAATCTTGAACTCTGAGGTCAATAGTCGTATGACATGGTTCACGAAGTGGCCCCCCCGGTCACTAGTCAACTGAATAGGTATACCATATTGTGTAATGATTTGTTTGTAAATAAATTTTGTCATGCTTACTGTCGAATTATCTGGGAGAGCCCTTGCCTCCACCCACTTGGTCAAGTATTCTGTCGCAACCACAATGTACCGGCACCGTTGTGTGCGGCTGGCCTTAAGAGGACCTACAAAGTTGAGTCCCCATCGTTCAAAGAGTTCCTGTGTGTGCGATGGGTTGAGGGGTATGAAGTCTCACTTTAGATGTTTGCCCGCCCGTTGCCAAGTGTCGCACCCCATGACCCACTCCCTGGCGTCGTGATGTACGGCTGGCCACCACAGTCCTGCCAGAAGCACCTTGCGGGCTGTAGTGTCTGGGCCCATATGTCCACTAGCGGGAACTTCGTGTGCCTCCCTTAATACACTTGGGACTTCTTCCATGACAAAATGCCTTAATACCTGGTCTGGTCCCATTTTGTAGAGTAAATTGTTGATGAGCGAGAAAGTCTTGTTCCTTAATATGAGCTTTCTCTGTTCCCCTGGGGCCATACCCTCCGAAAATCAGGACGTTGAGAGGTATTCTCCAATCTTCTTGTACCACGAAGGGAGTATGACTATTAGGAACAAGTGCGCATCTGAAAAATCATCATTTACTCCCTCTGGAAGTTCCCCCGACTTAATCCAGGACAGCTGGTCGACTATGACATGGCTTCACCCCAGTCTTACCATAATTAAAAATGTGAACTCCTGTAGTAGCAATAGCCAACGACTTATCCTCCCATGGATAATAGGCTTGTTTACCAAGTACATGAGTGCCTGGTGGTCTACGTAAAATGTGAATGGTGTGGCTAGGAGGTAATGACAAATTTTCTGTATGACATAGACCATACCAAGGGCTTCACGTTCTGTGGTACTGTAGTTCTTTTCCGCCTTTGAGAGCAACCTGCTGGCAAAATAAACGGGGTGGTCCAACCCGTGTCCTCCTACCTAGGCTAATGTAGCCCCGATGGCATAGTTTGAGGCATCCACGTGAACGTGGAATTCCTTATCCCAATTTGGGTATGCCAGTATGGGTGCTCCCATCAACCTTGTCTTCAGCTCTTCAAAGGCCTTGCTCTATGGCTCTATCCAAATGTATGGCTCCCCTTTCCATGTCAACTTATCCAATGGGTGGGACACCTCAGTGAATTTCTTTATGAACCTCCTGTAGTACCCCACATGACCAAGGAAAGACTTTATCCCCATGACGTCCGTAGGAGGTTCCATTTCTACTATTACCCGAATCTTGTCCGGGTCCATTTTCAATCCTTCTTTACACACAATGTGTCCCAGCAATCTTCCCTATGGTACCATGAATCTACATTTCTTCAGGTTGAGGGCCAATTGTGCCCTCCGACATCTCTCTAGACACTCCCCGAGGGTTTTTAGGTGGATGTCTTGTCCACTGTAAATAGACCAATCATCCAGGAAAGCTTTGAAGTTCCCCACCGACATCTTGTTGAAGATGTGCAAGATGATGCGCTGAAAGGTGGTAGGTGCATTGCATGGACCGAAGGGCATTCGGTTGTATGCATACACACCGTCCCCCATCACAAAGGTTGTTTTCAACTTATCTTCCTCCGCGATGGATATTTGGTTGTACCCAGAGAACCCATCCATGAAGGAATAAATTTCATGTCTAGCTACATCCTCCAAGATGTTGTCGGTGAAGGGTATGGGAAACAAGTCTTTAATAGTGACAGCATTCAGGCACCGAAAGTCTACACAGATCCGGATCTAATTGGCCTCTTTCTTGAGGGAAATCACAATGGGAGACACCCATTCGCTTGTCTGCACTTTGAAGATTATGTCCGCTTCCAACATCCTCTCAATTTCGTCGTTCACCTGTGCAACATGATTTTTGTTCATTCGGTAAGGCCGCTTCCTCACCGGCTAGGCTCCCAGTACCAATGTTATTCGGTGCACACATAACTCTGGGGGCACGCCCTTCAAGTCCTTGTATGTCCATACAAAGACATCCTTGTATTCAAGGAAATTTTTGAAGGCTATGACCTTCAGCACTGGATTTCAGTCATCTCCAACCAGGATGATCTTGGGGTCACTTGTCCCCTTGAGACTTGCTCCTTTAAATTGGCTTCCTGATATTTAATGGGCTCCCCTTCGGGAATTGGTGTGCCAACGTCTCATTCACCGAGGCCTCCCCTTCCTTGTACTCGCCATATTCTGGGGGAAATATATTTGGTTCTTCTTCGATGCTCAATACGTTGCATGAGGGTGTAAATAGTTCATAATCTCCCATTTGCAAATGGAAGAGGCCATTCAAGGAGTCCTCATTGTCCCCTAAGCATGCCTCCAGTTCTAACACCCCTTCGTCACTAGGCTCCATGCGGTGTCCGTCTCCGCCTTCCGCCAACTAGTCTCCCTTAGATTCTGAGTTGGAGGAGGATGCCAACTCCTCACTCACCATCTGCGTATGAAGATCAATCACGTACTTCCTGCCCACATTTTCCAAGGACAAAGTATTACGCTTGTAGTTATGGTTCGCTTTTGTTGCAATGAGCCACCCACGCCCGAGGATGGCATCATACCCTTTCTACTTCAGGGGAATTACTACAAAATCCAGCACGAAGGGCTACGTACCAATCATCACTTGCTAGCCCATGAGGGTACCAAGGGGTTTAATCCCATGTTGATCTGCCCCTAGTAGGTTGAATGTGGGGGGCCACAACGTAGGCTTTCCCAGTTTTTTCCATGTCGCTTCTGGGAGCACATTTACTCCCGACCCTCCATCCACAATAGTGTCTGTCAAGGTAGTCCCCAGTATGCCCATTTCTACTATCGCCGGTTGGCGTCCGCTATTGACTACCAACAACATGGGGTCCACTGTGGGGCTTAGGACCTCCCTTAACGCAAAGTTGGTTGTGGGGCTCACGACTTCCCTCATTTTCACCTGTGAAGGTACAGAGTTTAAGATAGCAGTTTTTAGCTGTGGCATGGTCTCCAGGAGGTCTTGGATTCTCATGGGTACCTCCATCTGCAATATATTTTGTAAGATTTCCTCTTCTCCCCTCGTCCGTAGTGGACTTGCGGTCTGGTGGTTGTTCTGCCTTTCTGCGACCATTTCCTTTGTGATCTCATCTCTTGCTTCCCGCACCCTCTCGGCCTCTGTGCAGGGATTTGGGTATGCACTCTTTTTGGCCTACACCCTGGTGATTGCCAATACTTTTGCCTTCATGGGTTCTATGTTTAGAAGGTTTACACCAGGCTTCAGGCAATTTGTGTCCTCATGGTCACCTGGCCCGCAACATCAGCATAGGTGCTGAGGGTCGGCTTCCTTTGTGTAATTGCGAGTGCAGTGTCCCTACTGATTGCAGGCCCTACACTGGATCATTGGTCGGCCTTTGGCGTCATACTAGATCTGTTTTCTGTTATTGTTATTATTATTTCTTTCATCGTCGCATCTGTTATCTTGGTATCCTCCAGATGATGTCGTTGTGCTTCTTTGTTGGCCCGTACCCGCTGGTGCAGATGTTGTGGCTTGCTCCGTGAACAACACCTAGTTCATTTGTGTATTCTAGGTTTTCATGTTGTATGGGCACTCCTTGGAGGAGTGTCCCATCACTTGGCAAATATCACAGAATGCCTTCTTCTGGCAAGTACCCTTTGTGTGCCCCTCCTCTTTGCACTCAGTGCACCATATGTCCCCTTCGGTCCAACCGGTGCTTCTCATTGTTTTGAATTCCCTCCTCATTCGCTCCATGTCTTTCTAGAGCGCTTGCACCCATTTTCTAGCCTCGTTGTCGCTGCTTTCCTGTGATGAGTCATCCTACTTGCACGAGCTATCCTTCTTCTTCTTTTTCTTTGATGTCTTGGTCTCGCTTTCGAGATCCATCGCTCTATTGTATGCGTCTTCGTATGATGTAGGTGGAACGATTTTCATCTTCTTTCGGAGGGAATGCTTTAGTCCCTCCACGAACCATTGCTTTTTCAACCCATCTGCTGGTTGACTCTCCATTTTTCCCAGTAGTTCCTTCAGCCGCCAACTATAAGCTCGCACTGTCTCATTCTTATTCTGCTTCATTCCATAGATCTCAGTGACTATTTCATTGTCATCTCTCAGGAGGTGGAACTCTATCCCAAACTCCTTCTTTAGGTTGGGCCATGTGCTGACTTTGGCCTTGTCCATATCTGAGTACCAGTCGATGGCCACTCCTCTCAAGGTTGCTAGGAATTGTGTTACCCATTCATCTTGATCGCTAACACCATTTGCTGACCATATGGTTTCGCACATTCGACAATGGCAAACGGGATCTTCCTTCTCGTCGTCATTGAACTTCGGTAGTTTTTATTTACCTGCCATTGATGGGGGTCGTCTCCCCTATGGTGGTTGTTGCTGTGTTTGAGACCTTGCGTCGCTCCCTCCAGTGCCCGTGGTGTGTCCTACGTGGGAGACTAGTGGTACGGTGTTCCACCTGCTTGCGTCGCACCTACAGCCATCTGGTTGCCCTCCCCCTCATTCTCACCTGCGCCCACTCCTTTCTCTCCTTGGTGATCCTCACTTCGTGGTGTAAGGGATAAGTTTCTAAATTGATCCCGAGTCTCCTCGACTAGATTTCGCCATAACCTTGTTTCTTCCAGAAACTCTTCGTGGCTCCGCACCCTACGGTGTTCTGGCGATGCGTAGAAATTTCCCTCAGCTTCTGCACCCTTCGTGACACCTTTGTGGTTCCCTTCAGGCCACCCTTCGGCAGGTTGTCCTTCGGCAAGTTGCCTCAGCCTCCGTCTTCGTTCTACTCGCTGCTCCAGAATCAAGGCCCTTTGCGTGGCCTCCCACTCATCTATTTCTGCTTTTTTATTTCTATCTTTATTCAATAGGTTGGGCATTAATTGTCGCACATTTCCATAACTCACAATACATAAATCAAAACATGTGTTTATTGATTCATTTCCTCAAATACAACTCGTGTCAACAACACTTTTATTTGGCATTAATTGCCGCACATTTCCATAACTCACAATACATAAATCAAAACATGTGTTTATTGATTCATTTCCTCAAATACAACTTGTGTCAACGACACTTTTATTTGAATATAGAAGATTCAAGGTTCAATTCCTTCCTGGCTTGGCGCCATCTCATTCCGCTTCCCGTCGGCTGTTATCTTCGTACTATTGAAGGATCTATTGGCGTCGCTCTTCCTGGGCAATCTAGGCGAGCTTGTTGTGCTAGTGATGCCTTTGCAAGCAACCGAGGAAGATGGTTCATCAATCGATTTACTGTCGGGCTCACCTCCAACGCTGTCCACTTGACACTTGGTGGGATTTCCGCCTCTCGTCAGACATAGGTCTGGATGGCCACCTGGAGTAGAATTGAAAATTCTCTTGTTGTGGTGTCTTCTCCTGTGTAAAGTTCTATTTGTGTGTCGTCGGCCTCTGGGTTTACCTCACCAACGGGTAGGCCCATCATGTCTGTGCGCCATCTGCGTCTTCCATTCTTGAGTACGTCTAGGCAAAGGTGCCAAATGTTTGCCCTCTCGGGTGAATAACTTAAAACATAAAGCAAGTAATGCAGAAATACGCCATAGATATCAAACAAGTATAAGAGATGTTATTCAATTCATAATTGTGTGTTACAAGTTACATTCTGAAGTATATAAAGATACCGAGGGGGTGCGAGCGCCAACCGTCGCACCGCAACGACCACCCCTCGGTTGCCAACTAACCAAAACAATTACACATAATTAACTAGTCTTATGTTTGTGTACAATAATGTCGCTAACAATAACATAGTTTCTTAGGTCATCACATCAATTTATGCTCCTAGGTCAATCAAAGTGTTTGAGATAAGTACATCATTGATTGTAACATTTACCATAGGGCTTCTAGATCAATGTACTTGGGAACCATTACTTTTCCTACTATAATCTCTACTAGCTGACCCACCAAATATATAGTTACAGGGTCCTTTCTTTTCCTACCTATCTTCTTAAGGCATAACACCTTATTAGTACTTTTATAAATAGGAACATCATTGCTTACTTGGAATAAGAGAATACTAAAACTAACATTCTTCAATTGATCCTAGAAATCAAATGCAAGTTCAAACTCTGGTTTTTGCATAGTAAGTTGCTCTGGAAATGGAGGCAAGTTCTCTTTACTATACTTTAGATTAGAAGCTAAAGATTGGTTTCTAAGTGAAGGATGCACATCAAGTGGGGTGCATCTAAAGACACTTTGTTATTATTGGGCGTGTTGGTGCAAGTAGAGTTTTTCAAAGTGAAGGTGTACATTATTAATGTTGGGTAGATATGTAGGAAATTATTGAGCATCATTAGCATATGCCTATTGTACCAAATAGTTGTTTGCATTTGGTGTAGGTTGTGCTAGTAACTAGATGGACTTAGCAGGTTGTGCAGGGGAATCGACAAGATTAGGGATAATGACAGGTTGAGTTGGTAATTGTTGCAAGTATCCTAGATTAGGATTAGCTCATCACTGATTACCTCTCTACTATGTCTACTACTAATTTTTTTAAGGTATCTACCGAGTTGGATTTTGATTTGGTGTTTGAAAAGATTGGCATCCCCCAAAAGGAGGAGGATTCCAAGGTGCTAGTCCAAGATTCATCCAATTTGGTGGAAGTTGAATTTGCCATTGATTAAATTTACCATAAGAAGGATTATAAAGAAATGGATCTTAAGGCATACCTGACCTTTGTTTCCATGGTTTTCATTGGGAAATGTAGAACACCTGGTCATCTTCATCTTCAAGTTCCCTATAATGTCAAGTTTGTCTTCAATATTTGAGACTTTTTTACATCTGCAATCTTTCTTCTTATACCAATAGTGTGGATAGTACTCAACCATCACAACATCCACCTCCTCTTGCTTATCCCTTGTTGGTAGCCATATGGTTGATCATATCCTACTTCATGTCTAAAAGCAAGTTATTAATTTCCATTTATGCTACTCTAGAAGCGGACTTGGACACTAGCCCTCGTATGCCTCTGATCTTCTTCACAATTGACCTTGAGTAATTTCTTTCGAGTTGGTATATATCATCCAAAGTTGCTTGAATCGCATTTCCTCCTGCCATTAAGTTCAAGACATTCAAACAATCTTCATCAATCCCACGAAGGAAGACATGCTTGATAGAGTCTCCACGTAAAGTGTTATATTTGGATTTTTACAAACAAAATTGGAAAAGTTCAAGATAATCTTCTAATGGTTCATCTCCCTTATAAGTCATGCAAAAGATATCATCTCCATGCAAATATACTCCTCTACAATAGTCCTTATATTCTTCAATAAGTTTGTCTTTATACCATCCAAGTTATCCACTACATCTCTCTCCAAGTTCATGAACCACCTCAAGGTAACATTTTGAAGAGTGGTAGGGAACAATTTCAACCTATGAGTGTCTGTGGTGTAGTCATAACTATGGCATAGGACATACAAATAAAAAAGGAAGGTTTTTGGGTCCTCAATAATAAGCCCATGGAAATTAGGAAGACCTAAAGGTGGTATACTCTTGAGAGCAATATTCCTCTCTTGTTGGAAAATGGAAGTTGGAGCTTCATCTTACTAGTTCATATTACCCATTCCACACGTAGGTGGAGAATTGTGTGGTGTGAAATGATGGGATGAATTGAAGCTTGTTATGGATGTTGAAGAAGATGGTAGTGAATGGTATTGAATTTCTACTAGAGTTATTTGTAGGGTTTGAGTATCAATACGAGGAAAGAATCTTCCATCAGAGTCACTCCTACGCATGCAAAAATTGCACCCCTTATCCCAATATAATTGTACATGATCATAAAAATTGTGGAATTTTGTTACGAAACTAAAGATCCTAATAACTAAAAAACAACTTCCATATCTATGAAAACATAAAAATTTACTAGACAACCTAGATAATATTATAATCCAACACCATCCCTGACAATGACACCAAAAATATAGAGTCTTTTAATTCCAATTGAGATTGGAATATTAATTTACAACTCAAGGATGTTCATCCATATTGAGTAACTCTTCATAGCCTAAAAGACTACATTAATTACTTCTCAAATAGGGGTTGCATAACTTGAAATGGTGCAACACTGCATATGCACTGTCATCCTATCTAGGACTATTACCCTACATTAACTACAAAAATAGTAGTAAAGGAAAGTGCTGGAAAATGATTGCTAAATATCATTATAATAGAAACAAAAATATCAAAGAAAGAATACGTGCAATGAAATCTCAACATTATACTTTAACAATTCAATGTAAACAATAAGCAAGAATCAAATCTATCACTACTTCAGCTACGTTGTATGCTCATAGTCACTACTAAGATAGCTGCAAAAAAGATAAATAGTGAATAACTATTCTAACATGATTTAGAAACTTTCTCTAATGATAAAAACCAAATTAAATCTAAACTATAGTACTTGAACAATGGTAGTATACCTCAAGTGGGGCCCTTAGGTAAGTACCAAACTCTTGGTTCACAAGATTATACTTCCAACTCAGAAATGTATCATATTTATTGATCATAATTTTCATATTGAAAGAAGACATAAATAATAGCACAAGGATAATAACTCGTTGACCTTTCTAGGTTAGAGCACTATCTTATTTATACCATCTTTCCTTTGACTAAGTCTCTAACTGATTACAACTCAATCCTATAATATAAGGAGAGATTTATTAACAATAATTAAAAGAGCATAAACTAAACAAGAGTCCTATTAGGACTGCAACTCTTAGTGACTTCACAATTACATAATTATCTATTACATTAGGTTCGACATACTTCCTAGTAGTGCATAATTAGGTTGCTGCATATGTAATAGAAAGAATCCACTTGGAAGTGTTTCCCTTATATAATAAAATACCTTTGAACTATTGCTAATCAAATCGACATTCATTTTGCAATGGGTGTAGGAATTGGGCGAGTGAGGGGTTGCAGGAATAGTTAGCTTTGGCCTAGAAAGGGTGCTACAAAATAAGTGAGTACACGCAACATCAAAAATCATCACAATAAACTATTTTGATCACATCATGCACACATTTATAAGCATATATATACTATATTAGAGTCATCATTAACACGTATAAAGGTGTTGAAATAAAGCCAGTATGCAAATGCAAACCATACTATGAGTGATGCTCGTGGAGATTAATATGAAGTTTGACCAAAGTTTGAACTATAACTAATAAAAAGGTTGATAAAAATAGACATTCTAGACCCCTATCAATGTGTTGCTAAAAGTAGCTCTAAATCGCTATGATAAATTCAATGCGAATCTAACATGTTCATTCTTTGATTAACAACATACATTCAAAATAAGTAATGAAATAACATAACTTATGTAGTTGAGAGACTTTAGAGTGTATTAGAATTTGGATTGACTATTCTATATCACAAGTCTCAGCATGAATCTGCAAGAGGGAGAATATCATTTGAGTGCCTTTCCTCCAACCACAAACCTAGTAATCCCCCATGCACCTTTCAACTAGAAGTGACCCTACCGTTCGCGAGGGTACAAACATAGGAATTGGTCAAGTTTTGCTATTGAGTCTGGTGTGGTTTCCTACATAGTTTTGGTCGACCATAAAACTATAGACACCTACTAAATATGCAAGACCATCTAACTGGATGATGCATCTAGACACAATGAACGGACTGAACATAGGCAAATCTTTGTATCACTTTGGAAAAAAAAATTATACAACAAAACTTAACATAAGTGTAGTTATTTGTTCATTCATATTTACTTAACTTGGGTACTCCAGACATCCTATAGTTTCAAACTCATTGAATCAAACAAACAAGGTCGGCATGAAACCTCTACTAATGCATGCTCAAATTCTTTGACCTTGACATATGCCTCTAGATTGATGAATAATGATGAACAACAAATACCCTAACTGGTACTGAGAGGGGGGGAGGGTGAATCAGTACAAACAAAAACTTCTCAACAACTTATCAATTTAAAACAATGATAACCAGTTGTCTTCATCACAAAACTTAACTATGGCAATACTGGTCAAATGCAGTAAGACTTCAAACATCTAAACCAATAAAACTGAATAATTCAAATATCATTCAACACTTGATAACTACTTCACCAAAATACATATGCATGTGTTGTATCAGTAATACCATAACTATTAGCTCTGCATGCATAATCACCTAAACAAAGAATACTCAATCATCACATGAAAAATGCACAACTCATGATACACAAATTTCTCACATGGAAACCCAAAAGGGAAAAACCACGGTGGGGATGAATACCCACAAGCTTGTTTTTGAACTCTTTTAAAGCTCGCTTTGCTAGGATCCTAGTCCGATTAAAGACTTTACAATAAGGTTCTGCTAGGAATCGATCTTGTTAAAGATCACTCAGTTAAGGGATGGCTATATACCCTATTAAAGGTTGAAACCTTGTTAAAGGTTACCTTGCTAGAGGATTTGAAGAACTCAATGAACTTGAGTCACCTGATTAGAGGTTTTACAATAAGCCTGTTAAAGCTACCCGGTAAAAGGATTTTCCTTCCATTAAAATGGTTAGAAGACAACAGGTAAAGCTCTGATATGATAACAACACTATATGCTAAGGTAGATCCTTTTCAGTTCCTCTACTCTGCAATCACACTCTGCAGTTTTCCACTCACGGGTTTGGCAAGTATCTCATCACTCAGATACAAAACTCAACATTTGCCAACACTTACAATATCAAAACTCATCGACCTTATAAACAACAATCAGGTCGGTAGCATAAACCCTAAACCCTAATCAATTTAGGTTTACAATTACAAGTGGTCCAATCCTGACCGTTCAAACACTTTGTATAGAATAAAACAATCTTAAACAAATCACAAGTCATTCTGCATCATCCATTCTTCACCGCACATAGAAATCAGTAACCCATCATGCTCTCTTCACATACCGCTAAGAAGAATGTTCATTCCCAAGGTAGACATTTAATGAAATCAATCTTCATATGCAAGATCCTCAAGGAAACCCTTCACGTGCACAAAACTAACGTGGCATCTCGATCTCATCCTTATTTCTTAGCTAACTCATCACAGAGTATCACCGGTTGCATCGCACAAGCTAGATTTCCAAACCGGAAACCCTAGAGCTGAGACTACAAACCAATAGTCACTCTTAGTGAAATCCTGACATTGGTTCACTACATCTCTTCATACCGGTTCTCCAACTTGAACATCAAAAGCAACTTCTTCCAATCTTCATACCGGTTCACCTATACTTATTGACATAAATGACAACATACATTATCATTGTTGGTTGAAAATTTTGTACACTTGGGGAAATATACAAAATTGTGGTTTCAACCACAACACGTGAGTAAAACTCTCCTAATTAAGGGAAGGCTCCCCCTATCTAACTACAACTTTGAAAATAAAATAGGATGGGACAACAATCTTTCTTCTTCTTTCAAGAAAGACAATATCCTTTTCTCTTCACAGAAAAGGATAGCAATTGAATATAAATAGTAGTAACCACTTTCAAATAAAATGAGAGAAAGGAAATGAAGTTTCCTAAAAGCGCAAAAACTTCTGTCACCTCCTTCGAGACGGGATGACAATATCAAGCTCAAAGACTTGATTATATTAAGTCTATCTACCCTTTTCTATACTAATGAAATAAAGGACAAGTTATAACAACTCAAAGACTGGAATTTCTTATTCTTTTCTTCTTTAAAACAATGAGAAGTAGTGTAAGCTCAAAGACTCACAGCTATTTCCCACAAAAACTATTCCTAAATTCTCCTAAGAACAAGTGAAAGCACAAAGACTTGCAGCTTCTCTCAACAAAATATTTATTTTAATCTATATTAAACTCAACTACTTGCAGCACAAAGATTGCAAATCAGATGTGATTAAGCTCTTTAGGAACACTTGCAAGAAAGATAATATAGAACACTAACTCAAGAATGTAGCACAAAGACTCAAAGCTTGATAAATTTCCTTCTATTCCTTTCAATTCTTGAATTTACACATGAAAGCTCAAAGACTTCTTTGTTGTAAATTTGGCAGAGTTTTTGCTTGCTTTCCAAAAGATAAAAATTAAAATAGTCCCCTCAAGTATTTATAGAAGAGGAGCCTTGAGAAAAAGGTGGGAGGATCCTAACTAACTTGAGAGATTCTCTCAACCACCAAGACTTATTCAATAACTAACTAAGACTTCAATAACTAACTAAGACTTATTCCAACTACAGTCCTAATTGGACACAACTTGTAGTTGCCTTACATGTAATTACAAAAGTGCAAGTAATGAGTAACTTGCATTTTACAAAAAATATTTTTACATGTAACTTGTCAAAACAAAGTTACAACTAAAGATTACAAAAGTGGTAAAATACAACTAAGTGTTGAAAAACACTTAAGTTGCATTACGTGAAGACACAAATCCTTTAAACTTCTGAATGCTCATTTGTAGTTCCTTGGGATTTAGTTCATGGGTGTTCTTGGCAACAACCATGGTCTTCACAATAGTGTCATGACACCAGAGGAGCACAAAGTTTTTTTAATCCAAGATAGACTGGATTTCATGCAAAAAGGCTTGGTGTTTCATCAATTTCTGAATTGAAGCGGTCGAGAATTGTTTGCTCCTCCATTTATTATGAATCCTCATCTGTAAATCAACAAGAACTTCTTCTTCTGGAATCAACTCTCCATCCTGACTTACTATGTTGCAAGAGGCCCTTTCACAATGTGAGACAATATCTCAGAAAACTTCACTCCGAAATCCCTTTACATCACCGATCTCCTCAATGAGGGATTTAAGAACAAGGGCCTTATTTTCTAGGAGCTCTTCAAATTCCAAGTACATGACCCTGGAAGAGATGATGGCATGCTCCTGTAAAACACTCAGCTGTTGTTGGGGCATGGTATGCTAGAATGTCAAACTTTCTTCAACACTTTCCAGATTCCTTTTGAAAGTATTAGAAGTCTAATCCAGTTTCTCCTCAATGGTCTCTAACTTAGACATCATCTCAAAAATGTCTTTCATTACCTGTGCACATAGATCATGAAGCTGATCAACCCAGGAATCTAGTGCTTGTACCTTCTGAGCAGCCCTTTCCATTCCACAAATTGATTCTTGGGAACCAAAAGAACCTATGGAGTTATTCCCTTTAGCAGTAGGTTTTATGATTTTATGAACGACTGCCATAAGTTGTCGGTTTTCCTCTTCTAGCTTGTCTTTCTTTGATAGAAGTTCATCACACCTTTGTACCAGCAAAGCTACAGAAAACTGAGCATCATGTTTAATGACCTCATGCGTTTGTTTGCCCAACTCTATCCTTGTAACCTTATAATCAACAACTAACATTTCTTCAAGTGGCTTATCTGCAACAGGTTCCACAATTTTAGCTACCTTCATCTTGTTGCTGTCAACAGTTACTCTAGAGATAGTCTTGGCCTTCTTAGCAAATTTGGATCTAGACTGTTTCAGTTGTTGATAATCAAAGACATCAGGTGAGATTTCTTGCTTCTTCCTTTTTGGGGTAAAAGAATTGAGCCATGGAGGCAAAGTCATCAACTCCCCTTTAGTAGTAGTTGTAGGCAAAGGAGAAATAGTTTCTGTTTGAATCACCATGGTCATCTTGGGAGGAATATTTGTTTGGACAACGACCATGTTTTGCTCAGTTACCAACGGGCAGGCAGATCACCTCATAAATTCTTCAAAATCAGAAGTGGAAGTATCAATTTCTGATAACTAGATGCAAGTAGGAATATCCTTAGGAATTTCCAACACAGTCTCTTGTCGATGAACAGGAGATGGCTCGTATGCTGAAATGTGAATAGCATTATGAGGAGATTCATCCACAAGCAAATCAGGAGGAGAAAGAGGCGTCTCAATGGAAACTGGAGGAATGATTTCATGAGGTGAGTCTAAAACTAGAGACTTAGGAGCATCATCAGATTGCTGCCCTTCTTCTGGATTATCTAGATCAATCACCTAAACATGAAATCATGATTTTTCTTTCCCACAAACTGTTGTTTCCTTAGGAGGAAGCACTACTGCCCGACTTACTCGCAACTTGATCCTTGTGCTCGAAGATGATGCACCTTCCTTGTTGTCAATTTGAATCTCAGACTTATGTCCAAGAGGCCCCGTAGAATCATCTTCTTTTCCAACCTTGATTTTAATAAGTCTAACAACAATTTTTCAACCATGCGTTAGTGTTAGCCAAGATGGGTTGAAATCTCTCAAGGATGGATATGCACTCTTTGTGAGACCATTGGATCAAAGGAAGGGGAGCTTCCTCAACCCTCCGTGAAATGTATTCGGGATCAAGTATGTGCCCATCATCAATCATCCCTTGTGGGATATCCACCAAGTTCAAATCAACAATTTGCTCAACAGTGAGCTTGCAGTAATCCATCTTCAGAACTTCGGCTTCTGTACGAAGATCTACCCAGATGTCCTCGATGTGATGCACATGCACAAAGGATTTCTTGATCTTCTCCTTCATACCCCTGTAATCAAAATCAACTCTAGGTTTAAACCTTTTGAGCATGATTTCCTGCAATTCAGTCTCCATGGCCTTAGCTTTTACAGATGTGACAAGGGAATATCAACCAATTTTCAATGGGTTTGTGGTAGAGATCCCCATTCCAACCTTGTGTCTAGTAAATTGAAAAAGTGTGGACAACCATGATCTGTCTTCCCAACTCCATAAGAATGATCTTGTCAGTCGGGTATCTAGGAAGCATATATGGCTGACCACCATAGCATCCAATTCTCATATAGGTGAAGGTGGGAAACTGTAGAAACAAACATCCATATTCACACACCCTTTCCCATACCTCATCTGATACTCTTTTTCTCTTCAAAGTTCTGTCAAACTGACACATGAAATATTCGAAGAATGCATCTTGGGCTCTTCTGAAATGCAGTCTACTAGGTCTTAAAGGCATCTGATCATAATATTCCTAGACTAGTATAAGTGAGCGATCACCCTTGGTAGAAAGACCTGGAAAGTGTCTAAGTGATGCTGCCAAGTATACCAAATACAAGTTCATAAAGAAAGTCATGGTGGTGGGGACTGCTGCAAGTTGTTCACACAAGACATCACTGATGACTTTTCCTCATGAAATGTGATGAGACTGCCTCATGAACATGATAAACTGATACATCCATGGCTTAAAGACATTAGAATACTTGAGGCCCATCATCATGCTGAGAAGGGTTATGGTGTCTCCTATCTCCCATTTGAAATCGCAACGGTACAAATTCACCCGCCTTGAGAAGGAGGCTTATGGCTCTTGGATCCACCTATTGATATGTCGCTTGCAATCTTTTTCCCTCTTCATGTAATACTCTACTGCACTTTCTTTGGAGATTTCCATGTAAACAGGTGCAGGAGGTATTTTGAAGACCTTCTCAATCGTATCTGCATCAAGACAGATTATAGCTTCGCCATCATCATTTTTGATGACTCTTGTCTCGTTGTCAAAATGATGGGTGCAAGCGAGAACAAACTCAGGTTCTAGGGCAGCCACTGGGAAAGAAAATGCATGATGGATATGGCTATCCAATAGCCGCTGCATGTTATTATTTTGTGGATCTTCCACCCTCTTGACAAATTCTGACATATCCACGTGCCTTATTTTCGTATCTCTGATACGATCCAAAGGGGAAGAAACTTGGGAAGGTGCTACCTCATTCTGATATTTGTCATATTTGTACTTCATCTTTTTTGAAACTGGAGATGTCGACAAATCTAACATTGATTGTGAACCTGGAATACTGTGATGAAGACTTAAAAGAGTTAAGGCAACATCATAGTCAGCTACAAATATCATTCTTCCTTCTTCAAATGGGAAAAACTTCAATTCTTGAACTTCACGATTTTGTGAGAGGAAGGGGAAATATATAGAAATGGGAAAATCTTGACTTTGACCAATTTCGGATCTTGGGGAGATTTTTGCAAGTATACAAGTTGGAAAGAACATACATGCAATCAGGGTTTTAAAACCCGAATGCAACTACACTTATAAATTTGCAAATGGAGAAATGGATGGAAAATGAGAATTTGACTTGCAGAAATTGGCGGAAATGAAAAGTATGGATATGGGAACATTAATGGATAGAAATGGGAAAATCTGGGAATGTCATTTTCATGAAAATGGGAAGAAATTTTCAACGTGTAATTCGGTTTTTAAAACCTGAATTTGAAAGGGGGGGTATTTCACACTTTTCAACTTGGAATTTTAACAAAAAATGGTTAAATTCCTTAACCGTAAGGGAAGAACAAGAATTTCCAGCCAACTTGTAATAGGGATTAAAAGTCCCGACTACAAGTAAAGAGGGAAAAAGGGGAAGAACAATGCAATTCAAAAATTGCATACCAAGGGGAAGATCTCTCTCACAAAAATTGATTTTGGGGGGAAGAACAACATATTTACAAAAATGCAACTAGAAAGGAAAACTAAGAAAACAAGAAAATGATAAAATGAAATAAGAAAGAAAGGAGAACATACCTTGAATGAAACTAAAAAGTGCCTCTCCAAAAATGCAATCAATCTTTAAATGAGGAAGACAAACTCTTAAATAGACACAAACCACAATCCCCAAACCCTAGCCATGTTTTTGCAAAAATGCCTTATGTGAAAAAACGTGGCAGCAAATACATGGGAAATGGCATGAAAAATGCTTGAATCTTCTTTAACCCTCAACGCCTTATCACTCCTACCCAAAATGATTCATACCATTGAAGATTCATGGCATTCCAAAGGGTAAAAACTATGGTTTTTTAAAAAAACGTGGTGGCTGTTATAAAGCTAAAAACCAGCAAAAGCAACCTCCATGTGGCATGAAAGTTGTCCAATAATGCATGAAAATAGAGAGCAATCCAAAATGCCTACCTCCTCCAACAAATTCTCCACAAAATTTGCCTTGAAATGTTCAACAAAAATGATTTTCTTGCAAATCGGGTTTTTGGGAGACAAAGACAAGTTCGAATTTGCATAAGTATGTGAAAATTGGGTTTTTTAGAAGATATGACAAGTTCTAATTTTCACTTTTTCCTCAACAAAGCCAAATTCAAGTTTTTTAGAACAAAATGCAAGTTTAAAATTATCACTTTTTCACTTACAAGGCAAAATCAGGATTTTTGGAGAGAGATGCAAGTTTTATGCACTTGTAAAGGGGAAATAAAACCCCTACAACAAGTTATAACTTACTTGCACACATGTAATAGGGGTTTAAAATCCCCATTACATGTAAAAACCATTAAAGTAGGGGTTTTTGGAGAGAACTACAAGTTTACTTGTAACTTAACCAAAAAATCCCTATTTTAACTAAAAAAGCCAAAAAAAACAATAAAGGGGAAATTTAAAACAAATTACAAGTATTCATCTTTTAATAAAAATCCACATGTAATAAGCTAAAAATTTCCCTACAAAGACCAAAACAATGGACATCATTAAAACTTGCAGTTTGAAGAAAATTCTCCACCTGCAGTAGGGATTTTAAAACCCAAAATTGAAGGAAAGACATAGCAAACGAACCCAGAATGCGATGAAATTCGAAACATAGTTTGAGGATGGACTAAGGATTAAGCCAGTCCAAGTATTAGTCAAAATTCTACCTCGAGAAGCATGTCGTAGAGTAAATTTTTTTTTTTTTTTTTTCACAAATGTTTTATGTAATGGTCCTTCATTTTTGGAAACAAAAATGAGGACAACAATCATCATAATCATCATACCGATTCATCATATGCCAACAGTTCTCATGACCAAGGAAACATAAGTGAGATGTGATATCACCTCATTATCAGACTTGGAAATCAAGTTGAGAAATCATGCAATAATAACACCCTTCACACCCTTGTGACTAGGTGAGTTTTAATGCCTCTAAGTTATAAAAATATTCATCTTTGGACTTAACAATTTCTTCTAAGTACATGGCTATTTCACTTCTAGTTCGTGACTTTATTTTAGCTTTAAGTTCCATGAGGCTCAATCGAGTTCATAAATATTTAGGTACCACAGGGTTTATAATGAGTATATTTCATAATTTAAAAGAATACGAGAATAAGGTACAATTCCTCGTTGTCCTATAAGTTCTTAACTTAGTTTTCATTTTCTTCTATTCATGATATTCTATATGATTTAATAGGAATCCATACTCACGAATGTGTATGTAACATACATCCTTTGCACATTATGCATACATTTGACATATGAAAACTATAGATTCTTGTTCATATAATGATAAAAACTTTAACTAAAATTTCAATTCATAGAAAAAAAATAAAATTATGAACAATACTATTATTCTTTATGATTTATAATTAAAAATAATTAATGCACGCAAGTACATGATTCAAAGGTCCATGCTTAACTCAAAAAATATGCTTGAGCTTTTCAATCTTTATTATGTGATTAGGAGTTAAATATTAATAATGCAACTCTATTCTCATTCCATTCACTTTAATAAGAGGATAATGAATCTCAAAAGTCTTACTATTTGCATAAAGATACGTTTAGAATCAAGAAAGAACTCTTTTAAACTATTGACATAGATACACCAACTATAAAGTTCATACGTTGAAGGTGTTTGGGTCCTCAATAATAAGCCAATGGAAATTAGGAAAAGCTGAAGGTGGTATACTCTTGAGAGCAGTATTCCTCTCTTGTCGAAAAATGGAAAAATGGAGGTTGGAGCTTAATCTTCTTAGTTCATATTTCCCATTCCACACCTAGGTGGAGAATTGTGCAGTGGGAAATGATGGGATGAATTGAAGCTTGCTATGGATGTTGGAGAAGATTGTAGCGAATGGTATTGAATTTCTACTAGAGTTACTTGTAGGGTTTGAGTATCAATATGAGGAAGGAATCTTCCATGAGAGTCACTCCTACGCATGCAAAAATTGTGCCCCTTATCCCAATATACTTGTACACAATCATAAAAATTGTGGAAGTTTGTTACAAAACTAAAGATCCTACTAACTGAAAAACAACTTCTATATCTGTGAAAATGTAAAAAATTTACTGGACAACCTAGATAATATTATAATCTGACACCATCCTCGACAAAGACACCAAAAATATAGAGTCTTTTAATTCCAATTCAGATTGGAATATTAATTTACAACTCAAGGATGTTCATCCATATTGAGTAACTCTTCACAACCTAAAAGACTACATTAATTACTTATCAACCAGGGGTCATATAACTTGAAATGGTGCAACACTGTATATGCACTATAATCCTATCTAGGACTATTACCCTACATTAACTACAAAAATAGTAGTAAAGGAAAGTGCTGGAAAACAATTGCTAAATATCATTATAATAGAAACAAAAATATCAAAGAAAGAACACATGCAATGGAAGCTAAATATTATACTTTAACAATTGAATGTAAACAATAGGCAAGAATCAAATCTATCACTACTTCAACTACGTTGTATTCTCCTAGTCACTACTACGACTGCTACAAAAAAGATAAATAGTGAATAACTATTCTAACATGATTTAGAAACTTTCTCTAATGATAAAAACCAAATTAAATCTAAACTATAGTACTTGAACAATGGTAGTATACCTCAAGTGGGCCCCCTTAGGTAAGTGCTAGACTCTTTGTTCACAAGATTATACTTCCAACTCAGAAAAAACATCATATCTATTGATCATAATTTTCATATTGAAAGAAGAAAAAACTAATAACATAAGGATAATAACTCGTTAACCTTTTTAGGTTAGAGCACTATCTTATTTATACCATCTTTCCTTTGACTAAGTCTCTAACTGATTACAACTCAATGCTAGTATATAAGGAGAGATTTATTAACAATAATTGAAAGAGCATAAACTAAACAAGAGTCCTATTAGGACTGCAACTCTCAGTGACTTCACGATTACATAATTATCCATTACATTAGGTTCAACATACTTCCTAGTAGTGCATAATTAGGTTGTTGCATATGTAATAGAAAGAATCCACATGTAAGTGTTGCCCTTGTATAATTAAATACCTTTGAACTATTGCTAATCAAATCGACATTTATTTTGCAATGGGTGTAGGATTTGGACCAGTGAGCGGTTGCAGGAACAATTAGCTTTGGCCTAGAAAGGGTGCTGCAAAATAAGTGAGTACAAACAACATCATAAACCATCACAATTAACTATTCTGATTACATCATGCATACATTTATAAGCATATATGTACTATATTAGAGTCATCATTAACACATATAAAGGTGCTGAAATAAAGCCAGTATGCAAATGCAAACCATACTATGACTGATGCTCATGGAGATTAATATGAAGTTTGACCAAAGTCTGAACTATAACTAATAAAAAGGTTGATAAAAATAGACATTCTAGACCCCTATCAATGTGTTGCTAAAAGTATCTCTAAATCGCTAGGATAAATTCAATGCGAATCTAACATGTTCATTCTTTGATTAACAACATACATTCAAAATAAGTAATGAAATAACATAACTTATGTAGTTGAGAGACTTTAGAGTCTATTAGAATTCACAAGTCTCAACATGAATCTGCAAGAGGGAGAATATCATTTGAGTGCCTTTCCTCCAACCACAAACCTAGTAATCCCCCATGCACCTTTCAACTAGAAGTGACCCTACTGTTCACGAGGGTAAAAACATAGGAATTGGTCAAGTTTTGCTATCGAGTTTGGTGTGGTTTCCTACATAGTTTTGGTTGACCATAAAACTATAGACACCTACTAAATATGCAAGACCATCTAATTGGACGATGCATCTAGACACAATGAACCAACTGAACATAGGCAAATCTTTGTATCACTTTGGAAAAAAAAATTATACAACAAAACTTAACATAAGTGTAGTTATTTGTTCATTCATATTTACTTAACTTGGGTACTCCAGACATCCCATAGTTTCAAACTCATTGACTCAAACAAACAAGGTTGGCATGAAACCTCTAGTAATGCATGCTCAAATTCTTTGACCATGGCATATGCCTCTAGTTCTCATGACCAAGAAAACATAAGGGAGATGTGATATCACCTCATTATGATACTTGGAAATCAAGCTGAGAAAATCGTGCAATAATAACACCCTTCACACCCTTGTGACTAGGTGAGTTTTAATCCCTCTAAGTTATAAGAATATTCATCTTTTGACTCAATGATTTCTTCTAAGTACATGGCTATTTCACTTCTAGTCTGTGACTTTATTTTATCTTTAAGTTCTATGAGGCTCAACAAAGTTCATAATTATTTAGGTACCACAGGGTTTATAATGAGTATATTTCATAATTTAAAAGAATACAAGAATGAGGTACAATTACTCATTGTCCTATAAGTTCTTAACTTAGTTTTTATTTTCCTCTATTCATGATATTCTATATGATTTTATAGGAATCCATACTCACGAATGTGTACGTAACATACATTTTTTGCACATTATGCATACATTTGACATATGAAAACTATAGATTCTTGTTCATATAATGATAAAAACTTTATCTAAAATTTCAATTTATAGAAAAAAAGAGACATTATGAACAATAATATTTTTCTTTATGATTTATAATTAAAAATAACTAATGCATGTAAGTACATGATTCAAAGGTCCTTGCTTAACTCAAAAAATATGCTTGAGCTTTTCAATCTTTATTATGTGATTAGGAGTTAAATATTAATAATGCAACTCTATTCTCATTCCATTCACCTTAATAGGAGCATAATGAATCTCAAAAGTTTTACTATTTGCATAAAGATACGTCTAGAATCAAGAAAGAATGCATCCCTGTATTTGATGTTGGCTGGCGAAGAACTCTTTTAAACTATTGACATAGATACACCAACTATAAAGTTCATACGTTGAAACATATTCACTTCATTCTTCCACTTATACACCATCTCATGTATCTATATAAAGTACGATGATAATACTTATCTCATGGCTTAAAGTCATCAAGAACATCATTCACAAGTTACACGTCAAAATATAATTACTAGTTTATCAAGGTCATCCAAGGCGGTATAGAGAAGTGAGAATTCACAATCAAATAAGCTCAAACATAATGATGCAAGATGAATTGGATTTAAGTTGTTATGCTCAATAGTTATAATAAAAGCAACATTATTATATATATGTGTAAACATATATACATTTATATGAAACTGATACACATATGTATATATGTATAGATAGAATAACTAGAATATCAACAACAACGTTATATATAAATAGATATATAAAGAATTATAAAGAAAATGATAGACAAGGTTAAATTCAACCAATACATAAGTTTTGACACAAAAGGTTGACATAGATCAAACTGACACTTACTTAAAGTGACTCTAGATGAAACAATCAAAACACGATCACAAGACAACTTGAACATACGTGTGTGTGCAAAGACTCAAATGACACTACTTGCCTGTTTCGATGTTTGTATTCCTCTCTCCAATGATGCTCCCCCTCTCTATCCTAGGGGGCAAGGTGGATCGTTCAACATCCATCTTAGAAACCCCAATTGTAGTTAGCCATTACATTAATCAAGATCAAATATTTCGAAAGAAAACATTAATCATATGGTATTGAACATCAATGGCAAGCATTTAATACACATATGCACAATTACAATCATCCATCTGATGCAAGCTATATTCATAAGTAAATTCACCACAAAATACCATGTAAGTAAAAGCATTGTCAATGTCATAAAGAGGGACACAACAATTTATTAATTTCCTATCAATAATTATGATTTGTGGATAAATAATCACCATTGAAGCACATAAAGGGATTCATTCTAATATTTGGATATGATATATATTAAAACATAAGAAATTAATCAAATTAGAAAATGAAATTAAAAAAATTAAACCTTAAAGCCAAAACCCCAACAGTGTAACATCATTTGGTTTCACTCATTGAAATGAATAAGAATAAATTCTTCTTATAAAAATTATTTAGAGACAAGGTACTGAATCAAGTAGTTATAAGCAAGTCACACTATATATACGAACCAAGCAAAAAATAATTAGTAAAACATGTTCATAAATAAAAAAATAAATTAATAAAGAGCATTTAGTACTAAATGTGTTGTTGGACATGGTGCTTAAAGACTCACCATTGTGTTTGTGATTTCAAAACAACTACTATCAAGGATTGATAAATTTACTAGATGTTATTCCAGGTCATCTTTGCACTCGTATAAATGATCTTCATGTTTGTAGAATCTATCATTTTCTATGAATTCCATATAGATGACTCTACTCTTTTGAATTTTTTTTACCCTAAGTATTTGAACATGGTGGTGCTAATAGACATTGATAAATATTGATGTGCTAGGCATAAGAGGTAACATGCTCTCCTTTTGCCTTAATCAAACCATTGGATTAACTCAATATTTTTTATAGGATCAAAGAGACTCGTCCATGTAAATGCCTAATTTATTTTTACTAATGCTAATGTAAATAACCATGGCTATTCTAATAATGATGCATGCGTAATTAATATTCCCTCTAGATGAAGTTTCTCTTTATCTTTTCTTATATTAAAAATGAATTAGGGTTTGTTCTCTTCTTCAACATCCTTGCAAACACATTTGAACATTTAGAGCTTAATACTAGAGATTATTTATGGATTTTCTATGTATGTTTTTTGATTGAAGTTTTAGATCATATTTAGCAATCTATCACCAAGAAGAGGAAAGTGAAGGTTTAGGATGCAAACATGGTCTCAAAAGAAAGAGGGGGAGAAAGAATAATGAATCCCTTCTTTATATTTCATTTTAATTAATATTTTAGGTTTGGTTTCTTATTCTTTAGTCCCTTCTTCCCCTATGATTCTTTTTAAGACCAATATTTGCATCCTAATCCTTCACTTTCCTCTTCTTGATGATGGATCATTGTGTTATGAAAAATCGTACATAAGTCTATTGGCAACCCCTGTTATTCGACATGGATTGTGAAAAAATATATCAACTATTTAAAGCTTGTGTTGACAAGTAACAACTAGCCATAAAGGGATTGACTTGGAGTGAAAAATAAATTCGGTTTTGTAAGTTTGAGGGTCAAAATCATAAATGTGGATTTAAGCATCCACATAAATGACTTAGCGTAAGGAAAGGTAGAGGGCTCGACCTTTGGAATGTGCAAAGTGAAAATTTAGTCAAGCTTCATGTTGCTTATTGACTCTTACACAAAAATATGCTAATTGTATGCTAATCATTGCATTTAGTATAAACATCTCAATGCGAATTGATAAAAAACATTAAGTATACAATTCTCACCATTGTAAAAAAAATAAAAAATAAAAAAATAAAAACCAAATTTCATTAGTTGGAAAAAAATGTAATATTCAATATAATAAATTAACTAACTAAATATATTCTTTAAATTAAAATTTCATTAATAGTAACTAAATCTATTCTTTAAATTTAAAATTTCGTTAATAGATAAATAGCTAAAGATTTGAATATGTAGGAGACTAGAACAATCTATAAGACACACAAAGTCAAAATTGAAGGAATGAGATAAGAAAAAAGGAAAGGGTCTTTTATAGTCCATGATGGCAACAATTTGTATATGGGTCTACACAATTTTCACCATTGTAAAAAGAAACAATTAAAAAAAATAATAACCAAACTTCATTAGTTGGAAAAAATTGTAATATTCAAAATAATAAATTAACTAACTAAATCTATTCTTTAAACTTAAAATTTCATTAATAGATAAATAGCTAAAGTAACTAAATCCATTCTTTAAACATAAAATTTTGTTAATAGATAAGTAGCTAAAGATTTGAATATGTAGGAGACCAAAACAATCTATAAGACACACAAAGTCAAAATTGAAGGAATGAGATAAAGAAAAAGGAAAGGGTCTTTTATAGTCCATGATGCCAACAATTTGTATATGGGTCTACAGATGGATTAGGAGGTACCTAACTGCACTACAAACAAGGCATACATACCTTACCCCTTTGTGATTTGAACTTGTGACCTCTCTTTCAAAAAGACAAGTTCTCCACCACTAAAAAACACTATAACAAAAAGAGGTCTAGAAACACTATAACAAAAAGAGGTGACAAAAGAAGCTTAGCAAAGGTTGCAAAAGAAGTTTGTCAAAGGTGGCAAATGAGGTGAAAAAAGGCTTAGGTGGCAAAAGAGACTTAGTTGCAAAAGAGGCTTAGTTGGCAAAAAAGATGGTGGGCAAGGAGGCGGCAAATTCTAAGTTTAAAATCCTCTTCGGCCAACGGCTAGAAAGGACGCTACGGTTTTATATGATGCAGCACCAGTCTTCGCAAATATTAAAATGGGTTCTTCACCGTGAAATCAGCTTTTGTCATTTTGCTCGTTTACACACCAAAAAATAACGCGCCCTCGCTCGCTCATCCGATCTGTCATCAGCGTATTCACAGCTTCTCTTCACCTCGTGTATGGCTTTCTGCTATCAGACGGTGAGTTGTTTTTCTGCTCTTTCTTTCAATGTATCTAACTTATCAAATGAAAACCAGATATCTTTCCTTCCCCACATTTATTCGGGCATTCTCAGCATATTTAAAAAAGGGGTCCTGTTACTGCAAAGTAGGGTTTTCTGGCAGTGGTTTGTATATTCCTTTAAAAGTGCAAATGAAACCCTATTTCAGCTGAATGGGCGTTCTCTGTGCGTTTGCGTGCAGGGGTTTGGGCTGGGCTGAAGGGTTTTTATATTGGCATGGAAGGCAATCCAGCTGAATGCTTTGTAGTTTTCTTCAAAAATGGGCCAGAGGAGAAACAAAAAGACGTCTGCAGGAGTTGAGAAGTCGCTTACATCCATATTAAATTCTTGTTCGGCTACTAGTAATAATCAGAGGTCGATTGAACAGGGATCTCCCCCTTCTCGAAAATGCACCAGTGTCGAAAAGAATGGAAATGGCGACGGAACTGCCCCGGCGAATGACTGTGTTATTTCGAAAAGGGTGAGAAGCAGGGGCAAACATCCTGGCAAGGAGAATGCCGTTGAAATAGAGCTAGATGTTAAAAATCTGTCTAAAAGGAGGAGCAGAAGAATACAATCAAAAGGTTTACAAGACACCCTGGGCAATGAGCAGCATGAAAATGAGAAGCGTAGTGCGGCACATATTGTTGTAGAAGTAGATTCTACAACAACGAAGCATAAAAAAGTAGCTACAAGGAGTTCAGATGGGGAGGGTGGTCAAGTGAGAAAAAGCAAGCGGAGTCGTGTTCAAAGTAGCACCGCTGCTGGATCTTCAACTGTAAAGAATCATGACATGGCTGATTCTTGCTTGAAGAAAAATCTTAGCAAAGTATGTGATCTAACAGGTACAAGTTGTCCTCCCCAAGGGTCTTTGTTGCCACGCACAGAGGCTGAAGCTGTTGAAACAGGTAGCAATTCTGTTCCCAACACACCTGCTATCAACCTTACGCAGGAAGCGCACCACAATTCTGCTGATGATGGCAGCCTGAATACGTTGGGTATGAAGGTTAAGTCCTTGCAAAAGTGCCAGAATAATGATGATAACTTTGATGAGAATGATGGAGTTGCAATCGCTATAACAGAGGTTAATTTGGCCTCTAACTTGTTATAATTATGTGTACTATGCTTTATGACCTATACAAATTGTCTTTCATTTTGCTATGCTTTGAATTGAACTAATATCACATCACTTTTCTCGAAAAATTGAATTCTCCCACAGATGCACAAGAATTACTCAAAATTACATGCCAAGTACCGGAAATTAAAGGTGATGTTGTGTCTTGTTTGTTTTTCTACATATGATTTGTTGCTTTGATTATAAAAAGTTATAATCTTGTTTTTGCAAATTTATACAGGCAAGGAAGCTCGATGAGGTTGATGCTTATATTGGACAGCAAGCCAAAAAATTCAGTGAGTACATCGATGGTACGTGTTTTGAATCTGAGTGCCTTTTTTATCAGTGTATTATCTTTATATGCTTGAATAAATTTTCCAAATTGACATTTTTTTCCCACGAAAGATTATTGGTGGTGAAGCTTCTTGTTGATGATACTGAATGCACTAGGTATAAACTTAATACATTTGATGTAGAAAATACTCATAATACCATTTTCTTTGTTTAGAAGCATTATCTAGTAGTTCTATTAGATTTGTCATCTAGTAATATTTCCTCTAGGTATGTAGATCAAGAAATATGGTATGAGTTTTTATTAGAGAACCAGTGTTTTAAAGAACCTTATTTTATAATTTAAAACTTATTTCATGGCGTCTTGAGAAAATATCACATGCTTGGTAAGATTATGCTGGAGTTTACTTTGGTAATAAATGGATTTTGTTTATGACCTGCTGCATAAAATATGGCATGCAAAAAATAGGCTCCATCCAAAATGAGTAAAAAGCATGTTAATTTCATCATTTTACATCTCTGTTAATTTTGTGTTATGCACTATGCACTATCTTGGTATTTTGACCTTTGTCTTAAATTGAGAGTATTTACCAATTTTATGACCTATCCAAATCAAAGAAACGGGACTCGGACTCGGGACTCGGACTCAGACTCGGCTTCAGACTCGGGAAAGTGAAAAACTCGAGAAATTTAGAGATTTTTAAAGATTTAAAACTTGTTTCATGCACCCTTTATTGAATACACCTTATAGACACAATAACATCATCAAACTCGGCTCATTTGATTACATACACAAGTATACATCAATCACATAAGCATAAACACAAATTGTAGCTGAAGGAAATAACAAACATAGATATATAAATATTGTCAAATGTATACAATATTACAAAACTCATGGAATAAAAAATCCATGTCATCATATGAACATCATCAAATGTTCCACACAAATACCAAAGGTAAATACAACTACAAGCCTATGGCTCAGAGGAGTGTGCACCCTCTAGCCCCGACCCCCTGCGAAGGGGTCTAAGGTAGGTCTTGGATGATTCGACAGCCATAGCTCCTCCCCGTGACACCATGCCATGCTCACCATGCCATGCTCACCATGCCATGCTCACCATGTCACTATCAGTATCTGCCTCTGAATCACCTGTCTTTGCTTGTGCTCTCCGCTCCTCCTCTTCCATGGCTACAGCCTCGGCCTCTATATCTACCTGGTCGATCCAATCAGTGTCATCATCACTAAAGACAGCCGTAGGATCTATCTCAGTGGCCCACTTTGCATCAGGATCAATCTCATCTAGAATGATAGGAGAGATGTCAGCTAATGCATTCTTTCTCATTCTCAGGCGGAGGTTGTAGTGAACAAAGATGAGATCATTCATCTTCTCCACAGATAATCTATTGCGCCTCTTGGAGTGTATGTGCTCAAACATACTCCAATTGCGCTCACAACCAGATGCACTGCATGGTTGGCTCAAGATGCGAATGGCCAATTTTTGAATATTTGGTGTCATTGGGCCAAAAAAGCTCCACCAATTATTTGAGTTTGAAATGAGAAAAATAAATAAAATCAGTCTCACTCATAAACTCATTTAACAATATACAATAAAATTAAAATTAAGCCTTACAATTTATTTTTACCTAGCATCATAGTTGTCCTACTTTCTTTGGCTATAGGACGAGCGAAGGTCTCCCCTTGTGCATTTGAGAACAATTGTAGCTCTCGAATAAGCTCTGTCTGAGTAGTATCAGCAGGGGCCATCTTCTCCATGATCGAGTATAGCCCATTAAGGAACTCCACATCAGCCTTGAAAGAAGGGGTAAAATGGAATGCCAGATTCAGATAATAGGCTGCTGCATGGATGGGCCTATGAAGCTGATGATGCCATCTCCTATCAATGATCTCCCAAATGGGACCATACTTGCTCTCATCTCCTTCATAGATGGATTTGATGCCCTCCTTCACCCTATCCATGCCCTCATATATGTAGCCCATTGCGGGCTTTTCTCCATCCGCAACTCGCAACAAAACCACCAAGGGCTTAACAAACTGCAAAATTGAAAATATTGTGTAATTTAGAAAAATGAGCAAATAATAGAATATGATGAATAATTTATAAAACAAAAAGTTAAATTGTAGAATTTATAAACAATTTACCTTCACTATCTCATCACAAGGGACCCAAAAGTCTTGCTCATCAAAAATGCAGTCTGCCATATCTTTCCCTGTAGGGGTGGCAACATAGGATGAGGAAGACCACTCCTCACCAACAATCATACGTCTCAAGGCCGGCTTACAACGAAGCATGGATTGCAATGTGATGAAGTTTGTGGCAAATCTTGTGATTCCTGGACGAGCTAACTCCTTTTACTCTGTGTATTGTCTCATAAGAGCCAACACCCATGAATGACTATATACAAATCTGCACACATTTTTTGCCCTTTCTACACATCTCTTGACCCATGGGAGTTTTCCAATATCCTCCAACATTAGGTCAATGCAATGGGCAGCACATAGATGGGTGCCTCCCCATCAATAATCTACCTGCAACAACATAATTTGTTGCATTGCAATTAATGAAGTTACAAAATAGTAATTAATTTGCAAACAAAATTAGTTTGTAATCAAAAGTTTACCTGCAGCAACATAATTTGCTGCATTGTCGGTCACCACCTATACCACGTTCTCCTCACCCACCTCATCAATCACCTCCTCTATCTGCTCACATAGATAGGTGGCATTCTTGCAATCGGTGGAGGCATCAATGGACTTGATGAAAACGGTGCCCCTTGAAATAAAAAAATAAATCCAGATCAATGATCATTCAATAAATCATTAAATAAAAAATAAAAAATTAATGATTAAATGAAACTAAAATTAATCAATCATCTGCAGAAGAAACAAGAAAATTAAGGAGAGTTCCATTTCTCCTATCCGTCCAACCATCAGTCATGATGGTGCAACCTTTAGTGCTCCATATTTGGCGTTGTTCACCTAATTCCTTAACATCATTCACCAATTGAGTCAAAATGGGTCCCCTCAAATCAGACTCAGAAGGGGCTTTGAACCCCGCCCCGCATATGGTAAGGGCATCAACCATTTCTTTCCAATAAGGAGACCTGTCACAAATAAATTAAATGAGATAAGTCAAGTATGTACGAGAAAAAATAAAATGAAGAATCAAAGTATAAAAATTAAAACAATCAAACATAAAACATTCCCCTGGCTGTAAAGAATGGAACACTGTCGTAGACCCAAAACTTGCCAACTGCCATTTTAGTGGCATCATGGACCTCCTTGTTCCAACCCATGCTCTCAAGCGACTGTTGGGACCCAGGAGTAGTGCGAGGCACAAAGAAGGTATCCAACCTAGATTTACGAATCCTAGGCCCAATGCTAACACTCCCACTACAACTACTAGTGCTAGGAACATGAGAAGTGGCAGTGGCACTGCCATTTACAGAAGTAGAAGCAGAAGCACCAACACTAGCAGTAGCAAACTAAGTGGGACAATATGGAGGTAAGGAAGAAGGGCCTCCAACACAACCTAACTGTGTCCCTCTTCCTAAAGTTGCCTCTCTCCCAATGGCCGCTCGATACTCCTTTTGCTTCTTTTTCCTTTCAATTTCCTCAACTATTACATAACAATCATGTACGGTCTCAGGGAGTGCTTTTAGGCATGGTTCGACATCATGTCCATGCACACCAGAAATACGGTATTTCAGTCTATATATACCTCCATGGAATATTGTTTTGCAAAATGTACATTTTGTTTGCCCCTTTCTTGCCCTGGAAAATCCTCGTAATATTTCCAAGCAGGGTCCTTTCTAATGGGGGGTCTAGAAGCTGAAGTAGACATTGTAGGATAGTTTTGTGAAACTTGAAGTTGAGGCAAATAAGAAAGTGAAGTTTATTGCAATAAAACATTACAAATACAAAATGAAATTAATACATACATTCAAAAAAACTAAGGTAGGGTTTGTAAATTTAAAAAAAATAAAAATTGTAGGGTTTGTCAAAACCTACTTTTAAAATAAATAAATTAACAAACCCTACATACAACCCTACATAGTACAACTACATACTACATGCTACATACAAACATACAAAAGATTTTGGAAGAAAATGTAAAACTTTCAAAATAACTGAATAAAAAATGGAATTTTTGCATACAAGAAACAAAAAAATCTTCAAAAAAACAATCCTACCTCTTACAACAAGCTTGAAATGAGCTGCAAACTCTTCCTATCCAACTCTTGATGCACCAAATCCAAACACAATGCAGCCCCAATGTGATAAATTGAAGGAAACTTGAGCTTCCTCCTTCATGGTTTTTCTTCTATGCACCCTTGTTTTTCTTTCCAACTCACTTTACTCCTATTTTTGCAAGTGAATGAAATGAAGTTCACTTTTAGGGGTTGGAGATGAATAACCAAAAAAAAAGAAGTTGAAAAAGCTTTTTAAAATGTTTATTTTTTGCTTTTTTTTGGACCTTGCCGCCGATCGAGTTTGAGGCTCGGGACTCGCCGAGTTTGGCGAGTTTATGCCAAACTCACCAACTCAGCGAGTCCGGCGAGTTTGTCGAGCCGAGTCTGAGCTCCAGAGACTCGGCGAGCATGTCTTAGGCTCGGACTTGCTGAGTTTGGCGAGTTTAAGGCGATTTTCTAATCTCTGATCCGAATACATAGTAAGGCTATTGGAAAAACAGGAAGGAAGCAAAGCGTTTTCCCCTTCTTCTGGTTGTTATGTTTGTGCACTTAAGCTAATAATTATCTATTTATCTACACTTTTTCTCAGTTGCAACTTCTCTTATTGCATGTATCTAATATAAAAGCAGCCGACCTCTTCATTCTTGGCTCCTCTGTATATGGATTATTCTTCAAAATTGTGAGATTTTGAGATAGTTGCCATTGGAAATTTGATAATTTTGTGCTTCATATTGTTGATTGCAACAATTTCTTTTATATTGGGGAGTTTAGGATATATGATATATGTATCTTTATATATGATCATTTTAGGGATTTTGAATTTTATAAGTTTTTACTGAGGATGAATTGAGAAGAGAAATGGTATGAGGAGTTGATGAATGGGAAGGTTGACACTGTATTTCATGTAGCTTTTCTTATTGCATGGATCTAGTTTGAGAGGAATGGAATCTTCATTTTCGACTCTTTTGGCTTTTGACTATCGTGGAGAACTATGAGATTGTGTAAGATCTTAAGGCACAATGGTCAAATAGGTGAGAAATTGTACAAGCTTTTTATTTATGGGGTTCACAATGATTTCTGTATTATTGGAGAGTTTGACTTTGGGTCATTGAGATAATACATCAAGTGATGTCCAAAAAATAGGGTAGCCAACTCAAGGGCTGGTTTGGGTAAGTTAAAGGGCAATGGTTACACCTTGGGGTTGGAAGGGAACAGACGAACTCAGTTTGAGTTCTTGATCAATTTAGTTATTGATATGGTATTAACTATTAGGTAAATAAAAGGTTGCTTTGTTTATTATTTTGGTTTATCATATCTTAATCTCAACATGATGGGTGGGGGGGGGGTTTCCAAGGAGAGTCTTGTTGGGAGGTGAGTCATGCAGTAAGGCAATGGTTTATCTACTTATCATGCTACTAATGATAAATGTGTTAGTCTGTTGTTAGAATGTGCTCCTTTATTGTAAACCTGAGAATTTTTTATGAGAACTTTTACTAACTTGAGTTGGTTTTGTCCTTAACTGATCTGATGGCAATTTGCTGGAATGCTTCTATTAAAGGGATCTTTCTTGAAATGGTTTCTTGCTCTAGTGAAATTTGTCAATTCCTCCAGAATAGATTGTCTTTTAACTATTTTGGTGGCTTGGCTTTCATTCTGTGTTGGCTTTGGTCCTCTTGTATTTTCCATATGCAACATGGATTGCTTCTATGATTAATAAACATTCCAATCTGGTCATCTGGTGGTTTTTAAGAGTCTGGGTTGTTTCCAAGCTTGATTCTTCTTCTCACACCTTGTTGCTCTTTTCCTCTTCCTTTGATGCTCTTTGATCGTATGTGATATTACTCTGCAACTTGTAGTCCAGAAAACATTATGTCAATATGAGTGTCTTAAGCTACATAAGAGTGCTTACGAATGAACATTCAAACTCCTTCGTTACCTTTTCGTGGCTTGGTTTTGACCAACCAGTGGAACTACTTTGTCTCCTTTCCTGATAGTTTAGTCTTTATTGCTCAAGTGAAGTTTGTTAGATCCTCCAACAATTTCTCTTTAACTATCTTAGTGGCTTGGCTTTTATCCTAGACTCGTTCTGCGGTCTTCATATTGTTGTATGTAGCAAGATCTGCATAAAAAAAATCAGCATTCCAATCTGGTCATTGTGATGGTTATTATCAGCCTGAGTTGTGTAATGTGGTGAAAATTGGGAATTATGGTTTCACCAAGTAAATCCACTAAATAACCAAATTAAGTTTTAACACAACATACATTGAAAGAGGATTGAACCCAATAGATCTAGGCTCAATCCCTAATGGAGAAAGAACGGAGATTCTGATTGGATTCACTCGTTGGAATTGATTATTCTCTTTCTTAGTTGAATTTGGAATGTAATTGTGAAATTAGGGCAAAAGTATGATTAATTGAAGTAAATTGTCGCAAATAGACTACTACAGATATCCCACGAAGCCACAAACTGAGATATGGGCAAAAGAATATGTTTAGAACCCGTTCCCAAAAGTTCGGCCTGATTTTTCGGGACCAAGTAGCATAGATCCGCCCTGGTCCTCGAATATTTTGCCTTCGAAAGTTGAACCTGTTCGTCACTGTCGACACTGCCAGAATTCCTGAGTACAACTTTTGCACTTGTTTCTTGCACACAGAAAGAGGGAAAGATTTTGGGAATAGGATAGGGTTTTGCCTTAGGTCAAACCTTGGTTTTGAAATTAACCATGAAATTGAATTGATAAATGTAATGCAAGATTGTAATAAAATACTTTCCTTTTGAGGGAAAGGTTAAAATGCTTGAAACAATAATGTATACCTTGATCAAATTTTGTTTGATCTTCACACAAAGGTTTTAGGTTTTCATGTAGGATGTCTTCATAAAACATTGATCATGGATGCCATCTTCAATAGTTGAACTTGACTTCACTTCTGCTCCAATGCCTTGCTCACTTGAATTGAATTAGGATCATAATTTTTGCCTCTTGAAAATGTTAGGTTTCAAATGAGAGGGGTAGACCTCTTTTATATTTAACTGTTCGAAAACAAATTGAATTTTGGGAACAGGCAGACACGGGATCAAATTTCCCGCTCATTTGAGATGACCGTTGTGAGGTCCCAATTTAGGGCCTGATTAGGAGGACTAGGGCACCCAATGCCTTGGTCTTGAAAATTAGGACTTCAAAATGAGGGGGGAGATGGAAAGGTGATGAAAATGTGAGTTTGGAATGCGGTGTGAGTAGAATCAACATTGTAATTAGGCATAGGAAGCTGGAACGCCAAAGTGAGGCCTAGGTGAGGAAGAAATTGTAAGGGAGTACAATTTACGATGCTACAAGTTGTTTCCAAGCTTGATTCTTCTTCTCGCATCTTCTTGTTACTCTTTTCCTCTTGCTTTCTTGCTCTTTGATTGTATGTAACACTATGTGTTCCTGCTGCAATTTGTAATATAGAAAACATTATACTCATTCATGATTGTCTTAAGCTACATGAGAGGGCCTATGGACGAACATTTGAATTACTTTTGTACCTTTTCCCTACTTTGGTTTGATCAACAAGTGAAACTACTTTGGTTCCTTTCCTTTGCTGCCTTCTTACTGTACATGTCTAATGAGTTGGACCTAATAATCCTCTGTTTGGAGAAAAACTAGTTGGTTCTTCGAATATTCCTTGAAAAGGTTTGATCAAATTTAATGAAGAGTTGCAGTGCTTGAGAAGCTCCACTTGAATTATATTCCTTTAAATTACTCTATCTTTGGAGAACTTTGCCTTTTCTTTTATTGCTGTCTTGTATATTGAAGATGCATACTCTACTTCTCTTTGCATGTACTTGGATGCTATATCCTTCTTTGGATGTAATTTCTAATACTTTGCACCCTCATGCCCATAAATTTTTTAAATGGCTACAATGCGTTTGGGACAAAGTTTGACTTTTCCTGATTTCATTCCTTGTCCAACAGATGGCCACAACAGTTATACACTTCGTACATAGCTGGCATAGATGAAGATTCCAGCAATGTAAATGACCCTTTCCTCTGGAATTTCAACAAATAATAGAAGACTAGGATTTTTTTCTTTTTTTTCACATTCCTTCGTGTTTTGCCCTTATACTTGTTTGCTTTTTTATTTGAGCTTCCAAGTATTTAGACATGCAGAGATTCTTTCTCAATCATTCCTTTGCTGTCCTTTATTGTTCTTTGCACAAGGCTTGCGGTGGTGTGGTGATGTGCTATCCCTCCAACATTGGAAGGTTGCATTATGTTTGTAAGTTTTACACTTTCTTCCTTGGCTATGGAGTTGTTATGGTTTCTCCTCCATCACTGGAATGCTGCACTCTTTGGATATGCTAATTTGCATTCTCTCTAGACCATATGGAGTTGTGATTTACTACTTCCTCTTCCTCTTTTGATTGAATGCTCTGCCCTCTCTTTGGAGTTCCGTTGCTGTCTTTATTAGTGTTATGGAGTGGCTGTCTGCTATCTCCTCCACTGACATTTGTCCTCTCTTTGGAATCACTTTGCATTTTTTGACCACATGCTTGTTGATACGATGCAATGTTAGTTGGGTCTCCTGATTGAAAGGCTCTTTCTTTGGCTGTACTTGAGGCTTTTTTAACTTGGGTCTCCTGATTGAAAGGCTATTTCTTTGGCTGTACTTGAGTCTTTTCTAACTTCCCCAGGTGTGCCACGGTACACAAGACCTGCATATTACGGCCTTGCTTCTCCTTAAAAAAGTTTTCTAACACAGCCAATATATTCCATTGTTTTCAAGTTTCAACAACTTGAAGGCAATGCCTTTGGTGTCCATCATAAAGCTACTAAATGATGGCTTAATCTGAGACAGACAAAATGTTAAGGGGCTCACCATGCTTTCTTCTATCATTCATTGAGTGTCTTGTGCTGAGGTAGCTTTTCCTCCTGTATATTCATAATCCATTTCAAGTTTGATCTGTAATTGGTAATTGGTATGTTACTATGTGATACAGCTTGATTGTTCAAACAAGCAAGCCTTTCCAATCAGCAAGAGGAAGTAAAGAAAAATGTCTGTAATTCAGTATCTTAAAAGTAGTACTTCAGGTTCATGGATCATCTTGGATCAACACTAAATTACAGAGTTCAATGTGTAATTTATGTGAATACATGTTTACAACAACCAGAGTGGAATTACAGCACGGATTTATAAATGCAAGTCAAAGAAATATAGACAATAAAACCAGAATTGCAATTACACATATGGAAAGTTCCATACATGCATAAATTTTTAAAAAAGATATGTTGAAATGTATTTTTATATATCTCCAAGAAAATGTCTCTACTTGTGTGATTCTTATACTCATTACAAATATCATGACATAGAGAATCTGCACATGACCTCTGAAGAGGAGCAAAGGAAACATGAGCCTGCTTATGTGCCCTGGCCTGTGGGACAATTGGACACCTAACCTCCAAAGTTGAGTTTCCTCCTGGATTGTTACGATTTGCTTTTGTATTATCTGCAATCTTTGAAATGACAATAGTATGTATACACAAAACATGATTTAGCACTTATGAACTTCATTCATATTTTAAGTTTTGTCCCAATGCTTTGCAATTGAAAACAATTGTAAAGATACTAACAATTGTGTAGATACTAAGATGCATATATATTGTTTGTGAGTTGATTAGTTCACTGGAGGAATTTTTGTGGCATTTTCACTAAATATGATGTCGTCTTATCCATGCCACATAAAGTGATACATACCATTTATGGATCAGTTTCATTGTTCAGTTTACATCTCAAGAATTATTAGTTTAAAAGTATTATTGATGCTGTAAAGAACTGGAGTTTGACACTGAATTCTGTTATGCAGTTGCAGAGGGATTGCTTGAACACCTTAGAAATGATAACAGTCGGCTACGTTCAGAGGCTGATGAGTCTGTGGCTTTGAACAGGTATATTCTCTGCGTTATTTAATCTTACCTGGTTGTTTATCCATATAGCGCTATTTATCTTTCAAACTGTATATCATTTTACTTCTTTGTTCCAGTTGCAATACCTCAACACATAATTCACATGCAGAGTAAAAATCCTTGAGCATCAGAATGCCGAGTGCCAGAGTCATCTACTTGAAGAACGGTCAAAGAGTAAGTAGTAATGGTATTTCCATACCCTTCTCATGTTGAAAACAGTGCTAGTGATTTTCAATCTATAGTTATGCATGTTATAAAACAGTTGTCAGATGAGTCTGAAGGTATGTGTGTGCATAGTAATATCTACAGAAATAATACAGTTGTTAATTAATTGTGTGCATAGTATGATTATTCTCAATACTCAATTCTAATTATTTATCACTATATTGTTATCATAACAAATTAATGTTTGTAAAGAGGGTTTATGTTAAGTTTAACTGTCTGGAGGAAGAAATTTCATGAGTAAAGTGACTAGCCCACTGAAAGTGAGCTCTCTAATGGAGGCAAATTCTGGAACTATCCTCTAAAGTGGTTCTAGCTGAGTAGGCATTTGATCTCAATATGCCATGAAGGTAAACATTTGTGATGATCCAAAAAATAAGTACCGAAGAGCCTAAGGATGAAGATGCATGACACTTAAGATGAAGATGCATGACACTTAAGATGAAGAAGATTGACCAGGAAAAAGATGTGTAATCTAAACTTGGGTACAATGTGCCATTTGTTTGATCAAGTCACTGAACATAAAATTGTAGCATTTCAAAAATACCACACTGTTGACTAAACAATGAGAAGTATTAGACGATCAATGACTAGTGACATCCTATTTTCTTTGGATAGCTGTTCGATAAAATTTCAAGGGTTGCAAGCATCTAGTTTAGAATTCAGTATTATAAAATCAGGTAATTCGGATTGATGGATCAACCTGGGGGAATACTAAATGGCAGATCTCAATGTGCTATGTGAAGAAGTGAATTTTTGTCAATTTTTACAGCTGTATCGTTATCATGCCAAATAAATGCTAGTAAAGAGAAGGGTTTTTTTACTCCTATTTTGATGAGTCTACGAGTACTCTCCAAAACTCTCCAAACTCCCAAGTCCTATATTGGGCTGAGTCCACACACCATTGACTCCCGTGGCAAGTCCGGAAGAGTTTTGGGGAGTACTCCGAGTCTTAACCTAGGGCTCTTAGAGTCTTAGACTCGGACTCCTGATTTTTGGGCACAGATTCTCTGGTCTGCTTGGGTGCTGCTAGGGAGGTAAAAAACATGATAAGTGACTTTTTCTTCTCTATTTTTTTTGTCTAATCTTGTCCAAAATAAATATATAGCATAATAGCATTCAATAAAAAATGAGAAAAATAAAAATAAAAGATATGTACTTGGGAGACAATTTTAATTGCAAGAGGTTGGAAATAAATGGAGTCTTGACCATGTAGATACCACCACTAACGAGCATCTTTCCCATAGTTGTCTCAAAGAGTAGTAACATCATCATTCTTCGAAGATATAGTGGCCAAACTCATTCAAGACCATACTTCTTTTTTTTGGTAGTCCAAGGTATCCCCGTGACTCAGCCCAACGACATAGGTTTCCCATTATGGGGCGAGTTGAGGCGAGACTAGTCCTTGGAGATGTACCAAGCTGCCGGTAAGCCAGATCCATCGGGTGATTCCAAGCCTCAGAGTCAGGACAATACTTTGGATATCTATCTGAAAATTTATTTTCAAATGCAACCATGTAGCTAATAGCAACCTCCTTGGCAATTAAAGTTATCTCTTCGCTATAATACTTTGGCAACAAAGCAAATGTTAACAGATACAAGGGGGTGGTAATCTTGTTCCAATGGTCAACAATAATCTTTGCTATAATACTTTGGCACCCTCCTTGGCAATTAAAGTATCTCTTTGCTATGATACTTTGGCAACAAAGCAAATGTTAAGAGATACGAGGGGGTGGTCACCTTGTTCCAATGGTCAACAATAATCTTTTCCACAATTTTGAAAAATGTTTTTGTTGGGTTATGTTCCTTGGCTTCCATTATTATTCTTATTTTCTCCACCATGGAGTTCATGCCATCATAAATTTCACCCAAACATCAATATCAGCATATGCAATCCTGTTGATGATGGGATCAATGAAATCCAAAACAAATTCCACACAAACCTGCTACTCATCATGTAGGATCAATGCTTTTACATTTTGGGCTCTTCATGTGCTTGATTGCCTCCGTACACTCCATAGGTTGTCCATGGCCATAGAACTTGAGGCCTCTCACGCCTTCACAAGTCATCTTAAGATGATTGTTTGAGATGCAAATTGAGTTTCGACAACCTAACATGGTATAAATTAATACTTGTCACATATCAATAATAAATAATATATTAAAAAATTTAATATATCTTCAACAACAACAACTTGGAGGTATTGAAGGTGCCTTGTGACGTATGATGATTAGTCAAAAACATTTGGATCTCCTCACCCTCTATGTAGATTTGTTTGATCCACTCAATTTGTATGCCAATCTTTTGCAATATCAAATTGAGTAAGTGGATTGCACATGGTGTCCAAAAAATGTGACTATATGTACCCTAAGTCACCAGGTTCGAATTTGAATTAGAGTTTGGCAATCATAAAATTTGGATGAAGTTCGGCAAGGGTAAAAATTCAAAAAAAAATTCGACAATAAATTCACCTTATATAATTTTTTTTAAATATAAGTAATATATTCACAAAATTATAATTTATAAATACTAAAGTTTAAAATAATATTATATTTAAGTTGATAAGTTTAAAAATTAAATTTAGATATTTAAATATGTTTAATTATTATTAAATATCAATATTAAAAAATAAAAAATAAACAAATAAAGTAAAATAATATTATGTTTAAATACATTAAAAGTTAATATAAATAAAATAATATTAATTTTTTAATGAATGTAAATTATTAAAATATTAAATTTAAATATATTAAATATTAATATATTAAATATTAATACAAATAAAATAATATTAATTTTTTAATGAATGTAAATTATTAAAATATAAAATATATGTTTTAAAAAATTTTAAACTATAGAAAAGAAAACTACATATAAGAAAACTTAAAAATCTTCGGATGAAGTCGCGATAGGAGAGAGAGCAGACGAATGAAAGCTAAGCCGCGATTGAAGGGAACAAATGAAAGTTAAGCTAAGTCGGGCGGCCATTGCGACTTCGAGCAAACTCCTCTCACCCACCATTTCTCTGTGATCTTGAGCAGACTTACATTCGACGCCATGCTTAATGCTATGTGATCTTGTGGTGGTGTAGCTCATCGCGTAAAGCATCTCCTCTCACCCATCGTTTCTCTGTTGTCGCGCCTTGAAGAAATATGTTGTGCCCTAGCCGCGAGCATGAGGAATTTTGTTCTTAAAAATACTAATAAAATGTGTTCCGTATGAATTTAGCGACGAATTTTAATGAACTTTATACATTTTATAAATGTTTGCCGAATTTCGAACTTCAACCATGAAATTCGGTGGACCCGGTGACTAAGTATGTACCCTCCACTACAAACCCAACTTCTCTAAATTTTTTAGTGTTGTCCATTATGACTTGGACAACATTTTTAAATCACACCATTGTAATAAATTCTATGAGTACATTGGCAATGAAATTTGCATCTTTTACTTTCTCCTCACCGTGGCCTTTAGAAACATCACTCCTTTAGGGTACGTTGCTATAACAATGATTAATGGTCTATTTTTGCCATCCGTCAGAAATGGACACATCCTGTTTTGTACCATGTATCCTTGATTACTCTCAATGATGTTAAGGTGGTTCACACCTTTTCATATCCAAGACTAACATAATCAAGAGGTGTATAGCAAAGGGTCATCATAATATCCTACCAATAAGGTGATCTAACAAGGTGGAAAGGAAGCCCATTGCCATAAATGCAATGAGCAAAACTCTGATCTGCAATCCCCCCCACTTCATTCTTGAAGGTCTTCTGCAATGGACCTCTGTTTTGCAAAATTGAAACATTTTTTTTTTCAGATGATGGTGGCATTGGCATGAAAGGATGTGGGTCAAATGGTTGTTATAAGCCACTAGGAAGTAAGCTTCTCTTGGTAAGAGGATGTGCAAGAGGCTTTGATCTATTATTTGCTATGTTGGCATCCTCTTGTTCTTTAATATAAACCAATATTTGTTGCTTTGACAACACTTTTTTATTTGGCCCAAGACAAACTTTTATTCCTTGTAAAATGGTGGAGAAGTGAGCTTTCACTTAAAGCATGAGCTCTTATACTGTTTTCCACATTGGCTACAATGTCAAAGCTAACCCCCACCACCACTAGTAAGTTGTTGAAATTTGAATCGTTGTTGTATGTTGCCAAAGAGGTGATGATGCATCAAATTTAAAAGAACTCTCTACTTTATTAGGCAACTGAACTAGAACTTCCATCCATTCAAGATGAACCTAAAATAAAAAATATTACAAATTAACAACACTAAAACTGTTTTGTTTTTTAAATCAGCATTATGTCCCATTATTATGCGTAAAAAGTTCAATTTTTTCTTCAAATCTTAGTTTTTTATTAAAAAAACTTGAAAAAAATGAAAGATTTACTCACCTTTGATGGTTAAATCTTCTTTGTGCAGCTATTTCTAATCTGTTATTGTAGGTCTTACTCCCTCGTAGTCCTCATGTTTGAAAAAAATGAAGCAACCTTCAAAACCCAATGATGGCAGCTTGGAGGAAAAGAATGCAGTTGATGTTTTGTGTTTGTCAAATGAGTTGCAAACATACTAAATGCTTTTTTGACTAAAAAATGCCTTCTCTTATTAATGTTAAAAGTTTTTCTTTTTCTTTTTTGGCCCCACCTGCCATGGGTCTTGCTGGGTATAGCCCAGGTGCCTGGGTGTAACCTGGGCGTACTTGGGGACGAACCCATGTGCCACCAGTACCGAGACTGGACCCAGACTGATACCCAGGTCAAATACAAAGGACCTGATAATCACAAATTTTCCATTTAACAAAGTAATTAGTTGTGGCCGTGGTTCCTATTGGAAGGAAGCTAAGGCCAAGTAGCTACAAAATACATAGCAAAAGCAAAGGAATGGAAACAATTCATAGGGAACAATGCATATAATTTTTTTTTTCAGGTCAACCATATACGTTAATTTATAACTGTTATGTGGGGGATATACAAACTCTCAATGCTAATGGAACCAGCCAAAAGTCCTAATTTTATATTTTCTCTTTGGGTTACACAATTCTTATTGGGGGTGCACCAGTTACATTAATTGCAGCCCATTCCTTTTTCAAATTCACCCCCAGTCATCCAGCATCAAATGCCCCGATTCAAAATTTGCTGTCAACCCTAATTATTGTTAAGAGTGGCACTGTTCTCTTTGGATTATAAATTGTCTCTTATAACTAAAAGCTCTAGACTAGTATCATAAATTCTAGAACTTATGTTTCTACATCTTGGACTTGCAAGAGCATTCCAATTAGGGAACAAATACTTGATATTCTCAAATTCTTTAATTAATGTGAAAATCAAATGTCTATGGGGAATGCTATTTTTCCACCATTTTTGGTTCATAAGATATGTTGAAAGGGTTCAATCTACTATTTTATCTGAAATCCCACAGAAAATACACCTTAAATATGCTTGCTATCTTCTTATTATTTACTATAGTGGGATTGTGTTTGCTTAACATGACACCATCTGTTTGTTCACCTGTTGTTCAGGGACTGTATACTTTATCTTCAGGAACATATAGTGCCGGTCAGTTGTGCACACCTTTTGGGTACTTGGTTAATATATTTTGTAGCTACAGTGCTATTATATAAGAGTTTTGTAGTTTTGACAAGGCACAGCCAAAGATTGAAAGCCTTTGATGATAAATTTTGGCTGGTGTTTATGATCAAACTTTGGAACCAATCATACAACACTTTCTCTTCCAACACAGCTGTTTATTTGCTTGAAAAAGTATGTGCTGAATATTTTATGTCATTGCTGTTAAAAGACCGCTTCGGACCCAATGCTTGTAAAAATTGTCGAACCCAATGTTGCAACTTGAGAACCAATTTACGTCTGAATATGTCAACATTCAAAGCTATAAGATTTCCACAATCCATTCAAATCTTGTATGCAGCTTCTGGATTAGATTGTGTGAGCAATTTTTTAACCATCTAAACGTTTCGAATCACTCTCCGTGATTCATCATCAGGATGCAAGAGAGCTTAAGGAGTTGAAAGATAGTAGGATGCAGACCAAGGCAACAATATAAAGAGGTGTGAGCATGAGGACCGAGGAAAACACAAGGTCAAAAATAATAATACAAAAAGCTCAAAAAATTGATGGAACAAACAAGTAAAGAATAGAAAAAACAAAGACCAAAAAACTGAAGTGCACCTATGCCCAAAGACAAATGCACAAAAAGAATATGAATATGAATAAATAAAAGAAAAAGAAAGTATGAAAGTAGTAAATAAAAATATATCTATATAAATACATAAAAATAACACTAAATGCAAATAAATATATATGTCTGTATGTATGTATACATATGTATACATACAAACATACATACATATATATACCTATATACATATGTATACAAACGTACATACATACATGCAAATAAATATATAAATAAAGACACATACACATAAACAAACAAAAACCACACACAAACACATACAAATAAAGAAACACCTACACGCATACGCCTACACCAATTAAGAGATTGAAAAAAATATAACTGCAAAAAAATTGAAAACAACAAAACCTAATTAATATATATATATATATATATATATATATATATATATATCAAAAGTTAAGAGAAAGAAAACAAACATCACAAGAAACTACACCAAAAGAAAAACCCAGCCATACAGAGAAAATGAAGCAGAGAAGGAGTAAGAAAACCGATGAAGAAGAAAGGTCAACCACCAATGGGGGGGAGGGGTTAAGAGAGGAGAGGGGGGCCACAATGAGGACTACGAGATGGGGGACAGAGAGAGGAGTCACGAAGGGGGGGAGGAATGATGGAGGTTTCTAAGGCTCGATAATAAGTGATGCCAAGAAAGACTTAAACTCCACCCATCATCACAATTAAGGTTGGTGGGGTTGTTATTAATTTCAATTGCCTCTTTGAGCTTCCTTTTAAAGAAGTTGTCCTCCTTAAACACAATTTGAGTGTCTTCTAAACAGATGTGGTACTTGGTGGATGCATAATGCTCAGCTAAAGCTGAAAAAAATGCGTTCATGCTTGATGTCTGCACCATGCTCTTTGATTCTGGTGATGAAGGAGCGACCTGTCTCACCTATATAGGGGGTTCCGCAGGAGCAAACAACCTTATAGACCCCAGACTCTAAAAAGATGTCCCTGTCGTCTTTAAGAGGGGGGATCCTTATAAATTTCAAGCGAGTGATTTGACACCAGCAAGTTGTAAATAGTATACACTGTAAACAAAAGCAGGAGATGTTTGGTTGTCTGTTGCAAAAGCTACAATAGAATGTTGAGATAAGTTGAATTCTACTTTTTGAATGTGAAGTGGATGCTATCATCACTAAATTAGGACACACAGAGGCAACTGAATTAGGACATTTGCAGGTTCTGAGGCAGCTTCAGCTGAGAGGAATTTGGAGCTAATTATAGGCAGTCAGTGCATTTGTGGTGAATGCAAAACACAACAGATAGTGACATAAGTTAAGTTCCACTTTTTGAAGTTGAAGTGGAAATTATCCAGAACAGGGTGGTATGGCAAGGAAATCATCCAGAAAAAAAATCATCAGCTGATAAAAAATGGGGAAAATTTTGTGATTTATTTTGAAGAATATAAATGTATATATTTTATTTTTAAACTATTAATGAACAGTCTATCTAATAAATAAAATTAGAAATATTGATATTTATATATGATAATTTTTTACGAACATTCAATATTCATATTTAAAATTATAATAGGAAATGTTATAATAATTTTAAAACCCATAACTATAACTTAATTATAAAACGTAAATACTATATACTAATATAAAACTTTACTATAGTAATATAAAAATATAAAATGTTAAATAATATACATCTATAAATTACTACTACTCTGTGACTTCACCATTATAGTTTTAATTTGAAATACATTCTATCAGATGGCCAGCACCTTTTCAGGTATCTCAGATCGTCCCTTGCTTCTTCCTCAACAACTTTTTTCTGGTTGTGCCTGTTCTGCTCCTCATTACTGATCAATAGACAGAATAAATTTGCTCTGGTCCAGGAACAGCTCATGTTTTGGATCAGGCAGCACAATGGAGACATCATGTGTTTAAACTGGTTGATGCTGGTACAATTTATCTTTCTACAAAGCATGGCAACTGCAGCACTGTTGCAGGGTGGCACAGGATGAGAAGATGGATAATGAACTGTGAAACAAACTGCAAATAGATAAAGTCTAAAATTCTTGTAGTTACTGTTTTCAAAAGATCAAGTGCCTTTAGCAGTCTCAAGTGTGAATGAATGTAATGCCAATTTTAAATGATTTTTTTTACTTAAAAATTAAATTCCCGAATCTCAAATTTCTTCCAAATAATTGGACTCTGTGACACTGGATATGTCCACTAAATTTCGATATGTTAACTGATGTAGGATGTTGGCAGGCTCTGAGGCAAATTCAGCTGCCAAGGAGTTTTAGGAGATGGTTGTCTGCATCATGTGAAGGAAAATAGCTTCACTAGGAAAACATTAGCTGCAAAAGTGACAAACTAAGAAATGTTACATAAAGCACCTTGGTCGAGGAGAAGATGCAAACACCCCTTGCTCAGACTGGGAATATTATTGGGATGTAAATGGAATTTCTGATTACAAAAGGCAAATCCATTGTTTTCTAAATACCTTGCAACCATTCAATGGTATGATCAATTGGAAGGGTGTGTACATGGACACTTGTACAAACACAATCACAATACGGACAATCGCAAACACACATTTACACACATATACACAGACATCAATTTATCAGCTACATATTGTAGCTGGAGTGTCCCTCAAACGATCTTATACCAATTTCATCATACCTGAACTCACATTCTGGTAGCTAGTTCAGAGTTGCAGAGACCGACAGCTATGAATGAAAAATATTGCTACTATAATTCCTAGTTGAAAGAGATTCCTTTGTTTTAATTGTTATAGAAGGGAGTAAAGTCCTTTTGAATGCACCAGAAATTAAAGTCAGGGTTGCCATAATCTTATAAGACAAACTGGGATAGCATAAGCTGGAGTTACAGATTTGTATTATTATGGAACTGAATGCAAGTTTTGTGTTTATGTTTTTGCATGATAACGTATGCAATATCATCTTTACATGAGGATTTATAGATTCTATTGGGCTATGATTCTTATGATCTGTGTTTTGCATATATATTATCAGTCAGTCTGTTTAGGCTCATTGGTGACATGGTACTACTGAGTTAGATGGTGAGTGTGTTGATTGTGTTAATACGTTATATTAAAGATTATTTGGCAATTTAAGGTTTATTTGGGAAATCACAAGTCACTGAAAGTTTTGATGATTTTACAGATTTGTCCCTCGTAAAGGAGGTGAAGAGGCTTGAACAATTGTTGTTGGACCGGGAAAATATGAACAAGCAGGCTCAGAATACAAATCAGCAATGCCAAGACATTAGCACTCAAAGCTTTTCCTTTTCTGAAAAATCAGTAGTTTTGCAGCCTGAAAGACATGATGGCATTGTGGACCTTCCCTGTGCTGGGCTACAAAAATTGTCAAAAAATCCCACAAGTTTCAAAGAGGCAATGGTGCAAACAGAAGTGATTGTAAACAATTGTTGCTCAAAGTGCCATGTCATTATTGAGGAGCCAGGGAGTAGACAAATTTGCAACAAATCAGCTAGTGGAACAGTTAGCATCTTTAACCCGGTAAGTAGACAAATTTGCAATGAATCAGCTAGTGGAACAGTTAGCATCTTTAACCAGGTAAGAGTAGTAAGTCATGTTTTTGACAAAATATTTTCTGTGCTTCCTAATGCTCACCCATTTCTTCTAATTCATGTTTCACATGCTTGTCTATTTAAAGGACTCATATGCTCTATCTCAAGGGGATAAACCAGTCTTGGAAGACACTCGTAAAGGTATAATGTCATCTAAAGTGCATTCACGTGCAAATTTAAGTGAATCTGGAGTTATACTTTTCAGTTTTCCAATAAAATCTTTGGATGCTCTTTTGAAATGTTTCTTCAGGGTTTTCAAACAATGTCTGTTGTACAAGGGCAAATGGCCTGTTTCAAATGCTCTTACAGTGTATGCTGGGGCTTCAGTTCTCAACTGTTAATGAGAGAGATGGGTTAGAAGTGTTGGTACTTCATGAATCGAGTGGTAAAATATCAATCCTTTGAATGTTGACTCTTAAGGGTCTTGTTACTGTAGGATAAATTCAAATACTGTGACTAAGTAGTGACATGCATACATGTAAAAAATGCTGCTAAAATAAGCTGTCAAATTTGTTTGATAGGGAATAAATAGTTAAATAATAATTGCCAGTTCAACCTGCAGTTCAGTCCTGCTGTCAAGCCTGCAAAAAACCACAAAAAACTCATGATCAACTCGTTAGCTATTCAATCTTTTGTTTAACTTGCGAGTAAATCCTCTTTTTTTTCCCCAAAAAGTAACAATTGCTTGATATATATACAATATATATACTGATTTTTTGTGAATTTTAAATTTGCTGTGTACCTTTTGAGTATTGTTCCATTTTTTAACTCACTTTTTCCGTGTTGTGTAAATGGAATGCTACTGAGTCAGGAAATGATCTACCATTTATGTTTCTGATTTTTGAATTATTGATAACTACTGTAACCACTACAGCTCTCAAGCATTATAGTTCATTGAGCAGATAATTTATATCAGTGAAAATGCTAGTTGACATCTTTTACCTGCTAGGGGTAGTTGTCCTTAACTGTCTACTCTGCTTGAAGATCCGTTCCTACACAAACTCGTGTTGGTTCCTACTCATAATGGCTTCTATATTGCATTTAAATTTATACAACCAAGTGTAAAGAATGTTTTCTTTCGGTACCGTCTACTTTGCTTGGCATAGAAAGCCCAATCCCACACAAATTCCATGCTGATTGCTACCTGTAACATAGCTTCTGTAATGCATTTAAATATGAGGAATCTCACTTTCTTCAGGCGCACTATTTTTCTCTTGGAACTGCCTACGGCATAAAAGAACCATTCCTAGGCAAACTTGGGTTGCTTCCTACTAACATTGCTTCTGCGATGTATTTAAAATTTAAATTTACGGGAATCTTGCTTTCTTGAGGCAAATGTTAAGAATGTTGTATAATAATGGGCATAATAATGCTGTATAATATGTTGTATTTTTGTGCAAAGTATTTATTTTTTTCAATATGATTTTTCTGCCCTATATAAAACCTGTTGTAGCTTATCTTAGAGGTGTTGCTGTTAATTTAAACCCTAGGTATGATAATCAGATTTATCTTATTCAATTATGCCCTGGTTTGTATTAGATTTGCAGTAGTTTAGTGAATCAACATGCATTAAATTGTGCCCTAGATTGTAATCAGATTTGCAGAGCTTAGTAAGACAACATAAATCAGAAATATGATAGAAGACAAACAAGCATACCCTGGGAAAACCTCCAAGGAGGAAAAAACCCAACATGAAAGACCCACAGGTCAGATTGTATATTCTCCTCTAAATAACAGTACAATACTTAGCTCGAATCTGATCTTGACATATCAGATCTGTCCTTGTATGCTTCAATGACTTGCCTCAAGATATGCTATGTCCCCTTGGACAATATTACACCAAACTGAATAATTCGCCCTCTTCCTTAGGTTCGCACAGCAGAGCTAATTTGCATTTTGATTTAATTGAACTTGATGATATTGTCTTGCAAAGTGATCTTTATTTATATGCCTCTTTTCTTTATTAAGGTCGGCCCTTTCTTGAAGTCGGCCTCCTTATATTTTGGGCGCTGATGTTGTTTGATGCTAATATTTAATTGTTATGTATTAGCGTGGATTTAGGATAGGGCCACGTTTAGGGTAGGACCCGGTCCTAAAGGAGTTCGGATGTTGCCTTAAGGCAATCCGAACCCCTATACCCTAGTTACAATCAACAGTTGCTGCTGTTTCTCGTACTCTTTACATTTTATACTGAAATCAAATTATTTGGTCTTGTTTTTTGCATGTTTACTCTCAATTCATTTTTGTGCAGGTTTCTCGTTTAAATTGAAGTATTTATCTGCTGAAGATGATATAAAACTGAGGGAAAATGGACAGATCCTCTATTGTTCTGTTTCACTAGGAACGCTACAAAAAATTGCTCCAGATTGGATGAAAGAAGAAATTGTTTTTAGCATGGGTCAAGCCAATTTGTTTTTTGACAGAATATTACAAGTGGTTAATGGATGTGGAATTAATATATTGGCAAGATAATGACACTGGATTGGGAAAATTCCAATCTGCAATTTGTGATATATAATTATGTTTTGGATATGTCCTATCACTTTGTTAACTGTAGAATTATTTTTTCTACTAGGGAGGATGGATTACAGTCCATTTCTTTTGTACATTTTGTTCCAAATGACACTTATTATGAAATGGATAACGACATTTTAATTATGCAAGCTGAACTATATTTTTGACAATAACTGTAATAACATGCATGGACAAAAAATTGTGTAAAACAACCATGGAAAATTTAGTTGATCATAGAAAACCAAAAATTAGTTCTTTTAGGAAAAGAGTTTCTTCATCAAGATTTTTGTTCATTTTGTGTGCTCATGTGGTTATCGTTGCATTAAACTAATGTGGGAAAGTTGATCATTTTAATATTTTATCCGAGAAGTATGAAACAGTTATTAGTCATAAACAACATGTCTTCTATACGGTGCCTTTGTTATCCACTCTCTATGGAATCAACATGGGTTTGTAAGAAAAATAATTTTAAGTTTGTGGTTAATAAAATCAGGACAACAATTTACTATTCTTTTTGGTAGGGATGGAGTGTAAAATTGCTATGTGGGAAAACTGTTCATATTTAGATTAATTAGAGAAGCATGACAAATTTACAAAACCAGATCTATAAAATTAGATAGTATTGTCTCGATTTTTTATATTAAGTCTGGTCGGAACGCAGTTTGATAAAATTGTAATAATGATTATTAAATTCTAATAATTATCTCATCTAGTAACCTCTTTAAGGATCGAGTTGTTGAGCTTTGCTCATTCTCATTAGAAATTCAATCAAATCCATTCACATAGGATGGAATGCTCAAACTTGTTCCTGTTTGATAAACCGCTGGAAAGAGGGTGAAAATTAGAATTATTAAGTAATCATCCATTTTTACAAAGCAGCAAGTTAAAAAACTATTATTTTAATTTCAAAATGATAAAGAATATCATTTATCCTTTTGAATCATAATTTCAAAATGATAAAGAATACATTTATCCTTTTCATCACATTGAAGCTAATGTGTTGTCCATTGAATGTGAAGCCTCTTCATCATGTACAATCAAGATATGATATTTGAATAAACTGTAGAAGTTTAGAGCATCTATGATGATTCCATTTTTAAAATTTCATACATTAAAGCTAATTTATTGCCCATTGAATGTGAAGAGTCTATTATGTACTTTTTTTTTAATCGATGAAGGCAGAGCCAAAATTTTTATATTAATAAATTTACAAAATAATAAATAAAAAGGATCCATGCTGATCGGGGTAGTGGTTAAACCACAAAAAAACGAAACAGTATTGTCCACCATGAGCAAACTGTAAAAAAGCTTCTAACAGTCTCTTCAGACCAGTAGGTTTTTGTCAATACAAATCTTAATGACAATAAAGCAAAGGGATGCATATCTCTCTGTTTTTGGAAAGAACCAGCAGCATGAATTAGGCCCTTGAAGCCCGGCCTCGACCCCTTCTACGGCCACGACCACTTGCATGACCCCTACCACGTCCCGACCCACTGCTACCACCGTTGTCACTAGCACTCGACATGTCTATACGAGATTCTCCACTTGGGAGGGGAGGGACATTTGTTTCTTCAGCCGGGAGGAAGCCATTAAGAGTGGCATACTCCTTGAAATCTTTCTCATTTGGGTCTCCAGGCTGATCCGGTAGAACTCTCCACTTCAAGAATTCTACTGTTGTTGTTACATTTTGTTTGTGATTTCTTCTAGCAGGCCCCTTGAGATCCAGTAGGAGGGGAAAAAAATTAACATTGTCTCCATCTTCGTGAGTAGCTCCAATGTCAGCCGGCCTCAGAATGCTAGAACCAGGCAGTGCATAAGATAGGACATTATTGAGCCCTCCTAGCAACTCGGGGTCAAACAATTTAGTAGCAAGGGCGGAGGTGATAGCTTTTGAGAAACCTGCATCAAGGACAAAAGCAACAAACCGTGAAGAGATGTGCGTATCATCCCTATATAATTCCTTCCTGTCAAGATGGCCTTGTCCCAAAATCATTTTTGTTGCCAAAATAACCAGGGGGTTAACCGTGCAGAGAAGTCGCTTGATTCTCAAGTCCGTGATTTCCTTAAAGCAGCACTGATAGACAGGGTTGGATAAGGAAATTAGAGTGTCCACCCTGAGGCATAAAATGGGATTTGAGGATAGCTTGGTGGTAATCCTGGGAGAGTCCGCCATTGTCGAATTTGGAGTGAAGAAACCTTGCTATCAACACGAGAAGGCCAAACAACTTAAATAAAAATAAGTTAGGAAAATAACAAGACAATATATTGAAAATAATGAAATGCCTTCATTAAAGAAAGCAATCATCTTGCTCAAGAAATGTCTGTTGCCCTTAGTGATGAATTGTTTGATAAGACATTCCCATCCCGCGAGCAGGTGAAAATTAATTTTCTTAACCCTTAGATACGCCTCATCAACCTCGATTTGGTTGGCCAACTTGACGTAGGTTTAGCTAAGGCGTCAATCAAAACTAACGCAAGAGAGCATTAATTCATCCTTTCCTGCTTTTCGACTTTCAAGGCAAGTGGAATAGACATAGGCCTTAAATGCATGTGCCGTTGAGAGATGGAGATCCAAGAAATATATTGGTGGGTCGCAGAAAATCTCGAGGACGGAGATAGGCCATCATGCCAATTTAGAGTAAGAAAGCTAGCTAAGTTGGAGGGAAATAGCCCGCAGAGGGACTGCAAAAGATAGTAATTACCATCCCGAAGTAGATATAAAGAATAGGATCGCCAACAACTTTATCTATGAATCTTGTTTTCTCTCTTTTTTAAATTTGAAGAAGAGAGATAAAACTCTGCAAGTATACTTGAGGGGATAGGACGATGCAAACCTTGAGATTCGGCTTTGTTTACTTGCTTGGGCAACTGCACCTGAGGGAGCCATAAATGCAGCTTCGCCTACAAGCCATCTTCATCTCCAGTTAGAGTTTACGAACATCTCATAATGAATACAACCTGCTTCGAGAGAAAAAAACTAGTGCCACCTCAACTGCCGAGTAGGATACTATACTTCGGTTTCATATATTTAAAATAACTGTTGAAAATTCAAATTCAAATTCCTGGTGGGAAGAGGGCAAACATCAAATGTCAATTCTTAGACTAAATTGAGACGTCAATTCTTTGACCAACCAAGACGTCCATATATAGGAGTGACTTGTTAATTTAGTAATTAGGTATAAGGCACCAGACTTTTCAAAAAGGTACATGCAGGAATTGGATAGGGTAGGCAACAATTGATTTTTCTTGCCGTTCAAACTCCAATTATTTATTTAAATTATGATATTAGATTGGATTCCTTCGACCACCATCTTAATTCAGACCCTTCAGCCGCTAACTTGGAAAGCAAATCTGCCTCTGAATTGGCTTCTCTATAAATATGCCTAACTGAATAGTTATCAAACTCAGCCAGTGTCGATAGAGTCTTTTCCAATAAAGCCTTTAGACACCAATTAGGAGTGCTCTCAGATCTGATCGCATTAATCACTATGGTTGAATCACCGTCAATTTCAATGTCCTTGATGCCTCTCTTGGAACACTCAACAAGACCCATGAGAAGAGCTTTGAACTCTGTCACATTATTAGTATCTGTTGCCTATAAAGGATCCAATGTGATCCCTAATAACACATCCTATACCAGATGGACCTGGATTGCCTTTTGAGGCACCAACAAAATTGAGTTTTAACCAGCCTGTTTTTGGTGGAGACCAAACAATAGTGCTTCTTTCTTCGACCTTCTTACCTGTAAAAAGAGGAATTTTAATGCCATTCCATCTAAATTTGATCTTTGCCATCCCAGTTTGTTATTGAAAAAAATTCCCCTATTTCGCTCTTTCCATAACTCCCATATGAGGCTTGAGGGACTAATTTCCCATAAGGGGTTGAGGATACCATCTTTAGGTTTGATTGGCCATCCTTGGAAAAGGGAAACGATATCATTAGGGAGGGCACTGATCCACCCCATCTTAGCACAGAGCCACCTCCAACATCTAGTTGAGAAAGAGCAATTAAGAAGAAGATGGTCAACTGATTCCTCTTGTGCCTTACACAAAACACATCTTGAAGGCCTTCAAAGCCCATTTTCTTGAATCTTTCCGCAGTGAGAATTTTCTACTTTTGGGATGAGTCTGCTACTCCAAAAAAGTGTGGGTATGATATTTGAATAAATTGTAGAAGTTTGAGCATCTATAATGATTCCATTTTTTAAACTTCATCACATTAATGCTAATATATTGCCATTGAATGGAAGTGTCTTCATCATATACTATATCAAAATATGATATTTGAATAGCTGGTACAATTTGGAGCATCTGTGATGATTCCATTTTTTTAATTTCAAAGATTAGAATCAAAACATTCGGAAATCTTTTAAATGAAGAAATTAAAAAATTAATAATAATTTTTTTCTTTTCAAATTTTGGTTTTGATTCTTTTATAATTGGTTTAAATATTCTCAAATACAAAATTGACACATCCGTGATATCAGCATCCTTGATAATTGGTAGTACTTGGCACTTGAAATATACAATAGTATATCCTCTTTTTTGATAGGCTGACTTCATTAAATATATCGTCAATTGAAAGTTTTAATTGGATGTAATTTAGATTGCTTCAAAAGAAAAAAACAATTAAGTTCATCAAATATCACATTATCTTTACAAAAAATAAACCAATAAAAATGAATTTGCAACTTCAGATTTAAATTTTACAAAGATATTAATTATGATATTGCTATCAAGATTCAATTGTGCCTTCTCGAGAGGTCACCCATCCCCGTACTACTCCAACTCAAGTGTGGTTAACCACAAAGTTTCCTCCAAGGTTAAACCCACTTAGCTTGCAACATCATTTGCACGCTACATAATTGAATCCTTATAGCAATATCATAATTTGACTTGCTGTGGAAAATATCTCCTACTTATCAAAAGATATTAATATTTTTGATACTTAAAAAAATATTATTCGTGTTTAAAAAAATCACTAAACATTAAATATTTTCATGTGCATTCATTTGAAACTAACCCCATTGAAAAAAAATGGATTATTTCAACTCTTAAAATCAAGGTCAAAATTTTATATTAATTTTTCCTCAAACAATTTTCATAAAAATCAGCAATCATTTGATTAAAATATTAAGGAATTTTTTTTTTAAACTTTCTCTTTAATTTTTTGGTGACTTTACTTTTTAACAAAACAAATAAACAAATATGTAAATGTCATATTAAATTCTTAGAGAATGGAGGGCATACTTTCAAAGAAGTTAAGACATTCCTTTAGTATTTCATGTTCTTTTTTAGCGTTTCACTAACAAGATTATAATTTGATTTGTGGTAGAAAATACTTTCTACTTATCAAAAGATATTAATATTTTTTATACTTAAAAAAATATTATTCATATTTTAAAAAATTACTTGAACATTAAATATTTTCATTTGCATTCATTTGAAACTAACCCCATTGAGAAACATGAATTATTTCAACTCTTAAAATCAAGATCAAAATTTTATATTAATTTTTCCTCAAACAATTTTCATAAAAATCCCGGTAAACTTTCTCTTAAATTATTTAGTGACTTTACTTTTTTACAAAACAAATAAAAAAATGCGTAAATGTTCATATTAAAGTCTTACATAATGGAGGGCATACTTTTAAAGAAGCTAAGATATCCGTTTAATATAGGTTCTTTTTTAGCTTTCTATTTGTAAATTAAAAAAAACAAACATTTGAGGTGATTTTTTTTGAATTTTTACCTTTTTTTTTTTTTTGGACTTCCACTTTTAAGTTAATTGAATATGAAAAATTGAAGTTTCATTTTATTTTTCAAAAGTATATTAAAATTGATGGAATTTGTAAGAATTTATTGGGCAAGTCAACATTTTGGGAATTTGGGTTCAAATAGATCTTTGCTGTAAATAGGGTTATAAGTGAACTCAGATTTTAACATTTAAAAAAGTTTGGTTCATAAGCAAATGAAATTTTTGTAATTGTAAGAAAAGTTTATGAGATTGGTTATGAGAGAAAAATAAATGAAACTTGCAAGCAAATGACTTGCACATTTTTATTTTTTTTGACAATCTTCAAAAGGTAATTGTGATTTATGCCAACTTTTTGTTTTAGGGCTTTAATATTAACTTTTAGATTCCTCCATGTTCCCAAATTTTCCATGCGAGAACTATTTTCTAGGCTAATGTTCATTGGTGTTTTCACTAGCTTAGGTCTCCTCAATCTATACCTAGTGGTAGCCAGTATAATATTTAAATTCGTACCTAGGTCAACCATCGCATTCTTCACTTTGCTATTATTGAGATGTGTGGTAATGCGAAGAGGGCCATGATTTTAGTTTCGATCTTAGTCATTTGGTTCACTTGTTTTTGCTTGTTCCAATACTTTCCTAACTACTTTAATTTCAACACAAGATCTTTCAATTGGGCCAAGAAGGCCAAGTCATTAAGCATCCTTACCCGCTCTTTGGAAAAACAAGCTACTTCATCTTGTTGCTGTTGAATAATATGTTGTCCCTTCTCCACTAGCTTTTCATGCTGATATTTGTTTGGCTGAAAGTATTCCTAATCCCCTTCTTCTGGACTAGATTATTTAATGCCCTTCTCAATTCCTTTATTTCTTTGCTTTTTGATATTAGTCCCTTGTCTTGTGAGCACTATAGCTTTGTTCTTATTTTCTCCCAATTTCTTCTTTTTCTTTGTTTCTACCATCTCCTCATGTGTCAGAGGACCATATATTCATCCTTTGGCAACCTCTTACTCATGCGGTGGCACTTTCCTTATAACTCTAACTCCTCTTTGTAAGTCATCACTCCTAGAAGGCGTCCCTACATTTTGGAAGAATCATCTTGCATTTTCACATTTTTATAGGTCATGGGATTCATCTCTGCAAAAAGGACATTTCCTTTTCTTTTTACCCCAACACTCAATTGCATAGTAGCCTACTTTCCCACAATTGAAACAATTGGCACCATTTCTTCTTTAATTTTCTTCTTCAACTTCTTCCTCCTCTATAGTTTTATTGAAGGTTATCCTTAAGGTAGTCTTGCAATGGGTTATTGTGCATTGCATAGGCATTCTTCTTGTTCCTCCAAGGTGGTTTTTGTAACCTCCATCATTCATATTCCTTTCTACATCAACATTACAAGTATGGTTATGGAATCCCTCATTGCAATGATTTCCTCCATTTCAAACTTGAGGCTGATAATCAGGACAATCCTTAATGAGGTGGGTGCAAATGCACAATATATGGAACTGTTCTTTATTTTTTTCACCTCCACATGTAATGTGGTTGCTATCCTTTCTCCTTGTTCCTTAAGGCATTCATTTTGGATATATCCTTGGGAGTAGTATGTGCATAATATCTCTTAGGCCTTCTTGGTTTCTTCTTTGGCTATTATTTCATTTTGAATGGTAAATTTGTGTACCCCTAGTTTAAGTTCTTTTAGAGTTTTATTGGTTTCATCTTTCTCTTGTCTCCACTAGGGTTGTGCCTCAACCTAGTATGCCATTGTGATCAAATCTATGTAGGAATCAGATATTCTCCCCATCTAATACTACCCTTATATATTTCTGTAGTCTAGATGTAAACCATTTAATCTTCTACTTCTTGAACAATGGTTCTAAAATATTTCGGCATAATTCCTTCTTTTGTTTTATGTTTTTACTAATTTGTTTTCTCTTTGTACTAGCTTCCTCGTTTTGCTAACACTTTTTGTGGGGATGTCCGAAGTAGCAAAATTTATCAAATGACTATCCTTTAATTTTGTCCCAACTCCTCTCATGTTTAGGATATGTCTTTATGTGCTAATCTAATTCATCTTTTCTCAATGGGGACACAAAATGGAATAGATTATGTATATGTTCTTCAACTCCTTTCCTTTTCAATCAATCAAATAATAGATATACATAATCTATTATTTGATTGATATAATTAGTCAAATTTAAATGTCTATATTTGCCCATCTTCGCGGTGGTGCTAAAATAGTGTCGGTGCAAAGACAATAAGACACCTACAACTCAAAGAAAAGGGAGTGAGGCAAAAAAAATACCCCAGACTTGATTGACGACAGTCGAAGGACGAGGGAAGGTGTTCCCCCTCGAGAGGGTGCACGGGAAACAGGGCTCGGGCGACGTCTCAAAAGAAACTTTGACCTAGCGGACATGATCTAAGACACGAAGCAGACAGAGTTGAGAAAATGTAAATGCAATAGAAATGGAGATGGAAACATTATGGAGCACGAGCACTTGCGAAACGAGACGTCATGTAGTGAGCACTTATTTTGATTTAGCAATGTATTGAGTCACCAAGGTATGAAGAACTAGGGTGGAATTTCATAGCCAATGCATGGACTGACTCATATGAATAAACACGCAAGGTTAATCTAGCACCACACAGAGTTACAAAGATCCTGTAAGAAATGATGCGAGAAAAACCACAAGTAGAAGAAACACACGGTTGACCAACACCACATAGAGTTACATAGACCCTGCAGGAAACGATGTGTTGGTTAACAGATTTGTCTTGTCTTAATTTTATGTTGATTGATTCGTGTTACCCCTATTTCTTGAAAGATAGATTGACCCAACAGTTGGGTAAATTTATGAATAATTTACCCTCTGCATAAGGGTGCAGCTTCCCATATAATATTCAATGAATTTTATTTAAAATTCTAACTTCACTTTTAACCAGAAAGCGAGTAAAGGCATTCACATTCATAAGTCAACACCACATGAATGCTATAAAGATAAATATTATGAATGTAAACTCACAGGCTTACAATTAAAATAGCTTCACTTCTCAGAAAATTTCCTTTTAACACAGATTTGATCAAGTCTCTCTCATGTCTCACAGGACAAGGGGGATTAGAACATCCATGCAAAATCAACAAAAGACCCATTTATTAAATTTATTCACAAACTTATGAAAGTGAAATAACCAAAGAAGCAACGAATGCTGCATAAACGAATATATCTCAACAGAGATTTTCTATTCACATCCAAACACACAGATTTGAAAGTTGCAGAATAAGTATCATTCTATTCATTGATAAAATGTCTTCCTTGAAAATTCAACACGTTCATAAGAAAACAATCTACTAATCTACATCACCACCAACATTTCTCGGACCTTATTAAAGTCAAGCAAATCAGTTTATATAGCCACAACATGGCTAACAGTTCATACAAGAAACATGGAAAACTTTGAATTTCCGGCCCGCAAATTCAGAGAAACCAGTGTTTAAACAGGAAAATAAAACTGTTTTCATAACTAACAACTGGAAAGAGACATCCTTACATTGAATATTCCTAAGCAGTTTTGATAACTGCTTTCTTCTTCCAATCCACGTAAGCAACGACAAAGTGCTGAATGATTGTGCTATGCGACAACCCCGCGTGTGTCATTCTTTGCTTCCATACTTCCTTCTCGCGACATATTTGTGCTACTTTATCTGAATGCTCACCTAGGTTCTGAATTCACAAGAAAAGAAGTGATTCCATTTTAGACATGAGGCTCAAGTCATTTGAAATCAAGCCCTTGGATTCTTTGATGTGGTTGATTTTATCTTCTAACGACCCTATTATGACCTCAACTATTTCTGAAGTTTTTCAATCATCTTTTAAACACTTCAAACCAACACAACAAATCTCATTATGCATGGAAGATACTAATTCTGCAAGTTGATTCACCAATTTGGCAGAATCTTCATAGGCCTATCTCACCAACGCATTTCTCCATTCTACATTTCGTTGGCACACACAAATACCATTATCATGTAGGGCAAGAACTGGATTCTTTGACAAGAACTTCATCACACCATATTTCTATACCTCTCTCATCTGAGCTGCCCTTTTCACCCCCTCAGCTTCTTCATTCTTCCATTTGACAATTTCATTCTCCAATTCCTTTGTTACCGTGTTTGCATCATCGCGAACCTTACTCAGATCCGCAAAATATTTCGCTCCTGCTTTCTGAATTTCACCTAGCCAATCCATAACAACGTCTGTCATTAATCTGCATTTTTGAATTTGATCGATTGTTTTCTGATTGAGAGGGAACTTAGGGTCAAAAGATTTAGGAGTCTGAGAAATGGGCCGCGGATTAGGACTATTGATGGCCTCAATGTATTCTGCCATGCTCCTCATTATCTCTTTCATTTCAGACTTATCTTTTTCATCCTTCCAGGATCTTTTCAACATCTTCTTGGTTGAAACTTCCAAATGTAACGCATCTGTTGCGCGAGTTCCTGCCCCTAAGTTCACTTTTTCCACCCTGAAATCTTTACTTGTCGGATCAGCCATGGTTTCATCAGTTTTTGGGCAGGCAATCTCTGCAGTCCAATTACCCGTATCTTCATCAAAATCAATTTTTGATACAGTCTTTAACCTTTTGGTTTTGGAAACCTTTCCCAGACATTTACTAACCATATCCTCGACAAGGATAGATACTAGAACAATGTTACTTTTCTTACTACCTAATGTGTTCTCCAACCATGGTGGCCCTAGGGTTGTGAGATATTTGTCTGAACCAATTTTTGCCTCCTTTTGATCTCTCACTTGTTGGCTGTCACCCTCATCATCTAAATCCTGCATTCCCACATTTGGATTTGAAACAAAGATATCCATCTCGGGTATGGTCTCAAGGTCAATTACTATATCAACAGGGGAAGATTTTCTTCTGCTCTTAGTTCTAGAATGAGTGATTCTACCTGTTGGTAAATATTCTTTGCTCTGCACCCTTTCTATTACCCGCTTACCCTTTTCCTTTTTCCTGGAAGAACCTACACAAGATGGAACAAAGGGATTAGAAATCAGGGATTTAGTGGGAGAGGTTGAACTTTTTCTTGAACTTCTACCCAGTCTCTGTTCTCTAAGCCACTTTTATGTCCTTCGGATAACCAAGAACGTCCTGGTTTGAATATGTTATTCTTCATTCTTTCCCCAATCTATTTATGAAATTACTCCCTTCTGCCTATCATCAACAAACTAGGAATCAAGCAAATCACTTTCATCATCAACAATATTTGCAGTATTCATCTTCAAACCATAATTCCTAATCTATTGTACTGAAAGCCTTAAGTGAGCTCTTCTTTGAACCTCATATTCATCCATGCAATTCGCCCATAAATATTCTAGGTTCGGTATATGTTGAAAATCCTTCCCGAGTGTAAGGTGGGATGCTGCAAACCCCTTAGCATCAAAATCAATCTTGGGAGTATACAACTGAAAGTTGAGCTTCTTGAACTCCAACTCTAAATTCAGGGCATCCGAGACATTATTACAATTGTAATAAGTCAATTCAATGGAAAAAAAAACTCTTGTTCGGTGCTTCGCCCTGTATTTCTTGTCAATATGAGAAAGTTGCCTGGATACTTAAATTAAAACTTGCCTGTTAAAGACATATCTTGGCAATTTATATGGTTCACCTTCAAAACCACTAACCCTCAAATAAGTTAATTTGGAGAACTGAATATAGAAGCTCCCATATGTGCCTACAAATTGCATGGCTTCTTCGATCAATATTTTATGGATATCCCATTTCAACTCAAACATCAGTCTCCTAAGGAAAACATCATGGAGCCTGTGATAATTCTCAGTGGCTTTGTTCTGTTGCAAATGCGGGTGATAATCATATATACTCATATGATTTCGCCAATTTTCATGGTATAACCCAACCCATTGGCGAGTGCAAGCTAAATAGTATATGAGGTAAGATGACATATAGAAATTTTTGTTACCAAAACAACTTAAACCCTCATGCATCCTTTCAACAATTAACTCTGCCCAATCTATGTATCTCCCATCATCTAAAATAACCTGAACAAAGAAGTACATCCAATCTTCCCAAAAGAAGGCCATCTGATTCCCTCTAATCCTATGAAGCAAAATGACAATATCCCGTACCTCTCTAATCAATGTTCTCTGGTTAATGGCCTAGGTAAACGAGAGTCACCCTTCTGAAGCTTCAATAACCAGTTGCAGGCAATAACACTTTGATATTTTGTCTTCTTTTTGGAAAACAACCCCTATGACTTAGACACTGTCTAGTCTTCATACCGTTCTTTCTCAGGAATCTTCATGACTGCAGCAATGGTTTCCTGATTCACTTTCAGCAGAACTTCACCATTTGCGGTTTGGATGCTCCTCTGAACAGGGTCATAGTGGTTCATACATTATTGGACTAATTCTGGACAGAGAACGACTGGTGGAAAAGCTGTTGCTTCTATTAACTGGCTATCAATTATTTTCTGTATGAGACGGGAATTTACAAAATCCCGTACTCTCTCATAAAATTCCTTTAAATTTACCAATGGGAGGAAAGTATCACCTACATCTGGGTGTGAACAAACTAGCCTTGAGTTTTGGTCAATTTTAGGCAATGTTGGTCTCATCTTGGGTTTCTACACAGGACTCAGAGGTAAACAAGAAACTTTGCAAGAAAACAAATTAATAGAGCTCCTGAATACATGGAATGACAAGGATGAGGGAAAAAGAACAAAACTCACCTTGAAAGAGGATTCTGGATTGCAAAAAATAGAGGTTAAGTCACCATGCGTAGCGCCCAACATTTGCTTAATTGTGAAATGGGCAACTACGAGAAATGATTTTAAAACAAACAAAAAAAACTCAAGTAAGGGCGAAATAATTGCTCACACGATTCATTCAGGATTAATTGACTACTTATCCATGTTTTCTTACTCTAAAAAGACCTTTTCCTAACATCTCATCATTATTCGACTTATTCCTTCCTCTTCATGATTACCATGCAATATAGCACACCTCACGGCTTATTATCTCAGGTTCTTTTTAAATTTGGAATATTCTTTTTTGAAACACCGCTGTAATACCCTAAAAATGGTCATCTAAACCATGGGCCCCTAATCTTGACAACGTCAGCGAGGTCCCAACCAAAGGAAATTAAATTAACCTTGAGCACACAATTAATTCTTTAATCATCAAATGTCACATGGCAAAATTAATCAACCAATATTAATTAAATATTTATTTAATTAATTAAATCATTCCAATCAAATCATTTTAAACAATTATCTTATTTATTTTATTAAATATCCTAGCATATTTAATTAAATAAATCAATTTGCCACTAAATCATCAAAAAGAGGAATTAATTTGAAAAATAAATAAAAACTGCCATAAATCTTCAAAAAAGGAAACAAATCAAGAAAGAGGAATTGGAAAGTATGAGCACAAATCTTCAAAAAAGGAAATAAATAAAAAAAGGAATTAATTGACCAAAAAAGAATTAAAAATTGAGAAAAAATCAATTGGAGACAATCTTGAAAAACAAATTAAAAATTGATAAATAATCTCAAAGAAAGCAATTAAAACATTTAAATATTAAAATTGAATGAAATAGAGAATAAATCAGTTTATTTTTTTGATTTTATCTTAATTTTAGTTCAAATTCCTTTAAAATTGAGAAAAGCATCCAATCACATCAATTCACCTGGATTGTGCTTCCTCTTGGAAAATCTTGACCACTCACCATCATTTGATCTCAACCTTTGGTTTCTTTCTGAATTTTCTATAAATTCAGGCTCTCATCTCTCATTCAAAAAAAATCCTGGAGAATATATTGTTATTATGCTGTTTTTGCTCTAGGTTCATTGAGAATTTGCATTGAGATATTGCATATTAGTTATTTCATATTGTTTAAATCATTTAACTTAAATATTCATATATTGCTTAAATCATGTTAGGTTAATCTTGCATCCATCTAGCTCATATTCATGCTCATAGATTTAAAAATCCTTCGTTTAGGTGTTGTCTAGTCACTGGATAGCTTAGCAATCTGAGAGCAATCTAAACTCACATCTACTAGAAGGCAATGGGTTGCTTTGTAATGGTTTATTATTTATTGATTATTGATTTATTAACCATGCATCTAATGACTTAATTGAAGTGTTGTGTATTTTAGATACAGATACAGGTCCACTTTTCACACACATATCTTTGGCGCCCACCGTGGGGCTCGAACCAACAACTACAATATTTATAATGTTTTTTGAACAAATTTAATGTTTAGTTTTAATAACTAATAAACATGTGTTAAATTTGCAAATAAAAATCTTTCTTTTTGCTTGTTCTTCCGTGACAATAAAAAATGGTCTCTGTTTGGAAGGCATAACTTTTTATTGAACCGTTGGATCTCAACCAATTTTTGATATGTTGTTGAAAACCAAGTTTTATACAGTTTATCGCTTTTCTTAAGAAGTTTTGGTTTGAAAGTTAGGAATGACAGAGTGCAGTACTATCATTTTACTTATTCTTCTGTGACAGTAAAAAATGGTCTCTATTCGGAGGGCATAACTTTTTATTGAACCATTGGATCTAAACAAAATTTTAATATGTTCTTTAAAAACCAAGTTGTCCACATTTCCACCGAAGCAATTTTCCTAGTTAGCTTTGGTTGAAAAGTTATAAACAATAGAGTGCAGTACTATCAAAACTGTCATAACTAGGATAGTCATAAAAATTGGAAATTCTTGTTAGATTAGTTTAATTTACAGTTTGCATGCTAGAATTTTCTTTTGATGATTTTTTTAATGTTATTTTGGCAACTAATCTTGGGATTTTAATGTTTACAGGTCCGCTTGACAAATAATTTATCAATCAAACATACACGTGTCAAAGAATAAAAAAACAACATGACTACTGATGCATTGGTTTTGCAGGTTGCCTAAAGAGAATCGGCCAAACATCGTGTATTCTTTAGTTTAATTTTTAGGCACTTAAATTGCTATCTGGTTAAAGAAAAAATCTGTCTTTTGTGTTTTCAGAAAAATCTAAGAGGTAGGAGAGTATGCTCTTGTCTTTTACAGACAATCAGAAATCTAGACCCTCGAAGCTTTTTTCTAAGTTTTGAGATTTGTGTACCTTTAGTGGGCCTGTCATAGTGGGAAAAAGTAATCACCTTGTGAGAATGACCCAAGTGAGTACAGCTGGACCTGAGCATTCCAACTCACTATAATAAATAGGCCTATGGTGATTAAAGTCGCAGATGATGAGATTATTTGAGTTTTCTCTTTGAGATCTCTCATATCGAGCATTTTGTAGGGCCTTGCGGTCTCAATCACGTTTACGTGACTACAACTTGTTTTGGTACCTTGTCGGGCTATAGGCCTCAATCATGCTTGCGTGACTTCAAGGGGTAATTTCAAACGGAATTCCTGACTAAGAACTATAAGATAGAAGCTACCCGGTTCACCTCTGAAAGAGGGATAATCTTTGTGCAAGAGAGATAGTAACTCTCCCAAGACACTTGCCATATCGTGCCCCCATTAGCGTTTGGAGTCAGCTAATACGACATTGAGAATCCATTGTGTGAGACTCAGTGGCTGTATTTTGATTAGCTATTGGGTGTGTACCTAAGTCAACAAGCAAATATTTTCTTCTCTAAGACAACTTCTGTAGGGTTAGCATGTTGTGATTGAATTATTATACATCTTGCGTGCTTTATGTGTTTTCACCGCTGAAACTAAAACTGAAATACTGAAACTGGAGAAAACAAATCTAACAATATCAAACAATTCAGTGATAAACTCTGTCTGTGTCCAAACTGGTCTCTGTCATTCATTGAAACATCAGTCCAAAAACTGGTAGTCGTCAGTCATTGAAACTCTCTGTCAGAATCTCGTCTCTGTCCAATCCTCTGACCTATGAATTCCTGATCTTGTCAGTCAAAACAGTCAAACTTGCCTAAACCAGTCTACAACGAGCATAAAACTGGTTATCATCCTCCTGAGCATAAATAATCTTAATAGTGTACCCCTGCCATTGCGTTGCACGATTTTGTCGATCATCTCTAAGCTAGTTCAAACAACATCTTATCAAGCCCGAGTTAACTTAGATAATGTCTTACACATGATAGATCACTCCCTAAACCAGACCAGATCTTAGTTACTTCACTCAATCACTTCGTTAAATGAACACCTAGCTACAATTTGATCTTGACTTTTGCAACACATCTAGCTCTCGATCCCATCGATTGTAAATGCCTGTTCAAACCATAAGCTCTTCCAAAAATTCTGACAAAAGTAAGAAGCCCATGGATACCTTGGCCCAACAAATTCAAGATCTCAAGAAAGAAATATATGACATTCAAGCCCAACAAAAAGATTCAATGACTCCTCTTGAGATGAAAACTTCATGATATTAAGAACACTAGACTTAAGAAATTCTAAAATAATTACATAAGATGGAACAAGAAGTAATTGACAATCAAAAGCGAAATCTCAAACAAGCTCACAAGACACCTTTACCAAGACATAAAGACATTTCCTCCAAATATCCTCTAGATAGACAGTTTACACCTTTGGGGAAATCTATTGAGTCGACTTTGAAAGAGCTTCTTGAGCACAATCTTATCATATTTCCTAAAAAGACCACATGGGGATGTGAATTTTTGAGTAGTTACTGTGCATATCATAGGCATAACAAACATAAGACTTCAATGTGTATGGAATTAAAACATAAGATTCAAGATCTCATTGATAATGGTGTCATTGAAATTGAAGATCCTAATGAGTCACCTAAAGAAAAAGAAGGAACTACTTACAAGCATGATCAAAATCATGAACCTATGTCTAGCAAGGCTCCTTATGTGGCCTTCATCCCTTCCATGATACCTTCATCTCCTAAGACTTCTCAGCAACAATCCATACCATCTCCTTCAAACAATGAAACTTATCATGTTTACCTTCAAGGGCTATCTCCTATGGAAATCCAAGTTAATGCCAATATTGATACAAGATCCTCTAAAGATTTAAAAATCTTAGATCCTATGCCATCATGCACTCCAATTCCAATCATACCCAATCTAGAAGGCCCTTTCCAAAATGCTTCCCCATCATGTCAAAATATGAACACCTTCCAAGAATCCTCCATGCATATCAAAAACACTACCTCTTCCTTATAAATGGCTTCATGTCAAGAGGACAATCTGGAAAATGAAAAAATAAGTCCTACCATAAATCAAGATCAAGACACCAAAACTCCTCAATCCTGTCTAATGGTTGAAAAAGATCCCATTTCCCTAGAATCCCATGATGACCCCCTTATACCTTTCCATTTCTTCCAAGATGACCCCCTTCCATCTCAAGAACAGAGCATCCTTCCAAATCTCATTCCTAATCCACTTCCTAAGCAAGATCATGATGCCTCTTCCACCTTTTCAAACGATCCTATTCAAAATAAAGAGTCAAACACCCTTCCTACTTTATCCAATGATCCTCTGCCATGTCAAGATCAAAGTATCCCTTCATCTCCTTCTCATAATCCTCCATATTCACTTTAAGGATCCATCATGCCTAGAAATATCTCTCATGATCCTACCATTCCCTACATTCCACCTCCATCTCATAATGGACTCGCGTCTTCTTCCCAAAGTAAAGTGTATCCTACAAGTCAAAATATATATAAAGGAAAAGGGGTAGATCTCCACAAGCAAGAACCCCTCCATATTAAAGAAAATGTTAAAGGTCATGGCCTCGGGGACATTTCTCAAGATGTTGGTATCTCTCATAAATCCTACATTTCTCTAGTTAAATCCAAATACATGCCTTCTCCTTCACCCCTTCCATCTATTCTAGGTCCCTATATCCCTCCATCCCTTATGTAGGATCAACAAAGGCACACATCTTCGAGTACCTTCCATCCATCTAAAAGACCTCCATATCATTCCTATCTATCCACGCATCTTCCTCCAAGCGATTTGGATGCCAAGCATAAAAGTCATAAATCAAGAAATCCACATGTATTCAAGGATCAACATGTCCCATCTAATCGACATGTCAAAACAAAGCAAAATATGATCCAAAAAGAAAAAGAAAAATACAAAATGCCACAAAGGCCCACAAAGAAAGAAGAAAAGTCAAAAGTTATATGGGCTCCCAAGGCACTTGTACAAGCAATGCGCTCTAAGGAACTACAAAAGCATGAAAAATAAAAAACCATGTGGATCCCTAAGCGGCTACTTGAAGCACAAAAGTCTAAAGAAAAATCAAAATTGGCATCCAAAATTGTTGTTGGGTTAGTGCAAGAAGATGAGTCCACTTTTTGGCCAAAAAGTGGAAGTGTTTTCCCTGATTTTCAGATTTTGTCTCATTTGAGCTTAAATTTTGAAACACTTAGAGATTGAATCTTGGAAAAAGTCAGTAATATAAAAGATAGCACTCTGAGTGTACTTTCCAAATATATAATTTATTTTAATACCCACATAATAAAAAATAACTTTTTGAATGGAGTTATGAAAACTATGTTTTAAAAATGCCTGTTTCAGGACCATACCATGCATGTGTACGACCCACACTTTTTGACACAACTAAAATTATTTTCTCAAACCATTTTGGGAAATGGTTTGTAACACACTGAAGATTGATGAGCATATTTTTTTGTATTTTTTTTTGTAAAATAAAAAAGTTATAAAATTAACAAAATTAGTTAATATTTCAAATTTATGGACCCGATTTAGTATAAATTAAATGAAAAATAGTTAAAATAATCAATTTTTAAATAAATTTACATATTTAGAATCTAGACAGTATAATCTGAAATGGGTTTTAATGTCGTATAAAAATTTTCTGATTAGAGGCACGTAAACTATTTTTGAAGTTCATATTTGTGCTTTCATTCATGGGGATTTGAATTTGCAGGTCCATGTCTTAGGTGTGGCCATCCCAAGCCTATCTCAGGCCTAATCCCGAGCCAAGTGGCGGGTTGTGGAATCAACTTCCACAAAACGGGCCCCCGTTTTCAAACAAGGGCGGCTTGTGGAAAAAAAAAGAAAAATGCCATTTAGAAACGGGGGCCTGCTTTTAAACAAAACGGGCCCCCGTTTTGCTTAAAAGCGGGCCCCCGTTTTAGAACAAAACGGGGGCCCGTTTTGTTTTGCTTCGGACCCCCGCTACCTTTCTGCTCGGGAGCCCGAAGCATAAACGGGCCCCCGTTTATAAGAACGCGTTTTCCAACGCGTGGACTTCCATGAATTTGTGACTCATTACCTTGCACTTGCCCTGTTCCTCCATCCAAACCTTCCGAGTCTATTCCTCCATAACCTCCTTCATCCATTTTGGGTTCTTATGCCCCAAAATCTGTAACCTTTCCTCCATCCAAATCTCAAAATATGAGATTCACTTCTCCTCCGTATGTCCACCATCCCTCAAGGCATGTGCCAATGTTGATCTTTCCAGAATTTCCATCTATCCATACACAATTCTTCCAACATCCCATCCATTATCCAACACCTCTTTTTCACCCTTCCATCCCTCTTATCCAATCCTTTGCATAAATCCTTGCCCTAGTTTTATTTCATTATCCTGCCAACATCTTTGAGCATACCTTCATAGCAATGGTCTATTGCAACTCATATTCTAAGGGTACCATCCAAAGCAACGAGACATTGGGGTCCTTCTTCCATCCTCTATCATGCCTCCATTATCTTCCAAAAAGAAAAAAAATGATAAAAAAGTAAAAAAAAAAAATCAGAAAAAAAAGTATAGAGAAATAATTTCATCCACGAGTGAAAACCACTTCTTGTGTCACCTTGGGCATGTACCATGATGAAAACCTGGCAAATAGGCATCATGCGTAATCCATTATTCTTGCACTTTACACTTGGGGCAAGTTTCATCCATGTACATCCATCTATTATCCTTCTTCCTCCATTATCTTTCATCCTCCATTATCCCTCATCCGTTCTATCTACATTCATATCCCTTTTCCACCTTTGATCTTGACAAGGTTAAGGATCCTTGTAGGCTTCATGTGTCCTATCTATTTCACTTGATCCAGACCCTTTAGCTCCTATACATTGCTTGCTTACATCCTTCATTACTCCCTTTTGATCTTGATTATCCTATTTGTCCCCTATCCAAATCTATTCCTTGATCTTGATCAACACTATGGACAAAATGCAAAAACATGCTTTCCACAAACCTCTTGACATGTCCACTTCTTTGGACCATATGACTTCGTTACGCTATATCATTGCTTCACTACGCTATATCCTTGCTTTACATCGCTAAAATCCTTGGTTTACATTGCTATAGCTAGACCCTGTGCTTGGATTAACATTGTGAGATAGTCCTTGAAAACGTCCACCATCATTCGCTTATCCATTCATGTACTCAAAACCCCTTTTGCCTTGCTAGACACTAGGGGCAAACATTCAAAAAAATCCTAAAAATGATAAAATGTCTTGAACAAACTCCTAAAAATGATAAAATGTCCTTAAAAAATCATAAAAATCATAAAGTCCTGAACAAAATCCTAAAAATAAAAAAAGTCCTGAAGAAATTAAAAAAAAAGAAAAAAAAGAAGAAAAAAGGAAAAAGAGAGAAAATGCCTTGGTGAAAACCTGGTAAACAGGCACCTTGGTAAAAAAAAAAAATGAATCTTTGCCAAGCACGTGAAAACCTAGCAAACAGGCACCTCCTGTACTGAAGTACTCCATCTATCAACACAACGTTGGCATTCCCGCTTTCATTCATCTTTGCTTTCGCCTGTACATATTTTAGTCACTTTTGTGACATCCCAGTTCTTGTGGAACCCTCATGGCTTGAAACCAATCAATGTCCTAGTCTTAGGGTAATCGACTGAGAAATTTACATGTCCTAAGTAGTATCAACCAAGTCATCCTTTCGCCAGTAGTACCCTGTCATCCACTCCGAGTCAGTCATTTGTCTCCTAACTACCAAAGAGTTTTATCACTGAGTACACAAGCAAAACAAGACTACTAAAAACAATCACTGCATTGTTTGAGATATGCATGAAATTTTCTTTGTGTGTTGTCTTTTATATTGGTTTTCAATTATTATCCCTCTGAGTAACTCGAGGAAGTCTATCTTGACTAAGAGGAGCAAGGATTGGGGGCATAATATTCTTGTTGTTTTCTGCTTGTAGGAATGATTCCGATGATCTGAAAACATCTAATCAGCTGGGTGTCTATGATAAGTGCATTCACATTAAGGTGAAATCACCACACATACCTCGACTCCGCTTATTTGAATGCTATAGGGAGGTTCCCATCATTTCTTTGTCTGTTTTGAGGGAATTTCTTTATTGTGCAATCTGGGTCCATGTGTAATCTGTCCAAGGATATGAACGAAAAAAGGGTCATTGCGGACATGATAATTAATATTGCACATGAAAAGAAAGGAACTCTAAATCTGCCTGTTGTGGTTGTAAAACGCTCAATGATGAAAATTAAGCTTTTCAAAATCCAGTGACTAGGTTTAGGATTGCATCTCATTTTGCATCTCGTCTTGCATGTCATTCTGCATTTTTTGAATTTAGAGTGATTTCGGTATGGTAACAACGATCTATTTATCTTCTGAATGAGACATTGGAAGCATCATCATTTCTCAGCTAAGTAGTCTCTTTTTCATCATCGTTTCTCCGATTGAGTACTCGTGTATTGAGATGTTAGCTGCATACATGAGCATCTTATATAGATCCATACATTTCATTGTATACTTATTTGCATTCATATTATTTCATGAAGAAAAATAAACATTTGCATTACTAGTTATTCATTCTCCTCATTTATTTGCATAAAAATAAACAAAAATAAACACCCATATTCCATTCGCATTCATTCATCTATACTGAAAAGATATGCATACATATAGAATAAAGCATATAGAAAACCTCTCATAATCAATCAACACAAGTATGATGAAATCAAATCAAGAACTCGTAAATTGGCTATCTTGAGTCCATTTTCGAGATCAAAATCAAAATTTGACGTCAATTCTCTCATCAAAATTTCACGACGTTGACCACTTAGCGCTTCATCAACTGCTCATTTTCTTCTTCAATTTTTGCTCAGTTTCTCGTTAATCAACGCCAAATCTCAATTTTATTCTATCAAATCAACTTTGCGCTCAATTTCTTGCTAAATTTTCAAATATTCCTTTGAATCATTTGTGCTCAAATAACATATCATCGCTAAAACAATTGCCTTAATCATGTACCCTTGCTATCTTTCAATTTCTCTCCCGAGGGGGTATACTCGTGACCTTATGACCTCACATCTTCAATGTCGAGAAAATTTTCAAATCTTCATCAAAAGTCGAGCAAAAACATCTTTTCAACTAAAGACAATCAAATAAGACCTCATCGCTATGGGCATCTCAACTTCATCGCTTTATATCAAGTTGATATTTCTCGACCATCTTCATCAAATCAATCTCTAGGGCATATCAGTTTCATCGCTTCATATCAAGTTGATATTTGTCGTCGTTTGAATCAATCTTTTAACGTTAATTAGTTTCATCACTTTTCATCAAGCTGATTTTTCGTTTAAACTCAATCAAGGGTTTAAAGAGTATCTTTGATCACACTCAATCTAAGCAGGTGTTTAGTTTCATCGCATCAAATCAAGTTAAACAGTTTATCTTCGCTCATCGTATCTTGATCAATCAATTTCAAGATTGATTTTATCTTCGCTCACTGTGTCTAGTCCAATCAAGTTCTAGATCAGTAAGATCCGCTTCTTGATCAATCAAGTTCAAGTTCGGTATCTTTGCTCTCTATCGTTCCTAGTTCAATCAAGTTCGGGATCAGTATCGCTTTAATCAACTCTGTTAAGCTTCATCACTTCAAATCAAGCTAAACACCTCACTCTTCATCTAGTTCGTGATCAATCAAGTTCAGAATTGGTATCTCCTAGACATCAAATTTTCTTTGAACTAGTGCGCTGCTCACACATTAATTCAAAGAGGGGCAAATGTAATACCCTAAAAATGGTCATCTAAACCATGGGCCCCTAATCTTAACAATGTCACCAAGGTCCTAACCAAAGGCAATTAAATTAACCTTGAGCACACAATTAATTCTTTAATCATCAAATGTCACATGGCAAAATTAATCAACCAATATTAATTAAATATTTATTTAATTAATTAAATCATTCCAATCAAATCATTTAAAACAATTATCTTATTTATTTTATTAAATATCCTAGCATATTTAATTAAATAAATCAATTTGCCACTAAATCATCAAAAAGAGGAATTAATTTGAAAAATAAATAAAAATTGCCATAAATCTTAAAAAATGGAAACAAATCAAGAAAGAGGAATTGGAAAGTATGAGCACAAATCTTCAAAAAAGGAAATAAATAAAAAAAGGAATTAATTGACCAAAAAAGAATTAAAAATTGAGAAAAGAAATCAATTGGAGACAATCTTGAAAAACAAATTAAAAATTGATAAATAATCTCAAAGAAAGCAATTAAAACATTTAAATATTAAAATTGAATGAAACAAAGAATAAATCAGTTTATTTTTCTGATTTTATCTTAATTTTTGTTCAAATTCCTTTAAAACTGAGAAAAGCATCCAATCACATCAATTCACCTGGATTGTGCTTCCTCTTGGAAAATCTTGACCGCTCATCATCATTTGATCTCAACCTTTGGTTTCTTTCTAAATTTTCTATAAATTCAGGCTCTCATCTCTCATTCAAAAAAATCGTGGAGAATATATTGTTATTATGCTATTTTTGCTCTAGGTTCATTGAGAATTTGCATTGATATATTGCATATTAGTTATTTCATATTGTTTAAATCATTTAGCTTAAATATTCATATATTGCTTAAATCATGTTAGATTAATCTTGCATATCTAGATTAATCTTGCATCCATCTAGCTCATATTCATGCTCATATAGATTTAAAAATCCTTCGTTTAGGTGTTGTCTAGTCACTGGATAGCTTAGCAATCTGAGAGCAATCTAAACTCACATCTACTAGAAGGCAATGGGTTGCTTTGTAATGGTTTATTATTCATTGATTATTGATTTATTAACCATGAGCCCCGAACTATGAACCCCTTCAATGGTGGTTCTATTGGTATTTTGGATATGTTGATATGGTTTTGTTATTGATGTCAACACTTGTCAACATTTATCAACACTTGGAGACTCTTGATTATGTTCACCGGTAAGTCAGTAACTTCTGAACACTCACCGGTATTTGGTTCACCGACAAGATATATTGTTCATCGACACTTGGAATGACTTGGAGACTACTTGGTTATGTCGAAGACATTGTTTGGACACTTTGTTATAGTGATTTGTTCATTGGTCTATTCGGGTTTGCATATTTGCTATTACCGACAAATAGGTCAAGGTTATGCACCGACAAGCATATCTATTCCGGATCAGCACGACATATTATGAAGATGATTTGTTATTATTGTAAATGCATTGAGCTGACATGATGCATCCCATATTGATTCATTTGTTAATGATTTTATTGTAATATCTTTAGTGAGCCGACCTACTCAATTGGTCTTAGGTTATGGTATAAATGTAAGATCTCATTTCTTAGATCGATATGGGATTGGAAAAAGTATTGTAATAAGGTATATGCGAATATAAGCAGAGCTATACACACAGACATCATTAAAGATTGAAGGAAGGTTTGAAGAAGGCATATTAGAGCTAAACTAGTACTGAATCCAACATACGAAGATGCTATTTTGAGCAGTACATTATCATTGGATTTAACCATCCAATTGTAGTCAGTGTGACTCCTATTTTGTGATTGAGCAGTGAGCTCTAGGTAGCTGGCCTTTGTGCATGTGTAGACTCCATATTGTACACACATACTATCTACAGTAGTATCATCTGATTGTGGGTAAGGCTTCCCACCATGGTTTTTCCCCTTACAGGGTTTCCATGTACAAATATCTGTGTTATGTGTTGTGGATGTTATTGTCTTTTTGTTTCATACATTAATCGTTACCGATACTGCAATTAAATGATAAAACTGTTTACCAACATAAAGTTTGGTTTACCGGTATTAAGCATTAAGTTTTGGTTAAGTTAATTTTGGTTTAAATTTATTGGACAACTGATTCACCCCCCCCTCTCAGTGGTCTCCAGGTCCTAACAGGTTCAAGGGTTCAAGTTCAACAAAACCAAAAATAATCTACTGACGAACAAACATAAGAATATACAACGAACCTTGCTAAAGACAAGACTTCATACCAAATTCCACTCTTACACATATTGAGTATTGAACCTTGAAGTTTCGACAACGGTGGTTCAAAGACGCACCCGAAAAAACTCTACTAAAGACATGGCCACAGAGCAACAAGACCGGTTGAACTTGAACTTTTTACCTTAGACGTGTTCAATAGAAAGGTTCAAGTTCAAATAATTTATGACCCGACATAAAACTAAACTTTACACAAGGCTTCAGTTTAAAGAACATCGCCAATAATCGTTCAACTTAACAATTGAGAATTAAGGGAGGGCAACACGATGCAAGAACAACCACAAGCAAAAGACATGCCCTAGTGTAACATGAGATATCTAAGACCTCATGAGGGTACAACAAGGAACACATCCAAAAGACATGCCAAGCAAAAACCAAAAGCAACAAGATCACATCCTGAGCCTTGTTATTCTCAGTGCACCATGATATAAAAGATCGTGGCAACCAAAAGGAAACAGGACCCGAGGAGCTTAAAAATATAAACAAAGATAAAAAAGAAACAAAGTCAACACAAAGTGTCTTAGATATCTTTTGTCAAAGGATGACTAATGGATGAGGATTGATGATGTTTGAGTTGAGGAAGGATACATCCTACACAGACTGGTGATTGAATAAAAAATTGATGAAAATGACAAAAGGTACTTGATACAATCATGATGACAAAGATGCTCTAGGATGATTGTTGAAGAACCAGCTTATGAGACATGATCTTGAGGACATGACCAGCTGACCTAAAGGATGAGACCTAAGGACACATATGTAAAAGTGGATTTAGATGGAGACACACGACTGACACTATGTACAAGACATTATTTACAAGATGTACAAGAGCTGCAGATGATGGATAAGGAGCTAGGGATAGTCATGATGTTTCCCTCAGTCAAGAGGAAATACCATGAGAGATTGATGATTAATTGGGAAGGATGCATCCAAATGATGATGATTGGACTATAGTCAAGGCTTGCAGTAAGGCTTGGAACAAGACCAAGGACACAATTGGATGATTTGAGTGGTGTGTGATGTTGGTGTGTAGGGGAAAGAGCGAGATCGGGTGACTAGGACCTAATCCCATTTTTGCCAACACATTGGGAATATGAAAGAGCTTAGGGAGGTAGATCACTTTGGCTAATTCTTGTGAGAAAGAGAGAGCCAAGGATTATCTCTTAGGGTTTCCATTCCTCTTGTTGTATATGAAGGGAAGATGTGAAAAATAGGGTGCGATTGATCAACTAGACTAGGAGATAAACAATGAAGCATATATGAACTGAAATCGCATACACTTGCAGATTTGAAACTAAGATACAAAAAGAAAAGAAGGGGAAGGAATTTGGATGTGTAAATAATGCTTAAAACTAGGCCAAAGTGACCAGGACCAGGGCACCACACGCCTATCCCTGATGATTTGATAGAGAGATGCAACTGTAGACCTGCAATCTTGAGATCGTGAGCCTTCACCCTGCTAAAATTAACTTAAATTAAGGGGGAATAGGGTGCCACACCCCTATCTTGGGAAGGAATAGGGAACCACTTCCATGTCCTTGATGGATTTGGGGCAGTCTGAGGCCTTGGGATTGTCCTTGTGCCTTTTACTGATCCGGGAAGCCTTTCGGGTACCTGTTTCTGCACTTGGAACTGAAGAACTGAAAAAGAAGGGGTTTGGGTGGCTATAGGGCTTTGCCTTGGTCAAAACCTTATGTTGGTGATTTATACCTCCACAAATAGCCGATTTGTATAGTAAAATAGTGTGTGTAAGAATCTTGTTGTGTGCAAGACACTACGATGAATGCAAATAATCTAGAGCAACCCTAAAGAGTAAACCCTAAATGCTTGTAATTGACAAAGTAAATTCTCTAAATCAATGATGCAAAGTGATCTAAACCATGAATTTAAATATGTAAATTGATGTAATGAAGCTCATATAAACACATGAAAACAACATGAAATCATACCCAACCCCTAAGGGAGGGGTACAATCCAATCGTCAGTCGGTGATCTCCTATTATTCTTCAATGTCTTCAAGGCTCCTAATTGATGATGAATTCTTGAAAAATAATTGATGAATGCTTGATTAATGTTGTTGAATGTTATTGAAGACTCCACATAGGCTTCTCTTTCACTAAATAGAAGGCTCCTTGTGCTTGCTCTGCCAAAACTTCCTTGTTCTTAGATCTTAGTCAGATTAGATTCCATCCCTTCAAATGAAGAAAGAGAGCTCTTATGTATGAAACCCTAGATATTAATTTCATATTTAGGCTGACCTAGGATTTGAATTTCCCACCAATTTCTTGGGGTTAAGCATTATAATATCATAGAATTATGCTCCTGAAATTTTGGGAAAAATGTCGGGGACCGTGTTGCACTTGCACATGGTCCAACCAACTTTTCACCAAATTTTCAAGGCCACTAGATATGATGATATTAGAGCAAATCCCAAAGTTACAACTAATTTAGAGGTGTTTTGATATGCGAAATCGATCCTTAAAGGTCAAAATAAGACATAATTAGGGTTTATGATTTAATGATTTATTAGAGGAATAAAATAAAAAGGGGCACACTTAGGGTAAAGGGCCCAATTTTATGATGTGGAGAGTGATGAATTATGACATTAGATTTAATTAAATTAATTAATTAAATACTTAAAGGGAAATTACAATGCAAGATGCAAACACGCTAAGGCAGGTGCTAAACTAAGAGTAGAATTGTACCACCCTAGCAAGGGTGTACAATTTACGATGCTACATTTATCCCCCACTTTAGCGGTCATATGACACTATGTGCATATGCAAGCTAAAGTAAAGAAAAGTAAAAATTCATGAAAAATGATATATCCACAAGTTTTTTGGATGAAGCCCCCAACGGTATCTGCAGTACACAGTTAGGAACCGCACCCTACAAAACCATATGTTAGATAAAATATAAAATCACCTAAATGCTTACTAAGGAAGGTGATGAAAATTCAAGGGTAGCTATATGCCCCCCCCTGTTTCGGCTTGCTAATTTAGTGAGTAGAAACAGGGTATCATGTTTACCACATCGAATTGTGAAAGAAGATTGCTGACAAATGCTCACAAGAAGATTTGATACAAGATAAAAAACTAAATGGAGAATCATTTGGTAAGAAAGAGGACTAAATCTCAATTCCAACACAACAAAGAGTGTGAGGATTTGAGAGCTCTCTAACACAAGATGAAAGATTTAAATGGAAACAAATGCAAGAGATATAATCCAAAAATGCAACTCCATAAAGGAAATTGGAAAATAATGGAGGATTGAAATGACATCAAAGGGAGATTATTTATAGCAACACTCTTCTAATAAAGGCAAGAGATCCTCATTAGGGACATGTACGTTCACAAAGTAGAAGGGTTTATTATAAAAGATACTACTTAATGAATAAAAGAAATTGATGAATGATCAAAGACTTCCAACACCAAGGAGGAGGTCCCAATTAAGGATATGCACTTAAGATCCCCATTAGTGATGCTTGTTCTAATATGAGAGAAATAATTCAAATATGAATACACCTCTACAATCAATAAGAAATCCTTATAGAAGACACTAATTCATAAAGGAGAAATTTTAATCTTAAGAAGGAGAGATGTTTGAAATCACTCTTGCCCCCCATATATACTGAGAAGAGATGAGATAGAAATAGGCTATTATGTTGCTTCTGAAAGTATGATTGCATGTGAAATTGTACCATCATGAATGACAATGAGCCTCTAGTAAGTGAGCTACCAATGTCGCATAATGATGAGCAACATAATAAGCATTAATGTTATTTAAAGACATGATAGATTGAATGAGGTATTTGAATATGAAATGTTAAATTCTCTACTATAAGTGAGATTAAAAAAATGTATAAGATGATGAATGTTAAAAAGTCTTTAAAAAGAGAGAAGTTTATAGGAGAATAATAGGCCACTAAGTCATACTTTTCTTGCATATAAGAAATCTTAGGAGAGGGATAAGTGTAATTCATTAGAGCCTTATTCCTAGAAGAAGGGATTTTAGAATGAGTAGAAGATAAAGTCTCATAAGTGGGATTAGAAATCTATTGAGGAGATTCATAAAGAGATTTGTTCATCACCAAGATTTCCTTATGAGGGGGATGAGTGTTGAAAGAAGTAGAAGATGATTTAATTGAGGTGAGGTCATCATCACTACTAAATATAGAATTCACATTGAGAGATGGTGTTTTAGATGCTTTGGTGGGCTTAGAAGGATTATATCCAAGTCCAAATGAAGCTTCATGTGTGTTATGTTCTAAAGGAATTTTAATTCCTTGTTCATTTGCGCCACAACCATTTCCATTATAGCCACTCTTAGCTAAAATGTGAAAACCAGGACCATAAAGGGATGCCAAATCAGAGAGAGATGGTGATGTCTCATAGATCTCAGTGCTATATGAATTAGAGGAAGGATTTGAAGAATTATTTGAATTAGAAGCAGCCACAATATGGTTACTTAGTTGTTCAGACAAAGTGGGTTGCTCTTTAGGTTCCTCCTTAGATTTCTCCTTCTTAGTCTTAGATCCTTTCCAAGATACTTTATACTGTCCTATAAAAGTAGAGTTAAAGTCCAAAGATCCCCAATCATCATCTGAGAGCACCTTTTCAAGAGAAAATATATCTTTGGGAGGAGATTCCGATTGAGTAGAAGAATCATGAGTACTAGAAGGAACAAGATCATCAAAGGAAATAGATGTATTTGAAGAAGTAGAAGGATTGTGAGAAGAATGGGAAGTAGTTGAACAAGAAGATCTAGATTTTAATGGTTCTTCAAGATTATCAGCTAACAATGTGTATGTCTTATTGTTATAAATGAACTTGACTTTCCTATGCAAAGTTGTGGGGATTAATTGCATGCTATAAATCCACGGTCTCCCTAATAGAAGGTTATATGTCAAATTACCAGGCATGACATGAATAGTGGTAGGTAAAATAATAGGACCTACCTTAATAGGCAAGGTTATGACACCTAAACATTGTTTAGCAACATTATCAAAGCCTCAAATAGAAATAGAAGCAGGTTCAATGAGAGAACGATCCATATTAATCTTATCCAATAAATCCACACCACAAACATTAAGGCCATATCCATTGTCCACAAGGGTTCATCTTATAACACTATCGTTGATAATAACCAGAATCATAAGATGATCATATTGATGTTGGATTTCATGAGAAGGTAACTCATCTTGTGTGAATACAATTTTGAGCTTTGGGTTTGTTTGTAGGATCAATCAAAGAAGCCATGTTATTAGGTGTCATTGCAGGTGGGACATCTAAGTTTTTCAAAGCATCTTGTAATATCCCATGATAAGAAGGTTAAGTTTGAACCAAATCCCAAATAGAAATCTTGTTAGGAGTAGTTTTATGTTGTTCAATGAGATAATACTCCTTACTAAGAGTTTGTGATATATGAGGTACTTGTGGAAGATTAGGTTGAGAGGGAGGAAGTGAAGTTGGGGTAACTGGAAGAGGATTAGGTTGCCTATTATTTCTTGTGTTGTACGTATGAGAAACCGTATGATAACTCTCTTCAGTGATTTTCTTAGCATACTCATAAGGGCTCTTAGTAGGATAACCTCCTTGCACAGTAATAACAGGTTTCTTAGGAGTGCAAAAAGAATCATTAGCATAACCACCTTGAACCACTAAGATAGGATTATGTTGAGAACTTTGAGAAGGACAAGGACCTTGAATTGTGAAGAGGGGTTTATTAGGTGTTTAATTTTCATGTATCAAATTAATTGAAGATTGTTTAGGTATATCAAAGGTGTCCTTATGAATTTTATAAGAAGAATGGACAAGATTGTTGGAAGAATTGTGGATAGTCTCTTCTTGCACTAAAATGTTATCATGGATAAGATCAATTTTAGGAGGTAGACTAGGAGTAGGCATTGATGTTTTTGAATGAAGAGTATTAGTAGGAAAGGTCATATCATCCTCTATCATCAAAGGATCTACATGGGGAATATACTTTCTAGGAGAAGGATCAACATTACTCTCTAAAGTTTCACCTTTGAGAGGGAGATATTTGAAAGAGATGTTAACAATCTCTTCTTGAACTAAGGTATCATTATGAGTAGAACCTAGTTGGGGAGAAGGAGATGCCTTACCTTTAGAGGAAAAATCATTGAGATTCATGGAAGGTGAGATGCTATCAAGAGAGTTACTCTCACACGGTAAAGAATAATCAACACCTTCTTCTAATGGTTCATCCCAAGTAGTGAGGTCATTGAAAAAGTATTATAAATATCTTGCACAAAGATGTCCTTATTGTTATTGCCAATTTTGGGAGAAGGGATAACATTGTTCATTAATTCTTCATCCTTAGGAGGGAGAGAATCACTACATGTGTTTAAATCATCCTCTTGCCTCAAAATGTGTTCAATAGGATGTTTAGGGGAGAGAGAATTAAGGGAATTGATTATGATTTCATCTTATATTTCTAAGGCATATTTATGGGTAAGACAAGCTTCAGGGCAAGGAGAATCATTTCTCATTAATGCATCATCTCTAGTGGGAATTTTGTTGAAGTCAAAAGAGGAAATTCTATCACTAGGAAAAGTAGGGACAATACCATCATCTTGCACAAAATGATCCTCACGAGGGGAGTATTATTTAGAAGGGAGATGAACATCTTTCTCCAAATATTCATGCTTAGGAAGGAGATCTTTGAAAGAAGTGCTCATAACCTCTTGTTGTACTAACATGCCCCCATTGGTAAGACCAAATTTAGGAGAAGATAAGTAAATTTCCATCAATACCTTTTCACTTAGAGAGGCATCATGTAAAGAAGGTAAAGTAACACTAAGAAAAGTTTTTATGATATCTTCCTCTTCCTCTAAGATAGATAGATGGGAAGGGCACATTTTAGGAGAATTGCCAAGGTCACTCTTCGAATCTTCATCCTTAGAGCTGTTGGTATTATGAATGTGTTGCATTGCTTTTGTCATTAATTTCAACACTTGTCAACACTTGTCAAGACTTGAGAACACTTGGTGATCTTTGGTTATGTTCACCGGCATGTTCAGTGACTTATGCATAGTCACTGGTATCTGGTTCATCGACATGTTATATTGTTCACCGTCACTGAGGATGATCTGTTATCATCTGGAGATTACTTGGTTATGTCGAAGACATTGTTTGGACACTTGGTTTTCTTGATTTGGTCATTGATCTAATCGGGTTTGCATATTTGCTAGTACCGTCAAATAGGTCTAGGTTATGGACCGGCAAGCATTATCTATTCCAGATCAGCACGACACATTATGGAGATGATTTGTTATTGTTGTAAATGCATTGAGCTGACATCATGCATCGCATATTGATTCATTTGTAATTGATTTAATTGTAATATCTTAGTGAGCTGACCTACACATTTGGTCTTAGGTCTTGGTATATATGTAAGATCTCATTTATGAGATTATGTAGTAGCAGAGGAGTGGAAAAAGGATTGTAATAAAGTATATGCGAATATAAGAAAAGCTATACACACAGACATCATTTGAAGATTCAAGGAGGTGTTTGAAGAAGTCAAATCAGAGCTTAACCGGTACTGAATCTAGCATATGAAGATGCTATTTTGAGTAGTACATTATCATTGGATTTAACCATCCAATTGTAGTCAGTGTGACTCCCATTTTGTGATTGAGCAGTGAGCTGTAGGTAGTTGGCCTTTCTACATGTGCAGACCCCATTTGTACACACATACTATCTACAGTAGTATCATCTGATTGTGGGTAAGGTTTCCCACTGTGGTTTTTCCACTTACAGGGCTTCCACGTACAAACAACTGTGTCATGTGTTGTGTATGTTATTTGTCTTTCTGTTTCATGCATTAAACTTTACCGATATTGCAATTAATTGTTAAAATATCTACTGACATTAAAGTTTGGTTTACCGGTATTATGCACTAAGTTTCGTTAAGTTAGTTTTGGTTTGAAATTATTAGACAACTGATTCACCCCCCCCTCAGTTGCCTCCGGGACCTAACAAGAGCATGGGAGATTTTTGAAGGGATTGGTAACAACTCTTTTAGGTACTAAAATGTTTGCATAGATAGGAGGAGGTTCTTTAAGAGATGGAAAAATTGAAGCAAGGGAAGCTAACCCATTATCACATTTATGAAATGAATGCATCATGACAACAATTTTCCTCTTTCAAATGACAACCTATGCAAAATAGAAGGAAATTTTTAATTTTAACCAATGAAAGCACTCTAAATGTTGATTTAGAAAATGAAATTTATGAGTGAAATGTGTTTCTAAATCAGATCTGAGATTAATGATCCAAATTAAGCTATCCACAAGTTCAATTTTGAATTGAAAAAATAGGGTTTTAACAAAATTGACCTCTAATTTTTTTGAAATTTTTAATAAATTGAAACTTGTAAATGTAAATGTAAATTTGAAATAGCAAAAAAACTCGGATCTGAGAACATGAATTAGAATTAAAGAAGATTGAATTCACCAAAATGTGTAGGGGAAAAAGTGAGACCGGGTGACTAGGAACTAATCCCACTTTTTCCAGCACATTGGAAATACGAAAGAGCCTAAGGAGATAGTTCACTTTGGCTACTTCTTGTGTGAAAGAAAGATCCAATGATTATCTCTTAGGGTTTCTATTCCTCTTATTGTATATGAAGGGATGATGTGAAAAATAGGGTGAGATTGATCAACTAGACTAGGAGATAAACAATGAAGCATATATGAACTAAAATTGCATACACTTGCAGATCTGAAACTGAGATACAAAAAGAAGAGAAGGGGAAGGAATTTGGATGTGTACGTGATTCTTAAAATTGGGCCAAACTGACTAGGACTAGGGTGCCACACCCATGTCCCTAATGATTTGACAGAGAGCTGTAACTGTAGACCTGCAATCCTGAGATCTCGAGCCTTCTTCCTGCTAAAATTCACCAAAATTGAGGGAGGCCAAGGTGCCATGCCCCTATACCTGATGGATTTGGGGCAGTCTAAGGCCTTGGGAATATCCTTGTGCCTTTTGCTGATCCGGGAAGCCTTTTGGGTACCTATTTCTACACCTAAAACTAAAAAAGAAGGGGGTTTGGGTGGCTATAGGGCTTTGCCTTGGTCAAAACCTTGTGTTGGTGATTTCCACCTCCACAAATAGCTGATTTGTATAGTAAAATAGTGTGTGCAGGAATCTTGTGTGTGTGCAAGACCCTAGGATGAATGCAAACAATCTAGAGCAACCCTAAAGAGTAAACCTTAAATTCTTGTAATTGACAAAGTAAATGCTCTAAATCAATGATGCAAAGTGATCTAAAGTATGATTGTAAATATTTAAATGGATGTAATGAAGCTCATATAAACACATGAAAATAACATGAAATCATACCCAACCCCTAAGGGAGGGGTACAAGCCAATCGCCAGTCATTGATATCCTATTATTCTTCAATGTCTTCAAGGCTCCTAATTGATGATTAATTCTTGACAAATACTTTATGAATTCTTGATTAATGTTTTTGAATGTTTTTGAAGACTCCACATGGGCTTCTCTTTCACTACATAGAAGGCTCCTTATGCTTGCTTCACCAAAAATTCCTTGTTCTTAGATCTTAGTCAGATTAGATTCCATCCCTTCAAATGAAAAAAAGAGAGCTCTTATGTATGAAACCCTAGATCTTAATTTAGTCTTTAGGCCAACCTAGGATTTGAATTTCCCACCAATTTCTTGGGGTTAAGCATTATAATATCATAGAATTATGCTCTCAAAATTTTGGGAAAAATGTCGGGGACCGTGTTGCTTTTGCACATGGTCCGACCAAATTTTTACCAAATTTTCAGGGATGCTAGATATGATGATATTAGAGAGAATCCCAAAGTTACATCTGATTTCAAGGTGTTTTGATATGCCAAATCAGGCCTTAAAGGTCAAAATAAGACATAATTAGGGTTTATAATTTATTGGAGGAATAAAATAAAAAGGGGCACACTTAGGGTAAAGGGCCCAATTTTATGATGTGGGGAGTGATGAAATATGACTTTATATTTAATTAAATAAATAAATTAAATGCTTAAAGGGAAATTACAATGCAAGATGTAAACACACTAAGGCGGGTGCTAAACTAAGCATAAAATTGTACCACCCTAGCAAGGGTGTACACTTTACGATGCTACAATTGGATAGATATAGGAGATGGATATGATTTGCACGCAATGGAATGTTAGGATGGAAGGAATTGGATTGCGTGGGGGTAGCCTAGAGATAGATACCAATGACAAGGAATGCAATAAGAGATGGAATGATATGAGAGGAGGGCCAAAAAGATGGAGAATAGGAGGAAAAGGATTTGGAGATAGAAGCATTATGGATGTGGTTGGGAGATGAAAGAATGAGGGATGAAGGGATGGAGGTAGATGAGGATTGGGAGAGGAGTAGGTTATGGATGAAGGGATAGAGGAACTAGGAGACAAGGATTGGTGGATGGATGGATATGATATGATGTCTGATAGAGGGATATGAAGTTGAGGGAAGTGGATGGAAGATAGAGTGATGGGTGGATAATGACTATGAAGGTATGTAGAAGGATTAAATGGATGTGAGGAAGGATGGGTGGATAGAAAGTTTAATGGAGCAAAAGTGCGATGGGGAAATGAGGGCCAAGAATTGTCCAAAGCATGTATACACAATGGCCTTTTCTTTTTATCAAGATCTAAGGGAGGATGGGGAAAGTCAAATGGATACGATATGATGGGTATGGTAGGTAGATTTAGATGGAGGAGGAAATGGCTAGATGGCCAGAAGATCTTGACCCCAAGTGTGGAGAGAAAATAGAAGAGGGGAATTACGCATGACACCTATTTTTCAGGTCTTCATTATGGTACTTGTCCAAGGCACCTGTTTGCCAAGTTTTTACCATTGGACAAATTTTTCTATTTACTTTTTTTTCTTTTTTTTCTTTTGTATATATTTTAATTTTTTGGGAATTTTTTGATTTTTGGGAGGAAATTTATGGTTAGAGATGGATGAGGATAAATTGATTTGGAGAATAGGTGATAAGGGAGATGTATGGATGACTCAAACATCAAGTTTCATATCAAGGTAATAGGAGCCCGTTTGGAGTGATCATTGGATGTTGGTACAACTTTATTAGGAATGAGTGTGTTACGCAAAAGCTTGGATTATATGGTTTTGATGGGGAATGCATGTGGTGTAAAGGATATGGTAGTGGCATGTGTTGGATGGAATGAGGGAAAGTGAGTGTGATGGGGGGATGTTTCCAGGAACGACATTGGCACATGTTGTGGAGGAAATGGGATGAGTGGAGGGGAGATGGATGAAGCATGTGAATATGATGGAGGAATTATGATAGGGAGATTTTGGACATAGGTGTTGGGACCTCCAAAATTTGGCTAAATTTTGAGGGCCCATGTAAAATTTTGCTTATGCACTCAGAAAAGAAGATGTAGAATCTTTGTAGAGTAGCTCAATTTGGAGAGCTATATTTTGAAGCCCGATGAATATCATGCAAAATGCCTTTGGGATTATATTATTTTCCTATCAGTAAGCATATTAAGCAAGTTGTGTCCCGCATTTGGTATTCTTTATTTTGCTTATGACTTGATGGCCCGATGTTGTATTCATGAAGAGAGTGTGAAGGTGACTCGTAATTTAATCAAGACATGGTGAAGTGGAGTCCTTCCTTACCGAGTGCAGAGTAAATCCTTATTGTGTGTTTGGCCAAGGTGTCTACAAAGGAAGTTGGTGGAGGTTCGCAAAGCGATCATGAATGGGTCCCTCGAGACTCGGCCAGATTGATCTTTTGTGTTCAATGAGTCCCGAGTTATACCCAACATGGCATGTGTGGCATTTCTTTTGTGAGCTTGGAGCTTGATAGGGAGGCAGTGAGAAACTCGCTGAGTCTCGAGTATGTGTGGCTGGGGATTTGTATCTTAGTGCTTATTTTGAGGACCACCTTATTTTACCGAAAAGCCGACTATGACAATAGGGAATGAGATGAGGTAAATAATATGCCAACTAGTAAGTTTGATGTAACCATAGGATCTGGGTGGTCAGTATGGGTCCAGATTGCTAATCATGCCTTGAAATGCCAACACAATTGATATGTATCTACCTAATTCGATACAAATTTCAAGAAAAACAATGCTATTATGGAATTTTCACTCAAGTTTGAGGATGAAAAGCTAAAAGGACTGATTTTCATGATGAAATCAAATGTGTGTAATTAGGCAAGTAGTTGTCACCATTATGCTTTTTCTACATGAATTACTCAAGCAGAGGTGGTAGGATTGTTGTTAAATATAGAGGCCGTGGAAGGATAGAATGATGATCAGTTAATACTTCTCAAAAGGATGTGAGATGTGATTTGAAAGTGTTATAGATATGTCAAGGTCCTATGAATTATGGATTATGTTGCAAAAAAGATGTAGAGGTCTTGAAGAGAGATGCAAGAGAAGTCCGTCATATAACCAAAGGGGTGTTGAAAGTGCACATGGCTGCTAAAGAGGAACAAGAAGCTCGAAGTGCACATGGAAGACTACTTTTTAGTTTGTAGATATTACCATCTTTGCGGTGGACAAATTTTCCCTTTGGAAGAAGATAACTGTGGAGACAACGAAGAGTGCAAGCTCTGGTGAAGTGGGTTGGTAGCACCGCATAACCCACATGTACGAAACTGTCAACATTCTCCCCTACCAGGAAGAGTAATGAGAATTACTCATTCTGGTGTTCTCTGCATCAATAACCAACCTTGGTTGGTGGTGACTCGACTCACATGATGATTAGTTCCCATGAAAGCCCTCTGATCTGGGCATGATGGCTCTCATAAGTGATCATCTTGGTGGTTACACTTCAGGAGAAGATAGATACAACTAGATCCATTAGGTTATACTTTTGTAGAAGGGATAATTAAGAAAAACAAACTGGACACATTTAAACAACCTAAGCTTATTTCATTCCTTACCATTATAAAAAGAATTGCAAGACTGTTAGAAAGGGGTTCTGAAATATTTTATTTTTTGGGTAAGTAAAGTAGGGCTGTGTATAATCTAGGATTAGGATAATTCTATAGTGAGTGATTGTATAAACTTCCTAGTGGTTTCAATTATTTCAGGAGCAAACTGTTAAATTGTCGCAGAAACTATCTCCATTTGTATTTTCAGACTTTATATAAGTCAAAATATTATGGATGTTTTGATTTTTCTTAATATTTTTCTATCAATGTGTAATTGTGTGTATGGGTGTCCTTCAAGGAAGGAATTGAAGTCTATATGCAAATTGTAGTGACTCTGGGAATATATTATGGATCTATATGAATGGTTTATGCAACAATAAAAGGAGTTGCATTAGTGTAAGGTATTAATGTTTAAAGAGCTCACTAATTTGAAGTGATTTACTTTTTGGGTTTGCATTCATGATCAAGGAATTGACTCAATGCCCTGGAATAAACATTGGTCTATTGAGTTGTTCATGATTTATTTCAAAAACATTTCTAATCAAAATAATCTTTCTTTCGTTGCCCTTTCTTGTTTTATAAGTTATTCTAAGTTATTTGTTCTCAGATATTTTGAGAGACAAAGCAAGTGGGATTAATTTTGAATATGAAGTGATGCATAAAGTTGCAACGTCATAAAATTGCGACCTTGTAATTTTCAACCACATTTGGGTCTTCACATTGGTGAAACGAATCCCTAAGCCTGATTGGAGGCCTGAGACATGCTCACATTGCCCGAGGTTTGCATTTCCTCGCACCCCACACTCTCTTCTGTTGCTTCCTGTCCTAAATTAGGATAGGACAAGGGCATCACGCCCCTATCCTTTCCCTATTTTGGGCCCCCTCTTCATTTATTCTTCATTGGGATTTTCATTTGGAAAGCGAGAAAAGTTTCCCTATGTCGACCTATGATGAAAAATCAGTCAATTAACCCTTATTGGAGAATATATAAGATACATTTTTTCTCCCATTTACATAGGTAAAGAAGTTCATATGAGTTCACTAAGTGGAAATTTTTATCCTAAGAGAAATCAAGCATTCAAGCATTGAGAATTCTCAAGTCTCCTTTCAAGGCTTGGTTTTGCATTCAAGTCAAGGATTAAACCATTGAAGAGGAGATCTCTTGTGACATACAATTCTACATATCCTTTCAAACAACTCTATCAACATTTCAATTGCATCCTCTCTTGATGTGAATTCCATTTCAGTCATTTACTTTCATTACTTGCAAGTAATTTTCATCATTTGATTAATTCCAAAACTAGGGTTTGACCTGAAGGAAAACCCCCAATTCCAACAAAATTTCCTCTCTTTTTTGTGTGTAGGTTGTAGGTGCATAGTTGTATTTTTCAGGTTCAGATTCCATTCTCAAAGGTAGAAAAACCCTTTTTCGACGCGCGGATTTTTTGGAGGACCGTGTGCACTTTCAACATGGTCTCAAAAAATTTCACCCAAATTTGCAGGGGAGATTCATCTTGGTCTTTTACTGCTAATTCTAGGTGCATAGCTTCATCCCGAATTTCTATCTCAACTTATAATCATTTCTTTGTCACTTTTACACTTAGTCTTAAATCGCATAATTCATCCTATTACATTCTAAAAGAGGGGTTACTTTCACTTTCTAAATTCATTGTCAATTCACTTAGCATTCAATCTCTTGAGATTGGATCTAGTGAATTCTCCCCCCTCTTTTAAATGTAATGTGTGTGAGAGGTTGAAGAGAATCTTTTGCGAAACTTTCACTCCTTTCCTTGAGGAGAGAAAATCATTCCTCTTGACTTCTCCATCACCCGTTTTCACTATATTACAAAAGCGTTCTTATGTATCTGAGAATAATCCATCTTCATTAAGCCTATAGGTTATTGTTGTTTAAAAGGTTATTGTTAATGCAGGCTCAAAATTAGGATTACCCTCCTAAGTATGATGGAGATCGAAGTGAATAAGGCTATGAAAGCCTTGTCACATTGTGTTTTCTTGTCTTCAATCTGTCGATAGTGCAAATGTAATATTCTAGGTTTTCTATCCCACAACCCAGGAGTTTATTTCTCTTTAGGACTGGAGGTAGCAAGAAAAATCACCAACTAAAATGGCAACTCTGCTAGGGATGAATAAGTCAAAGTCTGTAGTGATTACCTACTAAATCCATTGAAAAGAAGAGTCTGCAATCTTGAAGAATCTAAAAGTTTGTTCCAGACCTAGAGTTTTCATACCTAGAAGAAGGTTTTATTGCAGCTCAATTGAAGAAGAATGTGTAACTTTTCTATTGAAAGAAACCCAGAATGAGTATGTGATTCAAATGGCTTCTGGTTGTTTGAAAATTTTGTCTCTAGAAGGAGGTGGCATCTCTATGAAAAAATAACCTGAGATGTGAAGATCTTCACATCTCCAACCAGAAAGAAAGAAATAGCTACTACAATTTCTAAGTATTCTTATATCAAGCTCAAATCATGCTCCTTATCAGGTGAAGAATGTCACTAAGAAAGGAATTGTTAGTGGTGGTTTAATATGCTTCTTTGATGCAAATTCGGTTAGTATTTTGTGAGAAGCATGTTGAATATTATTTTTGAGTTAGTAACTGCATAAGTTGATGTAATGAACTTATGGAAGCATAGATAGAGATGTATCATCAAGGTAACATTCCATGTATGGCTCCCAATAAGGTGATATCAAGTCATAATTCTCTGTCATGTCCACAAAGAGGAGTATGTACCTTAGAAAAGTATAACCCTCTGAATTTCAGTCAGGTCCAGGGTTATCCAAATCCTTTTCTTGTTAAGTTAAAGAGGTATGTGCCTAATTTCTATGAGAGGGAAGGTGAGTCAACCAGTAAGAATGTACATTCATTTTATGATTTCATGGAAGATAATCAGATTTGTGCAGAGGATGCTGTAAAGCGGAAAATCGAACCCTAGGTGTTCCCCCACTCCATGGAGAGAGAAAGGAGGTCACTAGGATTGATGGTTTTCACTTAGGAGAGACTTTACATTCAAAAGAGGGGTTGAAACCCACAAGATCCAATCTCACACATTGCAAGACTGGATTCTAAATGAGTTTCAAGGGTTAAGACATCAAGGATACCCTCTTTTGTAAAGAATGTAGATAGAAGGATTGAACTAGGAATGCATGTAAAGTAAGAAAGATTCACTTGTAGACGGAGATAGGGACATAGGATGAAGCTACGGACTTGAAATTAGCAGTAAAATGTTGAGACAATGTTGTCCTACAAATTTGAGGGAAAGTTGACAGGACGATGGCGCCCAGAGTGCACACGGTCCTCTGAAAAATCCGCGAAACGGAGGGGAATCTGTTCGTCTCTGCACAAGGATTCCAGATCTTCAATTACAGCCGCGTACCTGCAACCTACACACAAAAAAGAGAGGATGATTGGGGGGTTAGGGATTAGGGGTTTGCCTTTAGGTCAAACCCCGGTTTTAGAATTAACCAAGAAATGAGAATGCTGTAAATGTAAATGTTTGTAATGTAATCAAGTACTGATACCTTGTTGTAAGAATGTTGTATTCTTACATGCGAAGGTGTAATGATGTTGTATGTTGTATGTGATCTCCTCTTCAATGGTTGAATCCTTGTCTTGAATGCAACACCTAGCCTTGAATGGAGACTTAGAATGCTCAATTGCTTGAAGGAATGCTTGAATGCTTGAGTGTTTGAATGTTTGCCTATCGCTTCTGCGTCTTACACACCTATATTTTTCCTCCTCTTTTGGGAGAGGAAATGTAGTTTATATACTTGTCAATTAGGGTTAGGAGACTGATTTTTCCGACCTTAGGCCGACCTAGGAACATTATTTTCCAAATTGCAAACTTAAAGACCTGATGCCCAACAAGAGACCGGGCCCAAAATAGGGCCAGGGACCAGGGCGCTGGGCGCCATGGTCCTGAGGGACTAGGGCACTAGGCGCCATGGTCCTGAAGGACCAGGGTGCTGGGCACCATGGTCCCACCTCCCGGGACAACAGGGTGCAAGGAGGATCAGGCCAAGGTGCAAAAATATGCAGTTTTTGATGTCGCAAGCAGGTTTCGGGGTCTCCATTTAGGTTCAACATCGCGCCGCCATCGTGAAGACCCAAATGCAGTCGAAATTGCAAGTGTCACAATTTTAGGATGCTACATTTAGCCCCCACTTTAGCGGGAGTATAAGCGTATGCCCATACTTCCAGTAAAGTACAAGGAAACATCATTGAAAGACTTTCGCCACGTCAAGGAGGCAAGATACACCAAGCCCCCGGTGGACTAAGGATCTTACGACTTTGATTGACAAAGTAAAAGGGAAGATCACGAGGGAGAACCATGACTGTCAGTAGTAAGGTTCCCTCACTATGAGTCATGCAAAAAATACCAAAAATTTTCAAGGCAAAGCTAAGTTTGCCAAGAAATTTTCAAGTATCTTGAAGAGATATGAACGGGGTGTATGCCCCCCTACGTTAAAGCGATCGCACACACCTCGTCGGGGGTGATTTCTTTAAGGTAGTGATACATATAATAAATGAGAAGGGAAAGGAGCACGTTATCACCAGGATTTAGCCCCCAAGTGTGAGATAAGCCCAAGGATAATAGACACAAAACACAAAGCATGAGGTGACTTCACTTTCCTTGGGGTTAGTATGCTGTATGATATGTATATCATATGTATGTATGCATAATTGTTCTTCATTCCCTAATCAAGGAAGGTCACCTAGAAGAAGGGAACACATGTGTCTTTTGAGTCAACATGAGAGAGACCAAAAGAGATCTCAATGCTTTGCATCGTCCTCAAGTAGACAACACTAAGGACAACAAATAGAAGAATGAGAATAACACATAGAAGAAGTAACAAAAGAGATCAAGAGAGGAGGAGAGAGTCTGCTATGCTAATGAAACTAGTCTAGCACATCATCCACCCCCCGATCTTGCAGATCAATATTTCAGGAAGGTAGGAAACACACTAGAGGAGGAACATCCAACATAGCAGATGGAGCTATCACAAGATCCAAACAAGGGCTATGTTCATGTTCCACGCCGCGTTCTTCTTGTCTAGGAGCTAGGATAAGTGCTTTAGAAAATTCGTTAGATAAATGGTTATCAACATCAACATATTCATATTCACTATCAAAAGAAAGAGGAGTAACATTTTCATCATGAATAACATTTTCATCTATATCATCATCAAGATTTATAAAAATAGGATCTTTAACTCACACAGGATCAAGACCATCATGCATCTTATGTTTAGGAGATTTTGGCTCAATTTTCGGCTGAGGAGAAAATGGAATAATACTAGCTGAAGGTGTTTTTGGGGATTGCAAAGTTTGAGAAGCAGCTGCCTGAGCTCTAAGACGATGCTTTCGTCGGCGTTCACGTGCAGAATGATTTCGTCTAGTCTTAGTAGGAAGTTGAGAAGATTGAGGAGGAGGAATGTTCTCATCCTTATCACTTGGGTGTTTAGGTTGTGGTCTCTTAGGTTGAACAATAGGAGAAGAGGAAGGTCTCTTCTCTCTATAAGAGGAAGGAGGAGGAACTACTCCATATAAAGGAGGGATATCTGGTTTAGGAAGGAGACCAAGTCCATCATGACGAGGAGGTATAGGTCTACCTTTAGAAATTTTATTAGTCACAGACGTAGTCACATCCATAGGGATGGGTTGAGAATCTTCTTGAGGAAAGAGATTAGTTTTATCTTTCAAAGGAAGAACTTCCTTCTCAAGAAGAATAGGAATATAAAGTTTGGGTGTTCTAGGTTCACTTAGAGATAGGATCATATCTTTTTTCCACCTTTGATAAGATTTGAAAAGATGATCACTCCGCGGTGGAAGAGATTGGAATTGTTTAGGCCAAAAATAATCAATAGGAATGCTAGAAGTTCTTTCAGCTGGTTTAAAGAGACTATGATTGACAGTAACAACTTCACCATTATGGGGAAATTTCAAACACTTGTGAATAGGAGAAGCAATAGCTTTCATGGAAGATAGCCAAGGATGGCCTAACTTCACACGAAATTGTTCGGATGATGGAATAATAGAAAGGTCCACATCAAGGGGTATGTTATGAACCTCAATAGGTAATGTAATAGAACCAATTGTAGGAGAAGAAAATGCATCAAATAATTTCACAACCACATTTGTTTTGTCATAGATCACTTGATTCAATTGCAAAGTAAAAAGAAATTCTTCAGTAATGACATTAACCATACAAGAAGGATCAATAAGCACTCCACAACAAGGTGTATTCTTGACTTTTGCAACTATATATAAAGGACCATCAGGTGCCCTGATAGTTTCACTGGAATCAAATGTGATGGAAGGTTCTTTAGAGATTTTCTGTTGCTCTACAAAGTTAATCACATTCGGAGTCATAGACACAAGACTATCAGGTGAGAAAGAGGAATCATTAGTCTCAATCACATTAGAGGTATGAGAAGGTAATGGATTAGTAAAAATCTTAAGATTTTGGTTAGGAGGAGCTACAGATGTGTTGCCTTTATCATTCACACTAGAAACAGAGATAGTATTATTATCAATCAAATCTTGAATTTTACCCTTTAAAGCAAAACATTTTTCGGTATCATGCCCAGGTTGACGATGAAATTGACAAAAAGATTTGTTATCAAAATAGGGTGAATTAATCTTTGTAGGATCTATTTGCTTTATAGGAGGGAGAGTAAGAATATTTTGTTCCAATAACTTATTCATAATACTATGCAATGATTCATTCAAAGGAGTAAACTTTCTTTCTTTCTTGAAAAACTTAGAAATAGGAGGCACACCTGATGCTACATTCACATTGTTGTTGATGATGTTTTCATTGAAATTAATGACCTCTCTGTTTGGTTTAAACTTCCCAAATGGTTGTTGACTACTATCACCCTTATCACTCAGAGCCATAGGATTTGCTTGTTCCATTTGACTCACCCAGTTGATAATTGTGAAGAGTTGCGCACAACTGTTGGAAAGAAGTAAACTCAGAAAAAAGAAGTTTTTCTCTAATATCTTTTTGTAAATTAGAAATAAAGATTCTTTGAATATCATTGTCAGGTACTGGAAAATAAATTTGAGCATACAAATGCTTATATCTACCAATGAAATCAGTCACTTTCTCTTTAACACCCTGTTTACAATGCATTAAATCAATCAAAGTAACTTTAGGACTTATATTGTTTTGAAATTTTTGAATAAAAGCATTTGCAAGTTGTTGGAAAGAAGTAATAGAATAGGAAGGCAACGAGCAATACCATTGTAGAGCCTTATCTCTTAATGTTCTAGTAAATAGTTTTGCAAGCAACCTTTGGTCATGAGCAAAATCGGTACATATTGTTTGAAAGGTCTTAACATGTGTTAGAGGATCACCCTTACCATTATAAAGCTCCAATTGTGGGATTTCAACATGCTTAGGGGGGATAGCTCGAACAATGTCAAGAGAAAGTGGGCTAGCAACATCAAATGTGGGCACACTAGAATTAGATTGATTCATAGAGGCAATTTGTTGCTGTAAAAAAGAGACAGTTTGTGCAAGATTGTTAATGGTCGCTTCAGTCGAAGAGTTCATATTAGACACGTTAGATTGTGATGGAGGTATTATGTTATTGAAAGAAGGTATTGATTGAGAGTAAGGTGGGGGGACACTATGATAGTTAGTCATAGGAGATGATTGGAAAGGAGGAACACTACAAGGAGGAATGGAAGGGTTAAATGAATTGCCCCCTTGCATCATGTTTATTTGTGGAGATGAAATAGGAACACTCATTGAAGGAATGAATGAAGAAGTAGGATTGCCCCCATGACTGGTGATCATAGGTGGAATGTTTTGTATTGAAGTAGTCCTTATGTTTGATGTAAAGGTAGGTATACTAGCAATAGAAGTTGTCAAAGGAATAAAATGATTGTCTTGAGTAGGAGGTTGTGTATAACCTAAAGTTTCAGCACAACTTTTCATAGGCATCACATTCGAATCCACAATGTGTGCAATACTATGCAAAATATCAATTCCATTCTTATCACTTTGAACCATACGTTTTAGACCCTTAATCAATGAAAGAGCTTCACTATCGGGATGTTCTTGAGACATCCATTGCTGAAAATCATCAAATTGGTTATCCAATTTCGAAAGTTGTTCTACAGAAACCTCATGGAGAGCTTCTTCATCATTAAAAGGATTAGAGGAATTACCCATGTCCTCGTTAAAAAGGCCAATCAAATTAGGTTCCATCTCCTCGATAATTACACCTTGGAAGGACTTAATTCTAAGGCTTCGTCTAACGGGAATAGTGTAAGTAGGGCTTATTGTTGTAAAACTCATGCACTAAAGAGAGAGAGAAGATTTTGAATTTATTTTCGAATTTAGAGGTAGTAAATTTCAATAAAATCAGCCAATCTCCTAGATTTAAGCTGTTAAATGCAATCAAGACAATCTCCCAAAATTTCAGGAAAAATGTCGGGGACCGTGGCAAACGGAGTGCACACGGTCCTTGCAACTTTTTTCGAAATTTTTAGGGATGAAAGTTATGATGATTTTAAAGCTAATCTGAAAAATTTGAGTGATTTTACGATCTGAAGATAGGCCAAATTAAAGTTGCAATCTCAAAATTGAACCCTACCAAGATTGTTGAAAAATGCAAAATTTGAATTTTGAAAAAGAGAGGGAAACTGAAAATTTGAATTTTATGATTTTAGAGGGAATACTGAAAGCAATGCAAGGTTTGAAATTTAAAAGTTGACTCAATTTCATGCAAAATTCAAATTTGAAAGCGGAAATCAAAGTTGTTGCAATTAAACACTTAATTTCAAAAGTCACAAACTACAAGAATTTGAATAAAACACTGAAATCTCAAATGAATGTCAACACACTTTTCAGATTTAGGACTGTAAGAAACACAATTTTAACACAAATTTCAATTCCAACAATTTTTGAATGATTATAAGCCTTAATCCAAGCAATCACTAGACCAACTTTGACTTTAATTTTGAAAGTGTTATAATTGATGAAATCAACCAAGATTCTGGATTCTAGCAGAAAAATACAGTAAGATCTAGCTCCCGAAATTTCAAAAAAAATGTCGAGGATGATGGCGCTCGGGGTGCACACAGTCCTCGCAACTTTTTTCAAAATTTTCAAGGATGAGAGATATTGTGATTTTGTTGTGGAATCCAAAGTTACAACCGATTTAGAGGTGTTTAGATTAGTGAAATCATCAGTCAAATGTTGAATCAAGAGGGTTTTAAAAATTAGGGTTTTGACACTTAACCACTTAATTTTTAGAATTAAAGCACAAATGTGAATTGACAATTTGCAATAAAAGGGTAGATCTGAAACAAGCATTAACAATTAAACATTTCAGAAGCTCGATTAGTAAAAAGAAAATTTAGGGTTTTGATGCAATTAACCTCTTAAAATTTGCAAAAGATCAAACATGGAAATGTAATCAAGGAAGCAAATTTTTCAGATCTAACCATGAATAATCAGAATTAGGATGTTCACGTCGGGTTCACCAAAATGTAAAGCGGAAAATCGAACCCTAGGTGTTCCCCCACTCCATGGAGAGAGAAAGGAGGTCACTAGGATTGACGGTTTTCACTTAGGAGAGACTTTACATTCAAAAGAGGGGTTGAAACCCACAAGATGCAATCTCACACAATGCAAGACTGGATTCTAAATGAGTTTCAAGGGTTAAGACATCAAGGATACCCTCTTTTGTAAAGAATGTAGATAGAAGGATTGAACTAGGAATGCACGTAAAGTAAGAAAGATTCACTTGTAGACGGAGATAGGGACACAGGATGAAGCTACAGACCTGAAATTAGCAGTAAAATGTCGAGATGATGTTGTCCTGCAAATTTGAGCGAAAGTTGATGGGACGATGGCGCCCAGAGTGCACACGGTCCTCCAAAAAATCTGCGAAATGAAGGGGAATCTGTTTTTCTTTGCACAAGGATTCCAGATCTTCAATTATAGCTGCGTACCTGCAACCTACACACAGAAAAGAGAGGACGATTGGGGGGTTAGGGATTAGGGGTTTGCCTTTAGGTCAAACCCCGGTTTTGGAATTAACCAAGAAATGAGAATGCTGTAAATGTAAATGTTTGTAATATAATCAAGTACTGATACCTTGTTGTAAGAATGTTGTATTCTTACATGCGAAGGTGTAATGATGTTGTAAGTTGTATGTGATCTTCTCTTCAATGGTTGAATCCTTGTCTTGAATGCAACACCTAGCCTTGAATGGAGACTTAGAATGCTCAATTGCTTGAAGGAATGCTTGAATGCTTGAGTGTTTGAATGTTTGCCTATCGCTTCCGCATCTTGCACACCTATATTTTTCCTCCTCTTTTGGGAGAGGAAATGTAGTTTATATACTTGTCAATTAGGGTTAGAAGATTGATTTTTCCGACCTTAGGCCGACCCAGGAACATTATTTTCCAAATTGCAAACTTAAAGACCCAATGCCCAACAAGAGACCGGGCCCAAAATAGGGCCAAGGACCAGGGCGCTGGGCGCCATGGTCCTGAGGGACTAGGGTGCTGGGTGGCATGGTTCTGAGGGACTAGGGCGCTAGGCGCCATGGTCCCACCTCCTGGGACAACAGGGTGCAAGGAGGATCAACCCAAGGTGCAGAAATATGCAGTTTTTGATGTCACAAGCAGGTTTCAGGGTCTCCATTCAGGTTCAACATCGTGCCGCCATCGTGAAGACCCAAATGCAGTCAAAATTGCAAGTGTCGCAATTTTAGGATGCTACAGATGCTTACATGAATTTGTTTGTGAGATCTCTTGAGGAGGATGCAAGTGAATGGTTTAGTTGATTGCCCTTGGAAAGTTTATTTTCTTGGGAGAATCTTGAGATGCTTTTCTTGAGATATTTTGATAAAAGTATGTAGTCTGTTTTTACCCCAAGAGTTGAAAATACATTATGTATATAGTCAAAGAATGAGATAGATAATGAGTCTAATATTCAAAATGAACATGGTTCTTTTGTGCCAATTAATTCATCACAATGCCTTTCATATGATCAGCCCCAAATACATCCTGCACTATTTTCAGTTAATGTTGATGCTATGATACATGTCAGTGCATTGTTAGATCTAAGGAGACTGGAAAACGAATCACCAAGATAATTGTTTCTGAGATTTTTAATTGCGACTAAGGAAATCCCTAGTGGTTTCAGACCTAAGGAATCTATATGCATTGATTTATTTTTGAAAGCTTATGAGCCCAGTTCAGTCCACTGGGCAAAATCTTTGAAACCAATAAGTATTAGTCAAATTCTTGACTGGATTGATATTGTTTAGAAGATCAAATCTGAAAGTGCATTAGATGTTGAGGTTCATAGCATTGATGATGAGGATGTTGTGTTTGAAAATGGTGGGGATATATCAGAATGTGATAATGTTACCCAAATTAGTGAATGTGGGGTTTGTGATCAGTCCATAGAAGAGGAATGTGCAAGTCAGATTGGTTCTCATAGAGATCAGATTTATGACAGAGATGAATGTTCAGAAGGTGTGAATGCTACATCAGATTGTGACTGCATTTTTGACAAGGTTGTTGGAGATCTAATTCTAAATGATGATAATAATATTTGTAATGCTGAATCCATTGAATCTTTAGATTTCAATAATGCAGATGACAACCTTGGGGATTTTAATTTGCAACAAAATGATGTTGGTAGTTATAATGAAGACCAAGAGAAAGAGGGAGTGGAAGATATGAGAGAAGAAGAATGTTCACTTAGCAGTGAACAAATTTCAGATTTGTTAACCATGGAATATCAGAGGTATGCACATTTGTGCCCAACTCACATGAAGCTTGATAATGACTATGTTCCTGGTAGTGTCAAATATGACACATATATGTTTGATTCTCCTTCCAAACTTAAGCTAGTTAGTTTGCAATGTTACAATGCATAAAATGATGAGATACCATGTGAAAGTAATTGTGCACTAAATGGCGAGTATGAAGATATACACGTTGATGTGAATTCAGATGTAGATAAAGAGGCTTCAATTATAGAGTTGCATGACTGCGTGTTCTCAGAAGTGGATGGGAATTATTCTGATTTTTTTTGCATAAACACATATACTGACTTGATTGGACATTCAGAGCATTCTTTTGAGGCAGAGATATAAATTTTGGGTGAACCATCAAATGATGATGATACAAGTTTGTGTTATTTGCATGATGTGGATGCCAAAATTGAAGAAGTGAATATTGAATATGTAAGTAAATGCTTCTATTAGCATCTTGAATTGCAGTTACCAGAGGTGAATGTGTATGAGCCTTACTTTTTTCAAACACTTAAAGACAACTTGCATGATATGAATGACTCATTTGAGTGTTCTTTTGAGAACCCCATTTTTGACATGCAAACTAGTAGTCAGAATGAGGTCTGTGATACCAATTGTATGTTAGAGAATGAATTTTCTCTTTCTCCATTGGAAAAGACCTCCATAAAGTGTGACAGTGAGTTGAATCATGAAGAATGTTGTGTCCAGCACAAGAGTGTTCTGTTTGATGAGCATAACATATTTTTATCATAATGATCAAAGTTTCCAGATGGTGCATGAGTTTCAAATGTCTAATGATATTAAGTGCACTAATAATGTTGAGCATAGTGGATGGATGAGGAAGGGTCATATGTTGAATCGGTTGGACTTTAGTGAGCTCTTCGGATTGTCCTCAACAAAGTCAGATGAAAATCAGATTTATGATAGAGGTAAGTTGAGGCCTTCATTTTTTGGTGCCCTTGGGCCATCAACCATGGTTTGATTTTTCTAACCAGAATAATAAGGGGTAGAGGTGATGGGATGACTCTACTACCCAATGGAATATGCACTTGGTCTTCTTCTACCAAAGACCTGGATCCTTGCTATGCCCGCAGGGGGCATGCATCCCCAACTAAAGCCATTGTTGGAACCTCCAAAATCTGGCTAAATTTTGAGGGTGCATTTAAAAATTTTCTTATGCACTTAGAAAAGCAAATGTAGAATCTTGCCTGAGTAGATCAATTTGGAGAGCTATATTTTGAAGCTCGATGAATATCATGCAAAATTACTTTGGGATCATATGCTTTGCCTATCAGTAAAAATATTAAGAAAGTTGGGTCCTACGCTTGGTATTCTTTATTTGGCCGTGACTTGGTTGCCCAATGTTCTATTCGTGAAGAGAGTGTGAAGGCAATGCATAAAGTTACTTAGGACTTGGTAAAGTGGATTGTCCTTCCCTGCCAAGTGCCGAGTAAATCATTGTTGTGTGTTTGGCCAAGGTGTCCTCAAAGACGGTTGGTAGAGGTTTTCAAAGTGATCAATGAATGGGTCCCTCGGGACTCGGTTAGATTGATATTTTGTGCTCAACGAGTCTCGAGTTATGTCCAGTGTGGCATGTGCAACATCCATTTTGTGAGATTGAAGTTTGGTGGGGAGGCAATGAGCAATTTGCCGAGTCCTGAGTATGTGCGGTCGAGGATTTGTAACTTGGTGTATTTTGTGAGGATCACCTCATTTGATCGAAAATCCAACTGCGACAATAGGGAATGGGATGAGGTAAATAATATGAAAGCTGGTAAGTTTGATGTAACCGTAGGATCCAGATGGTAGATATGGGTCTAGATTGCTAATCATGCCTTGAAACACTGACACAATTGATATGTATCTGCCTAATCCAATACAGATACCAAAAAAAGCAATGCTATTATAGACTTTTCACACAAGTTTGAGGATAAAAAGCTAAAAGGACTGATTTTGGTGATCAGATCAAATGTGTGTAGTCAGGAAAGTAGTTGTCACCATTATGCATTTTCTATGTGAAGTACTCAAGCAAAGGTGCAAGGATTGTTGATAAATATAGAGGCAGTGTAAGGATAGAATGACGATCGGTTAATAGCTCTCAAAAGGATGTGAGATGGGATTTGAAAGTGTTATAGATATGTTGAGGCCTTGTGAATTATGGATTGTGTTGCAGAAAAGATGCAGAGGTCCTGAAGAGACATGCAAGAGGAGTCTGTCATATAACAAAAGGGGTGTTGAAAGTGCACATGGCTGCCAAAGAGGAACAAGAAGCTTGAAGTGCACATGTAGGACTGCTTTGTAGTTCAAAGATATTACCATCTTTTGCAGAAATCGATTTTTCCCTTTGGAAGCAAAGAATTGTGGAGACAACAAAGAGTGCAAGATTTGGTGAAGTGGGTTGGTAGCACCGCAAACCCACAAGTACGAAACTGTGAGTGTTCTCCCCTAACAGAATGAGTAACAAGAATTACTCATTCTAGTGTTCATTGCATCAATAACCACCCATGGTTGGTGGTGACTCGACTCACATGATTGTTAGTCCCCGTGAAAGACCTTTGATCTGGGCATGATGGCTTTCATAACTGATCATCTTGGTAGTTACACTTCAAGACAAGATAGAGGCAATCAAATCCATTAGGTTATACTTTTGCAGAAGGGATAATTAGGTAAAATGAACTAGACACTTGTAAACAACTCGAGGCTTATTGCATTCCTTACCATTATAAAAGGAATTCCAAGGTTGTGAGAAAGGGGTTATGAAATCTTTCATTTTATGGGCAAGTCAAGTATGTTGTGTATAATATAGGGTTACGATAATTTTATAGTGAATGAATGTACAATTTTCTTAGTGGTTTCAATTAGTTTAGGAGCATACTGTTAAATTGTTATAGAAGCTATCTCCATCTGTATTTTTAGACTTCATATAAATTGAAATGTTAAGGATGTTTTGATTTGTCTTGATATTTTCTTGTCAATGTGTAATTGTGTGGATGGATGTCATTCAAGGAAGGAATTAAAGTCTATATGCAAATTGCAGTGGCTCTAGGAATATATTATGGATATATAAAAATGGTTTATGCAATAGTAAAAGGAGTTGCATTAGTGTAAGGCATTAATGTTTAAAGGGCTCACTAATTTGAAGTGATTTACTGTTTGGGTTTGCATTCATGATCAAGGAATTGACTCAATGCCCTAGAATAAACACTGGTCTGTTAAGTTGTTAAGGATTTGTTTCAGAAAAATTTCTAATCAAAATAATCTTTCTTTCCTTACCCTTTCTTGTTTTATAATTTATTCTAAGTTATTTGTTCTCAAATATTGAGAAAGACAAAGCAAGTGGGATTAAGTTTGAATCTGAAGTGATGCATAAAGTGTTCTTATGTATATGAGAATAATTCATCTTCATTAATATTGTAGGTTGTTGTTGTTTAAAAGGTTATTGTTAATGCAGACCTAGAACTAGGATTACCCTCTTAAGCATGATGGAGCTCAAAGTGAAGAAGGCTATGAAAGACTTGCTATGTTGTGTTTCTTGTCTTCAATTTATCGATAGTGTAAATATGATATTTTAATATTTTCTATCCCGCAACCTAGGAGTTTATTTCTCTTCAAGACTAGTGGTAGCAAGAAAAATAAAAAAACAAGGGACCCAAACGAGTCTTAGGAGATGGAGTGGGAAAATTTTTACCTAGTGGATTAATAACTTTAGATGCCATTGGGGAATTTTATTTTGGATGCATTGCTTCTTTTTTCTTTGGGATCCACATTGTTCTTGCCTTTGCTTTAGTGGGCATTTGCAACCTTTTGGATTCATTGCATTTTTGTATCAAATTTTTCTTTATTGGATCATGTCTTTTGAAGTGGACATGGTGATCTTTAGATTGTTGTGGATGCGTAGCTTTATGCATTTTTGACTTGGTATCCAAATTATTGCTAGTAGCATTGGAGGGAATGTGAGAACATGGAGGGTGTGAAGGGAATATGGATGGAGTGATGGTGGTAGGATGGTGGATAGGATGTATGGGAGTGTGATTTTATTGATCCTGATTAGGAATTAAAGGAGTAAGATGTTTGTGATGGGTGATGGGGATACAAGATTATGTACATGAGGGGATGAGTACGATAAGATGGAGAATGTGGTTTTAGGATATAAGTGCCCAAAATTGATTTAGCATGTGGGAGATATGTGATGGTGGACTTTGGGATATAGGGACCCAAAATGGATTTAAAGGATGAAGGAGGGAGATGGATGGTTGTTTTGGATTTTTATGATGGAGGAGGGGGGATGACAATAAATGATTTGGAGGAATGATGGGAAGATGGGATGGTAGTTTTAGAAACACACTTGGATTTTTTACTAGTTGTACCAACATTTTTGGATGAAGTGCCTTGAGATATGTAACCGAGACTATGAGATCCTAGATGTGCTTTGACATGGATGGGGTCCAAAGTACCTTGCTCATGTAGGCCTAAGCCTTTACTGTGATAGTTCATTTTTTTGAGCATTTTATCTAAAGTAGGATACTTTCTCTTTGGGTAACAAGATGTGAGTCCTTTATCAAATGAAGGAGAATGGGTGGTGTATATGAGATGTTATTCATCTGCGAATGAACTACCATGGATGAATGTAAGCTAACCAAGGGGATATAGTGATGGTGGTCAGATGGTTTGGATAGGAGGTAATGGAGGATCCAGGAGTGGAGTATATGAGATGAGAGAATATTGACTTGGGTGAGGGGATGATAAGGTCTCTTGAGATGGCATAGATGGGATGGTAAGATATTGATGTGGATTAAGGGATGATAAGGGATCTTGAGATAGAGGAGGTAGGATGGTAGGATCTTGATTTAGATCGATAGATATTTCAACATGCTCTAGAACAAGATCTTGGCATGATGGGATTGGTATGGATGGTGTGACGAGGGTTGAGTGGGTAGACTCTTTAGATGGAATGGATGGAAGGCTGGGAGGTTCATTGACTTGGGTAGATGGAGTGGATGGAAGGATGGGAGGGTCATCGACTAGGGTCGATGGAAGGATGAGAGTGTCATTGATTGTGATAGATGGAGTAGATGGAAGGATGAGAGATTCATTGAATTGGGTAGGTGAAGTGGATGGAAGGATGAGAGGGTCATCTGTTGGGGTAGATGGAGTGGATGGAAGGACGAGAGGTTCATTAGATTGAGTTTGAATGATGGTAGGAGTAGGTGATGGGGATTATGGTTGGATAGTCTTAATGGATGGGAGGTTTTTGATGGTGTTAGGAAGTGGGAGAGGAATGATAGGTGTGGGAGTTGGAAGTGAAGTTGGTGGATTGGAGGAGGGAATTGAGGGTGGTGGATTGAGATAAGATGGGGTGGAAGATAGTGGATTGATATATATTAGAGTAGATGATGGTGGATTAAGATATGATGGAGTGGCTGAAGATATTTTGGGTGTATGATGGAGTGGGAGATGGTGGATTGAGATAGGATGAAGTGGACGATGGTGGATGAAGGTAGGATAGGGTAGATGGAGATCTTTTGGTGTAGGATTGAGTGAAAGATGGTGGATTGAGATAGGATGCAATGGATGACGGTGGATTAAGGTAGGATGGGGTAGATGAAGATATTTTGGTGTATGATGGAGTGGAAGATGGTGGATTGAGATAGGATGAAGTGTATGGTGGGTGAAGATAGGATGAAGGATTAGGATTATGTGGAGGATTGAGGTAGGGTGGGGGATTAGGATTAGATGGAGAGGTGAGGTAGGATGGGGGACTAGGATTAGGATTAGATGGAGGAGTGAGATAGGATGAAGGATTAAGATTATGGATTTTTGTAATGTCTTTGGGGATAATCAGATGGTGGATTTGGATTATGGATGTAAGTAGTAGTATTGTGAAGAAAAGATGGAGGTTGGGATAGGACCATGGGAGAAAATGGGGGCATGGATGTTTCATATGAGGGATATGTGGATGTGATGTATGAGGGAGTTATGGGTGGAAGGCATAATGGATTTTCCTTGTCAAAGGTGGGATAAGAAATATGGGTGGATGCGTATGGAGGAATGGTAGGGTAGCTAGGATGAACAGTTGGATTTTGGTATTTGAAACTTGGTGCAAGCTTGCTAAGGATGAGGGTATCAAGGTTTCCAATTTCATATTCATCTCGATCAACATGAATCTCATCATCATTAGAATGAGATAAATTGGAAGAAAATGAATGATGATTGAACCAATCAAAATAAAATTGTGACATGATGATTAGTTGATGAGTGGAGAGATGAAAAATGAATATGGACGATAGACTAAATCTTAGAAAAAGATGAATGGCAAACTCAGACTAGGATGGGGAATGACTTTGAGGAAGTTAGAAAGATAATGAAGTTTGATGTTCAATTTTGGATAGCTGATGTTTGGATTGATGACATGAATCAAGATGATGAGAAATGATGATGGACAATAATGATGATGCTATTAGTCCCAATCGATGCTGCGAGGGGAGGGGTGAATCAACACTTGATCAATTTTTCACAATTAAAACTTTTAACTCTAATATGCATTTATCTAATATTCATCAATATACTTAATCATTGAAGTAAAATATGCAAGCATGAAAAGTTGATAAAGACACCAAGATTTATCTCGTGGAAACCCAAATGGGAGAAAACCACGCTGTGAGTAGGAACTCACAAAATTTGTACTCTTCTGGAGTACGCCCTGTGAGGAGCCATCCTTGTTAGGAGATTACAAAGACACTGCTAGGTGCCACCCAGTTAAGGGATTTTGTTGAAGGACGGTTAGTGCCTTTACCCTGTTAAAGGTAGCTTGATTAAAGGACTTAAGAACATCAATTAAGATATCACCCTACTAAGGGATTTTACAAAAGGGACCTGTTAAAGTCCACCCGGTTAAGGGATTTATGTTGCAATGGTTAGAAGGCAACAAATGGATGATCTGCTAAATTAGCTACTGACAACTTGATCAGATCTCAATATGAATCACACTCTATCCACACCAATTGTGTCTTCTCTATACAACACTGGTTTTATTCTTACACCTTTGGCTCTTTACTTGGCTAGTCCTCTGTCCCTCGACTCTGCACTCTGCCGATCCTCTGACCTTTGGCTCTGCACTTTGCCGGTTCTTTGACCTTCGACTCTACACTTTGTCGGTTCTCTGTCTCTTGGCTCTTCTCTCTGTCAATCCTCTGACCTTCGGCTCTACACTCTGCCGATCCTCTAACCTTCAGCTCTGCACTCTGCCGGTCTACCTCAAACACCTTCTACTCTGCTAAATGTGAGAGTTGAGAAATACAACACCACAAGAGTCGAAATGATCTCTGCAAGCTGAATAAACCTGTTACAAGGAGAAGCAAGGAAGCAACATAGAAAATAATAAACACAGGAAAATGCTCAAGAAGATGAGAGCTCTGTATTCACAAAAATGTGTAATAGAATAATGATACAAAGAAAATAATTCAACCTCTAATAGGTTAAGATAACCTAAAAGGGAAAACCCTAGGCTTGCACATAGTAATTAATAAAATAATTATTTATTATGCACCTAATGTTAGCTTAAGTGTAAAAGAGATTTAAGGGGAACTTAATTAATTAAACAAATGCCATTTAATTAATCAAGTAAAGACCTGATTACTCTAACACCCCACCTTAAGCTAGACTTAGGGAGAAGCTAAAACCTAGAACAACTACTGAAAGTAGGAAAGATGGGTCCCGGGAACAAGGCCTGATCAGATACCCAAATACAATGAAATCTCTATGAACCAGAGAAATAGAGAAAACCACGTGGGAAAAAACTCTACTCCAAACAAAGATGGAAAAGTAAGAAGAACACCACTGAAGCAGGAAATAGCTGCAAATACTGTTGAAGAGAAATTGCTGATATGAAGAACCTCCACTAAAATAGAACATGACCAGGTAGAGAAGACTGTAATTTGCATGAGTGCCCTCAAATGACACTTACTCGAATCATGATGGCAAATAAAGGCAAACAACTAAACTCGAAGATATAGATGGCATGAGAAACCAAAGCCTGAAGAGCTGATCAATCAAACCAAGGAAGTATTAGAACAACATGACAAACCTCCCCATAATGCTGAAGAGGGAGAGGGATAGGTACACTGAAAAGAACGACCAACAAGTACTGCATGATGAAGAACCATGAACATTGAAGGTGCTGAGAAAGTAAATAGTGTTGTGGAAGGAACACTCACTTGACACACATCATGAGGTAAATTTCATGGAAGGAACACTCACTGGACAAAGGTAGATGGAAAACGAAAGGAAAACATCAACCCCCCCATGACACTTTATAAGTAGTGCATGTACAATAAGGCACAAGATGTGCAAGATCCCAAGTAAACAATGCATGATGGCACTTTATCTCAGTGTGTTTGCATAAATAAAATGCTACAATGATAAGAAGACTGGAAATAGAAAGAACAACCAAAACTAAGACATCCTACTCAGAGAAAGAGATCCCAGGACCTGAAACATCCAAGATATTCACCAGAGTGTGGAAAAGAAAAAAAATGAATAAAATATACTTGAAGCATAATCTAGAAAGAAAACTCATATGACTGGAAAGTACACAGAACAAGCTTTCCAACAATATAAAGTTTTTGAAAAATAGAGTTTGGATGCTCATTCTATGGCCCCGGAAGTGTAGAAAAGTGACCCCACTTTGACTAGAAAAAAGTATAGTCAAACAGAAAAATTGTAAAAAATTCCAACACCATGAGGTCTGGCTCGGAACCAGCTTTTCGATGCCTACTCGTTTTCAAAAAAATGACTCTGTTTGCCCAAGTTATGATAAAAAAACCAACCCCCCTTCAAAGGTAAGAGAGAAGGGCAACAGTGGCTGTCTGGTGGCAGGGCCGGGCAGAGGTGGCCCAGGGACGGAGCAGAGGAGCGGGCAGGGGAGGAGAAGGATGGCGATGATGGTTTCCGGTGAGTGTGGGCAGGGATCGACGGGGGCTAGAGGTGGAAGAGAAGGCTGATGGAAACATAGAAGGCCGACGATGACAGGAGGCAGGCGGGGCCCGACCTGAGAGGGCTGGCGACAGAGCCAGGGGGCCCCACGGTACCTTGCGTACCATGGGGAAACCCCAAAAAAAATTTTGATTTTTGTTTTATAAACTTTGCCTATTTTTGAAAAAGATGTTTTTTTTGATTTTTTTCAAAAAATCAAATTTTGGCTTGCATGCCGTAAAAAGGCAATTTTTTTAAATTTTTTTCTTGAATTGCATGCCAGGGTCATACAACCTGGCACAAAACAAAAATACCCCCAGAGGCTCAGGAAGCAAAAATGGTCAAGTTTTATATGACCATAAGGGTTTTTGGGCCTTCTGTGAGGCCCTACCCCGACTCAGTCTAGCATTTCAGTGATTTTTATGTTGAGACTATTTTGGATGCTTTATTTTTATGCATTATGGATTTAGAATTTATATGATTCCATGATTTGGATAACATTGCTATATGTTGATGCTTCATTTATATGCTTTATGATATATAACTCTACATGATTCTAGAATAGGATAATTTTGAGATGATATATGTCATTATTGGATTTGCAGGACTTAACTATGATGATAGAAATAGGATGCATGTTTTATGTGTGGATCAAAATTATGAGAATTATGATAATTGCTTATGTGGAGTTGTTTGGATGTAAGATGTATTGATTTGTTTAAATGTATATTGTATGCAGAGTGTTTGATGTGTATTCTTATTCATGTGTTTTATATTATATGAAGTTATTTGGAATTACTAATGTGTAATTGAGATGCGTAGGAAAATTATCCATGTAACCATTGAAATATTATGGAGAACCAAACCTAGACCTATGTACGTTCATAAAACCAGGGTTTGTCTATTTGGAGAGACAACACCCCGTTTGTATCATATTTTATTTGTGAAAGTGGATGTTGCATGTTTGTTAGATTGAATTTATGTATTTGTATAAATCCAACAAGAGACAAAGTTTCATGTATAATTTTGAAAGTATTTTTATTGTGTCACCTGACATGTGTTGATTTAGGTTTTGATTTTTGAATTGTCTCTTGAAGGGAGTTGTTTAACCATAGCTTTTTCAAATAAAATTAATGTGGTTTTATATTTTTCTAGGGTAGAGAATCTTTGGGGTGGTCAACTTAGGTTTGACCCGAAAATTAACTTCAGAGGGGTTTAAAAGGGGTTAAATGGACACCTAGGGGTAGTTTTGAAGTGTTTCCTAAAGCCCATAAGGTATACCTAAGGGTTAGGAGTAATTTTAGGCATGTGACAACTCCCATGTGACTATTTAGTAACCCTAAAAAGTGAGTTTTCTAAGATGTGCGAAAATTGAATTTAGAAGGCATCATCTAGGTTAGTTAACATTCCTTTTTGACGAGAGATCTCTTTTGAGCTTTTTGGGACTTTTTCCTTTTTCAATTTTAGAAACCTGTGAGAACTCTCACTGAGGTCTTCTTAGGCAAGAATGAGAGATTTTGCAGGTAATCACCCACTTTCCATTTTTGGAGACAAGACAATTTTGAAAAGAAAGGATTTGATATAGGAAATTGGCTAAGGATAGAGAAACAGGGATTGTGGAACTGGGTTGCTCATCCTCAACTAATCTAGCATACCTTGGGCAATTGAAGGTTGGTTAAATCTCTCTCTTTGTATTGTTTTTTATATTGCATGTTATGTTGAAAGGAATTGCTTGTGTGAAAAGGCTTGTTTCTTGTATTTTCCCTATGAAAATTTATTTTGTGTTCTACATTTTACTCTTGTGTATATTCTGTGTTTTGGGAGTAACCAAGACCTCCTACTCTTGGGAGAGAGGATGGTCTTGTGGGTGGTAGAAGTTTGACAACCCTCGAGTGAGAGGCTCTCATTAAGAGAGTGACCTCAAGGGATTCCTATGTAACCCTTGCTGCATGGCTTGTTTATGAATTTGGGGGTCATAAGGAGGGAAATAAGGCATGAATGCCTTGGGAGGCATAAGGATGTGGGGTTGTTATACTTATGATGTATTTGGTTTGCCATGAGGTGGCTTTGTGTTTTACCATACTTGCAGTCTCCTCAGGGTACTTGGTCCACTACCACCCTTGAAAAGACATCACAATGTGTGGTGCAGTATAGCCTTGGTTGGGAATGTGTTTGTGAATTGTTTTCCCTTGTTTATTTTGTTTGCATGTGTGTAACCTGTCTAGGGCTTGGTTCTCCAAGCTCGGGGGTGGCTACTAGTTAGCCTAGGCTGGGAGGTGAGCGCTCCATGGTCATAGTTTTTGATTTATTGCAGGTTGATTGAAGAAAAGAATAGGACATGTAGATGTGGCTGGAGATATTTGCTTGCAAAAAAATATTTGGAAATGTATCTATTATTTTTTAAAAGTCTTCATTTATTAGAAATGAGAGACCCTATTGTAAAATGACGATAGAGTCTGTTAGATGTATTTTAAAGAAATGTAATATTTTAATATGTATACTGCAGCAATGAAATGAATGATTCTGGATTTAGTTCCTAAAGCTTTGAAATTAATATTTGTTGAGTATATAATATTTTGAAAAGCAAGAAATTTGTTCTATCCTTTTTATGCTTATGAAATAAAATAGGAAAATAATGAAATAGTTTAGCATGCATATAGAAGGCCGAAAATAAAACAATTAGATCTGTAAATGGAAGTGCAATTTTAGTTTATCTAAATCTGTCATTTTGTTTATTGCAGAAAATAAAATCAAATTTTATTATAGCCATTTCTAAAGTTTTATTTTAATAATTTCTAGATTTACAAAGTTGTTGTTTAAACTTATTTACTTCTGTAAATTTTAATTACTTGCAGAAAATAAGTCTGGGAATTAAATAAACTATCTGATTTTGATTTTTTAATTTTTAGCTGCAAGACATTTAAATCTAAAAGAAATATACCCATTTATTTAAATCTGCAGAATTTAACTATTCTGTTAAAAATGTTTCAAAATAATAACATCAACATATGTTTACAGAATTTGCCTTGATGCAATATATATATATATATATATATACACACACACACACACACACACACATATACACACGCACACACACACATATATATACACACACACACACACACACACATATACATATATATATATATAAATTTATATGCAAATATATATGATTAAATGAACTCTTTAAAAAAAAAAAAAAAAACATATATACTTATTTGTATAATACACACACACACACACACACACACACACACACACACACATATTTTAATACAATTTAAATAAACAAAAAAAAAAAAGTTTTAAAACCTTTTAAAAAAAAATATGGCAAACTTGGGGTTCGGGCCGAACCACTGTGTTAGCACAGTGGTCGGCGCGACCGGGGGGTGCCACCACTGTGGATGACCACAGTGTTGGTGCCACTACTATGGGTGACCAAAATGTCAGCACCACCACTATGGGCGATCACAGTGGACGACATCGCCATTGTGGGCAACCACAGTGTTGACACCGCCACTGTGGGCGACCACAGTGGTCGGCACCGCCATGGTGGTTTCCCACAGTGAGCGGTGCCGGGAACGCCCTCCGCCGCCACCTCAAAAGAACTCCGCCCATTTTGCCATGGCCGCTGCTCGTAGCCCCTGCACAAATTCAAGGCATAAAAAAAATATATAAAAACCTAGCCTGTTTAGGGCTAGGATAATGTGGACAATAAAGAATGAAGGAAATAAAAAGAGCATTAATATATTAATAAAATTAGGGTTTCGTGGTCATTTTGTTTAAAGTGTAAACACATTTATTTACTTTATATATATATATATATGTATGTATGTATGTATGTATGTATGTATATGGTAAAGAATATGAGTGGGACACTATGCAAAAAAATATTTAACTCTCTCTAGGTGTTTTACATTTTATATATATGTTTTGTAAACATATGGGTATACATAAAAAAAAAATATATGATTAAATTTAAAATACTTATGAAGTTAATGTTTTAGGAAATTTAATTCTGTTGTAAATTATTTGCCTATAGGGAATAAAGTTTAGCCACCTAGTTTTAGATTTATGAGATTAATCCTTATAGGACATATGTCATTATAAATTTAATTATCCCTTTAGTCGATTTAATCTAAGCACATTTTAATTATTGATTTAAAATAAAATTTTAGACATTATAAACAAAGTGCTAGGATTAATTTATTTAGTTCCTTAAAGCAATAAAGGATTTTTGGAGACTAATCTTATCTTCGTCAATTATTTTAGGGAGTCGATTTAAATTAAGTTATGGGTTAAAATTTGAGGAAATGATATAATAATTCTTTTAGTTTTCCGCATTGGATTAAATTATTTTTGTTAACTTGTGTTAGTGGTTAAAGTTAACTCTCACATAGTTAAGACAAAACTTGTTAGTGCATTTAATATTAGCATTTTGATGTTATTTAGTTGTGATTTTAAAAAAGAAAAAAATTATCCCGTTCGTGCCCAAATGTTTGGGCATGACACCTTTTGAGCACGATGGTGACGTCTGTTTAGGCCAAAGTGCTCAAAAAAGGCTTATCCCTAGGTGCACAAAAAAAACTTCTGAAAAACCCCAGATCTGCTTCCAATGCAAAACACTCAAAACAAGAAGAGGTAGCTGCAGATCTAAAGCTCTGATACCATGTGAGAGTTGAGAAATACAAAACCATAGGAGCCCAAATGATCTCTGCAAGCTGAATAAACCTGTTACAAGGAGAAGCAAGGAAGTAACAAAGAAAATAATAAACACATGAAAATGCTCAAGAAGATGAGAGCTCTGTATTCACAAAATTGTGTAATAGAATAATGATACAAAGAAAAGAATTCAACCTCTAATAGGTCAAGAAACCCTAATAGGGAAAACCATAGGCTTGCACATAATAATTAATAAAAGAATTAATTATTATGCACCTAATGTTAGCTTAAGTGTAAAAGAGATAAAGGGGAACTTAATTAATCAAACAAATGTCATTTAATTAATCCAGTAAAGACCTGATTACTCTAACACTAAATCCTTTTAGCACTTCCTCTCTCTCTTCTCTTCACTTTGGATCACCTTCAACAAGATCTGCTTATTGCAAATTTCACGATGAAATCTTTCTAAATGATCAAAAACACTTTATACATTTTTTATCAACACTTTCAGGTGATCCCTCAATCAAAGAAATCACGGATTTTGGAAGATTTAAAATTCAAAATCTCCCACTCTTTCTCTGCACCCCTTACAACATTTTTGCCAAGTGTTCAACAAACTCTACCACCGCATCATCCAAAGATAGTAACTTATAGGTCGTGTTCAGTCAATTAAGTGCGAACTAGAAAATCCATTGGTAATCATGCTTGACTACATGATAACTGAAGTAGACCTTACCAACATGTGATTTGGCGTAGACACAAGCTCACCAACTAATCTTTTGCCACCGCAAATGAATAACCGATCACCACTCCGAGATTTATGGTGATCACCTGTCTTCCTTCTATCATATCGGTGTACCGGTATGCCACTGCGCTTCTATATTACTGGTTCATCCTTTGATTGCCGGTTTGTTGTGTTAGCAACAAGTCTCTTCCCTTGTTTACGAATGAGGTTTCGGTTTTCATACAACCTCAATTTTTCTTGTCTGAGTCACCTTTTGTGACTTCATCATCATCAGAGTGACCGATCCTCTTGAATGACAGACCGGTTGGCTTAGTCTATCTTTCCTTGAGCTGATTGAACTTTTGGTCATTTGTTACCAATGTTGTTTCCATGTGTTTGTAAGTCATCACCTTTTCTTACTAAGAAAACATCACTCTACCGATACCACTACACCGGTTAGTGTTAGACATCAATGACAAATATTAGCGCATATACCGATTCTCTGGATTGACCGGTTTTTTCAATGCCAACAATCCAACAATCTCCCCCTTTGAAATTGATGGCAAACACTTCAGAATCTATGTAATTAGTTGCATGTTCTTCTTCTTCCTTCATCTCTATACCGGTCCGTTCATTACTTCTTCCTTGAGTAATGAATATCTCCCCCTATCACTGGTAATACTCTAATACAACAACTTCAGCTCAGTCACTACTTACTAATGCTCAAACACTATAATCATATCTCCCCCTTTGACAATAATGCCAAAGATTCATTTTAGTATACTTACAAAAATTCTCCCCCTAACCGGAGTAGTCCACACTTATCAATCTAGTCTTATAAGAAAAACTTGAAATCATACTAGATTGATGTAGAGCCCTTTTTGCTTACTTTACTACATGTAGGGGCATAACCCCCAACTTACCCCTAAGATAGTTAAAGGTGTCTTTCTGTAGTGGCTTGGTGAAGATATCAACCACCTGCTCTTTTGTTGATATATATTCCAACTTAACTTCCTTTTCTTGAACTTGTTCCCTTAGATAGTGATATTTGATGGCTATATGTTTTGTTTTGGAAGGCATCACCAGATTCTTGGATATGTCAATGGCACTGGTGTTGCCACAATGAATCACTACCGATCCAATCAATTTTTAATAGATACCTTCCAATAGCTACTTGATCCAAACTATCTATGTGCAGTTGATTGCACCAGCTACATACTTAGCCTCAGTTGTGGATTGAGATATGCAGTTTTGTTTCTTACTTGTCCAAGATACAATCCCATCTCCGAGAAAGAATACACCTCCACTAGTGCTCTTTCTATCATCAATGTTCCCTGCCCAATCTGAATCAGTGAAGACACTTAAGCTAAATTCTCCCTTATGTGGATACTAGAGACCATACTCATTAGTCCCCTTGAGGTATCTAAATATTCTCTTGACTACCACCATGTGAGTCTCTTTCAGATTTGTAGAAAATCTGGCAAGCGAGCCAACAACTTGTGCTATGTCTAGTCTACTATGTACTGCATACTGCAACTTACCAATCATGGACCAGTAAAGTGTCTCATTCACTTCCTTAGCCTCATCATATTTAGAGAGCTTGCAACCTGTAACCATTGGAGTTCTAATAGGTTTGCAATCTTCCATTCCAAATTTTTTTAGAATTTCCCTTATGTAATTGGTCTGACTAATGAAGATGCCATTCTTTAGCTGTGAGACTTGCAGGCCAATAAATTTTTTTTATCTCGCCAATCATGGACATGTCAAATTCTTGCTTCATTTGTTCTACAAAGCTTCTGCTCATCTCATCATCTCCTCCAAAGATGATGTCATCTACAAATATATCAGAAATCAGATGTTTTCCTTCAACTCTACTCTTCATATACAGGTTACTGTTATCACTGGTTCTTTTGAACCCTATTCTTAGCAGATATGAGTACAACCTCTCATACCAAGCTCTTGGTGCTTGTTTTAGCCCATATAGAGCCTTCTGCAACCTGCATACCATATTTCTTCCATCTTCAGATGCAAACCCTTTCGGTTGCTCACACCATTTAAGAATGCTGATTTTACATCCATTTGATAAACTTAAAATTTTTTGTAAGCAACATAGGCCAACAAAATTCTGACCCCTTCTAGCCTGGCCACTAGTGTGAAGGTTTCTCCATAGTCCAAACCTTCTTCTTAAGCATAGCCCTTACAAACTAATCTTACTTTGTTTCTTATCACTTTACCGATTTCATCCATTTTATTTCTGAACACCCACTTAGTGCCTATCACATTTGTGTTTTCCAGTCTGGGCATTAGAGTCCATGTATCATTTTTCTCAATTTGCTCCAGCTCTTCTTCCATGGATTTGACCCAGTCATCATATTTTAGAGCCTCCTTTTCTGTTTTGGGCTAAAAAATGGATAGCATACAACCATTCTCTCTTGCTCTTCTTCTGGTTAGAACTCCTGCATCTTTGTCACTGATGATATTTTCTGCAGAGTGATTGTTTGTAACATACTTAGCCAATACCAGTTCACTTCTTGGAGCTTCTTTAATCCATTGTGCAAGTTCTACTTCATAGGCTTCTTCATGTTCCACTTCAATAAGATCTTCTTTAGTAGGTTCCACCGGTACATTGTACTCGAACCCTTTATAGTCCTCCGGTTCACTCTTACTGTCCTGTTCCTTTTTCTTAGAGTACTCATCTACTCTGACATTTGCACTTTCCACAATCTTACCGGTTCTTTTGTTCAAACATCAGTATGCCTTACTTTTGGCGGAGTAACCTAAGAAGGTTCCTTCATCACTCTTGGGCGGAGTAACCTAAGAAGGTTCCTTCATCACTCTTGGGCTCAAATTTTCCACTGTACTCATCCCTCTTGATATTGCACCTACTTCCAAATACTTTGAAATAACAAACATTAGGTGAGTATCCACACCATAATTCATAGGGAGTTTTATTTGTCCCTTTCTTTACTTGTATCTGGTTCAAGGTGTATACAACAATGCTTATTTCTTCTCTCCAAAAAATATGTGGAATGTCCTTCCGTATCATTAGTCCGTGCACAATCAATAAGAGTTTTGTTTCTTCTTTCAACAACCCCATTTTGCTGAGGGGTTTTGGGTGCAGACATTTGTCTCATAATCCCTTGTTCCTCGTAGTAATTCATGAACCCTTGAGAGGTGAACTCTCCTCCTCTATCTGATCTCAAACACTTTAGATTCTTACCAGTTCCTCTCTTTGCTCGAGCCTCAAAGACTTTAAACATGTGAAAGGCTTCAAAATTTTCCTTCAAGAATACAACTCGCATCATTCTTGAGAAATAATCCACAAACAACATAAAATATCAATGTCCATAGAAACTCTTGGTTCTCATGGGACCACACAGGTCTGTATGAACTAAGTCCAACACATTTTTAGATGAAAAATATTTGCTACTAAAACTAGACTTGGTCAACTTTCCTAGTTGACACTCTTTGCACATAGCATTTTTCAGGTTTTACTATATTAGGCATACCTCTGACAGACTTTGTCTTGCTGACTTTTGCTATGCTATCAAAGTTAACATGACATAATATTTTGTGCCACAACCAATTGTCTTCTATCTTAGCCATTAGACAACTATGTATGGTGGTGTTTAGGTGAAACAAATTTCCTCTTGACTATTTATCGGTAGCAATCAAACTTCCTGATTTATCATTTATTTTGTATATTCCTTCATTGAATTCTAACTGGTAACCCTTATTGTTAAGTTGTACAACACTTAACAAACTATATTTTAACCCTTCTACCCAATAGACATCATCATAATTTGTTTTATCATTCAGGGCTATAGACTCCTTACCTTTTACTGCACAAGGAGCATCATTTTCAAATCTCATAGTTCCTCCATTGCAATCCTCCATGCTGAGGATTTTGTTTCTATCACCGGTCATGTGGTGAGTGCAACCACTATCAATTACCCATTCTCCACACCAGTTTGTACTAGAAATCAATGCCATATCTCCTTCCTCCATGCTCTCCTCCTTGACTACCACAAATGCAATTCCATCTCCATCAGATCCTTCTGATTCTTCATTGTTGGTGTAAATAAATATTCATTATGGATATTATTACACGTTACTTAAGTTAACTTAGGATAATGCATCTCTTCATAGTTTGGATTTGAGACACTTAGGGAACTGTGCACATAGGGATATAGCTTGTAGGAGAAATTCCACCTTTTCCGGTCTTATTTTGTTGTTACACTCCACATTCAGTGGGTCATCCACCTCTTGTGGAATATTATATTATTTCTCCTACCTACCCCTAGTATTTCTTACCTACCCTTGTTTCTCATTGAGCCACATGTCATGATTGTGTTCTCATACATCCATATGGCCTTGCTTATATAAGCAAGCTCATATCATTGTATTGGTCAATCCAGTTGATCATTTACATATTGATGAGAATACAGTTTGTTCTTGTCATTATTTTGTCTCTCTTCTATCCTTTTCATTGCACCCTTGATGTTGGAAAAATATCGCATTCATCAATGACTCCTTCTTCTATAAGATAACATTCCTTCTTGCTCTTGTCCCTGTAGCTTTTGAAACTATCCTTCCTATCTCTATCATTGTCAAGACATCTTGAAGCAATATGACCTATCTTATTATAGAAGAAGCACTTTAAGGGTAATTTACCTTTATACTTTCCTTTTCCTCTTGGCAATCTTCTTGCCAATAGAGCTTCAATTTCATCTTGCTCTAGTTCCTTAGATAACAAGTTGTCACTTTCATGAGAATGACCGGTTCTTGTAGTAGAACTACTTCTGGTTTCTTTCCTTCTCCTTGTTGGTGCATGCATCATGGAGGATTTGAAAGCAACATCAATCTTTGGTACATTGTTTTCATAATTTCTCAATTCAAAATCAGTCAACTTACTGATCAGTGAGTCAAGAGATACATTAACTGTCCCCAAGGATCTAAGTTCCTCGATAGAAGAGACCCTTATGGCATATTGTGGTAGCAAGGTTCTCAGGATTTTGCTAACCACATCCTCCTCCTCAAGCTTTCCTCCAGCACTTTCAATGGAGTTTACTACATCCTTTATTCTCTTGCTATACTGCTCTATGTTTTCTCCTTCTTGCATCCTCATCTCATCATATTTTCCTCTCAGGGTGTCTAGTTTAGCTTTTTGAACATGAGGATCTCCCCCATAGACTGTCTTCAGCTTATTCCATATATGAAAAGCTATTTTTAAATGTTGAACCTCGACAAATTCATTATCTAAAAGAGTGCTGACAATCAGATCCATAACATCAGTATTATCTTGCCTTTCCTTGATCTGATCTGGAGTGAGAGTCCCTGAAGGTTCAATGCAATATGTGTTTACATGATTCCAGTAATGTTCTCCTAGGGATCTTAGATACAGTTTCATTCTTCCACACTATAAGGTGTAATTCTCCTTAGAGAACTTAGGACCCTCCTTTCGCATCATCTTGGATCTTTCCTTAAGTTGATTAAGCTTCTTCTAATTCGAAGGACTTGATTCTCTGATACCAATTGTTAGTCCCAACCGGTGCTGAGAGGGGAGGGGTGAATCGACACTTGATACATTTTTCATAATTAAAACTTATAACTCTAATATGCATTTATCTAATATTCATCAATATACTTAATCATTGAAGTAAAATATGCAAGCATGAAAAGTTGACAGTGACACCAAGATTTATCTCGTGGAAACCCAAATGGAAGAAAACCACGATGTGAGTAGGAACACAAAATTTTTACTCTTCTGGAGTATGCCCTATGAGGAACCATCCCTGTTAGGAGATTACAAAGAGATTGTTAGGTGCCACCCGGTTAAGGGATTTTGTTTAAGGCGGGTTAGTGCCTTTACCGTGTTAAAGGTAGTGCCACCCGGTTAAGGGATTTTGTTTAAGGCCGGTTAGTGCCTTTACCGTGTTAAAGGTAGCCCGATTAAAGGACTTAAGAACATCAATTAAGATGTCACCCTGTTAAGTGATTTTACAAAAGGGACCTGTTAAAGTCCACTTGGTTAAGGGATTTATGTTGCAATGGTTAGAAGGCAACAAATGGATGATCTATTGAATTAGCTACTGATAGTTTGATCAGATCTCAATATGAATCACACTCTATCCACACCAGTTGTGTCTTCTCTGCACAACACCATTTTTCTTCTTACACCTTCGACTCTTTACTTGGCCGGTCCTCTGTCCCTTGGCTCTGCACTCTGCCGATCCTCTGACCTTCGGCTTTGTACTTTGCCGAGTCTTTGAATTTTGGCTCTGCACTCTGCCGGTTCTCTGTCTCTCAGCTCTTCACTCTACCAATCCTCTGACCTTCGGATCTGCACTCTGCCAGTCTACATCAAACACCTTCTACTCTGCTAAATCCTTTTAGCACTTCCTCTCTCTTTGCTCTTCACTTTGGATTGCCTTCAGCAAGATCTTCTAATTGCAAATTTCATGATCAAATCTTTCGGAATGAACTCAAAAACACTTTTTTACATTTTCTATCGACACTTTCAGGTGATCCCTCAATCAAAGAAATCACAAATTTCAGAAGATTTCAAATTCAATATCTCCCACTCTTTCTCTGTGTGCCTTACAACATTTTCACCAAGTGTTCAACAAATTCTGCCACCACATCTTCCAAAGATAGTAACTTTTGGGTCGTGTTCAGTCAATTAAGTGTGAACCAAAAAATCCACAGGTAATCATGCTTGACTACATGATAATTGAAGTTGACCTTACCAACAAGTGATTTTGCATAGACACAAGCTCACCAACTCATCTTTTGCCACCACAATTGAATAACTGATCACTGCTCTGAGATTTATGGTGATCACCTGTCTTCCTTTTGTCATACCGATGTACCGGTATGCCACTGCACTTCTATATTACTGGTTCATCCTTTAATTGTTGGTTTGTTGTGCTAGCATCAAGTGTCTTCCCCTGTTTACCAATGAGGTTTTGGTTTTCATACAACCTCAAGTTTCCTTGTCTGAGTTACCTTTTGTGACTTCATCATCATCAGAGTGACTGATCCTCTTGAATGACAGACCGATTAAATTAGTCTATCTTTCCTTGAGCTGATTTAACTTTTGGTCATTTGTTACCAATGTTGTTTCCATTTGTTTGTAAGTCATCACCTTTTCTTACTGAGAAAACACCACTCTACCGATACCACTACACCGGTTAGTGTCTTCACCGGTTAGTGTTAGACATCAATGAAAAATCTTAGCACTTTTTCTGGTTCTCTAGATTGACAGGTTTTCTCAATGCCAAAAATCCAACAGATGCAAGAAATGAGATGATGGCAACCAAGGTGATGACTAGCAACTGAGATGATAAAGGTGACCATGAGAGTCGAGACCCTAGGAGATGATAATGATGATGTAAGCTAGAAATGATGACCAAGATCTGACTAGTGACTGAGATGATCAAACATAATGGTGATGATAGACATGGTAAACTAATTTGACATCTAATTTAGGTAACCCTAAACCTATTGCTAACAAAATTCTAGCAGCGTAACATGTCAACTGATGTAAATTCACTAGAATAAGAGAAAAATTTGTTGAAGGACGAGACCAAACTAGGACGCAATGACACGAAATGTTTGACACTTTGGATTGATTTTGAAAAGATTTTGTGACACCAAACATGACAAACATGCAAGTATAATGAGTGCATAAACAATCATGTACTTCTTAGGCTAGTCAAAAGATAATACTTGTTGAATCCTCTTGCCTAGAATACCACATTCAATTGGATAGTTAGAAGCTTGGCAGAATTGGCTCCACTCCACGACACACATTTCTCGGGCATGCCAAGCTTTGAATTTCTAAAAACCCAAAGATCACGAGAAATTTACTATCTCAAGTTGAGGGGTACATGAGGGGTTTCTTCAATATGTGTGTATCACAATGCCTGAGTCAACAAGTAGAAGGTTTTTGGCAACTATAACAATGGTTCCTAGTAATTTTTTGACGGGTCCAATCCAATAATTAATTCTCAAAGTAAGCCACTTAAGAATTTAGTTGAGCTTATTAGTGTAGATAAGGCCTCCACATACGATGAATTCACTCAACACTTCAGCCGTCTGATCAGGTTTTTTATATAGCAACTTGAAAAACACCGCTTGAGGATGCGCTAGGAGAAACGATATCCCCAACGTGCCTTTTTTTTGAACCACTCCCTTGAGGTGATGAGGCCCCCCAAGATGTGATTCTCTACTCAAAAGAAAAGCGGGCATTGTTAATCACCTTTCTCTTCACCCGAGGTCCATAAAGGCAACGAGAGAAGATACTTGGTGTAATAATTGGTCCACCCAACATGCAAATAAGCGTGCTAAACACAAAGGACACTTGGTTCATTTTATGCCCAAATTGAAATGTTGTCCAACTATCAAAATCATAGACACTTGCTTTGAAAGTATAGTCTTCAACAACGTCCTGCACCAAATGCATTAGTAGTTTCAGTTTAAGTCTTTTCCCAACGAGCACCAAGTTTCTATATAGATCATCAGTAACACAAAGCCTAAGCTTTGATAAATGAATGGAAATGAACCTAATTAATGATTGAATTTTAAGATTATACCCGCCTTTCTATCTCTGGACAAGCGCATAACAAAGACCCACAGGCGCAAAACAAAGATGACATAGGCACATGACTAGATTGCACAAGCCCAAAACAATCCAACACAGGGGCAATTCGGAGCAACACAGACACAAAATAGTCTAACATGGGTGCAAAACAATCTATCACAGATGCAAGAGTGTAGTGCCTGTGCAGAATAGTGAAATTTAGTCAACCAAAGGCCAATTTTTCACAAATGAAGGCTAGAATGATCACGCAGAACCCTAATTTTGAGAAACAGGCCCCATTTGAGCTTAAAATTCACCATGAAATAAATATTTCACTCAAATTCAAGTTTACCATGCTATATCCATGCCTAAGAAAGCAAATGCAACTCACAAACTGATAAATGCAAAAGTTCTAAGTCCTTTCAGATGAAATGCAGAACTTTGCTTACTTAGAAACCCTAATGACTCTAATGCAAGAAATTTATGTTCATTTCCCTCTTAATTAGCTTATGCAAGTGTATCCAACCTTGATAAACCTTAATTAGACTTATTGCAATTGAATTGAAGCGAGATTGAAAGATTTGGTGGTCATTTTGAAGCCACAAATTGACAATTTTTGTTCTTTTTAAGCCAAATTTGTAATGAAACTAAGCATGAAAGATAGTTGTTCATTCACCAATACCTAAATAGGGATATATGAGTTCAATTTAACCTGATTTTTTAGTAATAATTTTTAATTTATCTCTAAAATCATAAAAAATTGAGTAATTTTGCAAGTTGGAGCAACTAGGACCAACTGCCCTAGACCACTACATAGGCGCAGGTTTGGGTTGCACAAACACAATTACCCACTACACATGCATAGATCAACCTTGAACAGGTGCAAAACTGCCTTGCACAAGCACAAAATTGCCTTCAACAAGTGTAGTTTGCCTCAACACATGCGCATAAGTCTTGAAACTTCCCAAAAAAGCCCTTTTTCACTAAGAATTTGACCTACAAATTGAAAGGCACTCAAACTACAACAAAAAAGATTAGATTGACTCCTGAAGTGGGTCCCATTGAGCGTGTCAAAAAATATGTGAATAAAATCATGTGCAAATACAAATGATTGAAAGTTAAACTAAGCAATCTAATCTAACACTAGATTCACTCAAACACCTCAAGATTGAGAACATTGCTAAAGAGGAAATTAGAAACATCAAATATCAACAAATAAAAGGAAACCAATGTCCTTTTGATTTGATAGTTCTCTAGTCATATGTGTGCTCAATGATGTAGCGTGTGCTTGATTGTGCTCCATGATGCAAGTTTAGGCTAATTGGATTCAAGATATGAGTATGAGATGATGTAGTGTCCACCCTTGATTTGACTTGTTTTGACTAGAGTTGACTTTTATTCTATGCTTGATAGACTTATGTAGACTATATTTGATGATTTGGATGATGATTACTCATGTGCTTCAATTACTTATTATTGATGTTAGACACTATTGGATATATGCTATTTTGATGATCTATATGGATGTTGGTACTATCATTATTGATCATATGATTTGATGATATATGTACTTGACAAGATTTTATATGCTCACTGTGTGATGATGATTATGATTACACTAAGCCTACTTCATGATTACATTTGATGAGATGTTTATGAGATGTGTTTGACTATTGTTTGACTGTCTTCGTGATAGAGACAATTCCACATCACTCATTGCGAGCGGGATGTGTCATCGCAATTCTCTATCACTTGCTTGTTCTATATATATATATGTTGTATTGTCATTTTATGGTTGCAGGACTTTGCAGGTACCAGACATTGACTCCACCTGGCTTCATAGGTCTGAGCGCGTCTTTAGTTCCAATGGCTTATGTGGTTCGGAGATGGCATGAGTTCCCTTCACATACTCTAGGTCTAATTTGTTCACTACGAGTCATCTGCGTCTTGGCATAATTCACGATGCCAGTCAGTAAGCTTGGTCTTCTTGGTGTTGTGAGTTCGGTTTATTATGGTTGATTTACTTGATTATGTTAGAGTAATTATGTGGCTCTTGATGTGTGGTTTTGTATTTATTAATTTTTATTTTAATGCATTTAATTTAGTTTTGAATATTTAATTATTTGATATTTATATTTATTTGATAATTAACGTTTATTGAATTTATGATAATTTATTATTTGGTAAGCCTTATTGTTGTTTAATATTTATTTTATATATTTGTCATTTAATCTTTATGGTATTTGATTGTTTAATTATTTATTTGATTTTCTATGGTTTAGTATTTATTTGATATCTAATATTTATTTGGTTCTTTGATTTATTTTATTAGCTTTTGGTTTATTTAATTTTTAATCCCCATTTGGATTATTTATTTATAGCTTATGTTTATTTAATAGTTTGAATTTTATTTCCTAAGTGGGGTGTATGAACATATTTAATTAAAATAGTAATAAAACATTCCCACTTTGCTGGATAAGTATATTTTATATTTACTATACCTACCCTTTACTCTCATTGGCTAAATTCAAAATGGGAGAATAAATTATAATATATGGTGGGTTGGTAAAATATATTCCAAAATAGAATATTTTGATTGGCCGAGATTGAGGCTAGGTTTTTTATTATTGTTACTTTTTATTTTCATTCCCGTGATGGTTTTCGGGTTGGCTATTCTCTGGAAATTTTTCCTGCAAGTATTTTTCCTTTGGCTTTGGATTTTTACTCTTGGTTTTGGCTGGAGCTTGGTTGGATTTTGGTTTGGCTTTGTGGGAGATCTTCTTCAGCTTCACTCCATCACTTCAAGTTGCAGGTTGGAGTTCTTTTACTTTTGCATTTTGATTTTAATGGGTTTTCTGTATGCTTCGTGTCTGTACAGTGTTTTCGAGAGATGGGTTGAAATATTATTTATTCTATGGTTTTAATATAGTTTGGAAAATTAATACTTGGGGATGAACTTTATATTATGTGAGTTTTCATATAGTTGTTGGAGAAATATATTTGGTATTCCTGTACATGTCGTCTCTCGGCATTGTGAAATTCCTTTGAAATTCCTTGGTTGTTGAATCATTTGATTGTATGGGAGTTCGAATAGGTTTCTCTATTGTGAGTCTTTTAGCCTGGAAGTGTTTGGATTGAATTCTATTGGATTGTATGTAGGTTTGAAAAGGGTCTGTATGCATTTTGCCGTGAAGCAAATCGATTTGGATTTTGGTCTATATTCTGAGTTGTTTTATTTTGTTTTTACCTATGTATCCCTTGTTTATGAGCGTCTCTATTTATGTATTTATCGAGCCCTTTGTTTAAGTTTGGAATTTATTTTTCTACCGTAAGTTTCCTGAGTATTTCCGTCAAAATTTATGCATATGCACTGTTTCAGCAAATGCGTTGTTCTGTATTGTGTTTGTGCTATTCTGCACAACGTAAGCGCTATCTCAGAAGACGTAAGTGTGAATTTGGGAATGCATGCACTATCTTAGAAGATGTATGCATGAATCTGGAAATGTTTGCATTGTCCTATGAGATGAAAGCACTGTTATATTTGACTAAAGCATTGTTCTATGGGATAAAAGCACTAAACTACTTGTCTTATATATTTTCTCAGTTTTGGTCATTTTTGAGGTATTGTCCCAAGTTGATTTTTGTACCAGAGGCTTATTTGAGGTCTGGTAATATTTTCCAGTTTTTGGTTTGATCAATTTTGATGTATTTTGATGGTTTTTAAGTATATTTATTTCTCTATGCCATTGTGGATGTTATGGATCCTCTTCCACGTTGATAAGCCATGGTTATTTGAGATGATTATAATACTATTTTGGACTAGCAAGTGAGTTGGCCTTGTTGTGATGTTATTTTCTTATCTGTTGCCAGATTTGGTGTCTTGTTATGCCTTGTATTTCATTGGCCAAGAGGCTCATTTTTTTATATTTGGTGTTGTTGTAGCCTTGCATATGTTGTGAGAGTATGTGCGGAAGTTATTGGCTGCATTGAGTGTTATTTTCTTGTTTTATTTTGGATAGAGCCTCTTGTGATTTATTATTGGGTTATGTTAGGGGGAGTGGGCTTCCTTGTGATGACCGGGGTCATGAGAGATAGGCTTGCATGAGGTTCCTTGTAAGGATGCATGAAGCCTGGACCACCAGAGCACATTGGAGTTTTCCATGATTTGTAAATAAGTGATAACCTAATAATTGACGGGTTGGGTAGCTAGATTAATTAATAAGATGATAAATTGATTTGAGCCTCATGACTTATTCCTAGGGAAGATGTTTTAGGATAAGCATGAGAAGGCCGTGAAGATGGTAAGCTAATCTCCCTTAGTCTCTCATAGGTTGAGATGGCTCCACATGTCCATTAGGCTTGTGCCTTATGTTATTATGTTTTGAGGATGGCATGTGATGACACTCCACTCCTACATGTGTTCCCCTTTATTATTTATGATTATGCCTTATTGGATGCATTTATGTCTTGATGATTTATATGCCTCCAGGAGTTCATTTTTGTTGTATTGTGTGAGTTCTTGCATGAGAGTCCTTGTGTGGTTAGTCTCTTTGGTTAGGGTGCCAACTTAGGTTTAGAGTGTGTATTGGGACCTTGTGTCATCTCCTAGCATGGGGGGTGGTTCCTTTGGTTCCACATGGTCAGGAGGTTGATGCTTTTTAGCCATTGGGGTGTTCTCTTGGATTCTTCTTGCGTGGATGTGGATTCTTCTTCATGACGGACTATGGAAGTACCTTGTAGCAGATTTATGTAATGAATAAGATGGAATGCATGTAATGTAATATTCCTATATATAGTAGATGGATTCTTGTAGTAGAAAGAGTTATGCTCATGATATATTTAATATACTTGTATTTATAAGATGAATTATAGTTGAAATTAATTGAAGTGATCTTGTAGAGATGTGATCTTATGTTTCATGGAAATAAAGTGGGTTATGGTTGGAATAGTAATGGATTTGCATTGTAGTTCAGTTGTATAATTCCATGGAATGTTAGGAAGTAAATTAGAATGTAAATTAATCTTGAAAGAGGAATATTCATAGATTAATAAATGAATATGTTAGAAGGTGTTAATTAGATCTAGTGAAGATGAATGATTCATATAGATACATTGGTAGTAAGGAAATTATGTGTATCATGAGGAATAAATAATGTTGTAGGTTTCATATCTCATGGTTAGAGAATTAAATTATGATGCAATAAATCAAGATGAAATATACCTATCATGTGTGTAGTATGTTATTATGGTGGTGAATTAAGTAATGATGTTGGAGTACCCTAGGGAAAGGTAATGATGTTATGTTATTTCCACTTGCGTTATTTGATGAAATGAGCAAGGATGTATGTTCATATTGGTTAATTGGTTAATAAATGTAATTAGATGGAGATGTTATTTGTTTTATTAGTTGTTATTAGATGTTAATAAAGAAAAAAATTATCTCCATTTGTATGTTATATGTTTAGTTTCTCTAGGGTATTTTGGCGAGCATTACAGATGATGGGATTGAGGATGGAATTCTACATTATGACAATATGGATATACTAAGGGTGGATGAAATGCTGCATTATAATGGTGTGGTTATATGGAAAGTGGATGAATTGCTTGAAAAAGAGGGGGGCTTAAATAGAAATCGAAAGGAGAGGAAGGGATTGTAAAAATGCAACACTTGTCCTCAAGTAGTCCTAAGGATGCCATGTGGAATATGATTCCACACTTATCCTCAAATAGGACAAGTGGCTCAAAAAGGGAGGACATGTGTCCTCAAGGACACATGCCCATTTTGGGAGGAAGCCACCCATAATAGGTTCTAATTTCTTAAATTTTATGAAATTAGGGAATCATGAGTGTGTACACACATGTAAGGGGAGGTTAGGATAGGATAAGATAAGGTTGGTTGGGAGGATAGGGTTGGTTAGAACCCATGGGTTAGGCTAGGGTTTGGGTTAGGAGGGTAGTTTAGTTTAGGAGACATGTGACCTAAATGGGATATTTGAATTAATTAAATTCAAATAAGGGGATGTAAAAGGGGGAATTAATTAATTTGATTAATTAATTCAAGGATTAGGAGAAAAGGGGCGAGGGTTAATTAATTAATTGGTTTATGGGAAATAGATTCATTAATTAATTTAGCCAAAAGGGATTCTTGATTCTAATTAAGTAATAAATATTTTAACTAATACAAGTGACTTGGAGATTTGATCTTATTGAAATAATCAGTCAAATTTAATTTTCTACATCTTTATGGGCATTTAGAAAGCTATGGTAGAGTTGGAGCCTTCTTCCCACTATTTTACCTTAACAAAAACTTATAGGTCTTCCATATTTATTTAGGTCCTCCAAACTAGTTGAAATTTGTCCTACTTTCTCCTAGCATGAGTTTGATCTTTTGGGGGTCTTCAATTATTCCATTTTTTCTTTCCTATTGTCTTTGGGAGCACCCACCTTGGAACACTCAACATCACCCATATTGAGGCACTTAATCCTCATTCTCTTTGAAATTTCCATTCTCTTGTTGTGCCTTTTTTCTCTTTCAACTATTTGTCTTTGCCTCCTTTCTTCACCATCCGGGGTGGCCATTTGTTAGTTTTTGTGCTAGTGTAATTTTCTCCTTAATTTCTCTTATGTCCTTTTTCTATGGGTGTTTTTGGTTTGGGATTAAATTAATTCTTTATTATTTTTCATGTTAGTAATTTGCTAACTCTTCTATTGGTCACATCTCTTCAAGGATCCCTTAAAAAATTTCTCTCCCTTGCAATTCTCCATCCCGTTGGTGCCTAATCCGCTATCACATGGCAGACATCAAAAGGATAATGTTGTAGATTTTTATATCCTTTTTATCTTCTTCTTCTCTCCTTTATCAGGTTTGTAGTCATGAATTTAAAATTTTTTCTCTATTTGTCCTTAGGAAGACCTGACTAGGGTCCCAACAATAGAATGCATGTTTGCAAGAAATCTAAGGAATACATACCCGAGTTTTCCAATGAATTTCTTAGTGTTGTAGTTTATACCCTAGACTAAGTATTATTAAGGGAATAGGGAATTAAATCTAGATAGAAGATTAGCTACTCAATAGATTGCAAAGAACATACCATAACCCATTATATGTGGAACCCAAAAGTATTTGTTTTATTTATATGAATTCAGTGCATCATATACATCCTTATCTTCTTGCATTCTTCTATATATTCATGTCATATATATTCATCCTTATCTTCTATTACATTTATCTCTAATATTCTATCTTTATCTCTCCTATTATATTTTTTGTATTTATATCTTACAAGATATTTATATCTAAGGAATGGGTCGTGACCCATGTCTAGTATCCCTAATCTACATGGTATCTTCTTAATCCTATGGTTGTGGGATTTATGTAGAAAGATATGGTTTGTTCTCCTAAACTATGTTTGAATGTCCTCTTTCTAGGAAAAAACTTATTACTGAGGCTTATATTGAGCCCCCCATTGATGCCATGCTCCCATGACTCATCAATGACCCTCTATTAACTAAATCAACCTTTGTGTTTACATCCAGACCTATCAAAAGATACTTTGTTTGCATTCTAGTCCTCTGAGATGATCTTTATATTCTCCATACCTCACACTACATGCACCACATAACTTCCATGTATTAGTACTCCACTGACCTACAAGAACATCCTCAAACACTTGGCGGTAGTTGACCCAAATAATACTAAAAAAATTCTCTGTTGATCATTTTATTTTGAGAGAGGTGGAAAAGTTTTATCTTTATCTTGCATGTGACAATTTACTTATTATAATTGTAAGTAGTACTATTCATAGCCTTCTTATCTTTTGAGAAGGTAGACTTTAAGTTTTTAAAGTGGGTATAAAGAAAATAGTCAAAAAACAAATTATTATAATTTTTTATTAGCTAATTAAATTCGAATATGATTTTTGTGAATAATTTTTTATTCAACTTATGAAAAATGATATCACACTAAGGATGAACTCACAATACTGGTTCCCACTTTTTGACCAACTTTGACACTTAGATGAACATTTTGCAAACCTATAACTTTTAAACCGTTAATAATTTGAAGATAATGTAAACTAGTGATTTGTAACATCTTTTTTGTAGATTTTAAATATAGTTTTTTCAATTTTTTTTGAATAAAATTTAATTGATTTTTCCATCTCCCTCAAAAGTAGTTTTTAACAACAAACAAATTTTTTTAAGAGTGATGAGCATCCCAAAATGTATACCTTTTTTTCTATAAATGATAAAAACTTATCTCTTTTAAATTTTGGTTTGTAACATCAATACCCAGGGCATGCAGTTGGTTTGATAGTGATATGTTGAATATTTTTTATTTTATTAAGTTTTGAAGTCCGACTAATTATAATTTAGATATAGGTGTACGTTTGAACACATAACTTGTTCTATATATATCAAAATTCAGTTTTATTTTTTTTGTTAGAAAGAAGACGTCAATACCTAGTGCATAGATATTTTTTAGATTTTTTTTGAATTATTTCACTATTTTTCGCAATGCATTGAACAAAGAAGTTCATGTTCGGTGAAAAACCTACATTCATAAAAAATAAAATAAAAATATATTAATGAAATTAAATATACTAAAAATTATACTATTTGGAAAGCTTATAATAAGGACTAAATCCTTAAGAAAACAACACTTCTAAATGAATTCGTTTGACCCCTCAAAAGCTAATGTAAAATTGGTTTTTTATCAGCATTTGATACATGCAAAGGAGACTCCATTGCAAGTATGATTTAGAAGTAGAGAGGTTCTATCCAAGAAATTTTGATCTAAGAGCCTTTGATCTAACTCTCTTCAATTAATTACTTCAAATGGGACCTCTTAAAGCTTAAATCATTATATTTTCTAAAAAATGTATGATTTCAGCAAAAATCAGGATGTACCAAAAAGTGGGAACTAGCTTTGTGAGTTCACCCCTAATTTATATACTATCATTCTTTATTCAATCAAAATTGTTTATACACTTAAACATATCAAGTGTCAATTTTGTGGGGAATAAAACATTGAATCAAGGGGGTGCCTTGAGTTGTGCCTTTGAGTACTTCCACATTCCGCTTCAATATTTTCTTTCAACACCATTAATTTAAAAGAGTGTCTTGAGTTGTGGCTTGGAGTACTTCTATGAGTTGTGTCCAATACACTTTCATGCCTTTCTTCCATTACGAAAATATCATATGCAAGATACCACAATCATTTGGAGATGAATAATGCATCATATCATGAATTTTTATTACATCTGAATTTAGAGTTTGTTCTGTATGTGGTGAAATGTCACTTCAAAGAAATGCTAAAAATAGGTTTAATTACTCAAACACACAAAATCACAACAACATCAAGGTTGGACAAAACAAAGGCTAAAACATAAAAGATGCAAACTAGAATAGCAAGTGTAATAGTCCTCTTTGATGTAAAGATGTGTCCTTGATGAAAATAGGGTAGGCAACTGAGAGGGGGGTGAATCAGTTGTCACCAAATCGTACAACAACTTAACTTTAATCTCAGATTGGATAATTAACAATCAAAGCATAGATCAACAACACAACATGAACACATATAACACCAAGATTTTTGGCATGGAAACCCCGGTCAAGGGAAAAACCATGGTGGGAACCTACCCACAATATGATGATATCTTGTTAGAAGTATATGAAATATTACAATAGGGAATGTACATGCATTCAGGAACACGACCCAGAGTTGACTGCAAAAACAACAAAGGGAAACAACCCTTAGAAAACTCACAATCTTACAAACACATTCAGATTACATCTGGAAGATCATGAACTGAGAAAATAACATCTTCTAATGCTTGGTTACAGTTCTGGTTAAGCACATACAACTTCCTCTTCTCACACTTATGCTTTTCCTCTAAAATATCAATGCATTATTCACACACCACACACTTCTCACAATGATTATTACATTTATTTATACATGACATCAACCTTGGATCAATATCAGCAAGGTCGACTGAACAAATATCACCTAATTACAAAATATAACCATACACGCTACAATATCACATGCATACAAAGCAATGTCAGCTAAGACATAACACAAACCCATATCACACACCTCAAATATGAAACACCTCCAAGAATTATGCATCAAACATCTGCAACATGTTATACACGTCATGTCGACCAAGAACATGAAGAATACCACCGAACCAAATAAAATAATCAATAACACGCTCATCGATCAATGTAGACCACCAACACCAATAACACACGATCTAGAAATATCCACAAGCATCATGAATTACCACATCAACATCCACAACAAGTCAAATTACTAGAATCATCATTATCATCATACCGGATCTCAAGAACATTAACTAAACTAACTGTCAACCTGAGAGCTTCATTTGTGGACCTCTAAATTATGAACCACTTGAATTGGGGACACTCATCAATGTCCCAAACATATTTCCAAATCCAATAATCAAGATATTACAACGCGGAGCAATGTAGATCAAAATACCGAACACTGGCAATACTGAACAACAAAAAAACTGACCACAACACAGATACTCATAACTCACTCAAACCTTCATGCGGACCTCTGACACTTGCATTGAATCAACTAGTGTAATACCCTAAAATTGGTCATCTAAACCATGGGCCCCTAATCTCGACAACATCACCAAAGTCCTAACCAAAGGCAATTAAATCAATCTTGAGCACATTATTAATTCTTTAATAATCAAATGTCACATGGCAAGTGAATTACTCAATATTAATTAAATATTTATTTAATTAATTGAATCATTCCAAGAATATCATTTTGATCAATTATCCTATTTTAATTTATTAAATATCCTAGCATATTTAATTAATTAATAAATTTGCCATTTAATCAAGCAAAAAAGAATTAATTTATTACAAAAGAGGAATTAATTACAAAGCAAGAGTTGAATTGAAAATAAAATAAAAGAATTGAATTGAGAGAGAAATCAAACTTGAGATATTATATCTTTTTCTAAATTTAGAACTTGAAGTCAAAAAAGCAATTAATTGAACTATTAATTATTCTCTAAAATTGGAACTCAAAGCTTTTCAGAAAAAGAAGTTCAGTTGCATTAAAAAGACTCTTTTCTTGAATAAATCAAAGAATTATCTAATTTTATCACAAATGCATGGAATTAATTTAATATAATTTTCTAATGCAACTTGAACTTCTTATTTGAATGCATTTCAATTAAACTATAATTGGAATCTATCTCAAGGTTAATTGAACCTAATTTTCAATTAATCCTAAATTGAGCTTTTTCATCATCTCTCTTGTAATTCTCTATAAATTTAGCCTTCAACTCTCATTCCAATTTACCCCAAAGATTTTTGAGAACACGCTTGGAGATTATTATTACGCTGATTTTTGCTCTGGAGTCATTGAATATATTGTGCTTTTTTAGATTATTTGCATCCATATGTAGTTTTATCCATATTGCTTGAATTCGTTATTGCTTGAATTATTCATCCATCTTGCATTCATTTTAGCTTAATATCATGCTTATATAGATTAAATCCTTCGTCTTGGTGTAGTCTAGTCACTAGTATTGCTTATAAAAATCTGAGAGCAATCTTATACTCGCATCTTTTAGAAGGCAATTAGTCGCTTTGTTATGGTTTTATTATTCATGCTCATATCTGTCTAACCATACATGTAATGACTTAATTGAAGTATTGTGTCTTGCAGATACAAATCCTTATTCCACTTTTTACACACACATTTCTAGCGCCCACCATGGGGTACGAAGACTACGTTTTTCGGCCTCCAAGACTAATTTTTTTTATTTGTTACTTTTCAGATTTTTGACTTTCCGAATTTTCATCCATACAGCCTCTATGTCATCTCGTACGACATTTTTCACAGGCTGAAATGACAAACTGTAGGTGTTGTACGAACAAGAATTCAGTACCGTACGAAATGGAATTCTGTATTGTATGAGAAGGAATCTTGTATCGTACGATCTGGTAAACTCTATTGTACAGCTCTGTATTTTTTTGGTTAAAAAGGCAAAAAAAGCAAATTTTGTTCTGATTTTCTGTTCAAATTGATTATACTGACGACTAACCCTAGTTGTTTATCGGTCTATCTTAGAATTTTTCATAGCCTAATCAGTTTTTGCAGGATGCTTGTCGAAGAATATGCTTGTCGCACAAAGACAATATGACTACTGATTCGTTGTCTTTGGAGGTTGCCTGAGGAGAATTGACCAAACATCATGTATTCTTTCAATTCATTTTTTTAGGCACCTAACTTGCTATCTGGTTAATGAACAAATCTGTATTTTGTGTTTTTAGAAGATTCTGAGAGGTAGGAGAGTATGCTCTTGTCTTTTTCTAGACAATTAGAAATCCAGACCTTTGAGGCTTTTTCTTTGTTTGAGATTTGTATATCTTTAGCAGACCTGCCCTCCTGAGGAGCTTAAAAACTCTTAAAGCCTTTATGACCAGTGTGAGGGGAATGACCTAAGTGGGAATGGCTAAACGCCAAGTACTCCAACCCACTATAAAATAAACATGATTTGATAAAAATCAAGTCAATGACAGTGCTCGGGGATAGCTCTCCTCAGTACCTTCGGGTATATTGAACCTTGGTTTTCAAGGCTATGAGACCTCTTAATTGAGTTTATACCTCGATGCACCGAACGAACCCCTCACTAGATCCAATTAAAATTAGAAGCTACCTGGTTCAGCTCCGAAAGGGGGATAATCTTTGTACAAGAGAGATAGTAACTCTCCCAAGATACTTGTCATTTCGTTCCCCCATTAGTGTTTGAAGTCAGATAATACGACGTTGAGAATGCATTGCGTGAGACTCAGCAGCCGTATTCTGATTAGCTATTGGGTGTGTACTTGAGTCTACAAGCAAAGGTTTTCTTCTCTCAGTAAATTCCTTAGGGCTTGCATGCTATGATTGGAGTTACTATTTATACTACGTATTTTCTATGTTTTTATCCTTGAAACAAAAACTAAAATACCAAAAACTGGAGAAAACAAGAAACAAACTCAGTGATCAAAAACTCTGTCCGTGTCAAAACTAGTCTATCTTGGTAAAAAATCAGTCCATCTCAGAATTGGTCATAATCAGTTATCATACTCAGCTATTGAAAAACTTAGAATTTTAGTCTCTGTCCTGTGAATAGTCGTACGAATCTGATCATTTATCATCCTACACCATATCCTGTGTCATATGAGCTTGATAAATTGTCGTCTGAGCTTAATTCTCTATCGTATGAAATACAACAGCCTGTCATCTGAAGCTAAATCATGTGTCATATGAAACAAAACTGCACTGAATCTTTTGTCATTCTGGACATACCCATTTGTCATACGGTACTAGGCAACAACTCATACGAAACATAACTATTGTCATCCTGGAATTGTTAAATTGTCATCCGGCTCAGTAAATCCTGTCGTACGAATCTATGATTTTGTGAGTACAGAACAACCAAACTTGCCTAAAACAGTCTACAATGAGCATAACACTAGTTATCATCATCCTAAGCATAAATAGATCAAGACAGTGTACCTCTACCATTTGTGTTGCACGATTTGGTCGATCATCTTTCAGCTAGTTCAATCAACTACCTATCAAACTTAAGTCACTTAGATAAATGTCTTATACAGGATAGATTGTTCCTGAAACCATACCGAAATCTTAGTCACTACTCTAGAATCAACTTAGATAAGCATCTTATACAGGATAGATCTTTCCTGAAACCAGACTAAATATCAATTGTTTCTCTCAAACAATATGTTAACTGAACAAATAGCTCTAAAATTGATCTTGACCTCTGCATCACAAACAACTTTAGGTCACACTTATCCATAAAAATGCCTATTCAAACTAGGAGTTCTTGTAAGAAAGAAGCCAAAGGCAAAGGACAACCCTTCACATATCAAGATAACCCATACTACATGAAGGAACCGCTCACTGACAAACCTTCATCATCAGGAGCACCAATTTTTGATGAACTTGAATCTCCCACTATATATGAGATGGAACACAATGACAAGAACAAAGACAACATTAATATTCATGAAACTGATAATGATTCCTCATCAAGTGAAGCTGAAGAAGACACTGAACCTCCAGAAAAAAGAAATTTGTGACTATCAAAAGGACAAAGACTTTAGAAAAATGATGAAAGCTATCCTGACTAGAGAGAAGGAAGACTATTTCTTAGAACTAGCAAAACAAGGTGCCAAACTTCCTACTGGATATGATGTTCAGACACTCGTTACTAAAAAGGAAGAATCACCTATACTCATAGTACACAAACAATTACTAGCCTTACGGACTAAAATCACATAATTGAAGAACAAGGATAAGTCCCCAAAACAATATTCTCTAGAGACAATATGCCCCTTTCCATTTGACAAGAATCTATACATGCCTCCATTCCCTTCACAAGTTGAGATCCCAAACTTTGACAAATATGATGGTACCTCAGATCCTCAAGATCATGTCAGGGAATTTTGTGTTGCATGTATGGAGTTCATGCATGATCAAACATATGTCATGCGACTTTTCCCAAGGAGTTTGGGAGGACAAGCCATGGAATGGTTCTCAAGTCTACCCAAAGGAATAAAAATGTTTGAAGAGATAATCCAACTATTTTTACAATAATACTCATACAACATTTGACATCCTGTGACTAAGATCAAGCTTTGCAATACTAAACAGAAAACAAGGGAGCCGCTCCTTACTTTCCTCCAGCATTGGAGAAAGATGTTCTCTACGTATTCATGACCTATCCCATATTCTGAGAAAATGGACATATTTGTCAATAACTTGGTCCCAGAACTGAAATATAGTGTACTAATGCAAGTACACCCATCATTTAACAAAATGGTAGATAATGCCATTTGAATGGAAGATGTGCTCATAAAGAAGGGGGATATCTCACCTTGGAAAGAAACACAACCAGGATCTAGCTCTAAAGAGAAGAACAAGTATTGGAAATTTGGCAAAGACAACAACAAGAATGTTGTTAATGACGGAGTAGTAGACACTGTTAAAACCAACTCACAACCCATGATATTCAACTTGGCTAGTGGTATACAAGCACTTAAAGTTGCTAAGGCTGCAACAGAAAACCCTCCAAAGAAAACAAAAGAATGGTTCAAAGAGAAACCTTGGCTTTCCAAACCTAAGCGTAATTTTACTCCTCTTGAAGAATCATATGAATCCGCTTTTAGGACTCTATTGGAAAACAACCTAATAACACTACCAGATAACTCCAGACCATATGATCCAGAAATCAAACCAAAATAGTGGAGAGAAAATGAATACTGTGACTTCCATCGGAATAAAGGTCATAACGTAAACAATTGCATGAAGCTCAAACATGAGATTCAAGATCTCATAGATGCTGGTAAAATCATTGTCGGTAATAAATCGACCAATGCTGATCACAAAGCATTTAGAGACCCTTTACCTGTTTATGAACAAGGTGATTCATCAAAGACCAAAGGAGGTGCCAAAGTAAATTATACTTATACCAGCAATGACAACGTCATCAACATGATTGAGCCTTCCCAATCTGAATATTGCGATGTGATTATAGTCCAAGATAAAACAAATGAATCATGATATGCAAGAGCTCTGACCCGTTCTCAAAAGAAAGTCACTCTCCAAGGAGCTAGTTCTTCCAACCTGACTCAATAAACATCGAACCCACCAGCCTCTTCAAACAAACAAAAAAAATCAACCCTGGATAAATTTAGAAGGCTAACTTCAACATCATCCTCTAGATATAGCGTTGTTGAACAATTGAAAAGGACAAATGCTCAAATCTCAATATTTGAATTGCTAAAAATATCTGCTGCTCACAAAGAGATCCTAGACAAAGCATTGCTCACCACTAACATTCCAAAGTATTTAGACATTGATCGGTTTCAGTCTATGGTGGGTCATCTAACCTCACCTCACTATCTGACCTTCTCTGAAGAAGATGACAACTCGCTAAATCATCCACACAACCAACCATTGCATATTGAAGCCATGATCCATAAACATAGAGTCAAATGTGTTTTGATAGATGGAGGCGTGGGGTTGAATATCTGTACTTACAGTCTGCTTACACAACTAGGATTCTCTGAAAATGTCATTAATCCCACAAAGAAAATAACTATTAAAGCCTATGATGAAGAAGAAAGGACCTCTAAAGGTTTGGTATCATTACCAACTAGAGTGGGACCTATAGAAAGAGATGTCCTTTTTCAGGTACTTGATCTTCCTTTGTTATACAATATCTTACTGGGTAGGCCATGGATTCATGAGATGAAGGTAGTTCCATCAACATACCATCAATGCTTAAAATTCCCTTATAACGGAGTTGAAGTCAGTATTCCTGCTAATACAAATGTCGTCTGTAATGCATTGACAAAAGGGGGAGATGCTTTTGTACCTCATAATAGGGCAGCCTTTACAAATGAAAATTCAGAAGCATTGATGAAAGACTTAGAAAAGAGATTGAAGATCACAAATACCGGCATGGATGGCTACAAGATAGAACCGATACTTTCATTAGTTTCTCTCCCTCCATCACCAAAATAGTTGGGCAAACCATCAGAGGCTATGAGAACACAAAATTCAACTCTGAATATCATATATGATGGTCTCTTTGTATAGTCTTCTACTTCCTTGGTAGATGAAATAGAAGAAGATGCAGTTCTTAACTGGATTTTTAAGGAAGATAGTCAAAATGAAGAAGTACGACACTGTGAGATTTCTCCAACCCAATATGGTCCTGGTTACAAAATGATTTAGTGCATGGGATATTCAGGTACTGGTCCTCTAGGTAAACATCAAGAGGGTATCATTGAACTGATTCAGCTACAAACAAAGTCCATAAATGATAAAGCTGGACTAGGATACACTCCAGGAAAAATATCATATCAAAAACATGCTTCTAAGACCAAATGGAAGAAAAAGACACTGCCTTTAACATTACAGGAGGTAAACACTAAACAAAAACTTCACGACAACTATGAAATAGAACAAGAGGAACTAGCAATCAAGAGAGAAGAAACAATGAGTGCTCAAGTTCTGGTGGTATTAGATACAATACTACAAGAAATAGAGGTCCCAAAAGATATAAAAGAAGAAGTAGAAAGGTTCAAGGAATTGTTCACACCATTAAAAATTCCAGTCACATACACTGGTAGAAAACAGGTAGAAGATTCAAAGACTGACTCAAATTTGTATGAATGGGGTTCAAATCACCTCTCAGACACATCCACTACAAAAACTCCAAAAGAGTCTACTATTACCACAGATGATACTCAAGAACTGATGCACATAAAACTAGAGAAATAAATACATGAAATTAGACAAAGGAGACAAGAAAACTATGAACAAGGATTGAAAGAAGGAAGAATACCATAAAATTTCTCATCTATGGTACTATGTAATAAGATAGGACAATTTACTTCAAGGTGTTCGGAAAGAGTTTCTAAGAAAACCTATAAGCCTAAATTTTAAAAGAGATGTTATTTTGTTGCTGATGAAGGTGTGACAGGTGATGAATCTGATAAAGGAAATTCAAGTGATAATGAATGGGTGTTTATTGTTACAGATTCTGCTAGCTACATCAATGAGGAAAGAGATTTGGTTGCATAGGTTGAAGAGAAATATGGATGGGTGATTGACAACAGATGCTCTCATCACATGACAGGTGATAAGAAAAATTTTGTGAGCTTGGAAAAGTAGATGGTGGTGTTGTAAGATTTGGTGATGACAAAGTTGATATAATTCATGGTAGAGGTTCTATTTCTCTTGATGGTAAGCACAATACTGATGATGTCTTGTATGTAGAAGGCCTAAAGAATAATCTTCTGAGTTTTGAACAGATGGTTGACAACGGATATAATCTTCAATTCAAGAATGGAAAGTGTAGAATCTTGAGTAGTTCTAGAAATGAGATTGCATCAGGTACTAAGACAAAAGGTAATATCTTTCACTTGAATGTTGCTAATAAAAGTTGGTTGTGGCATAGAAGGATGTATCATGTAAATTTAATAGCATGATTAAGATAATTTCTACTCAGGCATTAAATGTTCCTAAATTGATGAAGCCTACTAACTTTACATGCAAATAATGTCAATTGGGGAAGCAAACCAAAGTTTCTTTCAAAAGTAGAAAGTATTTTTCTAATGGATTGTTGGATCTTGTGCATAATGATTTGTGTGGTCCCTCTAGAGTAAGAAGTTTGCCAAGAGATAGATATTTCATGTTGTTGATTGATGATTATTCAAGGATGATGTGGGTAACTTTCTTAAGGGAAAAGTCTAAAGCGTTAGATAAATTCAAGGTTTTCAAAGCTATGGTTGAGATTGAGACAAAATTGAAGCTAAAGTGTCTAAGATCTAACAGAGGTGGTGAATTCACTTTCGGTGAGTTCAATACATTTTGTGAAGAGAATGGGGTAAAGAGATAGTTATTTTCTTCGAGAACTCCTAAGCAAAATGGAGTAGTGGAAAGAAAGAACATAACCATTCAGGAAGCTACTAGAACAGTGATGATTGAAGGAAATGTTCCGCATGTGTACTAGAGAGATGTTGTGAGTACTGTAGTGTACACTCTTAACTGAGTGCATATCAAAGGTGATAACAGTAAGACTCCTTATGAATTATGGTTTGGTCATACTCCTATTAAATATTTCAAAATTTTTGGAAGTAAATGCTATATCAAAAGGGATGATGATTTAGGAAATTTTTATGCGAGATGTGATGAAGGAATATTTATTGGTTATTCTACTAAAAGCAAGGCCTACCGGTGCTATAATAAGAGATTGAGGAACATAGTTGAGAGTACTAATGTTAAGGTTAATGAAGATGTGGAGAGACAACCCAAATCCTCTAGATATGATTCAGATGATCAGAATGATAGTTCTGACAAAGGAAAGTAAGTTTAGATTGCTTCGGTGAATCTAGTGACTCAAGGTGAAGGAAATAGTGCAAGTGGAGAAGAAAGATCACAAGAATCTGAAAATCAAGAAAATCCTAAGACTCCCAGGTATGTAAGATTGAATCATTCATAAAATCATATTATAGGAGATATAAATAAAGGTGTGCAAACTAGGAGAAGGACTGCAAAAGATCAGGTTGAGTATTATTTGATTTCTAAGATTGAACCTAAGGATGTGAATGAAGCATGTAAAGATGAACATTGGGTTAAAGCTATGGAAACAGAATTGAATCAGATTGAAAATAATAGTACATGGATTATGGTACCTAGATTGAAAGACCTGAATGTAATTAGAACTAAATGGGTTTTTTCAGAATAAATTGAATGAGGTAGGTGAAGTAGTTAGGAAGAGAGCTAGACTTGTTTGTAAAGGATATCACAGATGGAAGGAATTGATTTTGAGGAGACTTTTGCTTTGGTGGAAAGAATTGAAGCTGTTAGATTATGTCTTTCTTATGCTACTTATAAATATTTCAATATTTCAAGGTATATCAGATGGCTGTCAAGTAAGCATTTCTTAATGGTGAACTAAAAGAAGAGGTGTACATAGAGCAACCAGATGGATTTCGGTTAACAAATCAAGGAGATATGGTATGCCAATTGAGGAAAGCATTGTATGGATTTAAGCAAGCCCCAGAGAATGGTATGCCATATTGGATAAGTATTTGTTTAAGCTTGGATTTAACAAAGGTATTGCTGATAGTAATCTATATTTCAAGATTGATCATGATAACATTTTGATTGTTGAAGTTTTTGTTGATGAGATTATTTTTGGAGGAAATGATAGCTTGTGTAAGAAGTTTGCCGATGATATGCATAATGACTTTGAGATGTCTATGATTGGTGAGATGAAATTCTTTCTAGGATTGCAAATTGAACCAAGGGAAAACACCATGCAAGGTTAGTAGATTAGTTTAAATTCAAATGATATGAAAAACCCAATAAAATACATAAAACTAATACTATTATACCTTGCAAGAGAGGAGTCTCTCTTGTTCCTCCGATTTGGACTCTTGTTGAAGCCAAGAATGCGCCCTTCCTTGACTTGTTTGGATTGGTCCAATAGTGGGATGTGGGTGGCTCTCCAAATTGCACAACAAGGGATTGATATGGATGAAGGATAAGTGCTCAAAGATGGATGCAAATGTGATTATGATGTGGACATTTAAACTAGAAGCATAAGATTACTTGGATTGGAGATGATCAAATGAGGGGATGGAGACCCCAATTTATAGAGTTGGATGGAGGAAAATGGACGGTCAAGATTGAAAAGCAATAGAGGGATAGGATTGAGGGGAAGAGATCACATGGATCAATGGACAATGACATGATAAGGGGGGTGGAGACCAAGAGATTTTCCATAAAGGCATTTCTTGTCTCCACCCTCCTTAAGGTACACGGGGAAGAGTTCCCAATGCACCTAGGAGGAATAAAAGAATTGAAAAATCCTTGGGGGATGCACATGGAATTAAAAATTCTCAAGATATTGTGTGCATGGAGATTGGAAAAGGGAAAAAGAATTTTAAAATTCCTTGGGAAGATGAGAAGCATGGGAGAATGTGAGATTTTGAAAATCTCACATTCACCTGAAAAGGGGGCATTTAAGGTGGAAGGTGAGAAGGGGGACAAAGAGGTTTTAGCCATAAATGGCTATAGTTGACTTTTGTGTCTAATCATGGAGATTAGGTACTAGCAAGAGATTAGGGGGATTATATAGAAGAATTAGGTGAGGATTAGGAGAAAGTGGGATTTGTAGGAGGATTTGACTAGGAGAGAGAATGAGTGGGAGTAATTAAAAACTGGAGAATAATGCTAAGTAAGATTAAGGGAGTTTCTAGAAGAATTGATTAGACTAATGATGAATTAAGACAAGGTGATTTGTAGGAATCACTTGGATTAATTAAGTAATTAAAGAGGGGATTAAGAAGAGTTGATTTTTGTCTACTTTAGAGGAAGAAGGGAAAATTGATTTATTAAATAAATCAATCATTGGACTATAGTGACAATATTAATTAGATTAAATTCAATTAATATTGAGAAGAATAGAGGCTAACATAATTAAATACATTAATTATGTGGGAGGGTTAAATTAGTTAAAATAATTAATTTAAGTGTCTACATTTTGCCCCTCTTTTACGCAGTGACAAAAATTGGCAATGGGTAAAAGATAGAAGAAAGAGGATGCCTTGAAATAAAACATGGGTGGTGTATGCCCCTTCGAGAATTTTTTGGAATTTTTTGAAAAAATTTGCGGAAAATTCTTGAAAAGAAGAAAGAAAAAGAGAGTAACGAACAAATGTGAGATAGAAGAAGGGGAGAGGCGAAGGAATGAGCCCGTAAGGGGGGCCCATATAAGCCACACATGGCTCAATGAAGGGTCATTGTCACACATAGCTATTGGAGAAGATAAGAGCCTAGAAAGAAGAAGGAGAGATGGACCGCATTCCTACACACAAGCATTGTACAAAGAGGGTCCGCCGGCATGAGAGACTAGCCCATAATAGTCCACCGGTATGTACCCTAGGCCCACATTGTGATTTGATAGTTTTAGGGTAGAATAAAAAGGCTAGAATTAGGAAAAAAGTTTAACGGGGTGGACATACTGATTGTTGTTTTAGCGCACATGCCCTGAGGTTAACTTGAGCATTAGTGAATAGCGCTAGAGCCCGTGGGGATTGGGGTTCTAAGGGGGTTCGGGGTGGTCATTCGCGCATGGCGCAATTGTCCACAGGGATTGGGGATTTGAGGGGGGGTCGGTTTGGTCATACGTACGTGGCGCGAGCACCGACGTTGGTCAAGGCTAGGTTTGGGGGAGGGAAAGGGCATTAGCGTGTGCAACCGTGGCATAGCACAAGAACCACAATTTTGGTGCATGCGCTAAATGAATTAGCGCGAGTGCCAAGAAAGAGAGAAAATGAAGAATTAGAGAGGTATAAATGCAAAAGCTGGCTTAGGGGGTAGCATAGATGCTTCAGGCATAGGATAGGGTAGGCTTAGGAAGAATGACAAGGGTTAATGAAGTGATTTGCTTGAATGTAAGTGGACTTAGGAGCAATCAGATTGAGAGAGCACTGACCGACAATGATGCAGCTATACAGACGGGTTAGCAACAGTCGAGCTAGAGATACTGAATGCTATAGGATTGGTTTTATTAGTCGATGGCTGAGGATTAGAGAACACATATCCATGATGACTGTGTTGGTAGAGAGGTGGGATAGCAGGACCTGCACCTTCCATCTGCCCACAAGAGAGGCCATTGTTACATTATTGGATGTGTGGAGGATCTTGAAGATCCCCATTTGTAGCATGATTCCTGAGTATAGGCTAGACACAATAGATTTCTATCTGTGAGAGGTCTGTGAGTGGGATGCATTGCCGATGACGGACATGACACAGATGCACTTGGGAGGGCGATGGAGATTTGACATATTACACGTCTAGTGCTTGTGATCTGTGGATTCCTTAGTGGACGGGTGATGCCTAACCTGGGAAGACATGGGTTTTTGATTGGATGGAGCCGGTGTGTATACTATATGGTACATGATTGTGCAGAGTATGCATGGGGAGTGGTGATGCTCACATAGTTATATCATGACATGCATCTAGTTGCATACAGGGATTATGCGAGTCTGTTAGCAGGGGTGACCTTGCTTCATATATGGGCATGGGAGCACATTGCAGTGACTCGACCGCTTGGAGTACAGAACAAACAACCATGACGACCTTATATAGATCGATACTAGGGACTCTTACAGTATACTCGGATAGGGGCTATATGGTTTTGGCAATGCTTTTTTGATGAGCTGATGCAGTTTACATGACAACCATTTTTGGATAGCGAGTGGTGGAGGGGAGACTCGCAGCTACATTGGGCAGGTGTTGAGATGTGGCTTTTTAGTAGGTCAATGTATGTTATGGAGTATTATGTACCATATAGGGTGGCTCGAAGTTTAGAGAGATTCTAGATATAGTGGGTGATGTGCCATTATACCCACGACTTACATGGGAGGTAGGAGTATGGGGGCAAGTTGTGAGTCCTTTAGAGGGTAGGACCAGTTTTCAGACAACCACCTACCTAGTCTGGGATGAGTGGAGAGGTGTAGGGGAGGATCATGGTATGATAGGAGGGTAAAAGAGCTGGTGGGAGGCTTACCTGCTAGTGTAACTCACCATTCCAGGGGTACTGGAGGATGATGAGGTGAAACCAACAATAAATGAGATAGTTGGGGGAGAGGAGGATTCTCCTAGGGATAGAGTTGTGGTAGGAGTAGGTAGGGGTTCCCTACGATAGAGGAGGAGAGGAGCATGAGGGAGAGGGCCACAAGTGGCCATTCGAGTACAGGCACAAGTGGCGGTGATAATGATAGACCAGGTGGCAGGGGAGGGAGTGTGGGGAGGAGATGAGGCAGTGGCTATGGACATCCTTGATGTACAAGTGCAGGATACTGGGGTAGAGGGTGATGATAGGGTGTCTTAGGAGGATTTTGACAGGGTCATGTAGGAGAGGGATGTCACTAGGGTGAGAGTACAGTCTCTCGAGGATGAGCTATAGGTGGAGAGGGTGAGGGGGGACAGTTTGCAAGCTGAGGTGGGGAGGTTATAGAGAGATTGATGATTTGATAGAGAGACTGCAAACGGTTCAGACAAAGGTAGAGGATCTATAGAGGGAGGGGGAGGATGCAGAGAGGATGCTAGAGGAGATGAGGACAAGGACCGCCATTGGAGAGCTACAGAGTACACTATAGCATCAGGATGAGGAGCTAGAGAGTCTCCGGATCAAGGCACAAAGAGAAGAGGCAAATGTGACTCGCCTACGGGGAGATAAGGACTCGACGTGACAAATGTTAGCCCCCGCAAGGCTGGATCAGATGTACTCAGACATGATGCAACAACGAGAGAGGGCATGGCGAGAGGTTGTATATTACAAGGGATTATATCATGGAGTTATCTCGATAGATCAGAGAGCACCATCGTACACAAAGAGTGTATGATCCCACATGACCCATAGCCAACGCCCAACTTAGAGCCAGCAGATAGGGGGGATTGGTGGGTATGAGGCCATCGAGGAAAGGGGGAGCAGAGCCATCCAGAGGAGGAGGAGGGGATGAGGAGGGGGCTGGAGAGACAGGAGGGGAGAGCTAGCTCCATGTGACATTATATATTTATTTTGACCCTTCGAGGTGGCCATTGTACTATGATTGTTATATTCATTTTTGAGAGACATTTATATGTTATATGATTTTTTGGCGGCGCTTATATATACATGTACTTTATTATGGATATTGTTTATTGTTTTATTATGCAATGTATTGATGATGATTATGCACGTGTTGTGCTGACCTATTTATGATGCATGATGGATGCTTATATACGCATGTGTTTATAATATGTTACTAACAACTTTGATGGATGCAAGATGGTTATCTTGACTTATATGAGCTATATGGATGTAGATGTTTTTGGATTTTATGATGCGTATGTATATTATTGCATGATGTATTACTTTTTGGATTTTCTGATGATTTGGAAGAAAAGAAAGACTTATGATGCCGAATTGCTTTTGTTTATAATGGAATTAAAACTTGAGAATGCATAATTTGATTAAATGGATTAATCTAGAATGAATATTTTGACTATAATGGATAACCAAAACAAAAATGAAGAATGCAACAAAATTTGAAATGCAAACTAAATGATGGACACACCGGACAAAATAAAAATGAATAATACATCAAAAAATTTGACATAAGATGAATAATGCAAAACAATTTGACATGCAAACTAAATGATGTGCAACACTAAAAATGAGTAATGCAACAAAATTTGACATGCAAACTAAATGAATAATGCAACACACAAAATATTAATGGACCAAATAAAAATGAATAATGCACCTATATGGATAATGCCAAATTTGTTTGGGAATATGCCAATCATAATATAATGACCTTAGGCAGGATAGAAGAATGTGGGGGGGGGGGCGGGGGGGATAAATCGAGGTCTCCAAAATGTGAAAGGGAGAGATGATCATAAAATGTGATGATATGAGATGGATAGGGAGATTTGTTGTGCACAAAATGTGGAGAGCCAACCTAGTTTGATGTTGCCAAGGGTAGTCTACACCACTGATTATAGGAACTAGGATGTCATGAAAAACCCAAGGCATGGGCTGATTCTCAGACAAACAGTTATGCCTTGCGCACAATCATGCAAGTGTTGATAAACACTAATGCAGGATTGTTGGTTCGTACAAGGAAAACCTTCAAACATGCCATACCACCAAAACGTGCCCCATTGTGCCCCTTTCCATAACATACTAGGATATAAATTGATCCTGGTAGCCATGAGTAGGGATAGTCATAGGACAAAGTGATACAAATCAAAGCAAACAAACCAGATCATGCAAACACAATGCACTAGGCCAACTACCATCTCTTGCCAAGAGTAGGACTTAGGATTTGTGAATATACTGCTGGATAGGGGAAGGATGCATCTCGATGGGCAGGGGTGACCGATGGGTGTGAGAAGGCAATAGAGTAGATGGCATGGACATCAGAAATGAAAATACGACACTTGACTGGTGAGTCTTGATGGAGTACATGTGGATGATCGTTTGAATAATGCACAAGTCAAGAAGAAGTTTAAGCTCAGGACTGGGAATTAAGCTCAGTTAACTGGGATGGAAGCTCAGTTTGATGGGATGATCCTTATTCATGATTTAGGCAAAGACTCATCATCATATGGATGATCATTCTATCGAGTGTGGCTTAATGAATTAGTGGGATGGAAGGGGCAACTGACAATAAATGGGGTGAGGGATTCCATGGTAGAAGACGAATATGGATATCTGATGGGTGGGTGGTGAAGATAGAGTCTGACTTGATAGAAGATGGATCCAAATTATTTACCTTGACACCTATGAACAGGTTTTCACTGATGGAGGAATTGATTTTTTAATTTTTTGCTTTTTGCTTTTTTTTTTGTATTTTTCTTGATTTTTTGATTTTTTTGTATTTTTCTTGATTTTTTGATTTTTTTTGTATTTTTCTTGATTTTTTGATTTTTTTTGTATTTTTCTTGAGTTTTTGATTTTTTTGTATTTTTTGATTTTAGACAATTAGCGACCTTTTGAGGACTAGGCATAAAATCTCTTCAGGTGCATGATGTTCATAGGCTCATCCAAGGGATCTCCTTTGGGAGTAGCCAACTGATATTCCCTTGATCCATTCTTTACTGTGATTACATGAGTTCCAAGCCAATTAGGCTCGAACTTTCCTTTCTTTTCTCTTTCTTGAATATTTTTTTAATTTTCCATAAGGACAAGATCACCAACTTGAAATTACCGGGTTCTAATCTTCTTGTTGTAGCTCAGGCGTAGGAGATTTTGATATACCCAAAGATGATTCAAGGCCTTGAGGCACCTTTCATCCAACAATTATAGCTCTTGTATCCTCATGACTCTATATTCCTCATTAGGACAGATATTCTGTAGGGATATCCTCAAGGAGGGGATATTGATCTCAAGGGGTAGGACGACTTCAGAACCAAAGACTAGGGAGTACGAGGTGGCACGTGTGGGTGTGCGAATACTTGTGCGGTAGGCCCAGAGGGTGGGATGGAGTTGCAAGTGCCAATCACAACCAACTTCATTGAATATCTTTTTAAGGATTTTGATTAAGGTCTTATTAGAACCCTCAACTTGACTGTTTCCTTGCAGGTAATAGGGGGTGGAGAAGCGGTGCTAGATATCAAACTTCTGATAGGGTTCTTTAACATCTTGATTTTTGAAAGGTCTACCATTATTTGTGATAATAACCTTGGGGGTTCTATATTGGTAGATCAAATAGTTCCAAATGAATTTAGAGATCTATTTACCAGTGGTGAAGGTAAGAGGGATATCCTCCACCCACTTGGTAAAGTATTCAGTGGTGGTGATCATGAATTTGTGGCCATTGGAGGATGCAGGGTGGATTTTCCCAATGAGATCGAGCCCCCACTGTGAGAAGGGCCAAGGTGTGATAAAAGGCTTTAGATCTTATGATGGAGCCTGAATCTTGTCGCCATGCTTCTGACAAGGGATACATTTCTTCACATAATTGTATGCATCTTCTTCCATTGTAGGCCAGTAGTATCCTGTTTGTAAGAGTTTTTTAAGCCAAAGTGAGACCACTTGAGTGTGACCCATAGATACCTTCGTGCACTTCACATAGTGCCCATTTAGCCTCTTGTTTGTCTAAACACCTTAGGAGGGAACCATCAAAATGCCTTCTGAATAGGGTGTCTGCAAGGATAGTGTAACGAGCACAACAACGAATAAAGGTTTTTTGTTGGGTTTTGGTGAGGTGTGGAGGAATGGTGTTATCTCTTAGGTAGGCAAAGGTCTCTTGATAATAAGGAGATTTGGGACCAATGAGTACACACACCATTTTAGACTCAGGTAGGTCATATACCAGTATGAAAAGTTCCTGGACCAAAAACTCACATTTCTCACTATGTGTCGACATCTAAAGGAGGGAAATAATAGTGGCCATTGCATCCACAACTCTATTGTTTATACGTGGAATTTGGTCAAACTTGATTGATGTAAAGTGCTGCTTGAGGTCCTTAACCATACTTTGATAAGGAATAAGCTTGTCATCTTTTGTTTGGTACTCATCATTGACTTGTTTGATGACCAGTTAGGAATCACCATAGACATGTAATTCCAATATCTTCAATTGAATAGCCAAATGGAGTCCAGTGATTAATGCTTCATATTCTGCAATGTTGTTGGTGCATGAAAAGGCTATCATGTAGGATTTAGGGATGCAATCTCCTTGAGGTATGACCAACAATATGCCTACCCCCGATCCATTCTGCATGTAAGAACCATCAAAATACAATTGCCACATGGAAGATGTAGTGACAATCATTATGAATTCATCTAGAAATTATGTGAGGATAGGGTGATCACCTGGAAGCAGAGCATCGACCAACTGGTCTGCTATCACTTGTCCTTTGATTTCTTTTCTATCTACATATTTGATGTCAAACTCACTTAGTAACATGAACCATTTAGAAGTCCTACCCATGAGAGCAAACTTTGATAAGAGGTACTTGAGAGGGTCGATCTTAGCAATCAATTATGTTTTATTGTTAAGCATGTAGTGATGAAGCTTTTGTGTGCTGAAGACTAGTGCTAATAATGCTCTTTCAATAGGGGTATAATTGAGCTCATATCCTACTAATGTGTGATTGATGTAGTATATAGCATGCTCTTTTCCCTATTCATCTGTCTATGCCAATAATGCCCCCAATGCCATTGTGGTAGCTGATATGTACAAAAGGAGTGGTTGTCCTGGAATAGGAGGCATAAAAACTAGAGGCGATGCGAGGTATTCTTTGAGTTTCTCAAAACCCTTTTGACATAGGAAGTCACATTTGAATTTGGTATCCTTACATAGTAAGTGCACAAATGGGTGACATTTATCTGTGAGCTGCGAGATGAAGCATCTGATGGATTGGAGCTTTCCTTGGAGGATACACAGTTGTTTGAGGGTCTTCAAGGGAGGAATTTCCATGATATCTTTTACCTTTGCAGGATCAACCTCTATGCCTCTGTGGGAAACAATGAAACCTAACAGTTTTTTCAGATGTAATGCCAAAGACGCATTTCTTGGGATTTAGGTGCAGTTTATATTTTTCCAATCTCTCAAAAATCTGCCTTAGGATAGGGATGTGCTCATGTCTTGTCTTATATTTTCCTAGAAGATCATCCATGTAATCCTCCATGATTTTGTGCAAAAGTTCATGGAAAATTGTTGTCATCTATCTTTGGTATGTGGCTCCAGGATTATTGAGACCAAAAGGCATGACTTGATAACAAAAGGCACCCCATGGTGTTGTGAATGTTGTTTTGTGTTGGTATTCCTCTGTGATCTTGATCTGATTATATCCAAAAAATCCATCCATAAGTGATAACATTTCATGTCTTGCTGTGAGATCTACAATCATGTCTATGTTAGGGAGCTGGAAGTCATCCTTAGGGAAAGATTTATTCAAATCTCAGAAATCTGTGCAAATGTGGATGCCCCCAACAACTTTTCCGATAGGTACAACATTGGATACCCACTCAGGATAATCTATTGGTTTTATAAATCCAACATCCAACATCTTCTAAAGCTCTTCTTTGACAAGGATTGCGATGTGTGGATGCATCTTGTGTAATTTCTTCTTCACTGGTTTAGCATCTGGATGAAAGGCAAGATTGTGGACTACGAAGTCGGGATCAAGGCCCAGCATGTCAGCAAATGACCAGACAAAGTTGATCTTTGTTTTCTGTGAGAAAATTGATAAAGTTCTATTTCTCTTGACCCAACAAGGACTTAGCAATGAGAACATTCTTTGGGGTGTCTTTGGTGCCCACATTAATAGTGTATGTTTCTTCTATCAGTAAGGTTAAGCCATCTTATTGTGGGGGAACAATGGTAGGGAGGTCAAGTCCCTCATCCTGAAGAGCCTGATCCAGGTTTTCACTTTCAGATACACCCTTTGTTTTACTTTTTCCTCATCCAAAGGTGCCTCAGAAAGGTTTTCACTGAAGGAACCATGATTTTTCTTTTATTATCTTTTTTGTGACTAAGGGTATTGACCTACCAAAGTATCTGTTCTCATGTAATTGGATCCCATAAATTCTATTTCAGTTTTCTAAATTGTGTATAGTTAGGAGAGCCATGAGAGCATTATCATCGACACATATGTCTAAAGCAGGTTTGTCTCATTGGTCCCAGTATATAAGCTTAGGGTGGACAATTTGAGGCTCATGTGAAGTGGAAGGGATTATGGGGGTGATGGTGTTGATATGGGTGTCAAAGAAGATATCACCTTCATACTCAAAAGGTATTTCAGGGAATTCCTCTTCATCTGAGTCTTCGACATCCAAGGAGGGACTTGAAGGGGTACTAGCGATAGTGATCTTAGGTACTGGAGTATAGCCCAAGCCCTTGTTATACTTGTATGAGATGGGATTTATCAGTGCTTTGATTCCTTTTTCATCTGGCCCTAGGTCGTGTCCCTTATAACCATCCTTATCCACTATGGTTGATTCTTTTGGATACATCTTCTTGGTAATCTTTGATGGTTCTTCATCCTCAAAATCTGTCTCGAGACTCTCCTCATCAAGTGGGCCCAATTCCTCGAAGGTGGTGTCCTTATGTTGCATAATGGGTTTCTGATCTTTTTTTATTTCTTCAAGCTTGCCAAATGATTTAGGAGACAAGGGGAGATTGCCTATTAATAAGACGTCCTCAAGTTTGTATTCTCCACAACCATTATCTATGATCTTGATCTTAGGTTCTATTTGGGATGAGGTGGAGGCAACTTTAGATGTGTCAAATAGAGGAGGTAGGGCGGGTTTGTTTAATGGGCAATGGTATGGATGTTTTCCCTCTAAAAGATTGCAATACTGAAAAGGTTGTAGATCAACCTTGATAGAGATCTCTCTACCATTGAAGGGACATTTAAGACATTGGTGGTAAGTGGAGGGAATGACTTGAAGGGAATGAATCCATGGGCGGCCAATGAGAATGTTATAGGGGACATAAAGATCCAAAACTTGGCAAGGGGTCTCAACTGTAGCATGGCCCACTTGAAGAGGTAAGTGTTCATTCCTTTGGAAACCCTTTCTACATCATCATAGGCTTTGATTTTAATTCATCTTGACGTATCAACTAGGTCCTCAGAAATTCCCAGTTGCTTTATTACTTATATGTATAGAGGTTGAGTCTAGATCCACCGTCTATCAAGATTCATTTAACCTTGTGTTTCTAGACAAGAGATTCAGTATGCAATGGCTTATTATGATTGTCATCAATAAGAGCATCATTAGAGGTGAAAACAAGGTGTTGTTGGGCAGCAAGGTTTCCAATGAGGGCTTGGAATTGGGAAACATTGATATTATCAGGGACACGTGACTCGAGGAGGGCTTGTTCCAAAATTGCCTTGTAGATAGGGGAGGTCTTGAGGATCTCTAAGATGGAGATCTATGCAGGGGTCTTCCCAAGATGGTCAAGGAGATCATATCAGTGGTGGATGACATGGGGAGAGGATTCGATGGAGGGGGATCTCCTTGGACTGTTACTCTTCCATGATGGGTGGTTACATTGAAGTCATTTTGAGAGTGGGAAGTGGAAGGTGCAATGCCTTGAATGACTATTTTAGTAGGGTTGGGTCTTCTTGTCGGTTAAGGAGGATAAGGACCACCTTGAATAGTGATCTTAGGTATGTTTTGTGAAGAGGTAGGATTAGCTCCTTGGACAGTGATGACGTTGATGTGGTTATCTGCTGGATCAATACGACCCACCAAGGAGTCAAAGCCAAATATATGATTGGTATAATCATAGTTCACAACATTAGATGATGAGGCCTTGCCTTTGTCAAGCTTCAGGAAGGGTTCCTAGTGCATCTTGAGTTTGTTGTTATTGTCACTAGGTTTTTCTATTGCTACCTCAATATCACCCTTATCAATGAGATATTGTATGTAGTTCTTTAGTTTTTTACAGTTGCGTGTGTCATGCCCATTGATACGATGATAGTCACAATACTCATTCTCATTATACCACCTAGGTTTAGGTTGGTTAGGATCAAATGGGTGAGTTATCGAAAGGACAACTGCATGAGCTTGGACAAGCTTTTGGAACACAACCTCAATGGGCTTAGCAAGAGAAGTATATTCCCTTGGAGCCTGATTGTTAGATTGGGGTGGTCTCCCCTATACTAAAACATTGTTGGTGGGCCTTTGAGATTGATTTTGATTGTTTTTGTGAGGGTTGAATTGGTGATTAGTGGTGGTGGACTCTGAAGGGGAGGCCACAGTCTAGATCCACTTTGCATCAATGACACCATCGTTGAGTACGTTCTTGTTTTTAGACCAAAACTTTGGTTTATCATTGTGATAAGAGGAACTATTCTAACTTGATTTTTGATAATTCTTTAGAGTGCCATCCTCTAACAAGACATGTTCAAGAGATAGGCCCTTGTATGTGAACTTTTGGAAAGAATTTATGCACTAAGATGTCAAGGGTTTTAATAGTTTGGGTACCAGATTTTTCTAAAATCATTTGATTTGGTGTTATTCTGGCATATCCACTGGAATTTCTTGATAAGGTGTTGCCACCTCTGCAAGAAGTTGGTGAAAGTTTCCCCAGGCCTCTATTTTGTGTTACAAAGGTCCATCATGGAAACATCATTGACAATGTTGTAAGCATAATGGGCCAAAAAAATTTCTGCTAAGTCTGGAAAGGAGGTGAGAGAACCTTTGGGTAGGGACGAGAACCATGCAAGCGCGTCTCTCGTAAGATTCTTAGGGAATAGTTTAAAAAGATATAATTCATTGTAGGAGACTTCTTGGCATAAGATGTGAAACTCACGAGCATGGTCTTGGGGGTCCCCCTTACCCTCATACTTCATGAACTTAGGCATCTCAAACCCTGGTGGGTAAGGTGCAACTGATATTGACGGATCATAAGGACAAAGACATAATTCCTCAAATGAATAATAATTTCTTTTGTTAGTCCCTTCCTTCATGTTTTTGATGATGTTTTTCATGTCCTGAATTTCTTTGATTATATCATGTTGTAGGTCTTGGACATGATGGACCATGTTTTCCTCGAGTATCTGGTGAGTCATGGAAGGTATACCACCACCACTAATATATTGGTAAGATGAAGAAGCAGGAATATGAGACATGATGACCGATGTGATAGGGAATTAAGTGACAATTGGTCACGACCCGTAGATTGTTGTGGCACCAGGAAGATAAGAATTGATGAAATTAGCGACATTGTTGAGAGTGATGGAAGATTGTGGAATAGAGACATGTGGTTGGGAAGAAGATGATGGCATAGAAGCATGTTGGAGAATAGACATGATTGGGTTAGATAATGGTATAGATGTCAAGAAGGAAGAAGGTTGGATGGAAACCATGGGGATGGATATCGCAGGCCCTATTGATTGGGGATAAATAATAGGTGCAACAATGTGAGTAGGGGCAAATTCTCCTTGTGGTTATTGATCAAGAATGGATCTATCGAAATCAGGGGGAAGGTGAGCTCCATTTTTAATGAGGGTCTTTAGGAGACCACTAGGGTTATGTCGAATGAATTTCTCCATCATTTCTTGATTGTATGAATCCTCTAAGAATGTTCGCACTTCCAAAGAGAGGTCATCTTGATCAACCATGTTAGGGTCCACTTGTGGTTGTGGATCTTGAATGTCGGGTTATACATTTTTCCCTTGCATGGGATCTTGATATAGGACACTAATGTCCGGCATGCCATACTGTTATTCGACCATATTCTTCTTTTGAGATCGATTTGTGACCATACAAGAATAATCTTAGGGAAGATTTGTTGGAAGAAAAGTTTGATGAAAGGAATTAGCTCGGATTTTGAATTTTGATTTGATGAAGTTGGATAGAATTATTGATGGGGTCCTTAGATTAGGACAAAAGTTTGATTAGGATAGCACCTTATTCCTTGGATGAGGATTCTAGGTGGGGGATGAAAACCACAAACAACATGTTGACCAAATTGGGTAGAATTTAGACCTTAAGATAATGATAAAAGTCTCTTTCTACTTGGGATTGACTAATGATCCCAAGCAAAATAAAGACATAGGATTGGGGTCTTGATCGACCCAAAAATATGAGGCAAAGGTACTTGGGGAGGATTATTTCCCAAGAACAAAAGCCAAATGATTAATTGATTTAAGATGAGGTCTAAATAAAACTTCACAAGGTATAAAACCTTAGAGTGAGGTTGATTTGATTGAAGGATGATTGATTAAAGATGGTTGATTAAGGATTGATATCATTGAATGGATTATGAGGTTGACTGATGTGCTAAGTCCTTGGAAAATGTTAATGATGAAAGATCAAAGAAGGTTGATAGTGATGACTAGAAGAAATTGATGACTAGATTATCCTTGGGATATGAATGACTCAATAAGTGATAGGTTCGAATGGCAAGTTGTATGAAGGAATGCGACCACCCTAATTTTGATGATAGTTGGTATTGAAAGACAAGCATGATCCTTGGTGTATGGCACAGACTCTTAGTTCTTCACTAGCATCAAACTCATTACTATGACCATAAATATAATCGTGATATCGGTGCAAAAAGGTCCTATGTTTGAGCAAGAGTTTGTGGTTGGTATACGAAAACTTTCAATGTCTAATGAGTTGGGCTTGGGTGAGCTTCTTCTTCTTGATTGGACGATGGATTGACTTCTTGGGATGCTTGTACAACTTAGGCTTATGAAACATGAGGTGAAAATGTGGTGGACTAGATTTGGACTTTGACTATGCAGGTTGCAAAAATTTGGATGTTGGAATGTTTGTGAAATGTACAAAGTGAGGGGGTTGTTTATCACTCTACTCTTGGAAAGAAAATATCAAGCGTAGTAAACACATTGGCCAAGTGTGACTCAAAGACAATCATTCACCTTTACAATATTTCCTAAGGTTGGCAAGGACAATAGTCATGGATCTCACTTGGTTTCCTAGGTACACTTACTCAAAGCAGATACTTAGATGCTTGACCCCACTGGCTCCACCCTCAACAGTCACTTCTCTAGGGAAACCAAGCATCATTTCCCATGAAAAATCCCCATGGTGAACTTTGTATCTCTACGAAGAGCTGTTAAAATGTGAGTGCCTTCAGAGGTCCGACCTCCTGCACCAATGACTAGAAGGTTTTTGGATTCTAAACACAAGATTTCTTAGTCAGGGCATTCGTTCATGTGGTCATACATGCGACACTTTATGCTCCGTAGTTACTAGTTACGGAAGGCTCCCAGCCTATAGAGGTTACACTCTATAGGGTTTATGGGGAGACATAGTGTCAGTATGAACTAATCAACACATGTTGTTTGCAACTTTCATCACGGACACATTTATTTATAGCAGTTCAGAAGAGCTTGGCTTTAGCTCGTTACCACTTGGGTCATTCCCCTCTCACCAATGCCTGTGCGGAGTGCCAGGCAAATCGGGAAGACAAGCCCTCTAAGGGTAAAAATATGCAATCAAAATGAAATGAAGCATGACAAACATGGTGTTCATTGTCCCTTAATAAAACAAAATGTGTTGCTAATCTAAAGAAGATACTTGTAGATTTTTAATGCCCAAAATGAAATGTGTGCTAATCTAGAATTGCATAAAAGACAACTAGACTAGTGGAAAAACAAGTCTTCGCCCAACGTGCTGCAAAACAAATAGTTAGCAGTTTCAGTTCTTAATCTTGGACCGACCATACAGACCTGCAAAACTCAAAATTTGATCAAAACATGAAAAATCCTATGGGCACAACGAACGTGCTGATATACAGGCAGATGCACTGAAGCGCCTACACAGGTGCTGAAATGTCTGCATATGCGCTGAAGCAGGGTTTGCTTCCTAAAAATAGGAAACACAAAAAAAACATAATTTAAATTTTCAAAAATATTAAACAGAGATTATACCTGAGCGGTCACACTGAAACAAAAACATCTGCATTGAATCGCGAGCATACACGTTGGAACCAAAAGGATTAGCGGGAAAACATAAAACTTTCAAAAATTCAAATTTTAAAATTTGATAGAGAGCGGGAAACAAGGTTCAACGGACATGTTGAAACAGAGCGCATGCGCCAAAACGCCCGCGCACGCACTGATTGCGCAGTTAGCAAAATTACGAAGTAAACAAAAATACAAAGCAATTTATTTTTTTAATTTTAATTTATTTTTATTTTTATTTTTATTTTTGATTTTGATTTTGATTTTAAGTGATTAAAACAAAAAGTAAAGATATTCCAATCTAGCAAACAAGAATAAACCAAGGGAAAACACTATGCAAGGTTAGTAGGTTATGTTAAATTCAAATGATATGAAAAACCCAATAAAATGCATAAAACTAACCCTATTATACCTTGCAAAAGAGGAGTCCCTCTTGTTCCTCCGATTTGGACTCTTGTTGAAGCCAAGAATGCGCCCTTCCTTGACTTGTTTGGATTGGTCCAATAGTGGGATGTGGGTGGCTCTCCAAATTGCACAACAAGGGATTGATATGGATGAAGGATAAGTGCTCAAAGATGGATGCAAATGTGATTATGATGTGGACATTTAAACTAGCAGCATAAGATTACTTGGATTGGAGATGATCAAATGAGGGGATGGAGACCCCAATTTATAGAGTTGGATGGAGGAAAATGGACGGTCAAGATTGAAAAGAAATAGAGGGATAGGATTGAGGGGAAGAGATCACATGGATCAATGGACAATGACATGATAAGGGGGGTGGAGACCAAGAGATTTTCCATAAAGGCATTTCTTGTCTCCACCCTCCTTAAGGTACACGGGGAAGAGTTCCCAATGCACCTAGGAGGAATAAAAGAATTGAAAAATCCTTGGGGGATGCACATGGAATTAAAAATTCTCAAGATATTGTGTGCATGGGGATTGGAAAAGGGAAAAAGAATTTTAAAATTCCTTGGGAAGATGAGAAGCATGGGAGAATGTGAGATTTTGAAAATCTCACATTCACCCCAAAAGGGGGCATTTAAGGTGGAAGGTGAGAAGGGGGACAAAGACGATTTAGCCATAAATGGCTATAGTTGACTTTTGTGTCTAATCATGAAGATTAGGTACTAGCAAGGGATTAGGGGGATTATTTAGAAGAATTAGGTGAGGATTAGGAGCAAATGGGATTTGTAGAAGGATTTGACTAGGAGAGAGAATGATCGGGAGTAACTAAAATTTGGAGAATAATGCTAAGTAAGATCAAGGGAGTTTCTAGAAGAATTTATTAGACTAATGATGGATTAAGACAAGGTGATTTGCAGGAATCACTTGGATTAATTAATTAAAGAGGGGATTAAGAAGAGTTGATTTTTGTGTACTTTAGAGGAAGAAGGGAAAATTGATTTATTAAATAAATTAATAATTGGACTATAGTGACAATATTAATTAGATTAAATTAAATTAATATTGAGAAGAATAGAGGCTAACTCAATTAAATACATTAATTATGTGGGAGAGTTAAATTAATTAAAATAATTAATTTAAGTGTCTACACAAATTACTCAATTAGATAAAGGTATCTTCATATCTCAGTCAAAGTATGTGAAGGAATTGTTGAAGAAGATTAGATTAGATGATTCAAAGCTAGTTGGAACCCTTATGGTGACCAGATGCAATTTGACTAAGGATGATGATTCTCCTAAAGCAAATTAGACTAGATACAGATCTAAGATTGGTGGATTACTTTATTTAACTCTGACTAGACTTGATATCATGAATGTTGTATGTTTTGTTGCTAGATTTCAAGACGAACCTAAGAAATATCATGTTATTCTTATTAAAAGAATCTTTATATATCTGAAAGAAACTGTTAATTTTAGTTTATGGTACCCTAAAGATAATAATTTTTACTTTGAGTGCCTTTACTGATGTTGATTGGGCAGGAGATGTTGATGACCGAAAGATTACTAGTGGTGGTGCATTTTTCTTAGGTAAGAGATTGGTTTCATGGTTGAGTAAGAAGCAAAATTCCATTTCTTTTTCTACTACAAAGGCAAAATATATTGTTGTTGCTAACAATTGTACTTAGTTAATATGGATGAAGTAGATGTTGAAGGATCTCATAATTATGTATGATGAGCCTATTGCTATTTATTGGGATAATTCAAGTGCTATTAACATTTTTAAGAATCCGATGTTGCATTCAAAGACTAAGTACATATCTATCAAGTTTCTTTTTTTGAGAGAGAAGGTAAATGATAAAAAAAATAGGTTGGAATGTGTGTCTACAAAAGAACAGATTGCAGATATTTTCATGAAACATTTGCCTAAGGATACTTTTGAGTATCTCAAAGAGAAGCTAGGGGTGACTGCTCATCTTGATAAGAACTAAGGTGCATTGGTATGCATCAATCTGGTGCATTTTCACAGTCATATCTTGTGATCTGGGTTGATGAGGTGGTTGCTACTCAGGGGGAGTAGTCAAATGTTTAGATTTATGAGATTATGTATTTGCAAATACATATCTTTGTAATTGATGTCAAAAGGGGAGAGATTCATGTGAGAAACTATGCAATTATTTTTGTGGGAGAGAATATTTGTAGTGGGAGAGAGTTATCTGAGAGAGTTGTTGATTTATTTGACAATGATTATTTTTCACATCATATGTTGCCATCAATGCCAAAGGGGGAGATTATCAGATGTTTGGGGAGATTGTTGGATGTTTGCTCCAAATATGTGCTTATGAGATATATTTTAGTGTTTGAGAGATGTGTTGTCATTGATGTCAACATATTTTCTTTGTTTAGTGTTGTGATGTAGTGAAGTTCAGTTAGTTGGTTAATGTTGTTTATTGATGATCTGTGATTGCAGATTAAAGGGTTTGTAGATTGATATCTCTAGTTGATTTAGTGCAAGTGTTAGAGGTCTGCATGAAGGTGTAAAGCGGAAAAATCGAACCCTAGTTGTTCTCCCCTCCCCAACTCCAAGGAGAGAGAAGGGAGGGTCACTAGGGTTGATGGTTTTCACTTAGGGGAGACTTTACATTCAAAAGAGGGGTTGAAACCCACAAGATCCAATCCCACGCAATGCAAGATTGGATTCTATATGAGTTTCAAGGGTTAAGACATCAAGGATACCCTCTTTTGTAAGGAATGTAGAAAGAAAGATTGAACTAGGAATGCATGTAAAGTAGGAAAGATTCGCTTATAAACAGAGATAGGGATATGGGATGAAGCTGTGGACCTGGAATTAGCAATAAAATATTGAGACGGTGTTGTTCTGCAAATTTGAGCAAAAGTTGATGGGACGATGGCGCCCGGCGTGCACACGGTCCTTCAAAAAATCCGCGAAACGAAGGGGGATCTGTTCGTCTCTGCACAAGGATTCCAGATCTTCAATTACAGCCGCGTACCTGCAACCTACACACAGAAAAGAGAGGATGATTGGGGGGTTAGGGATGAGGGGTTTGCCTTTAGGTCAAACCTTAGTTTTGGAATTAACCAAGAAATGAAAATGTTGTAAATGTAAATGTTTGTAATGTAAACAAGTACTGATACCTTGTTGTAAGAATGTTTGTATTCTTACATACGAAGGTGTAGTTTATGTAGTATGTTGTATGTTGTATGTGATCTCCTCTTCAATGGTTGAATCCTTGTCTTGAATGCAACACCTAGCCTTGAATGGAGACTTAGAATGCTCAATTGCTTGAAGGAATGCTTGAATGCTTGAATGCTTGAATGCTTGAATATCGTTTCCGCCTTTTTTCCATCTACCAAAATGGGAGAGGAAATGTAGTTTATATACTTGTCAATTAGGGCTGATAGACTGATTTTCCCGACCTTAGGCCGACCAGGAAACATTATTTTCCAATTTGCAAACATAAAGACCCGAGACCCAAAAGAGACCGGGCCCAAAAATAGGGCCAGGGACCAGGGCGCTGGGCGCCATGGTCCTGGGGGACCAAGGTGCTGGGCGCCCTAGTCCTGAAGGACCAGGGTGCTAGGTGCCATGGTTCCACCTCCAGGGACAGCAGGGTGCAAGGAGGATCAGGCCAGGGTGCTGAAAAATGCAGTTTTTGATGTCATGAACAAGTTTCGGGGTCTCCATTCAGGTTCCATGTTGCATCACCATCATGAAGACCCAAATGCAGTCAAAATTGCAAGTGTTGCAATTTTAGGACACTACATTTAGCCCCCACTTTAGCGGGAGTATAAGCGTACACTCATACTTCTGGTAAAGTACAAGGAAACAACATTGAAAAACATTCACCACGTCAAGGAGGCAAGATACACCAAGCCCCCAGTGGACTAAGGATCTTACGACTTCGATTGACAAAGTAAAAGGGAAGATCACAAGGGAGAACCATGACTATCAGTAGTAAGGTTCCCTCACTATGAGTCATGCAAGAAAGATTTCAAGGCAAAGCTAAATTTGTCAAGAAAATTTCAAGTATCTTGAAAAGATATGGATGGGATGTATGCCCCCCTATGTTAAAGCGATCGCACACGCCTCATCGGGGGTGATTGCTTTAAGGTAGTGATACATATAAGAAATGAGAAAGGAGCACATTATCACAAGGTTTTAGCCCCCAAGTGTGAGATAAGCCCAAGGATAATAGACACAAAGCACAAAGCACGAGGTGACGTCGCTTTCCTCGGGGTCAGTATGTTGTATGATAATTCATGTATATCATATGTATGTATGCATAATTGTTCTTCATTCCCCAATCAAGGAAGGTCACCTAGAAGAAGGGAACACATGTGTCTTTTGAGTCAACATGAGAGAGACCAAAAGAGATCTCAATGTTTTGCATCGTCCTCAAGTAGACAACACTAAGGACAAAAAATAGAAGAATGAGAATAACACATAGAAGAAGTAACAAAAGAGAGGAGGAGAGAGTCTGCTATGCTAATGAACTAGTCTAGCACGTCATCTACCCCCCGATCTTGCTGATCAATATTTTGGGAAGGTAGGAAACACGCTAGAGGAGGAACATCCAACACAGTAGATGGAGCTATCACAAGATCCAAACAAGGGCTATGTTCATATCCCAAGCCACGGTGTTCTTGTCTAGGAGCTAGGATAAGTGCTTTAGAAAATTCGTTAGATAAATGGTTATCAACATCAACATATTCATATTCACTATCAGAATGAATAGGAGTAACATTTTCATCTATATCATCATCAAGATTTATAAAAATAGGATCTTTAACTTGCACAGGATCAAGACCATCATGCATCTTATGTTTAGGAGATTTCGGCTCAATCGTCGATTGAGGAGAAAATGGAATAATACTGGCTGAAGGTGTTTTTGGGGATTGCAAAGTTTGAGAAGCAGCTGCCTGAGCTCTAAGACGACGCTTTCGTCGGCGTTCTTGTGCAGAATGATTTCATCTAGTCTTAGTAGGAAGTTGCGAAGATTGAGGAGGAGGAATGTTCTCATCCTTATCACTTGGGTGTTTAGGTTGTAGTCTCTTAGGTTGAACAATAGGAGAAGAGGAAGGTCTCTTCTCTCCATAAGAGGAAGGAGGAGGAATTGCTCCATATAAGGGAGGAATATTTGGTTTAGGAAGGAGACCCAGTCCATCATGATGAGGAGGTATAGGTCTACTTTTAGGAAGTTTATTAGATATAGGCATAGTCATATTCATAGGAATGGGTTGAGAATCTTCTTGAGGAAAGACATTAGTTTTATCTTTCAAAGGAAGAACTTCCTTCTCAAGAATGATAGGAATGTCAAATTTGGGTGTTCTAGGTTCACTTAGAGATAAGATCATATCTTTTTTCCACTTTTGATAAGATTTGAAAAGATGATCACTTCACGGAGGAAGAGATTGGAATTGTTTAGGCCAAAAGTAATAAATAGGAACGCTAGAAGTTCTTTCAGCTGGTTTAAAGAGACTATGATTGACAGTAACAACTTCACCATTATGGGGAAATTTCAGACACTTATGAATAGGAGAAGCAATAGCTTTCATGGAAGATAGCCAAGGATAGCCTAGGTTCACACGAAATTGTTCAGACGATGGAATAATAGCAAAGTCCACATCAAGGGATTTGCTATGGACCTCAATAGGTAATGTAATAGAACCAATTGTAGGAGAAGAAAATGCATCAAATAGTTTCACAACCACATTTGTTTCATCATAGATCACTTGATTCAATTGCAAAGTAAAAAGAAATTCTTCAGTAATAACATTAACCATGCAAGAAGGATCAATAAGCACTCCACGGCAAGGTGTATTCTTGACTTTTGCAACTATATATAAAGGACCATCAGGTGCCCTGATAGTTTCACTAGAATCAAAGGTGATGGAAGGTTCTTTAGGGATTTTCTGCTGCTCTACAAAGTTAATCACATTCGGAGTCATAGACACAAGATCATCAGGTGAGACAGAGGAATCAGTAGTATCAATCGCATTAGAGGTATGAGACGGCAATGGATCAGTAAAAATCTGAAGATTTTGGTTAGGAGGAGCTACAGATGTGTTGCCTTTATCATTCACACCAGAAACAGAAATAGTATTATTATCAATCAAATCTTGAATTTTACCTTTTAAAGCAAAACATTTTTCAGTATCATGCCCAGGATGACGATGAAATTGACAAAAAGATTTGTTATCAAAATAGGGTGAATTAATCTTTGCAGGATCTATTTGCCTTATAGGAGGAAGAGTAAGCACATTTTGTTCCAATAACTTATTCATAATACTATGCAATGATTCATTCAAAGGAGTAAACTTTCTTTCTTTCTTGAAAAACTTAGAAATAAGAGGCACACCTGATGCCGCATTCACATTGTTGTTGATGATGTTTTCATTGAATTTAATGGACTCTCTGTTCGGTTTAAACTTCCCAAATGGTTGTTGACTACTATCACCCTTATCACTCGGAGCCATAGGATTTGCTTGTTCCATTTGACTCACAGTCAGTTGATAATTGTGAAGAGTTGCGCACAACTGTTGGAAAGAAGTAAACTCAGAAAATAGGAGTTTTTCTCTAATATCTTTTTGTAAATTAGAAATAAAGATTCTTTGAATGTCATTGTCAGGCACTGGAAAAGAAATTTGAGCATACAAATGCTTATATCTACCAATAAAATCAATCACTTTTTCTTTAACACCTTGTTTACAATGCATTAAATCAATCAAAGTAACTTTAGGACTTATATTGTTTTGAAATTGTTGAATGAAAGCATTTTCAAGTTGTTCGAAAGAAGTAATAGAATAAGAAGGCAACGAGCAATACCATTGTAGGGCTTTATCTCTTAATGTTCTAGTAAACAGTTTTGCAAGAAACCTTTGGTCATAAGCAAAATCAGTACATATTGTTTGAAAGGTCTTAACATGTGTTAGAGGATCACCCTTACCATTATAAAGCTCCAAATGCGGAATTTCAACATGTTTAGGGGGGATAGCTCGAACAATGTCAAGAGAAAGTGGGCTCGCAACATCAAATGTGGGCACACTAAACTTAGATTGATTCATAGAGGCAATTTGTTGCTGTAAAGAAGAGACAGTCTGTGCAAGATTGTTAATGGTCGCTTCAGTCGAAGAGTTCATATTAGACGTGTTAGATTGTGATGGAGGTATTATGTTATTGAAAGAAGGTAGAGAGTAAGGTGGTGGGACACTATGATAGTTAGTCATAGGAGATGATTGGAAAGGAGGAACACTACAAAGAGGAATGGAAGGGTTAAATGAATTGCCCCCTTGCGTCATGTTATTTTGCGGAGATATAATAGGAACACTCATTGAAGGAATGAATGAAGAAGTCGGATTGAATGAGGGAAGAGGGTTGATTGAAGAAGAGGGATTGCCCCCATGACTAGTGATCATAGGAGGAATGTCTTGTATTGAAGTAGTCATTACGTTTGATGTCAAAGGAATAGAATGATTAACTTGAGTAGGAGGTTGTGTATAACCTAAGGTTTCGGCACAACTTTTCATCGGCATCACATTCGAATCCACAATGTGTGCAATACCATGCAAAATATCAATTCCTTTCTTATCACTTTGAACCATACGTTTTAGACCCTCAATTAATGAAAGAGCTTGACTATCAGGGTATTCTTGAGACATCCATTGTCGAAAATCATCAAATTGGTTATCCAATTTCGAAAGTTGTTCTACAGAAACCTCAGGGAGAGCTTCTTCATCATTAAGATGATTAGAGGAATTACCCATGTCCTCGTTAAAAAGGCCATTCAAATTAGGTTCCATCTCCTCGTTAATTACACCTTGGAAAGACTTAATTCTAAGGCTTCGTCTAACGGGAATAGCGTAAGTAGGGCTTATTGTTGTAAAACTCATGCACTAAAGAGAGAGAGAGAAGATTTTGAATTTTAGAGGTAGCAAATTTCAATAAAATCAGCCAATCTCCTAGATTTAAGCTGTTAAATGCAATCAGGACAATCTCCCGAAATTTCAGAAAAAATGTCCGGGACCGTGGCGAACGGAGTGCACACGGTCCTCGTAACTTTTTTCACAATTTTCAAGGATGAAAGTTATGATGATTTTAAAGCCAATCTGAAAAAAATTGAGTGATTTTATGATCTGTAGATAGGCCAAATTAAAGTTGCAATCTCAAAATTGAACCCTACCAAGATTGTTGAAAAATGTAAAATTTGAATTTTGAAAAAGAGGGGGAAACTGAAATTTTGAATTTTATGATTTTAGAGGGAATGCTGAAAGCAATGCAGGCTTTGAAATTTAAAAATTGACTCGATTTCATGCAAAATTTGAATTTGAAAGTGGAAATCAGAGTTGTTGCAATTAAACACTTAATTTCAAAAGTCACAAACTGCAAAAATTTGAATAAAGCACTGAAATTTCGAATGAATGCTAACACACTTTTCAGATTTAGTACAGTAAGGAACCCAATTTTGATATGAATTTTAATTTCAACAATTTTTGAATGATTAGAAGCCTCAATCCAAGCAATCGCTAGACCAACTTTGACTTTAATTTTGAAAGTGTTAAAATTGATAAAATCAGCCAAAATTCTGGATTTTAGCAGAAAAATACAGTAAGATCTAGCTCCCGAAATTTCAGAAAAAATGTCGGGGACGATGGCGCTTGGGGTGCACACGGTCCTCGTAACTTTTTTCCAAATTTTCAGGGATGAGAGATATTGTGATTTTGTTGCAGAATCCAAAATTACAGCCGATTTGGAGGTGTTTTGATCAGTGAAATTATCAGTCAAAGGTTGAATCAAGAAGGTTTTAAAAATTAGGGTTTTGACATTTAACCACTTAATTTTCAGAATTAAAGCACAAATATGAATTGACAATTTGCAATAGAAGGGTAGATCTGAAACAAGCATTAACAATTAAACATTTCACAAGTTTAATTACTAAAAAGAAAATTTTAGGGTTTTTATGCAATCAACCTCTAAAATTTGCAAAAGATCAAACACGGAAATGTAATTAAGGAAACAAAATTTTCAGATCTAACCATGAATAATCAAAATGAGGATGTTCACATCGGGTTCACCAAAATGTAAAGCGGAAAAATCGAACCCTAGTTGTTCTCCCCTCCCCAACTCGAAGGAGAGAGAAGGGAGGGTCACTAGGGTTGATGGTTTTCACTTAGGGGAGACTTTACATTCAAAAGAGGGGTTGAAACCCACAAGATCCAATCCCATGCAATGCAAGATTGGATTCTATATGAGTTTCAAGGGTTAAGACATCAAGGATACCCTCTTTTGTAAAGAATGTAGAAAGAAAGATTGAACTAGGAATGCATGTAAAGTAGGAAAGATTCGCTTATAAACAGAGATAGGGATATGGGATGAAGCTGCGGACCTGGAATTAGCAGTAAAATGTTGAGATGGTGCTGTTCTGCAAATTTGAGCAAAAGTTGACGGGATGATGGCGCCCAGCGTGCACACGGTCCTCCGAAAAATCCACGAAATGAAGGGGGATCTGTTCGTCTCTGCACAAGGATTCTAGATCTTCAATTACAACCGCGTACCTGCAACCTACACATAGAAAAGAGAGGACGATTGGGGGGTTAGGGATGAGGGGTTTGCCTTTAGGTCAAACCCCAGTTTTGGAATTAACCAAGAAATGAGAATGCTGTAAATGTAAATGTTTGTAATGTAAACAAGTACTGATACCTTGTTGTAAGAATGTTTGTATTCTTACATGCGAAGGTGTAGTGTATGTAGTATGTTGTATGTTGTATGTGATCTCCTCTTCAATGGTTGAATCCTTGTCCTGAATGCAACACCTAGCCTTGAATGGAGACTTAGAATGCTCAATTGCTTGAAGGAATGCTTGAATGCTTGAATGCTTGAATGCTTGAATGCTTGAATATCATTTCCGCCTTTTTTCCATCTACCAAAATGGGAGAGGAAATGTAGTTTATATACTTGTCAATTAGGGCTGATAGACTGATTTTCCCGACCTTAGGCCGACCAGGAAACATTATTTTCCAATTTGCAAACATAAAGACCCGAGACCCAAAAGAGACCGGGCCCAAAAATAGGGCCAGGGACCAGGGCGCTGGGCGCCATGGTCCCACCTCTAGGGACAGCAGGGTGCAAGGAGGATCAGGCCAGGGTGCTGAAAAATGTAGTTTTTGATGTCATGAACAAGTTTCGGGGTCTCCATTCAGGTTCTGTGTTGCATTGCCATCATGAAGACCCAAATGCAATTGAAATTGCAAGTGTTGCAATTTTAGGACGCTACAGAAGGTTTGAGTGAGTTAAGAGTATTTTTGTTGTGTCCAATCTTTTTGTTGTTCAGTATTGCCAATGTTCAGTATTTTGATCTACATTTCTCCACATTGTAATATCTTGATTTGTGGATTTGGAAATATGTTTGTGATGTTTATGTGTGTCCTCAATTCAAGTGGTTCATGATTTAGAGGTCTGCAAGTGAATCTTTAAGGTTGACAGTTAGTTTAGTTAATGTTCTTGAGATCCGGTATGATGATAACGATGATTCTAGTAATTTGAGTTGGTGCAGATGTTGTTGTGGTAATTCACGATGCTTGTGGATGTATCTAGATCATGTTGGTGGTCTGCATTGATCGTTGAGTGTGTTATTGATGATTATCTTTGGTTTGGTAGTGTTCTTCATGTTCTTGGCTGACATGATGTGTATAGCATGTTGTAGATGTTTGATGCATAATTCTTGGAGGTGTTTCATATTCAAGGCGTGTGATATGGGTTCGTGCTATGTTTTAGCCAACATTGCTTGGTTCACATGTGATATTGTAGCGTGTACAATTATATTTTTGTAATTAGGTGATATGTGTTGAGCCGACCTTGATGACATTGATCCAAGGTTGATGTCATGTATAAATACAAGTAATAATCATTGTGAGAGTTGTGTGATGTGCGAATAGTGTATTGATCTTTCGGAGGTAGAGAAAAAGTGTGAGAAGAGGAAGTTGTATGTGCTTAACTTGAACTGTAACCAGACATCAGAAGATAATATTTTCTCAGTTCATGATCTTTCAGATGTAATCCGAATGTGTTTGTAAGACAGTGAGTCTTCCCATGATTGTTGCCCTTTATTATTTTTGAGCAATGAGCTCTAGGCAGTGTGCTTGAATGCATGTGCATTCTCTATTGTAATATTTCATATACTTATAACATGGTATCACCATATTGTGGGTAGGTTCCCACCATGGTGTTTCCCTTGACGGGGTTTTCTACGTCAAAAATATTGGTTTTATGTGTGTTCATGTTGTGTTGTTGATCTATGCTTTCACTGTTAATTATCATATCTGAGATTAAAGTAAGTTGCTATAAGTTTTGGTGACAACTAATTCTCCCCCCTCTCAATTGTATGCCCTCTTCAATATTTTCTTTCAACACCATTAATTTTAAAAGAGTGTCTTGAGTTGTGGCTTGGAGTACTTTTGTGAGTTGTGTCCAATACACTTTCATGCCTTTCTTCCATTACAGAAATAGCATATGTGAGATACCACAATCATTTGGAGATGAATAATGTATGATCTCATGAATTATTGTTACAATTGAATTTATAGTTTGTTCTATATGTGGTGAAATGTGAGTTCAAAGTAATGTTAAAAACATGTTTAATTAGTCAAACACACAAAATCACAACAACACCAAGGTTGGACAAAACGAAGGCTAAAACACAAAATATGCAAATTAGAATAGCAAGTGTAGTAGTCCTCTTTGATGTAATGATGTGTCCTTTGTTATAGGATTGGATGTGTTCTCACAAATTTGATAACATAATGGTAAGAGTTCTCAAAGGTTGCTCAAGGTATGAGGATTCAAAGTATATTGATAATGGCATGGACAAGGTGTTGATAGCAATTGTTCTCCAAAATGGCACGAGCTCTCCAATTTTCTCCTTGCTTGCTTGAATGTTGCATAATGAGAGAAAGAATTGAAAGTTTTGGTCAAGTGTGTGAGAGATGGAATGGAGGGCCGAGGCTGAGAGATGGAGATCAAGGGTGGAGGATAATTAGGGTTCTCACACTCCATGAGAAGTTGACAAATTTCAGCCTAGGAGATCTTGAGAGGACATAGGGAATTGTGAGGAGTGATGGATAAAGTGTAAGAAAGATTTGTCTTAAAGGCATTTATCATCTTCACACTCAAGGGTATGTTGAAGAAGGGAATAAAGAAAAAAAAAATCCTTAGAGGAGAGAAAGGGGAAAGAGACCCATGTGAGTCCTTTTCAAAAGTTGTTGGAATTTAAGGTTGAGGTGGACATGGGTTGACTTTGGAGGCTAATATTTGGGATTAAGGATGTGTACATGATTAGAGGAGAATGATTAATGGAATAATCATGGATTAGAGTGCAAGTGGGAAACGATAGGGGATTAAAAATTAGATTTTAATACCAAATCAAAGAAAAGTGATTAATTTAAATAAATAAGGGGGTTTATTTAATTTAATAGGTGGATCAAGATTGAGTTTATGGTGCAAGTGGTAGATGTAGGAAAATGAAAGTGGATGAGGAAAATGGAATTTTTGGATTAATTATAATTCAAAATTGGAGGAAAGGGGGATGACATATTTAATTAAATAAATGTGAGTTTTCATTTAATCAAATATGACCAAGGACTATAAATTAATTAACTAAATTAACTTACCTAGGACTATAGAGGAAGTGGATTTTAATTAAATAATTAAATAATTAAATTAGTAAGTGGACTATAGAAGAAAAGGGGTTATGATGATTAATTTGATCAAATGTTAGCGATCAAATTAGGTGTTTACATTTTCTCCTCTTCGAAATGGCATTAGAACAAGGTCATTTCAAAGAACATTAAGACATTCACAACACAAAGAAAGTCAAGCAAGAACATGACCTATATGGTAGGAATATTAGTTAAATTGGCAAGGATAGCCGATGCCCTCTTGAGAGGGAATACAAGAAAGAAAAGGGGCTTGAGTGGCATCTTGATAGGAAGACAATATAAAAGGATGAGGAGAAAAGGTAGAAAAGTGATAGAATGGGAGGAAAAGATGAAGCACATAGAAGAAACTACGATGAAAATGGAGACCATAGGAGAAAATAGGATGAAAAAGAAGCCCTTAGGAAGAAATGGAAAATAAATTAGGGTTTTGGGGATCTTATATAAGAGGAATTTCAAAAATGACCCTTCATTTGTACCCCTATAGTTAAAAAATGAGAGAAAACCTAGAGAAAATAGAGGGAGCGAAAATGATTGCTAGCGAACAATCGAGGCATTATGTGGATGCGATTTGAGTGGTATGACAGAGTAGGAGGTTGAACCCATAGGTATATGTGAAGGAATTGTACCTTGCACCTTAATTTTATTGTATTTAATGTATTTTTTAGTTCAACTTAAGGTGATCTTGCCAAATTGTGTTTGGCGCGATTGCTTAGGGATGGGTGGGAGTGTTGCCCCGCCGAACCCAAGCATAGGGTAGATTAGTGGGTATGGAAACAATTGGTGGGACTATCAAGGAATTGGTGGGAACAACTAAGAAAAGGTGAGATCTTTGATCTTGTTGGAATGATAGGAGAAAGAAGGATTGGTAGGTTACCAACATCCTTGCTAGCTTAGGAAATGGGAGGGATAGAAATGGCAGGAGAACTTATGGTTATGTAGGACTAACTATGTTGTTACACAATAAAAGAAAAGCTTAGTGGGTTAGCAAGACCATTGTGCAAACCGATCAAGGATTTTGATAAAAGAGATAAAAGGGTTTAGCAACTCTGGAAGAGGATTGATAGGAGAGGTTTTTCTTCTAGTGGGATTGATGTTCCCACAAGAGTTGGGATGCAGTTTAGCAGGTCCTCGACAAGGACCGACAATATTGTGAAGAATGACATAAGGATTTAGAAGAAAACTTACGATGGACTCAAAATATTATTTGACATGGGATTTTGTGGTTGTGCAGTGGAGCATAGATGCATTGGAGGTGCGCTAGAGGAGATCAATGCTAATTAGGCTAGCAAATGACTTCAAGGATGTAGAGTGAGATACTATAGACTAACTTGAGCGATGGTATCTAGCTAGGATTCCCAGGTTGTGTGTTCACACTAGTATATTGACAACACTGATCGAGGGGTGGTGATCAAACATGACCACCTTCCACCTTTGAACGAGGAGATCACTGTCATCACCTATGATATCTACCCAATATTGCAACTCTCGATTATGGGGTCACAAGTGCTGTTGTGAGATATCAGACACACAACAACCCTTAAAATGCTACTAATATAGACAAATATGCCCCTGCACAAGGGGCAGTTGGTATTGGTAGAGGTGTATATGGCAGTGACACTTGATTGATACATCTATTTTTATATTTGTGCCTTGGTCAATAGTTTTTTGACTCAATATAGAGGAGGATGGTCACTATCTTTGGGTACAACTCATATTGTTGTGGATGTGATCGACTAGAGGAGACCATATACATGGGGGACATTGGTATAGGCTGAGCTATATAGTGAGATGCATATGCCATGCTATCATGGGGGGGGCTCACACATTAGGGCTTTTCTGCAGGTATGGGCCTATGAGCATATTGTGGTTACGCACGTAATTACATAAAGGATAGAGAGGGAAGATGATGAGCCAATTGTATATAGCTAGTGAGGGCCATGGAGATATGTTGAGGTATAGGGGGTAGACTATTAGAGAGTGATGTTGGATCAACTAATTGAGGGGAGTGTTATATGGCACCCATACAGGGGCATGGTAGGATGGTACAAACCCTACATGCATTTTAGGATGGAGAGAGTTTGTGATATAGTGTTACAAGATAGACCAAGTTATACATCAATTAACATCTGACGGGACAATTCAAGGTGACCATGCACAGGTTGAATGGGTGAGCCATGCAGTGAGTATACAAGTAGAGATGGAGAAGTGGATAGAGTTGTAGAAGGTGATATGGGACCCAATTGGGTGTGTAGATGATCTGAGTGTAATAGACATACATGCATGATGGTGGAGGGAGTAGAGACCATCAATGGTGGGATGTTCAAGACTACTATCATTGATAGTATGGAGTAGGATGGCGAGTAGAGGAAGAGAGAGGAGAGGCACAAGTGAGTTATTACTGTTACTTGGTTTTGGGAGGGGAGGGGAGAGAGTGGATTTTATGGAGGAGGTAGAGGTGGAGATGAAGGTATAGGAGGGGGAGGTTGAGTAGGAGGTTGTTGAGAAGATTGAGGTTTATGAGCTGAAAATAGAGGAGAGGCAAGGGAGATGATGGAGGAGAGAAAAGAGGGATAGGCCATAAGTGGTACTCATAGCCATGTTATAGAGGAGTCGATGGACACAAAGGGTGGTAGTAGAGGTAAAGTAGTAGGTTGCACAACATGTTAAGGATATTGAGAATTATTAGTGGCACATTGAGGACCTCATGGATTAGCTTGAGCAAGCTCAAAGGAGTAGGGATATTTCAAATTAGGACGTTTTGTAGGAAGAGAGGATCTTGGAGCTGCAAATAGCCTTACAACTCCTATAGAGATTATATGGTGGCATGACAGTAGAGAGAGACTTATTAGTGGAGGAGAGGGATCAGGCGATGAGAGAGAAGGCTAAGGTGACAATAGAGAGGGATAGTTCCAAAGTAGAGAGATATGCCTTATAGGTAGCTCAGGATTCTTTGGAGGCCACACAACATAGAGGAGTTGGGGATATTTACAAGATGAGAGAGGAGAGTGATGAGGCGTAGAGGGAGAGGGATGAGGCCAGAAGAGGTGTGGCTAGGCTTGGAGAGGGTGAATTAATAGTAGTGGTATAACAACAAACACTACAAATACAACAACAACTAGGAAGATTCGATAATAATTATATTTGCTAGGGGCTTATAATAGAGGTCGCATGGTATAGGGTTGTATACGAGGCATCGATATTAGCAGATAAGCAACAAGTGTATGCACTGCTAAAGAGATCCACCAGATCCAACTCATGTAGTGGATTAACCAACCAAAGTGGTTCTTCCAGGTGAAGTGGGGGCTCATCCAAGAGTGGGGACTCCTCCAAAAGTAGTGGTCATTTAGAGAGGAGTAGTTCCTCTTGTCACAAGATAGGGTCATTGATGTGACTACCACAGGTACCCACAAGTTTGGGCCTAGGACTGATAGGACATGATATGATAGTAGGATTGGCAAGGATAACTAGAGCTTTAGTATGGATGGAGAGAGATGGTTGAGGGCAGGGATGGAGAGTGTAGGAGGATCCACTGATCTAAACAAGGAACATGGACGAGCCCAAGGATACAAGTGACTTTGGAGGAGAAAGAGAAAAGGGGGAGGATACTCCTGTGACATAAGTACCACCACAAAGAGATGGACAAGGATCTGGATAGGATAGGGTATAGGGATAGGTACCATTCGAGACAAAGGAGGGATTGAGGGTGGATCCATAGGAGAGTTAGACAAGAATACATTGTGAACAACTTTTTGAGCTCATGTTTATGTCATGGGTGATTTTTATGTATACATGATTATTTGGGACTTGATGCACATTGTATATTTTTTGAATATTTTTTTAAAGATGTTTATATATGAAATAGTATTGGTGGCGACCTATGTATGATATGTTTATTCTTATGTGGTTCTATGGATGCTTATATATGTATGTGTTTATGTTATGGATATGTTGACACTTTGTAACATAGGATGTGATGTATGTGATCATGGATACGATTTTATGCTATATGATTATGATTTGTGTAACTAATGTGGGTGATATAAAATACGATGATTAATATGTGATGATGCATTTATGATGTTTTATATATATATATATATATGCCATGATTTTATTGACTTGTGGACTATATATGACATGATTCTTATGATGATGTATGGATGTTATAATGTGATGCACATGTTATGGGTGGCTTATGTGGATAATGATGTATGTATGATCTATGATGATTAATGTGTAATGATTATATAATGTATTTATTAATAAGGAACCTACATAAAATTCCGTAAGATTAAAAAATCCTAATCTAGAATAAATGAAAATAATAGAAATGAACCTAAAATAACATACATGGACAAGCCTATAGTATGACCCTTAAATGAACTTAATGAATGCATACTAAATACAATACTGAAATGAATGAAAAAAATGCAAATTAAATGCAACACTAAATGAATGAAATGAATACAAATTAAATGCAACACTGAATGAATGAAATGAATGCAAATTAAATACACTAATGCAATGAATATATGCAACAAACTTAGAAAGCCACTTGTAATGAAAATCTTGTCAATGATAGATGAAAGACTTAAAACACATGTGCACACTCCTAGTCACAAATATTACGAGGAGGAGGATGTGGAATGGGACATGAAGAGAAGATAATGTGAAATGATGCTAGGATGAAGCTTGAGCATGACCATCTAAAAAATGAACTACCATGTAGTGAGCACTTATTTTGATTTAGCACTATTCATGATGCACCAAGGTATAAAGAACCAAGGTACACTTCATAAACTGAGCATAGACTGAATTGAGAAATAGAAAAAGATTAGTCTAACCAGTCATAGAATTAAAGAGAACTCTAAGGGAAATGAGGCTATAAAAACCACAAGAAAGAGGCGTGCCCCAGTGTAACATGAGACAACCGAGGTCTCATGAGGGAACAACATGGGATATAAATCACAAGCACACACAAGTAGAAATAAAAAGGCAGATCATGCCCCTAGCATAACCAATTACCACACACCATGATATTAAATACCGTGGAAATGGTAAGAAGTTGACACTAAGAATCTCAAAGACCATCACAAACAAAAGTTCCAAAATGTGAAAAGAAGTAACACGTATCTCATATATCTTTTGCCATAGACTAACTAACAGATTGGGATTGATTTGTCTAATCTGCTGAAGGATACATCTTGCAAAGAGATAAGATAATAAGACTACCTAAAATAGATAGAGATGATTCATTGTTGAAGCACTAGCTAAGGCAAGGACATGATCTACATGATAGACTGACATAAAAGGAGGATTCTCAAGACACGTATATACAAATGACCTCTAGATGGAGGCATGACTAACCAAGATATACAAGACTAGCAGATTGACTAATATAAACAACCGATTATACAAATCTTAGGAATTGGGATAGTAGGATGATGTTACCATGCACAATGTTGAGGACAACACATAGATTACAACCGTGGATGGAGATAGACAAGGATGAATAAGAATGAAGTGGATCGATGGAGGGTGAAATGCAACACTAAATGAATGGATGCAGTTGAAGTGGATGAGATGTGAGAGTGATAAAAATGAAAAAAAGAAACCTAAAGAATAATGCCAAGGCCCTTTACACATGGCACATGTTTCTACGTTTTCACCACATGTATGTTGGCATTGGGTTGTCATTGATGTCAACTAGTATGGGATGACTACCGGTATGAGAGATGTATGTGCAACGTTGTCATGTGGGAATACAAGATGAGATATCCTTGATATTACCTTATGTTAAAGATCATTGGTAAGGAAAGGATGTCAACTGAGTGGTTGTCACCCTGCAAAGATCATGACCAGTGTACAAGCAGGATGAGCAAGGTGCTTGGAAGTTGTTTGTGATGAAGATGTAGTCATCATGAGATGCAATGACTGACAGTGAATATACCTTACCTAAATCACATAAACATAGTCCAACAGAAAGATGAATAGATCACCGATATGCTATGGTTGTAGAACAACATGACTTCCACCGAATAAAGATGCAGTCATCATGAGATGCAATGACTGACAGTGAATGTGCCCTCACCGGATCACATGTGCTTGTTTGAAGGTTTGCTACACAAACAGGGAAGTCACATAAGTGCATTGCAGGATGCACAAGACTAGGTGGTACTCCACGGATACATATAAAGAGTAATGAGTTTGTCACTTTGACAAACCGGTAGAGATATGGCCAGAATTGATCAAGGAGAAGGCATAGCTGAGCAGATGCAAATAGAGGAAGATTGGCCTGATTAAAGATGGAGTCTTTGGAAGGTTGATGACATGATGTCATCAAGAGGTTTTATCAGTATGAATGGTCACCAGTAATATGGACAAGGTGCAGATGAAGAAGACTCCCTACCTAATGAAGATGAGAATGCTTTGGATAGACATGTCTAATGTCCAGTTAAGGAGTTCCATCGATAGTTCAACCTAGTACAGTGTGAGATACCGACAAGGTTAGTAAATCGACAAAAATAGGAACCAGTAGAATGTTTAGTCAGTGATCCTATCTGGACCGACGTGAAGATCCAAGATGGTAGGTGGTCGACTTGGATGCCACGTGGAGTCAAGGTGGCGGACTCGCATGTAGTAGTAGATGAAATGTACATTGATGAAGTAGTTGCAAAGTTGGTCGACATTAATGGTAGATCTCATCAATCAGGGGATGTTTTGCAAGCCATTGCAGAGGTTTGCGGCTTGAGGTCTGGAGGACAATTGAGAGACAACTCATAGTGAGTGAAGAGATCAAGACATATGAAGGAAACTGCAAGATCAATCTTGGTGTTTGACCAAGAAATCAACTAACAGAGTAAAAAGAAGATTTCCAAAGATAGAAGGTGTGATCAAGAAGGAAAGACAATGGCGGTGATGAGGAAACATGTGTCTGGGCGATTAGATCAGACAAGATCTGATTGGATTTAGTTTGCCTCGAGGTAAGTGAGGAAACCCTAACCACCCAAAGTTTGAATTAGTTTTTGGCGGGAAAACTAGTCTATAAATATACAAGCCCAAATATGAGATGGTTGTCGCTCGATGAGAGTGATTGCTGTTGAATAGAAGAAGATAGTGTTGTTGCTAAGTGATTGAGTGTTACTTCTGCATGTGAGAGAAAAATCAGTCAAGTGCTCAATGAGTATCTAAGAAGAGACTGAGAGTGAGGGAGAATAAAGTTGAGATGTTGAACCATTAGTAGTGCATAACCAATAGTGTCCATACCGGTAAAACAAAAGTGAAGGAAACTGTAGAGAAGGAAGACATAGAACTAAGAGAGTATAGTACTAGTACATAACATAGTAGCGAGGAGAACACCGAGTAGAGTAGAATAGAGGAGAGGTGAACCGGTAGAGTTTACCGACAAGGAAGAAGCAGATGAGAGAAGCAGAAGAATGAGTCGGTATAGCTGAGAAGGTATCTCATCGACAGAGAGAGGTATTTGAGATGGTTACAATATTCACTTGTAACACTAGTATTAATTTTTTATTTGAAGTTATCTTTGTGAACACTAAGCTCTAGCTCAGTGCAAGGGTTGTAGCTCCTTTGGGTTGTAGCCCATAAACAAGTTAGGGGTTGTAGCTCCTTTGGGTTGTAGCCCATAAATAAGTCAGGGGTTGGTGCTCCTTGGGTTGTAGCCCTAAACATTGTAACATATATTTTATTGTGAGGCTAGATTGGAGCAGTAGACTCTAGCAACATTGCTCACTGAGGTTTTTCCCATCTTGGATTTTGCTCGTACAAGTTGGTGTTATGTGTTGTCCCTTTTGTGAGTGTTTGCATTTGAGTTGATCTCCCAAATAATCGGTAAGCTCACACATGATAGTTAAAGGGAAATTTTTTAGAACCACTATTTCAACCCCCCTCTTAGTGGTGCATGGTGTCTAACAATCGGTATCAGAGCCTAGTTTCCCAGTCAGACTAGCTTTCTCCAGCTTGGGTAGATTCTGGCTTAAGGACATAATGGTTTTGTTAGTGTCAATCCCTGCTCCAGTTTTTAATGGGTCTAACTATTCCATTTGGAGTTGTAGAATGGAAGTTCACTTAGCTTCTCTAGGGTATGATGTCTGGATGTCTGTTGTAAATGGTTGCCCTAGTAAAGTCAATTCTCCCACTAATTCAGATGTAGAAAGAAGAAACTAGTGCAATGAAACATCTATGAAGGCTATTCTTTGTGGGTTAACAAATGATGTCTCCTCATAGGTGGACAGATGTAAATAGGAAAAAGATGTAAATAAGTAAAAGATGTAAAATATGTAAATAGGAAAAACATGTAAAAGATGTGAATTCAGGATCACTACTACTATATCAAAGCTTGATAAGATAACAGTTGGAATAAAAAAAAAAGTAACACAAAGGTCAGGAGTCATAGGAAAGTGCTCTGGTAGCAATAGTGGATGAGTACAGAGAACTGGTATGGTTAGGATGTTACCAACATGAATGCTAATAGGTACTTGTAGGTTATGTAAGACAATGAGGTTGGAAATCATAGCAATAGCCCCTGTAGCGTAGAATGTGAAGTTATGTCTCAGGTGGTGTTGATAAAGACCTGAATGACATATGTTCTTCTAGTGGTTGATCATGCAAGAATGCATATTTTTCTGGGCTAACCGGTTTAATCTATGGCATGGTGATATCATTGTATGGCATTGTGTGGATTCAGGATTATGTCACAGGCTGTGGTGGATACAATGGAGCTGAAAGATCATCAGATGATCGCATTTGCACAGCTCAACTGGTACATGGTAATGATTGGAGCCTTGATATTGGACCCGATCAAAGTTGAGAACCTGAGATGTATGACTCGGGGGGAGTTCAAGTGGTTATGATGCAAGGCCGACATGCTTGAACTTGAAAGTGTAAGTGCACCGATTGCCCAAACTATAGATGATGGAAGTTACAGTAGGAATACCTAGGAGAGTTTCATTGTTATGGGTATCTACTTTTCAATTGGTTGGTTGTATTCATTATATAATCATATTTGATTCTAAAGAAATTTGGGTTCAAATGGGAAGTGATGCAGTTTTACCGGCTGGTGAGTAGTATTCACTAACACATCCTTCTGCAATTGAGTGTTTTAATAAATGGTTTCAGATTTGCTTGCTCAATTAGTGTCAGTTGATGGTTGAGTTCTCTATCTCAAGTGTTGTTACTTGAGAAAATGTAACAAAATGCAACAATTGGTATCAAAGAAGGAGAGACATCTGGTAAAGACAAAGGGGGAGAAAGAATTCTGCTAGTGCCTGGTAAATACAAGGAGGAATGATACCCTGACCGTGCCCTTTTCCATTGTTGTCAAAGGGGGAGAAAGATTTTGTAGTATACTACATACTACATGAGTGATAATCCATTGGATCATACAAAGGGGGAGAGAGATTATGTATTATGATGGATGCTACATGAGTTGACATCAATGCCAAAGGGTGAGATTGTTGGCATTGGGTTGTCAATGATGTCAACCGGTATGGGATGACTACTGGTATGAGAGATGTATGTGCAACATTATCATGCAGGAGTATAAGATGAGATATCCTTGATATCAACTTATGATGCAGATCACCAGTAAGGAAAGGATGTCAACTAAGTGGTTGTCAGCCTGCAAAGATCATGACCAGTATACAAGCAGGATGAGCAAGGTGCTTGGAAGTTGTTTATGATGAAGATGCAGTCATCATGAGATGCAATGATTGACAGTGAATGTACCTTACCTAAATCACATCAATACAAGAGGAGAAAGATGAATAAATCATCGATATGCCATGGTTGGAGAACAACAGGACTTCCACTAGATGAAGATGCAGTCATCATGAGATGCAATGACAAATAGTGAATGTTCCCTCACTGAATTACATGTGCCTATTTGAAGGTTTGATACACAAACAGGGATGTCACATAAGTGCATTGCAGGATGCAGAAGACTAGGTGTTACTCCACCGATATAGATGAAGAGTAATGATTTTGTCACTTTGACAAACCGACAGAGATATGGTCAGAATTGATCAAGGAGAAGGCATAGCTGAGCAGATGTAGATAGAGGAAGATTGGTTTGATTAAATATGGAGTTTGTGGAAGGTTGATGACATGATGTCATCAAGAGGTTTTACCGGTATGAATGGTCACCGGTAATATGGACAAGGTGCAGATGAAGAAGAGTCCCTACCTAATAAATATGAGCATGCTTTGGATAGACATGTCTGATGTCCAGTTAAGGAGTTCCACCAATAGTTCGGCCTAGTACTGACATGAGGAGTTAACCGGTATAGTGTGATATACCGACAGGGTTTATAAACTGACAGAAAAGAGGAACCAGTAGAATGTTTAGTCAGTGATCCGATTTGGACCGACATGAAAATCCAAGCTAGCAGGTGGTTGACTTGGAATCCAAGTGGAGTCAAGGTGGCGGACTCGCATGTAGTGGTAGATGGAATGTACACTGATGTATTAGTTGCAGAGTTGGTCAACATTAATGGTAGATCCCGTAAATCATGGGATGTGTTGTAGGTTGTTGCAGAGGTTTGCGGCTCGAGGTCTGGAGGACAACTGAGAGACAGCTCAAAGTGAGTGAGGAGATCAAGGCAGATGAAGGAAACTGCAAGATCAATCTTGGTGTTTGACCAAGAAATCAACTGACAAGGTAAAAAGCAGATTGCCAAAGATAGAAGGCGTAATCAAGAAGGAAAGACAATGGCGGTGATGAGGAAAAAGTTGTTTGGGTGATCAAATCGGACAAGATCTGATTAGATTTGGTTTTCCTCGAGGTAAGTGAGGAAACCCTAACCACCCAAATTTTGAATTGGTTTTTGGCGGGAAAACTAGTCTCTAAATTTACAATCCAAAATCTGAGATGGTTTTAGCTAAATGAGAGTGAATGTTGTTGAATAGAAGAAGATAGTGTTGCTGCTAAGTTATTGAGTGTTACTTTGGCATGTGAGAGAAAAATCAATCAAGTGCTCAATGAGTATCCGAGAAGAGACTAAGAGTGAGGTAGAACCAAGTTGAGGTGTTCAACTAGTAGAAGTGTAGAACCAATAGTTTCTATACCGGTAAAACAAAAGTGAAGGAAATTACAGAGAAGGAAAACATAGAACTGACAGAGTATAGTGTCGGTATAGAACATAGTAGTGAGGACAAGATCTAGTAGTGAAAAATAGAGGAGAGGTGAACCGATAAAGTTTATCGGCAAGGAAGAAGTAGAAGAATGAGCCGATATAGCTGAGAATGTGTCTCACTAGTAGAAAGAGGTATTTGAGATGGTTACAAGATTCACTTAAAATAGTAGTATTAATTTTGTATTTGAAGTTATCTTTGTGAACACTGAACCGTAGGTCAGTGCAGGGGTTGTAGCTCCTTTGGGTTGTAGCCCATAAACAAGTTAGGGGTTGTAGCTCCTTTGGGTTGTAGCCCATAAATAAGTCAGGGGTTGGTGCTCCTTGGGTTGTAGCCCTAAACATTGCAACAAAGATTTTATTGTGAGGTTGGATTAGAGCAGTGGACTCTAGCAACATTGCTCACCAAGGTTTTTCCCATCTTGGGGTTTCCTCGTACATGCTGGTGTTATGCGTTGTCCCTTTGGTGAGTGTTTGCATTTGAGTTGATCTCCCCAATAACCGGTAAGATCACACAGGATAGTTAAAGGGAAAAGTTTGAGAACCACCGATTCACCCCCTCTCAGTGGTGCATTGTTTCTAACAACTGGTATCAGAGCCTAGGTTCCCAATCAATTGAGCTTTCTCCAACTTGGGTAGATTATGGCTTAAGGACAAAATGGTTTGTTTAGTGTCAATCCCTACTCCAGTGTTTAATGGGTCTAGCTATTCCATTTGGAGTTGTAGAATGGAAGTTCACTTATCTTCTCTAGGGTATGATGTCTGGATGTCTATTGTAAATGGTTGCCCTAGTAAAGTCAGTTCTCCCACCGATTCAAATGTAGAAAGAAGAAATCAGTGCAATGAAACAACTATGAAGGCTATTCTTTGTTGGTTAATAGATGATGTATCCTCACAGGTGGATAGATGTAAATCGGCAAAAAGATTATGGGAGAGATTGAAGAAGCTTTATGGAAATGAGCCCACTCCTACAAAACTGGCTTGTGATGATTTGATGAGAAATGTATCTCATGTATGTGCAGATGATGAAGGCAGATCTGTTAGCAACTGCAACAATGATGATGAAGGAACCCACCTCTTCATGGCTCAAGAATCAGAAGATGAAAGGCACACTTCTGAAAATGATCATGCAGAACACTCCTACCGACAAGATGTGTTTGGGAGTGATAGTGAAGGTGAAGAAGAAGAGGAAGAAAAAGTTGATCTTGAAGGAGAGCTTGTAAATGCACTTGAAGAACTCAATAGAGTAAGAAAGGAATACAAGCTATTCAAGAATGTTGCTATAGTGGAGAAAACCCAATTAATCAAATGCCTTGAGGAATCTGAGAAATGCATCTCAGAGTTGAAGACTCAAGAAGAAGGCACCAAGGAATGACGGTGTCAAGATCTAGCATCAAGGCTAGAAGTAAAAAACGGAGAATATCTGCAGCAGGTTGGAGAAATGGAGATTCTCTGAAATGACCTTGAGAATGTTGGCATATGTGCAGAGCTTGATGACATGATGATATTGTATGTTGTCATTGATGTCAATATGCTGAAGTATGAACCAGTATATTGAAGTAAGCAAAGTGGAAAGAGAACCGATATGATGTTGTGAGCCAATATATGTGAGAACCAATATCATATTGTGAACTGATATATGTGAAAAAGTGAAGCAGTATGTTAAAATGAGAACTGGTATATATGGGAAGTTTTGTATCAGGGTTTCATTTGGCATGACTACCGGTTGGTAGTATCAGCTTCAGGGTTTCCAGTTGATGCATTCCAAGCCTGTGTGATTCAACCGATGACATCTTGTGATGAGTTAGCATTGTAATGAAGATCAGATCATGTTGCCACATCAACCTTGTGCGCATGAAGGATTTCCTTGAGGATCTTGCATGGAGATTGATCCTATCTACCTGGGGAATGTGTGAAGTCTTTGTAAATGGTGGAGAGAGCGTTATGGGTTATCAACTTCCTGAAGTGACAAAGAATGAACGTTGGAGAACGTCTTGAGATATGTTCAAGACTATTGTATTCAATGCACTATGATTAACGGTCAGGATTGAACCGACTGAATTGTTAAACCTAAATGTTTAGGGTTTAGGGTTTATGCTATCGACCTATCTATTTCCTATAAGGTCGATGATGTTTTTCATTTTGAAGTTGTTGGAAACTGTTATGTGTGTATCCAAGTGAAGAGATGCTTGATTCTTGCCAGACCAGAGAAGTGTGTTGATACCTGCAGAGTGTGATTGCAGAAGTAAAGGAGCTAAAGAGGATCTTCCTTGGCATTGTGTGTTGTTATCAGATCAGTGTATTACCTGTTGACTTCTAACCATTTCAGCAGTTGGAAAATCCCTTAACCGGGTAGCTTTAACAGGCTTTTGTATAAATCCTTTAACAGGGTGACTCGATTCAATGATTTCTTCAAATCCTCTTGCGAGGTAACCTTTAACAGGGTTCTAACCTTTAACCGGGTATTTAGCCATCCCTTAACCGGGTGGTTCCTAGCAGGATTGGTTCCTAGCAGAACCTATTGTAAAAGTCTTTAATCAGACTTGGATCCTAACAGAGCGGACTTCAAAAGAGTTCAAAGAACAACTTGTGGGTATTCATCCCCACCGTGGTTTTTCCCAGTTGGGTTTCCACGTGAAAAATCAGTGTGTCATGTGTGATGCTTTTCATGTGATGGTTTGGTGTTTTGTGTTAAATGGTAATGCAAGCTGATTCAATGGTCATAAATATTTCTGATGTATTACTTGCTTAAGCTTTTGGGTAAAGTTTTGATAAGGTATTAGGTCTTGAATTCATCTAGATGTTACAGGTTTGTGTGTTTCACAGTCTCACTGTGTTGTTACCGGTAGTGCCCTGATTTAGACCCGTGTTACTGTTTACCAGTTAAGTGCAGTCTTTGCAGTCAAACTAGTTTAGGGAAAGTTTTTTGTCTGTAATGATTCACCCCCCCTCTTAGTACCAGTGTGGTACTAACTGTTCATCATTATTCATCAATTGGTATCAAAGCATCCTCCAAGTCCTCTGTGTTGTAAGATTAACTGCTTGAGGAAAAGATCCTATTCTAATGATGAAGAGGGAAGGTCCTAAGTTCAACAAAGACAACTTCAAGATATGGAAGGATAGAATGAAGATATACATCAAAAGCATGGGTGCTCAACACTGGAGCTATGTTGAGAATACTTATGTTGTCCCTACCGATACTCTCACTGATGATCAAAGAAGAGAAATTTAGGAGAATGGACAAGTCATGGAGGCTATTATCAGTAGCCTTTCTGACGTTGAGTTTATTGATGTTCAAGATAAAGATAATCCCAAAGATGTATGGGATACTTCGGAGTCTATCTATGGCGGTGATGAGCATGTAAAGTAGGCTAAGGAAGAATGCCTTAGAGGAAAGTTTGAAGATATGTGAATCGTTGAAGGAGAGACCATTCAACAATATGGGATAAGGATTAAAACTGTTGTTGGAGACATCAAGAGTGTAGGAGGCACAATGGATGATTCTACCATTGTCAGCAAAATTTTGATAACCTTATTACTGGTCTATGCAATAAGGGTTGCCACTATTCAGGAGTTGAGATCTATTGACAAGATAAAGGTGTCCCTTGATTCTATCATTGCTAAGTTGACCGCTTATGAGCTAAATAGTTATGATGGTAGTGTTCAGAAGACTGAATCAGCCTTTAGAGAATTTATTGCACCATCTAGAAAGGGAAAAGAAGCTAGTACCAGTTGTGAACCAAGACAAATCAAAGAAATGGATGATGAGGAGATCCTTATGGAATTTGAAGCTCTTCTTGCCAAGAGACTTCCTAAGGGAATTGGTAAATATAGAGGTTTAGCTCCCTTTGAAATGATTTTCTTGCAATAGGATAAGACACATTGTTGTAAACTGTCCTAATGGTGAAAATAAGGACAAATCGGAGAAGTTCAAGAAGTTCAAAGGAGGAAATAGGAGAAAGTGTTTTGTAGCTGTTGATGAAGGTGTCACTGATGAGGAATCAGAAGATGAAGAAAGTGAAGACATTGTGTTTGTAGCAGTTAAGGATGATGTGTCAAACAAGAAGGCTCTTGTCTCCCGCTTTGATAATTCCAAAGAGTGGATTATTGACAGTGGTTGTTCTCACCACATGACTAGTGACAGGAGTAAGTTTTTGTCTCTGGAAGAGTATGATGGTGGTGTGGTCCGATTTGGTAATGATGAACCATGTATGGTAAAAGGTAGAGGGTCCATCTCTCTAAATGGAAAAAGTAGTGCTAATAATGTGTATTGGGTAAAATGTCTCAGGCACAACCTTTTGAGTGTTGCCCAGCTGAATGATAATGGATTCACTCTGGAATTCAAAGATGGAGTGTGCAAAATAAAAGGAAAGAGTGGTGAACTAATTTCCACCGATATGCAGACCAAAGGTAACTTATTTCAGCTAAATGCAAATATCAGTACATGTCTAATGGCTAAGTTTGATGATAGTTGGATATGGCATAGGAGACTCTGGCATGTAAACTTTGATAATATTGTGAAGGCCAGTAAGATCAAGCCAGTTAGAGGATTGCATGTGCTGAGAAAATTGGAGAATCCTTTGTGTAGAGAGTGTCAACTAGGGAAAATGTCTTCCTCAACCTTCAAAGGTAAATCTTTCACGGCAGACAATTTACTTGATCTTGTGCATACTGATTTGTGTGGTCCTATGAAAACTAGGAGTGTGCATGGAGATAGGTACTTTATGATTCTCACTGATGAATACTCAAGAATGATGTGGGTCACATTCTTGAAAGATAAGTCAGAAGCTTTTTGAAAGTTCAAATCTTTTAGAGCACTAGTCGAAAAGGAAAGTGGTAAGAGGATTAAGTGCCTAAGAACTGATCAAGGAGGAGAATTCACTTCCGGTGAATTCAACAAGTACTATGAAGAGAACGACATCAAGAGGCAACTATCTGCCCCTCAGACTCCACAATAGGATGGCCTAGTAGAGAGGAACAACCAGACTATAGTTGAAGCAGCCAGAACGATGCTGATTCAAGGAAAGGTTGCTCACACCTTCTGGAGAGAAGCGGCGAGCACTGCAGTCTACACTATGAACCAGGTACTCATCAAGAAAGGTAAGGATAAAACTCCTTATGAGTATTGGACTGGTAAGACACCAGTGGTAAGATACTTTAGAGTGTTTGGTAGCAAATGTTATATCAAGAGGAGTGAACATTAGAGCAAGTTTGATGCAAAATGTGATGAGGGAATATTCCTAGGGTATTCCACCAAGAGAAAAGCTCTCAAATGTTTCAACAATAGGACTCAAAGAATTGTTGAAACTATCAATGTTAGAGTTGATGAAACTTCTGAGAAACCTAAGGAAACTGGCAGTGAGCAAGTGGTAGATGAATCGGTTGTAACCTTCTGGGAACCGGTTGCAAAACAACCTAGTACTAGTAACAGTGCTTCTACATCAGTAGATGCTGATGTTGATGAAGATGAGGATGAAGAAGAAAAGCAAGAGGAAACAACTAAGATCATTCCTAGGTATGTAAAGCTGAACCATGATCCAAAGTAGATCATAGGAGATAAGGATGTAGGAATTCTTACAAGAAGACAGGTCAAAGAAAATTCTTGCATGATCTCTAAATTTGAGCCTAAAAATATTAAAGAGGCACATAAAGATGAAGACTGGATCAAGGCTATGGAAGAGGAACTTGACCAGATAGAAAAGAATGGTACATGGTCTTTGGTACCCAGACCTGAGCATAAAAATGCCATTGGCACCAAATGGGTTTTCAGAAATAAGTTGAATGAAGATGGCACAGTGGTAAGAAACAAAGCTAGACTGGTGTGTAAGGGATATGCTCAAGAAGAAGGAGAAGACTATGGAGAAACCTTTGCTCCAGTAGCTAGATTGGAAGGAGTTTGTATGCTTCTTGCATATACAGCCTTCAAGGGATTCAACATATATCAAATGGATGTAAAATCTACATTTTTGAATGGAATACTTGAAGAGGAGGTGCATATAGAGCAGCCAAATGGGTTTGCCCTATCAGAAGACAATGACACGGTGTGTAGGCTACATAAAGCCTTGTATGGATTGAAGCAGGCACCTAGAGCATGGTATGAACGCTTACACTCGCATCTTGTGAAGATTGGATTTGAAAGAACAAGTGAAGATAGCAATATCTATTTGAAGTCAGAAGGAGATCAGATTCTGATTTGTGAAGTATTTGTTGATGACATAATTAAGTTCTTCATTGGACTACAGATTCAACAAATAAAAGATGGTATCTTTATCACTCAGTCCAAGTATGTCAAAGAGGTGTTGAAGACCTTTGGCATGGAAGACAACAAACTGGTTGGTACACCATTGGTGACTGGTTGTAAATTGTCAAAAGAGGATGACTCAGCATTGGTAAATGAGAAGGAATATCGATCAATGATTGGTAAGTTGCACTATATAGTACATAGTAGACCGAACATTGCACATGCAGTGTGCATTACTGCACGGTTCTAGAAAAGTCCAAGAGAATCCCACTTGGTAGGAGTCAAGCATATTCTTAGATATCTAAAGGGAACTATTGACTATGGATTATGGTATCCATACAGTAATGATTTCAACGTGAAAGTGTTACAGATGCCGATTGGGCTGGTAAGTGGATGACTAGAAGAGCACAACTGATGGTGCATTCTTTCTTGGTGGTAGACTAGTCTCATGAATGAGTAAGAAGCAAAGTTGTATCTCTCAATCTACAATAGAAGTGGAATATGTTGCAGCATTTATGAACTACACCTAAAAAATTTGGATGAAGCTTGTATTAAGTGGTTTCAAAGTTCCTGTATCTGAACCGGTGAGTATATTCTATGACAACACAAGTGCAATTAATATTTCCAAGAATCCAGTTTTGCATGCTAGAGCCAGGCACTTTGAGCTCAAGTATCATTTCTTGAGGGAGAAGTTTCAGAACAAAGAGGTTGTATTGGAACATGTTTCCAGTAAGGAGTTGTTAGCAGACATATTCACCAAGCCTCTACCGAAGGCTACATTTACCTATTTAAGAGGTGAATTAGGGGTGTTGCCTCTTCAAGAGGTGAACTAAAGGTGTGTGCTCCACATTAGTTAGGTATTGTATTGATAAATCTTTTTTCAGGATTAGTGTGTTGAAGGATGCTACTCCTTAGGGGGAGCAGCATAGTGGAACATAGTTGTTTGTGCCTCCACTTTGGCATTGTTGTCAAAGGGGGAGAAGATGTGAAGCAAAGAAGATATCTGCAGTATTGGGGAGAAGATGTGATGTAGAGAGATATCTTTGTATATTGCCATCAATGCCAAAGGGTGAGATTTCTAGCATATGTACAGAGCTTGATGACATGATGATATCGTATGTTGTCATTGATGTCAATATGCTGAAGTATGAACCGGTATATTGAAGTAAGCAAACTGGCAAGAGAACTAGTATGGTGTTGTGAACCATTATATGTGAGAACCAGTATGATATTGTGAACTGGTATATGTGAAAAAGTGAAGCGGTATGTTGGAATGAGAACCAATATATATGGGAAGTTTTGTATCGGGGTTTCATTTGGCATGACTACTGGTTGGTAGTCTCAGCTTCAGGGTTTCTAGTTGATGCATTCCAAGCCTGTGTGGTTCAATCGATGACATCTTGTGATGAGTTAGCATTGTAATGAAGATTAGATCATGTTGCCTCGTCAGCCTTATGCGCGTGAAGGATTTCCTTGAGGATCTTGCATGGAGATTGATCCTATCTACCTCGAGAATGTGTGAAGTCTTTGTAAACGGTGGAGAGTGCGTGATGGGTTATCAACTTCCTAAAGTGGCAAATAATGAACGTTGGAGAACATCTTGAGATCTATTCAAGATTGTTGTATTCAATGCACTATGATTAACGGTTATGATTGAACCGACTGAATTGTTAAACCTAAATGTTTAGGGTTTAGGGTTTATGCTACCAACCTATCTGTTTCCTATAAGGTCGATGATCTTTTTCATTTTGAAGTTGTTGGCAAATGTTATGTGTGTATCCAAGTGAAGAGATACTTGATTCTTTGCAGACTGGAGAAGTGTGTTGATACCTGTAGAGTGTGATTGCAGAAGCAATGGAGCTAAAGAGGATCTACCTTGGCATTGTGTGTTGTTATCAGATCAGTGTATTACCCATTGACTTCTAACCATTTCAGCAGTTGGAAAATCCCTTAACCGGGTAGCTTTAATAGGCTTTTGCATAAATCCTTTAACAGGGTGACTCAATTCAATGATTTCTTCAAATCCTCTTGTGAGGTAACCTTTAACAGGGTTCTAACATTTAACTGGGTATTTAGCCATCCCTTAACTGGGTGATCCCTAGCAGGATCAGTTCCTAGTAGAACCTATTGTAAAAGTCTTTAACCGGACTAGGCTCCTAATAGAGTGGATTTTAGAAGAGTTCAAAGAACAACTTGTGGGTATTCATCCCCACTATGGTTTTTCCCAGTTGGGTTTCCACATGAAAAATCAGTTGTCATGTGTGATGCTTTTCATGTGATGGTTTAGTGTTTTGTGTTAAGTGGTAATGCAAGTTGATTCAATGGTCATAAGTATTTCTAATGTATTAATTGCTTAAGATTTTGGGTGAAGTTGTGATAAGGTATTAGGTCTTGAATTCATCTAGGTGTTACAGGTTTGTGTGTTTCACAGTCTCACTGTGTTGTTACCGGCAGTGCCCTGATTTAGACCAGTGTTACTGTTTACTAGTTAAGTGCAGTATTTGCAGTCAAACTGGTTCAGGGAAAGTTTTTTGTCTGTACTGATTCACCCCCCCCTCTTTGTACCAGTTTGGTACTAACTGTTCATCATTATTCATCAGAGAAATGTCAGGATGAGCTAAAGGTAAGAATCTGGTTTGATGGCAGTAGTAATGCCTTGGACAAAATGTTGAAGAAGCAAAAGGATGCCAAGGACACTAAAGGTTTAGGAAGAGGTATTGGTGAATACTCCACCAGAAAGAATGTCCCTCACAATGAAAATCTGTTTGTCTCCTAAAATGGAGAAATCAAGGGACAGACCTTCACAGTCAGAATTTTCCCCGGAAGAAGGTTGACCTAAGTACAACCGGTGAAGATTTGTAGACAAGAATGAAGACCGGTGCTACAAGAAGGAGGAACAATGCAAATCCCAAAGGAAAAGGGAATATGGGAGAAGAAAGCTTCTTCAGAAGCAGGAACATGAGAAGACTACAAAGAAGACCTCCTACCGGCAGAGGACAAATAAATTCTACCACCCACAGGGAAAACAATATGGCAGAAGAAGAGACCAAATGGAAGATATGCATAGAATGGACAACCCAGGATCCATCCTCAAAGAAGGAGAAGTGGAGATGCTAAACTGATAATATCTCCCCATGCATGGCAAAATAAATGTGTCATTCATATGTCATCCTTTACCGGTTATTGCTTTGCATGTAATACCTATGGCCATGGGACAGAAGAATGTAGAAAGAGATCTAGAAGGAATAATCTTGGATCTCATAGACATCATACACATGAGAGAAATGTATCCAAGAATAGATACATGCATATCCCCTCTCCCAGTTATGCTAGAAATAATCCATTTGTTGTTCCTAATAAAGTAAATGTTGTATGTTGTAACTGCAATGGATCAGGCCATAGAGAGTTTGAATGCAGGAAGAGGAACTTGCAATCATATGGAGGCTGGTACAACAACTATGCTCTATAGAAAAGTGGGTACAAAGCATATGGAAGTTAGATACCTGCATGGAACTAAAGGAGAAATGTACAAGCAGGAGCAAGAGGTCCAAGGGTTTTGGTTTCAAGTCACAACAACATGATCAGAAGCAGATGGTCAAACCGGTATGTCAAGATATTCCCCAATCATGAAGATGGGATGGATGTTGTGTGCTACTATAGCACTACTTCTGTGTGTGATGCAGAATCTAGAAAAGGAGGGACTCATCAGCAGAAGAAGGGAAGACCTTCTCCAAGACTAAAAATGGGAAGAAGGATGAGACCAAGCAAGTATGGAAGAAGAAGACCATGGACCGGCACTATGCATTCAATGCACAGGTGATATCGCCTAAGGCCTAAAGGAGATGAAAAACCTCAAGGGGAGTAACATTTTGACTAGATCATTCACCTCCTCAGTGGAAGAGGACACATGGAAGAACAAGTTGCTACCAGTATGAAAGAAGAAAATGAGATAGCAAGTGTGTGTAGAGGTTGCCTTGACTACACACCTATAAGTGAATGTTGGATCACTATTGTTGTGTTAAAGCTTGATAAGATAACAATTGGAATCAAACACAAAGTGACACAAAGGTCAGGAGTCACAAGAAAGTGCTTTGGTAGTGATAGTGGACCAATATAGAGAACTGGTATGGTCAGGATGTTACCGGCATGAATGATAACAGGTACTTGTAGGTTATGTAAGACAATGAGGTTGGAAATCATTGCAATAGCCCTCGTAGCATATAATGTGAAGCTATGTATCAGGTGGTGTTGATCAAGATCTGAATGACATATGTTGGCCTAGTGGTTGATCATGTAGGCATGCATATTTTTTGGGGGCTTATTGGTTTAATCTATGGCATGGTGATGTCATTGTATGGCATTGTGTGGATTCAAGATCATGTCATAGGCTATGGTGGATACAATGGAGCTGAAAGATTATTGGATGATCATATTTGCAACTCAACTAATACATGGTGATGATTGGAGCCTTGGTATTGGACCTGATCAGAGTTGAGAGCCTGAGATGTATGACTTAGGGGGAGTTCAAGTGGTTCTGATGCAAGGCCGACATGCTTGAACTTGAAAGTGTAAGTGTAATGATTTCCCAAACTACAAATGATGGAAGTTACAGTAGGAATACCTTGGAAAGTTTCATTGTTATGGGTATCTACTTGTCAATTGGCTAGTTTATTCATAGTACAATCACATTTGATTCTAAAGAAATTTGGGATCAAACAGGAAGTGATGCAGTTTGATCGACATGTGAGTAGTATTCACATGACACATCCTTTTGCAATTGAGTGTTTTAACAAATGGTTTCAGATTTGCTTGCTCATTAGTGTCAGTTGATGGTTGAGTCATCCATCTCAAGTGTTGTGACATGATAAAATATAACAAAATGCAATAATTGATATCAAAGAAGGAGAGACATCCGGTAAAGACAAAGGGGGAGAAAGAATTCTATCAGTGCCTGGTAAATACAAGGAGGAATGATACCCTGACCGTGCCCTTTGCCATTGTTTTTAAAGGGGGAGAAAGATTTTGTAGTATAGTGCGTACTACATGAGTGAGAATCCATTGAATCATACAAAGGGGGAGAGAGATTATGTAGTATGATGGACACTACATGAGTTGACATCAATGCCAAAGGGGGAGATTGTTGGCAATGGGTTCTCATTGATGTCAACCGATATGGGATGACTACCGATATGAGAGATGTATGTGCAACACTATCATGTAGGAGTACAAGATGAGATATCTATGATATCAACTTATGTAGAAGATCACCAATAAGGAAAGGATGTCAATTGAGTGGTTGTCAGCCTACAAAGATCATGACCAGTGTACAAGAAGGATGAGTAAGGTGCTTGGAAGTTGTTTGTGATGAATATGTAGTCATCATGAGATGCAATGACTTATAGTGAATGTGCCTTACCTAAATCACATCAACACAGGAGGAGAAGGATGAATAGATCACCGATATGTTGTGGTTGTAGAACAATAGGACTTCCACTGGATGAAGATGCATTCATCATGAGATGCAATGACTAACAATGAATGTGCCCTCATCGGATCACATGTGCTTGTTTGAAGGTTTGCTGCACAAATAGGGAAGTCACATAAGTACATTGTAGGATGTAGAAAACTAGTTGTTACTCCACCAGTATAGATGAAGAGTAATGAGTTTGTCACTTTGATAAACCAATAGAGATATGGTCAGAATTGATCAAGTAGAAGGCATGGCTGAGCAGATGTAGATAGAGGAATATTGGCTTGATTAAAGATAGAGTCTATGGAAGGTTGATGACATGATGTCATCAAGAGGTTTTACCGGTATGAATGGTCACCGGTAATATGGACAAGGTGTGGATGAAGAAGACTCCCTACCTAATGAAGATGAGCATGCTTTGGATAGACATGCTTGATGTTCGGTTAATGAGTTCCACTGACAGTCCAACCTAGCACAGACATGAGGAGTTAACCAGTATAGTGTGAGATACCGATAAGGTTAGTATACCGACAGAAAAGCAGAACTTGTAGAATGTTTAGTCGGTGATCCTATCTGGACCAACATGAAGATCCAAGTTGGCAGGTGGTCGAATTAGATTCCATGTGGAGTCAAGGTGGCAGACTTGCATGCAGCGGTAGATGGAATTTACACTGATGAAGTAGTTGCAAAGTTGGTCGACATTAATGGTAGATCCCATAAATCATGGGATGTGTTGTAGGCCATTGTAGAGGTTTGTGGCTTGAGGTTCAGAGGACAACTAAGAGACAACTCAGAGTGAGTGAGGAGATCAAGGCAGATGAAGGAAATCACAAGATCAATCTTGGTGTTTGATCAAGAAATCAACTGATAGGGTAAAAATCAGATTTCCAAAGATAGAAGGCGTGATCAAGAAGGCAAGAAAACTGCGGCGATGAGGAAACAACTGTCTGGGTGATCAGATCAGACAAGATCTAATTGGATTTGGTTTGCCTCAAGGTAAGTGAGGAAACCCTAACCACCCAAATTTTGAATTGGTTTTTGGTTGGAAAACCAGTCTATAAATATACAAGCCAAAAGTTATTCAAGTGCTCAATGAGTATCTGATAAGAGACTAAGAGTGAGGGAGGACCAGGTTGAGGTGTTCAACCAGTAGCAGTGCAGACCCGGTAGTGTCCATACCAGTAAAATAGAAGTGAAGGAAACTACAGAGAAGGTGGCATAGAAATGACAAATTATAATACCATAATAGAACAAAGTAGTGAGGAGAAGATCCAGTAGATAAGAATAGAGGAGAGGTGAACCGGTAGAGTTTACCAGCAAGGAAGCAGCAGATGAGAGGAGCAGAAGAATAAGCCAGTATAGCTGAGAAGGTGTCTCACTTACAGAGAGTGGTATTTGAGATGGTTACAAGATTCACCTGTAACAATATTATTAATTTTGTATTTGAAGTTATCTTTGTGAACACTGAGTAGTAGCTCAGTGCAGGGGTTGTATCTCCTTTGGGTTGTAGACCATAAACAAGTCAAGGGTTGTAGCTCCTTCGGGTTGTAGGACATAAATATGTTAGGGGTTCGTGATCCTTGGGTTGTAGCCCTAAACATTGTAACAGAGATTTTATTGTGAGGCTAGATTGGAGCAGTAGACTCTAGCAACATTGCTCACTAAGGTTTTTTCCATCTTGGGTTTTCCTCGTACATGCTGGTGTTATGTGTTGTCCCTTTTGTGAGTGTTTGCATTTGAGTTGATCTCCCCAATAATCGGTAAGCTCACATAGGATAGTTAAATGGAAAAGTTTGAGAACCACTGATTCACCCCCCTCTCAGTGGTGCATTATGTCTAACAATGTACTTATCCAAGTTGCCACCACCGTTGGTTTTCACCATAGGATGAATTTATTTTCTTTACTTTTTTGATTGATTTTTTTGTATTTTTTTTTTCAAGAGTGGGGTATATTGTTATGATTTAGGCATATAACCTCTTTAGATGAACGATGTTGAAAGGATCACTCAAAGGTTCCCCTTCTAGAGTAGATAACTAATATGCTCCTTAACCATATTTTTTTGTAATGACATAAGGACCGAGCCAGTTTGATTCAAAATTCCCCTTCTTGTCATGGCCCTATAATACTTTCTAATTCTCTTTTAGGACTAGATCACCCACTTGAAACTAACGGGGCTTGATTTTCTTATTGTAGGTCATCTTAAGTATATTATGTTAAACTAATAGGTGATCATAGGCCTTTTATCGGCTTTCATCTAATAGATCTAATTTTTTAAGGCATGTCATGCAATAATCTTCATTAGTGACCAAATACTTGAGTGACATGCATAAGAATGGATGTTCAACCTGAATCATCAAGACTACATCAATGCCATACACAAGTGAATATCATGTGGCATTGGTAGACATATGGATGTTGGTACAGTATGCCCAAAGTATGGAATTGAGATGGAGGTACAAATCACAACCAGTATTACAGATGACCTTTTTTAGGATTTTGAGAAGGGTTTTGTTAGTTGCCTCAGCTTGGCCATTACCGTGGGGGTAATATGGGGTGGACCACCAATGCTAGATATTGTACATGTCATAAATTTCATAGATATATATATATTTTTTAAGGGAGTACCATTATCTATGATGATGGTAGAAGGGATGCCATAACAGTAGATGATATGGTACAGAATGAATTTGGATATTTGGGTGCTAGTTGTAAGAGTGAGTAGAATTGCTTCCACCCACTTTGTGAAATATTTTGTGGTATTGATAATGAACTTGTGACCATCGGATGAGGGATGGAATGTCTTGCCAATGAGATCGAGGCCTCGACGCAAAAATTACCATGGTCAGATAATTGGCTACAAATCTCGTGCTAGTCTATGGATAAGATCTACATTTTGCTGACATGGAAGGCACTTCTTGATGAACTCATAGGTATATTTTGTTAGGTCCTAGAGACAACTGAGAGGGGAGGTGAATCAATTGTCAAATAAATTTAAACCAAAAACAACTTATCCAACCTTAATGCTTAATACCGGTAAACCAAACTTTATGTTAGTAGATAGTTTGTCAGTTAATTGCAGTATCAGTAAAGATTAATGCATGAAACAGAAAGACAATAACATCCACAACACATAACATCAATATTTGTATGTGGAAACCCTATAAGGGGAAAAACCACGGTGGGAAACCTTACCCACAATCAAATGATACTACTGCAGATAGTATGTGTATACAAATGGGGTCTGCACATGTAGAAAGGCTAAGCGCCTAAAGCTCACTGCTCAAACACAAATAGGAGTCACACTGACTACAATTGGATGGTTAAATCCAATAATGATGTACTACTCAAAATAGCATCTTCATATGCTGGATTCAGTACCGGTTCAGTTCTGATATGCCTTCACAAAAACCTTGCTTCACCTTCAAAAGATGTCTGCGTGTATAGCTCTGCTTATTCTCGCATATACCTTCTTACAATTCCTTTTCCCAATCACATATCGATCTTACAAATAAGATCTTACATATATACCATAACTTAAGACCAATTTTATTAGGTCAGCTCTAAAAGATATTACAATAAAAAAAATTTACAAGTAAATCAATAACCGATGCAATATCTGATTCAACATGTCGGCTTAATGCATTTATAAACAATAATAAATCATCTCCATAGCATCTTGTGCTGATCTGGAATAGATATTCATGTCAGTGCTTATTCTGGACCTATTTGTCGATAACAACAAATATGCAAACATGAATATACCAATGAATAAATCTCCAAGAAAAAGTGTCCAAATGATGTCTTCAACATAATCAAGTGTTTTCCATGTCATTCCAAGTGCCGGTGAACAATATATCCTGTCGGTGTACCAGATACCGGTGACTGTGCATAAGTCACTTTGCTTGCCGATGAACATAACCAATCCTCCAAAGTGCCAGAGTTGATAAGTGTTAATAGGTGTTGACATCAATGACAAAACCATATCAACATATCCAAAATACCAACAATCTCCCCCTTTGGCATTGATGGCAACACAAGATGGAAAAACCATCAAAGTGCCAAAACAAAAATGCCAAATACCAAAAGCCAACAATCTCCCAAAAGAGATCATAACCAAAAATTAGATATAGAGAGTAATCAATCTCTCCCAAAGTAACAATCACTCCCCTAGGAGTAACATGAGTTTTCCTTGTGTTTTTCCATATCAATCTCTCCCCCTTTGACATCAAATGCCAAAGCCAATATAAAAACCAGGTTCAAATACAAAATACCAACCAATTCAGTATACCAACTACTCCCCCTGAGAAGTAGCTCACCTCATCAAAGCTGGAATAAAAGATTTCTCTATTAATTCTGTCAGTTGATGACAAACATCAACTGTCTAAGTCTCTACCGGTGGGGGTATGACCCCAATTTGATCTCTGAGATATTCAAAGGTCTCCTTAGGCAAAGGTTTAGTGAAAATATCTACAATCTACTCTTTAGTATTCACATAAACCAATTTTACTTCTTTTGCTTCAACATTCTCTTTTAGAAAATTCAATTTGATGGAAACATTTTTAGTTTTGGAATGTAGTACTAGATTCTTAAATATATAAATTCCTATAGTGTTATCATAGTAGATAGTTATAGGTTCCTTGCATTTTACCTTTATGTCCTTCAACATTTGCTTAAGCCATAATACATGTGTACAATTAGTTGATGCTACAACATATTCTGATTTTGCTGTTGATAAAGATGTGCAACTTTGTTTCTTACTCAACCAAGAAATTAATCTGCTTCCAAGCAAAAATGATCTGACGGTGGTGTTTTTTCTGTCATCCACATCTCCTACCCGATTTGCATATGTGTATGCACATAATTCAAAGTTTTCATCTCTAGGATACCATAATTCAAGATTTGTAGTGCCTTGTAAGTACTGGAAAATCCTTTTTATTGTTGATTCATGATTTTCTTTAGGATTACTCTAAAATCTTGAAACAATACATACCGCATTCATAATATCAGGTCTTGTTTGTGTCAAATATAGTAGGCCTCCTATCATAGATTTGTACCTAGTTAGATTAACAGGTGTAGATTCATCCCTTAGTGATAATTTGTCATTTGTAGTCATAGGTGTGCTTATCGGTTTAGAGTTCTCCATCCCAAATTTCTTTAATAACTCTTTCAAGTACTTGGATTGACTCAAGAATATACCTTTATCAGTCTATGAAATCTGCAATCCTAAAAAAAATTTATCTCTCCAATCATAGACATTTCAAATTCTTGCTACATTTCAATAGAAAAGTCTTTACATAGTCCATCTTCTCCTCCAAAGATTATATCATCAACAAAAACTTCTATAACCAAGATGTCATCATTAGTTACTTTATAGTATAAGTTGTTGTCAGCATTACCTTTAGAAAAACCAATCTTAAAAAGATATTTATCCAATCTAGCATACCAAGCTCTTGGAGCTTGCTTCAACCCATACAAAGCTTTCCTTAACCTGCAAACAATATGTTTGTTATCTATCCAAGAAAATCCATCAAGTTGCTCAATGTAAACTTCTTCTTCAAGATCTGCATTCAGAAATGCACATTAATATCCATTTGATATACTTTGTAGTTCTTGTGTGTTGCAAAAGCTAAGAATAATCTGACTACCTCAATTCTAGCTACCGGTGCAAAGGTTTCATTATAATCAATTCCTTCTTTATGAGAATATCCCTTACACACTAGTCTTTCTTTATTTCTGATTACCTTACCATCTTCATTAATTTTGTTTTTGAATACCCATTTTGTTCCAATTACATTTTTGTCTTTAGGCCGAGGAACTAATGTCCATGTGTTATTCTTCTCAATTTGTTCTAATTCTTCTTCCATAGCTTTAATCCAGTGTTTATCTTCACATGCCTCATTAATTGATGATGGTTCAATTTGAGAAATAAGACATACCTCTTCATTTGCCAATCTTCCTCTTGTCATAACTCCTTGATACTTATTCCCAATTATCTGATTTTTAGAGTGATTTAGTCTTACATACTGGGGTGTCTTCATTTGCTGATGTTCCTCAGTTACAGTGGAATTTTCAGATGATACCGGTGTCACTGGATCTTCGTTCTATACCGGTGGGTTAAATGTAGGTTCATTTGTCAGTATTTTTGTTGCCCATTTGGAGTCTATATACCTTGAAGTTCCTCTAAACTATTCGTCAATTTTCACATTTGTACTCTCAACAATTTTTTGCAATCTCTTGTTAAAATATCTATATGCTTTGCTCTTAGATGAATAACCAAGAAATATTCCTTCATCACTTCTAGGATCAAATTTGTCAATATACTCATCTATCCTAATATAGCATTTGCTTCCAAATATTTTGAAATATTTAAGAGTTGGAGTAATTACAAACCACAGTTCATGAGGGTTCTTACCGGTTTCACTTTTGATGTGAACTTTGTTGAATGTATAGACCGTTGTGCTTATTGCCTCTCTCCAATATACCTGTGGTAGATTTTCTTCTAATAACATACTTCTAGTTGCATCCAAGATAGTTTTGTTTTTCCTTTCTACAACTCCATTCTGTTGTGGTGTCCAGGGTGTTGATAATTGCCTTCTGATTCCATTCACTTCATAGAATGTATTAAATTCCTTAGATGAAAATTCACCTCCTTGATCTGATCTCAAACATTTGATTTTCCTACCGGTTTCATTTTCTACCATCACCTTGAATAGTTTGAACTTTCCAAGTGCTTCTGATTTTTCTCTGAGAAAAGTAACCCAACACATTCTAGAATAGTCATTTATGATTAGCATGAAATATCTATCACCTTGTAAGCTTTTAGTTCTAGTTGGACCACATAAATCAGTATGAATTAAGTCAAGAGAATTGTTGTATTTTTCTAGAATACTTTTGAAAGATGCTCTGATTTTTCTCTGAGAAAAGTAACCCAACACATTCTAGAATAGTCATTTATGATTAGCATGAAATATCTATCACCTTGTAAGCTTTTAGTTCTAGTTGGACCAAATAAATCAGTATGAATTAAGTCAAGAGAATTGTTGTATTTTTCTAGAATACTTGTTTTCCAAATTGACATTCCTTACATACTGGATTGTGAGGTTTAACAATCTTAGGTAAATCTCTAACTACCTTAGTAGTACTGATTTTCACAATGCAATAAAAATCTACATGACAAAGTCTCTTATACCATAGCGAACTTTCATCAATATGTGCAATCAAGCGTGTCTTTTCATTGTTATTCAAATGAAAGATATTACCTCTAGTTTGATTACCAATTGCAATTACCAAACCAGTTCTGTTCATAATTTTGCATTTCCCATTCTTGAATTGTAACTGAAATTCTTTTTCAACTAATTGACCAACACTCAAAAGATTATACTTTAAACCTTCAACATAGTAAACATTGTCAGTATTATGCTTACCATCAAGAGATATAGTACCTTTTCCTTTGATTAAACAAGCTTTATCATCTCCAAATCTTACTAGACCTCCATTATATTCCTGAAAAGTCAAGAATTTACTTTTGTCACCAGTCATATGATGTGAGCATCCTGAATCAATGATCCATTCATCCTTGACTTCAATTTTAGCTACCAGGGCCTACTCTACTGGTTGAACAGTAGGTGTCGGTTGATCTTCTGTTATAGCAACAAAGACCCATCCATTATCTATCGGATCCTCATCAAAATCATCAATGACTCCTTCAACAGCAAGATAACAAGATTTATCTTTATTCTTCTTAAATTTGTATCTCTGATATTTAGGGTTAGGCTTGTATGTTCTTCTAGCTTCTTCTCTTAATCTAGCATGCCTATCAGGGCATCTTGAAGCCATATGACCAATCTTATTATAGTTAAAACATTTAAAGGGTGCTTTACCTTCATACTTACTTCCAACTGGACCTTTAGGCATTTTCCTTGCAAATAGTGCTTCAAGTTCTTCCAATTATTCATTTTCTCTCCTGATTTCTTCAAGTTCTCTTGCATAAAAGGTTTTCCAATTAGATTTGCCAAATGATGATGATGATGATGTAGATGAAGTTGATGCTTTAAAAGCTAGATCTATCTTCATTGTAGCAACAAGATCAAACCCCTCAAGTTCAAAGGCTGAAAGTTTTCCAACCAGAGTGTCTCTAGGTACTGATGTAATAGGCATTGTTCTCAATTCATTTATATCAGTAACTTTCATTTTATATGCCATTTGCAATGCTCTTAAAACTTTAGAAACAATTTCATCTTCACTTAAGGTTCCTCCACAACATTGTACCCCCAAAACAATTTCATTTACTCTTTCCATAAAAGCAGGATTTCTTTCATATTCTTCCACTTTCAGATTTTCATACCTGACCCGGAAGCATTCAAGTTTTGCAATTTTGACTGTGGAATCTCCTTCATTCAATGTTTCCAATTTTTCCCAAATAGCTTTAGCAGTAGATCTACTTGATAATCCCATGATTTGCTGATATGATAATGCGCTCAAAAGTGCTTCTCTTGCTTTGCAATCATTTTCCTCATCTTTAGCCAAGTTTGGTGGATTAGGTTGATCTTGAGTAGGAGCAGTATAACCATTCTTTGTAACATCACATATGTCCTTTCCAATGTAATTCAAATGTGTCTCCATCCTGATCTTCCATATGCCATAGTTGGTTCCATCAAGTTTCAAACTGTCCTTCCTGAAATAGTTAGAAGACATTGGATCTCCTCAAGTTGTTAAACTTTTGCAAAAAGAGGACTAGGCTCTGATACCAATAATTAGGTCTCGGAGACAACTGAGAGGGGGGGGTGAATCAGTTGTCCAATAAATTCAAACCAAAATTAACTTAACCAAAACGTAATGCTTAATACCCTTAAACCAAACTTAATGTCGGTAGACAGTTTTATCAGTTAATTGAAATACCGGTAAAGATTAATGCATGAAATAGAAACACAATAACATCCACAACACATAACACAGATATTTGTACGTGGAAAACCTGTAAGGGGAAAAACCATGGTGGGAAGCCTTACCCACAATCAGATGATACTACTGTAGATAGTATGTGTGTACAATATGGAGTCTGCACATGCAGAAAGGCCAGCTGCCTAGAGCTCACTGCTCAATCACAAAATGGGAGTCACACTAACTACAATTGGATGGTTAAATCCAATGATAATGTATTGCTCAAAATAGCATCTTCATATGTTGGATTCAGTACTGGTTTAGCTCTAATATGCCTTATTCAAACCTTCCTTCAATCTTGAATGATGTCTGCATGCATAGCTCTGCTTATATTCACATATACCTTATTACAATACTTTTTCCAATCCCATATCAATCTCACAAATGAGATCTTACATTTATACCATAACCTAAGACCAATTGAGTAGGTCGGCTCACTAAAGATATTACAATAAAATCATTTACAAATGAATCAATATCTGATGCATCATGTCGGCTCAATGCATTTACAATAATAACAAATCATCTTCATAACGTGTCATGCTGATCTGGAATAGATATGCTTGCCAATGCATAACCTGGACCTATTTTCTGGTAACAACAAATATGCAAACCCGAATAGACCAATGAAAAAATCACCATAACAAAGTGTCCAAACAATATCTTCAACATAACCAAGTAGTCTCCAAGTCATTCCAAGTGCCGGTGAACAATATATCCTGTCGGTGAACCAAATACTGGTGACTGTGCATATGTCACTGACTTGTCGATGAACATAATCAAGAGTCTCCAAGTGCTAATAAATGTCAACAAGTGTTAAAAAGTGTTGACATCAATGACAAAACCAATGCAACACATCCAAAATACCAACATAAGAATCATTTTGAGTTGAGTCCATGGAGAGAACATGTATTTGGAAAGGAATCATACAATAACCAAGGAAGCTATTAGGGTTGTAACAAGTTATTTCTCAACCGGTGAAATTCCTGTGCTAAGAAGAATTTCAAAGGATACTGTCTTCAAATTAACTAGTTCTACATCTGATAAGCATGCTTTTTCTATCAACAATATTAGAGACCCTGCAGTGAAACTAGCAGCAATGGTTATAGGCTACCGAGTATTTTACTCCAGTAGACTTAACAGTGTTCTATCTGCAACAATTCATACAACACATAGAATGATTGTTGATAATGTAGATTATGATATCTATGAAGCCATCAGAGTGCAATTATTTCAAAATTTGCAATCCATTAAGAAGGACAACACACAAAAGTTCAAATATGATCAACTATTAGCTGGGTTATTTCTCTATTTTCAGAACTTCCTACCAAGTATTGGAGACATTGAATGGTCCAAAGGCCTACTGATCAATGCACAGATCAAGAACAACATTAAGGCTATGAAGAATACTTTTTCAGCTACTGTGATTAAGTATTTTAATGAATTTCAGAAAAAGATGAGCATGAGAATGAGGTTACCTGAAGATGTGGTAAAACACTTTGAAAGAAGACATAGTCTTCATTGTTACCACTGACTTTTGCTTGATGCAAGCGATTGAGCCTAGAGAGGAAGAGATGGAAGATATGAGCTATGAGGTTAATCATGATTTACTAGTTGACTATGCTAATACCTTGTTAGCATCGCCTAAAGATGAAAGGCAGGGAAAATTGGACATTGTGGCAGTCCAAGTTATACCAATAGAAATTGGTACTGTACCTATAGCTAATGTGAAAGGAAAGAAAAAGAAGTCTGATGAAAAGTCTCCTATGAAAAAGACCACAAGGGTGGCTCAGAGTGTCCTAACCAACAAGGAACCGACACCTAAAGTATATGTAAAGAAGGAGAGTGCACCAAAAAAGAGAAATCAGAAATTGATTTTGCAACCAGAGTCTGAGGGTACAGATTCTAAAGAAGAACCAAAGAAAGAAAAAGAAACCGACATAACACCCAAGAAGGTAAAGGTAGTGCTGAAGGAAACTACACCTATAGATATTGCTACCTACAAACCTGACATATTTTTTGTGAGAACAATGAAGACATTAGGAAGAAATAGGTTTGACAATGTCAAAGAATATTTTGATTCTTTCACTGAAGATGAGCAGAAACAAGTCATTCAACAGGTAATAACTTATTTGGGTCATTACGATAGATTTCCACATGACTTAAGATAAATGGGAGGAAGCTATTCAATTGGAAAAGAAGATTATTGATGAAATATTTGTACTATATTTTCCCAATTTATCATCAGATGGAATTAGTGCTTTAGTTGCACAATACAAAGTATATTGTGATTTTAAAATGAGAAGATTGAAGCTTCTTAATGAAAAAAGGGTAGTTGTTGAGACTGAGACACATCAGCTAGCCTGTGTAATAAAAAAGAGGGAAGAACTCATCCACTCTAGCAATAAGGATGATACTACAGATGATGTTCCTCGACGGGAAATGGATGAAGAGGAGATTGTACAATCTGACATAGTATATCCAATCAAGAAGAATGATGATTCCATTATTCTTGTTGATGAAGATGATCAGAATACAGTAGACCTATATAGAGACATCACTGCACTAGATATGGAGCCTCCTACAATCACTGAAGTACAGGTTACATTAGTTGATCAACCGGCTGTTCAACTAAAAGTGGACAATGAACCAGAAATAGAACAATTGGAGAAACCCCAATCTCCACCGGTTATTGAAAATACTCAAAAGGAGTCTACTGAGAAAATTGTCACTCAGTTACCTAGAGAGACAATAGAGCAGAACACAGAAAGAGCTATCATTAAGAGTGTACCCCCTGAACCGACAAAGCAGAAACTACTTGAAGATGATGATGATGATTCTTTAAGTATTTCAGGACCCATTGACATGAACACCTTGAGTGCATCAGAAATGATGAAGATTGCTAATGCTATGCAATATTGAGCACACAAGAAGAGACTGAAAAAGCAAACGATTGAAGTAGAGACAATCCAGAATGCAGTAAAATTTTTGTCTGGTTTACTACAGGAAACAGTTGTTGCACATCTTCCTACACACATTAGCAAACTTGGTCAGTTAGTTGCACATGCATCTAATCAAATCAAGTCACTTGAAGATGTTTCTCAAATGTCTACTGAGAAGAGCCACAAGAAGAAATCTGGAGATAAAATGGCAAAGAACATTGAAACTGGAAAAATGGTTCTATCTAATAATGGAAGTCTATTGAAGAAAGCTATTGAATCTGGAGGAAAGTATCTTGCGTCTACCTCCAATGTTTCTTTCTTTTACTCTGACATTTCCAAGTTCTCTTGCATAAAAGGCTTTCCAATCAGATCTATCAAATGATGGTGCAGATGATGTTGATGCCTTAAAAGCTAAATTTGTCTTTATAGTAGCAATAGGACCAAATTCCTCAATTTCAAAAGCTGAAAGTGTTCCAATCAATGTGTCCATAGTTACTGATGTATTAGGCATTGTTCTTAACTCATTTATGGTAGTAACTTTTATTTTATATGCTAGTGGCAATCCTCTTAAAACTTTTGAAACAATTTCATCTTCACTTAAGGTTCCTCCACAACATTTAATACCCAAAACAATTTCATTAACTCTTTCCATAAAAGCAGAAATCCTTTCATCTTCTTCCATTTTCAGATTTTCATACCTGGCCTAGAAGCTTTCAAGTTTTGCAATTTTGACTGTGGAATCTCCTTCATTCAATGT